>NC_133972.1:30490876-31090876 GCF_047716275.1 Strix uralensis
AGAATAAATTTTGGATGAACTTGCCAGAGCCTTCTCTGAGCTGAGACTGGTCCCATTGTCAGTAATCAATCTGAGAAAATCAGCTCAACCCAAACATGGGATTGCTTTGTAGGATAGCTCAAGCTCTCTAAATGCTTTCTGTTGCTTTCTTTTAATGAAGTTATGAAAAATCAGAGAGTATCCAAAAGGCAGTTTCCATAGTGAAGCAGTGTCTGTCAAGATGGAGCAAATCAGAACACCCAAGACAACTAGTCAAGTATGAACTTAGGTAACGAAGACTACACCTCCATGCATGTTTTGATCGGGAGCAGCAGTATACAGATACTCCATGTTAATCCCCTTTGCAAACTTGTTTTGGTATGTACTAGATACAGTCCTTCTAAATCAACCCAAACTGGATATTCCACTCAGTACTGAATGTTCTCCAACTCTTAACAGGTTATTTAGTTTACTTAGTATTCAAGCTAAAGGCCATTCGGACAGCTTTGGTGACGCAGGTGGAGGGATTTATTTTCTTAGACCAAAATAAAACCATAGAACTGTACTGACCAAAAATACAGTGACCTCAGCACCAACTGATCCATTCTTTTGGGGACAAATTTCTTGCTAATGTGGACACACTGTGAATGAGCCACCAGCAGCCTTCTCTCATGTGGATCTCAGCAGCAGAATTTGATGCTATTAATGTTTATATCCCCCTCTTACACACATTTTTTCATGGTGATGACTAATGAAGTAGACCATTCTTGACAGCAAGAATGCATGTGAACATGTTGGAAAACAGTGTATGCACTTTATGCTACATGAGAGGATACAGAGCAAGGTGACATTTCTGGAAACTGAATTTCAAAGTATGTGGGAATAACACAGACCATCTGTGTAGTCACTTCTTTTTTTCTGTTGAAAACATGAAATTTACAAACAGGAAAAAGTTATCTGGCCCAGCATGTCTGCTTTTTTTGGTTTACCTTAATCCCACTTTCCTGTCTTTTTGCTCTATGACTTGACCCCTTTTGTGCTCAAGAAGAAAATCTGAGGCTCTCTTGAACTCATTTACACTTCTCAGCCTTCCCTTTGACTATTTATTCCATATGTTTAGAGCCCTGTCAATGAAACAGCTCTTCCTGAGTTTCCTTGGTTTATTTTATGTTGCCATCAGCTTTTGACTTCTTTATGTGAGTAATTTTGCAGATTAAAATCACTGAGTTTTGCAAATATAAATCATTTCACATCAACTAACACCAGGAGGATTTTTTGTTATTAAAGCAGTGGAAGTAGTAGCAGTGATAATGTGGAATCTTAATAACATTTTTAGTTAATTTTTTTCAAAGGAGGGCAGTGAAGAACTAGAAACACAAAGTTCCAGCATTTTTACAAATTCCTATAATTTCCTGAATTACCATGTATCAGAGTCATCATGAGGAAATTTAGATTTCTAAAAATCAGATGTCTAGTTCTGGGCTCACTACAGTGATTTCCCTTGGCTGAAGGACAAAAGAGTTTATAGGACCCTTTGTGGACATATTTTACTAGGAAATTAATTGCCCTATAGGTTCTTACATGTCTCCATTGCTTGCGAAAGAAACCTATGGAATTTTAGCCAGAGTTAGATACCTAATTCTAGAAGACTTAATTACAGATGATGAATTCCACACCATGTGTCCACTGCTCCACAATAAATATAAGGTAATTTGAAATAATGGGATTGAGACTTGTAGGTTTTCATTGTGACTCCCCATTCATTACCTTATCCACTGGACCACTAAGCCAGAAAATGTAACTGCTGTAAAAGCAACAACTGAAGAGGCTTCAGTTTCAGTTTCATTAAATATTGCTGAAGAAGTCAGGCGTGTGACTTCTCCCTGCTGGGAAACATGGTGAATCTAAATCTGAAGATGTGCAGCCATTGACTGAGAAATGTGGCTGACACAAAGGGCAAGCAGCTGTTAGCGCAGATATTTTGAGGCCACTGCAAAAAGAAGGTATGAGTCTGCAGAAAATTCTGTGACTGCTTGAAGGGCTTAGATGCTAAGCTGTGTGGCATGAAGGGTTTTGCGAGGAATGTCAGACTCAGGGCAAGACATGATTTTCAGCAAAGGATGTGGAAGGCAGGAAAAACAAAGACAGACTACCATTTTCTATATGTAGGTGTAGCTAGTGACTTGGGGACCCAAAATTGCATTATAAAGTAAGAATTGTTGAAATAGCACTCACAAAGAGTATTGTCATTGCCCTTTCTCCTGTAGGGACCCCCTAGAAGCAGAAGAGTAGTACAAGAAGCAGCATTTTGTAGTCACAGTAAGCATTGAGTACCTCTCAGGTTCATAGCCAATACTTTGTTCCAAATATTTCTGCATTTGTCATTTTTTGTTCTTAACATTATTCTGTCAGTCCTACTAATAAGTTTGCTCATTTATGTCTGTATTTTGGGAAAAATTGATAAATAAAAAAACCTTACATGTAGGAGTCTGGGCCGCGCTGAGGGAAAGTTAGTGCAGGCAGAAGAATACAAGGACGAAGACAAGGACAGCAAAATAAGGCTGGCAAAAACACACAAGATAGCAGATAAGTGAGAAACACCTGTGGTCAGCAAAAGCACACAAGTCTGAGCAAAACAGGGTATGAGACAGGGGAGTTTTTGGCAAGTTTTGGGCTTTACGTGCTAATTGCAATTAACCAATGCAAATGCTTGTAGAGGCGCATGAACAGCGCGTGTAGATAACCTGTAGCCTACTAGAAGATAGATGAGTGCGTGTACGGAACTTAGTAGGATATAAATGTAACTAGGACTGGAAAAAAATAAAGATGGACGATCTGATCATCACATTGGTGTTGGGTCGTTCCTGTTCCCGCACGGAGAAATAAGGACCCCGGCTAATGGTAACCCCGACACCTTACATGACCGTTTCCACTGAATCCAATAACTTTGGTTGTATGAGCTGCTCTTGCAAAAGATTTAGGAATGTACTTATTGTGACCTCACACACATATGGATGCATGGAATATCATGTACCTCTGCTATCCCAAGAGAATTATTGATTCATTTGTAATGAGTGGTGGGAGGCTGGAGTTAGACCAGTTGGCCAGATTGTTGCCGGGCTGCCTCTCAGTCATGCTGGCAAAACACCTCACTGTGCAGGATGGAGCAGGTTTGGTCTAATTCTACTTTTTCAATGCATTTTCCACAGATGCCTTCTGAGAAGATCTTTGTCATTTCCTTATGCTCAGCACTGTAAGATAGAAAGGTCCTAGCAAACCATATCATTCTCACAAGTGTGATCCAACTCTCCTTCATGCCCTGCAGTGTCATTTGGGTTTAGAATAGACAGAAATTAAACAGTGCTGGGGAAATATTTGCAGGACTGGCACAAAATTTATGTAAGTAATGTACTTAAAAATATGTATTTTAATATTTGGTCTATTTACCACTTAGGCCAAGAAATATATAAAAAAAAATTGGCTCACTTAAACACTCAGAATTTGCCAAAATATAAGCCTATTTCATGTCCAAAAGTATGGACACTCTTGGGGAGCTAGGTAAATGTGCATAAATCAAAATGAGAGGTCGTTATTGCAGAGAAAACAGTGGTGAGAAACACTGCATACAACTGGGACAGTTCTTGGCAGGTATTATATTTACTTACAGTGCTTTCAGTCAACAAATGTATGTTTTAGGCTATTGGCCCTGCACACTACATCTAACATAAGTGGTATATTATTAAACTGTATTTATGTTTTATTGGACTGTAAAGTTTGTTCAGAAAACAGTTCAAACTGAGCATGCTTCCTTTGCTTGCTTGTGACTAGCTTTAGGTTCATATGCCAGCACAGTCCTGGAGGTCAATATTTAATGTGTCATTTTGATACTTTTATAGAGTAGGGAAACTATATGTAATTTACATGAATTCTCTAGTTTCTACTGCAAGATGGTAAAAAAAAAAAAAAAAAAAAAAGAGAGAGAGATTATTGTCTTGGGTTGGTGTATTTTTTTTTTTTTTTTCTGAGTATGTTTGCCAGATTGTATCAAGGCATATGTGCTATGGAGGGAAAAACTTCACAGCTTGAGGAAAGGCAGCATCTGAGTGGGTTTTATCCCCCCCTCAAAAGTAAACAGTTTTGCAATTAACCCCACTGCTCTGTTTATACATCAAGTAAAATGTGGAGAGTACACACAGTTGTTCTCATTAATTTTTGATAAGCAATAGTAACTTAAAAAAATTACTCCATGTTTTATGCATTACCAGGTCTTGAATTCAATGGGAAACATATGCAGAAACAGACTTTCAGTCTTGCTCTATGACAAAAGAGGTGGGAAGCCATGAAATAAACACATTCATATTTATCTGTTATATTAGAGTTCCTTTCTTCCTTGGTGTGCCTTGATAATACAGACCCATAAAACAGATCATGCTTCTAAGCTGCCTCTTCCATTTGATACTACTCAGCACATATGCTAGGAGGCGGAGAAGCCCAGTAGGAAAAAACATACATAAAATATTCCACTGTTGCCTCATGGCTATAGAAACAAACAAGCCATCACAGCACATCTTGGTATTCAATATGTTGTTATAGTTAAGAATTTGCAAATATTAAGGACTTTTCTAGCAAATGCCTTGCTTGCACCCCTTATCAAATATATATGGCTTTAGGTTGAATGTAATGCAATGTGGGCATTTAAATGATTCTTTAACTGGGTATTCTGTATCTTTTGTTTTCATTTCAGAAGGAGAGAGAAGCATATAATTTAGCTACTCTGATTAGGTGATTTTAAAGTACTGAAATTCACAGCTGTCATCTTTTAAAGAAGTGACATTGATGGCATAAAAAGCTATGGGTAACAGGTAACATATAGGTAGTAAGCTGGAGCCTGGGTGTGTAGTGCTGTACACCTAAAGATAGATGCTCTTTACATCTTTATTTTATTGATAAATAAGTGAAATGATTTTCAAAGATAGGACACTGATGTACTCAGTGGTCATGAAAATCAGACCAATTATTTGCCACTTAGTTGCTCTGAAGCTTATATTGGGTTACATGTTTCTAAAAATGAGACTAATGGAAAAATTATAAATCACCTGGGAAGTCTGAAGTAGGAAGACTGCGAATTTTATCTAGACGTGGTATTCCTGTATCCCCACCACAAGACTGAATCTAGTCATTTCCAGAACTTCATTACTTAATTTTCATTAGCTTCACAGAAGTGAGGCTTATTTAGTAGTAAATAGTGATTTACTAGTCCATTCTGCTCCACCAGTCTTCAAGAAATATACACAGTGTTGCCCTGTGCAAAATTGTCATTTGCCAAAAGCTGCCACATGCAGTATCTGAGAAACTATCCAGTTTTCCCTTCCAGATTAGCTGTGTTTGAATAGAAATAATCAAAGAATGGCAAGTACTGCTAAATCATATTTTTTCCAAGTTTATGCTAGTCTAACAAGTGCTGTCCCCTCATGCCTGTTAATATAATCTGCCCCTCAGTGCAGATTGGATCTCCCAGGGCACTGCCTTCCAAGGGTTGTACCCTTGGCTCTACTCCGCATCTGCTGATGTGAGTGACCAAATGGGCTTTGACTGTAATGAGACGATACCAGAATAGAAGTTTAACCATTAAATGCTGAGGACAGGGAGATGCATATGCATGAAGAACAGATGGGTGACAGGTAGAGAGGTGATACTCTCCCTGACTTCTCTCATCTCAAACGATGCAGCCGAAGTTTCCAGCCAGGAGGCCGTTGTTCCTTACATGAGGCTGTAGCATGAGCCAGACTGTTCACCTTGCACAAAGTTCACACCATACAAAGCCAGAGTGAAGTACAATTATAATAGATGGCTTGGATCTGAGTGATGGTTGTACTAAATGAAGATCAAGTAAATAATATTCTTAGTTCAACTCTAACAGTTAAGAGCCCCACTATGACTTAAATTCTCCAGAAACACAAACAGAGGTAAAGACAGCATTAGTTGTAAAGATGAAGAAAGTTTTCCAGCAAAAAGAAAATTAATCAGAAAGGTATTCCTCATGATAGCAGTTTCTAAAGTAATAGAAGTTTTTCATTGTTTTGTTAAGCTCAGGCAAAAGACACAACACAGCTATTGTAGACCCTGGAAGAGTATCAAAGACCACATGAAAGTGAAAGATGAGTGCTATGTTTTAAAAACAAACTGCAGGAAGACGTGAATATATAGAAGAGTTGCTAGAAAAAAAAAAAAAAAAAGCACAGTTTAAGGAACTGACTCTCTGAGAAGAGATCTAAGCAGGATCTGAAACCCAAACTTGGATAAAGACTCTTAGAAGATTAAAAGCTAGACTTTGATGAACCAATTAACATTTCTTAGTATGCTTGTCAGCACAGACTGTCTTTAAAGTAGGTGGATAGTGTTCTGATACACTGCACACAATGGCAATTTCAAAATACCACAGTAGGACAGAGGCAGAAAGATCTGATTAGTTCAAAGACAGCATGCAGAAAATCCTGTCCAGAGCTGCATGCACAAACCATGACAACTTCTGACATTCAGGAAACAATACAAAATTACATCACTTTGCTGGAACAAGTGAGCAGCCTAGTCAAGACAAAGACATTGGCACCAGCATTGCTACCTCAGAGGAGTTACCCTTACAAAAAGAGGCACTGTTGCAGTGGGTGATGACTGATCTCTCAACCAGAAACAGCTCATGTATCCATAACTTTAAGTTGTAGACCATACACAAGCTAGCACGGTTCACAAAATGGAGCACTAACATTGTAAGGAAAACAATGGGAAACAGAAAGGAAACTATTTCACCCTAAAAAACTATTTGAACATTACTTTTCTCTGTTTTGTGGGTTTTTTTGTTTGGTTTTGTTTTTTCCCCCAGATAAAAATGCAAGATTTGAAAATAGAGTTTTGGAAGAGATACGAGACTTCAGATATGCGCTCCAGTGCCTGGATAGGGAAGCAAAGTTGAAAGATAGAATATCAATATCAGTCCAGTAGAAATTTTGTTTGATCTCAGATGAAATCTGGATAATGATTTCTAGAGGTAAAGTTGAATGTCAGACACAACAGAAAACACCTCAAGCAACTAGCCGGAGATGTCAGGGACTGTGCATTGTGACACCTTATTATCACTGTAAGGGGTTGTTCTCAGAACTAGGTGAGATTTTGTATAGGGCCATCTCAGGTTTTAGTGGAAAAGAGCAAATGAGACTCAGACGGAGGTAAAAGAAATGTAAGAGAAGGACCAGAGATATTTTAGAGTGTCCTCAAAGGAACATTAGGGAAACTTTTATTTCATATGCAAATCTGCAGGTCAAGTCAAGAGAAAAAGCACATTTTGGTAATAATGAGAATAGATTAATTTATTTTGCCTGTGAAAAATTGTCCTGGACAATGATTCTTATTTTTATTAGATGACTTTACTAAAAAATAACGAACTTTAATGCATGTTTATGTGTAACACATTAACTTTTCCTAAGGTGACAGACTTTAAATAATATTGAAAATTGTTCAGTGAATCTAAGCAGTTTGCAATGAAGTACAAATTTACAATAGTGCAACTTCATAAAATGACTACTGATAAAGGCTTTCAAATCAGAGCCTAATACACCATAGAGTTAAAATACAAAATGGCTCTACTGGTGCCCAGATGGCATGTACCCTTGACATTTAGTTTCAGTTTAAAAATGAAAACAACAACTGCTGCACTCCTGGACACTGATGTCAGAATCATCAGGAATTTTTAATAGACAAAAAAACCGAAATAAGAAAATCAATGTAATTTGATGTCTCAAGTACTACTGTCACCCCTGGAAAATTATGTAATGCCCATTTATGATAACAGATATGACTTACAAACTGCAGGGACATTGCAAGATGTGGCTCATGCTCATTTTAGGTTGTTTCTCCTGGCAGACACAACTCATGGAGTCATTTTCAAGTCTTAGATAATAGGAATATAAAGGCCATTATGTGTGTCATTTGCCCAGGAAGGTCTGAGATGGGCAAGAGCTTCAATAGACAGACAGATGGTCACCCATCACAACTAGGATAACACATGTATCGTCTTCTGATGGCAAAGGTGCCTGTGTTTCGGGGTAGATGTACCTGACAATGCTTCCTTCAGAGTCTAACTGAACACCTTTAGGAAATGTTAACACATTAATCATGAATACTTGGATTACTGTGTGGGACTAACAGAATTAATCCTTATAAGTGGCACAGGGTGTTCACAGAATGATATGCAACAGGGAAAAGGATTCTCCATAAAAGCTTTCTATTAGAAGCTTCTGCTTTCACAGAGGTACATTGTTGGCCCTAACTTCAGCCATCTGAATTTCACTCTTTGTGATTTTTAATTTAAATAAAACCCAGTCATCTGCTGCCATCTTGTTTATAGCAAGCCCTTGCTAAGTGTGTAGATAACAGTTCAGTAAGAGATCCTTCTGTTAAATGTACTTTATACACACATGGGTAGGTCTCCTTCAAGCTCCACAATTTAATTTACTCCACACTACAGTAATTCAATCTGATCCCCATTCAGTTACAGTGCTTGTCAGTGTACCATTGACAGTATTTCCACGATTGTCAGAACTCCTGCTAATCTACTCACATAATGCCTCACAGATTTACTGAGGCTGCCTTTTCAATATGACTTGAGTACCTATGGGAATGCTTGAAAAAATTATAAACTCAGCACATTCTTCTGTTTAATTCACAGATCACAGAATCATCTAGGTTGGAAAACACCTTGAAGATCATCCAGTCCAACCATTAACCTGACACTGACCATTCTCAACTACACCATATCCCTCAACACTATGTCAACCCAACTCTTAAACCCCTCCAGGGATGGGGACTCCACCATCTCCCTGGGCAGCCCATTCCAACGCCTAACAACCCTTTCTGTAAAGCAACGCTTCCTAATATCCAGTCTAAACCTTCCCTGGCACAACTTGAGGCCATTCCCTCTTGTCTAATTGCTCGTTACTTCGTTAAAGAGACTCATCCCCAGTTCTCTGCAACCTCCTTTCAGGTAGTTGTAGAGAGCGATGAGGTCTCCCCTCAGCCTCCTCTTCTCCAGACTAAACAACCCCAGTTCCCTCAGATGCTCCTCTTATGACATGTGCTCCAGACCTTCAGCAGCTTCGTTGCCCTTCTCTGGACGTGCTTGAGTAATTCAATGTCCTTTTTGTAGTGAGGGACCCAAAACTGAACACAGTAATCAAGGTGCGGCCTCACCAGTGCCAAGTACAGGGGTAAGATCACTTCCCTGTCCCTGCTGGCCACGCTATTTCTGATGCAAGCCAGGATACCATTGGCCTTCTTGGCCACCTGGGCACACTGCTGGCTCATGTTCAGCCGGCTGTCAATCAACACCCCCAGGTCCCTCTCTGACTGGCAGCTTTCCAGCCACTCCTCCCCTTCAGACTGGATTTGTCAAAAGTGTTCTTCTTTGATTATTTATCTTAATTCCTAAGGTATTTGGAAAGCAAGGATTTATTTTAGGATCACACATCTTTATTATAGTAATGTTGTTACTCTTATTTTATGAAAGCTGTGAAGAATCACTCAGGTAACCACTAGAACTGTTCATGTGTTTGTCTTTGATCTGTCACTCTATTGGTAAATATCATTGTTTATTAGCACTCATAAGTCATAAGACTGCCCATCATTTCTGTTAAAAAATAGAATAGGACCTAGTGGCACCATTAATCTAAACTTTACACTTGGTTTTCAAGGATTTGATATGTCTCAGCTTGTCACTAAGGCAGCATGCATGGAAGTGGATTCAGTTCACCTGTCCTGCCATCTTCATTGGTCCTATAAGCATATTTCCAGCCCACAAAACACTCTGTTGCAATATTTATACAGCTTTCCAGATTCATGCAATTTATTTTCTGCAAGTGTGCATGTAATTACGAAGTTCAAAGAGTGCACTAGTCTTACTAAAGAAATAACATTCTTTTAAGCTGTGACAGTGATGCCCTTTAGGTAATTTTTTGTTGTGTCAATAGATTACAAGTAACATAGAAAACATATGGCTAAACTGTGCTTCCTCCTGGGGCACATGCTCCCAGAGACAAAGAAAAAATGTCACTTAAGCAACACGTTGTATGTGTACTTTTAGAGTTGCATTAACCTTATATTTGAATCACTGATATGATGTATGTAGATGAGTGAGAGGAGAACAAAATCAAGGTAAAACTCAACAGCTGTGCCTCTGTCAACTCAGAACAACTGACACAGGAAAAAATGGAAATATTACGATTTGGGAATGTCAGCACATATGGTAACCACATTGTTAAAAAACATGAGGGTTTGTTAAGCAGTTTTTCAGGAGAGCTTTTTCTCTCTTTCTGAACACCTCATGGTCCCTGCACCCTCATTTCAGTTGGGAAAGACAATTACTTCAGTGACAGAATTGAGATATTGGTAGACAAATTATGGAAAGCATTTTGTCCTTCCTGTAAGAATTTCTGAGATCGAAACATTTTTCACAAAGTCAAAACCTGAAATTTCAAGCTGGGACAATTTTAATGTTTTGATACAAATAAACATTATTAAATGTATTATTTTGTTGTAAATCTTCATTTTTACATTTTGAAATAATATGTATTTTGGAAGAGCTCAAATTCATTGATATCAAACTATAGGACTTTTAAAATATAGAAATATCAAAACGAGCCAATTTAACATTTTTTAACTTTAACATTTTTTTCACATTAAGTTTAGTTTTAGAGATCTCATCAGTACACCCTCATATGATAAGCAACAACTATAAATAAATAAATGTCA
Organism: Strix uralensis; assembly: GCF_047716275.1. Lineage (NCBI taxonomy): Eukaryota > Metazoa > Chordata > Aves > Strigiformes > Strigidae > Strix > Strix uralensis. The sequence continues at coordinate 30,501,656 of NC_133972.1, forward strand.
AAGAAATAGATCATCCAATGTATTGTAAAATCAACATAGCACCCTACCTTGAAGAAATTAAAAAAGCAATTGAAATCATGAAGAATGTTAAAGCTCCTGGATCCAGCAGAGACATTTAAATTTGGAGACATGAATCATATTTAAATATGGAGTTAATTATACAAATTCTTTAGTGACATATGGAAAACTTAATGGCAATTATAGTTCATCACTATCTACATCAGTAAAGGCAACAATTCAGGTTTGGCAGTTACCTCTCACATCAGCATGCATGGTGTCTGGCAGTCTAAGCAAACATAAGATTTCATCACTGGCTCTACAACTCCATCAGCTGTAAACTATCTAAGTAGTTGTGTGATCTGAGGCACAAATAAAATACAGCTGATGGATGATGTGTAGTTAACAGCTGCAGAGTAAACAGCACTAGATTACTAATACTGTCCTCAGTACATGGGTGAAACCATTAAATGTCAGTAGAACTGGAGTCTGGTTAATGTCATCTAATCTGTAATTCCAATCCAATCCTTAATCTAATCCAATCATAAACACCATTCATGTGACTAAATGTAGATCTCTACAGTGAAGAATCAGTCAATAGAGTTATTGGAGGGTAGGGTGATGTCTACCTAACTTGCTATAGACATCAGCTTAAAGATATGATGAATAATCTTCCAGCTGCATTGACTACATTTACTAGACAAAATTCTACTGTTAACAGAACATAAAATGTACTTTTATGATGTCTATCTTTGGTCCTCATACACAGATTTTTGTATGCTTCTCCTGTTACTGTGATATGAAACAGAATTGTGTGACAGCCCAGCATCTATGGCCTATTAATGGGATCCCAACATGGGACCTCAGATTTGGCATGCAGACACATTTGTAGTTATCTGGAAACCTGATGGATTTAGCAGATGAAGCAGAACTCCAAGAGGTATGATCTGCAATGTGCTGAGGAATATATTTAAAGAACTTACATGGGGGAACATGTCATTGACTAAGACAGTTAATACGGGGAACAGATACTCACAAAACCATGATGACAAAAAAGCAAATCAAGGATTCATATAGGAAACTGCAAGAAGAATCATGAAGTAAAATTGTCAGCATACTATTGCAAGCTATCAACTCATTCTGCATATTGACAGTAAACTTTCAAAAGATGCTTATTCATCAAGTAGCTGACAGATGGCATTAGCAGAGCTTGCACATCTTTTGGTCATGCATCAGGAAGAGTTTAGAAGCAAATCAGAATCAGACATCAGACCAGATTACACACTTTAAAAACCTCTTGTCGGGATGCATGCAATAGATTTGCTATCAATAATATCTGTGGATCCCAGACAAATTTTACCTCTAGTTTTTGTATTCCCTACTGCATATTAGATGGCAGGATAGCTTGGAGAATACAGATATTCTGGAAAACTGAATCCACCCTCACTGTAGCAAAGCCATAGTAGGGCAGTCATACACATAGAGGAGAAGATACGAAAATGCCAAAGCCATTGCTGCATGATCAGCTGAGAAACAGAACACAGAATTGAAGGGAACATATGAAGCCTTCTGCTTTAAAACACCAACATAAACAAAAATAATACAAAATGGGAGTCAGTACCTGGGAAATGGCAGCAGGTAGACTCCACCAGCACAACTCGAAGAAGCTCATATTGAAAAACAAAATCAAGAAAGAGTGATGAAACTTGTTTTTCAACTGGTAAGGATCTCAGGAAAATAAAAAAAAAATGCAGTAGATTTTGTGTGTGTTTTTCCTGTGTTTGCATGCTAACTCAACAGAAGGTTAAAGGATTTGTATAGTAAAAACAAGATTAATCATTACAGATTAATCATTATTAAGACAATACAAGGTAAAGAGATATAGTGGTTATATGTTGGATTAGAGACAAAATGGCCATTATCTTGTAAAGGATTTTTTAACTTTCCCCAACTCATCCTTTTTGTGCTTAGCCTGAGTCATTGTATGCCCATCTCTGAAAGCTTTGAGCTAACCACTGAAATTCCCACTTCAGGCTGCTGTGAAGGATGCACAAAACCACCTGAACTCTTAACAGCATTAGGCTGTTAGACAAAATAAATTCTCTACCAAAGTGTGTTAGATGTTTTAACAAATTGTTACATGTTGTAACAAACTTATATGAGATTTGCAGTTTCATGTGTCATACGATCTTTGATGTCTGCATGTTGCCATCAACACAGAATCACAAAAGGAGATTTCCGTAAGGTTTACAAAGTTTTAGTGGGATGGACCCCACAATTGCCAAAGTATGTTTCAACAGCTTCAGAGTTTCCAGTGTCTTCTGATTACATATGTAGCTAATGAGGAAAAGACTGGTTTTTATTAATCGGTTAATTTTAGTCATATGTTAATCAGTAGCCACACTGCCACTGACTGCAGCAAATAATGTAAATGGCAAGTTTGGGTTTCAATAAACCCTCCTTTTCTAGAGAGGTAGGTATGTATTTGAAAAATTTCTGACCTATTCTGTTTGGTCTAAGCTTTTAGGTTCACATCATATCTTGCCTGTTCTTCAAGTAAAATACTTTTCTGCCTGTGGACATTTTGTGTTATGGATGGTTGTAATAACAGATCACTAATCTCTGGAGCTCAACAATTATTTCAGCCCACTTTGCCCTTCAAAAGCCATGCTTTCTCTCAATAATAAACAACCAAAATAACAGCAAAATTGAATGAAATGCAAAGGAATTATTTATGTAATGGAGACATCTTGTTCTCATAAATTATTGAATAAGAAATAGCTGACAACCTGTTGAATTTTCCTAGGGCTATGCTGACTTTCTCTTTATCAATTTGATATATGATTTATGAAAGTAGAAACATTAGGGTAAAAATTATAAAAGAACCTGACTTGCATAGTGACAGAGAAACTTCAGTGCAATCAATGTTTAGAAGATATAAATTAGGTCAAACTATTCTGAGTTTTGTTGTTGATGTTTATTTTTTCCAGTATTTCAAACATAAAATTCCAGGTGATTTTTTTCCCCCAAGCTGGTATTAAAAAAAAAAATAATAATGGAGAAATGGAGTGAGAGATAACTGTTGAAAGCCAGCCTTTTTGTACACTTATTTGGTGGTTCAAGATTTCAAAGGGTTATGCTGGGCACTAATGTTCCCCTTTCATTCCTATTTCTCCTCAATTTCATCTACAGAAATTCTATCTGTAAGTTATCACAGTACCACCTTTGAGCCCAAAGCAATGACATGATATCAAGTTCCAGGCTAAGCAAAACCAAATGTAGCTCTCAGAATGCATGAACATTTGGAACTGTTCAAATAAAATTTAAAACATTACAGTATTAGAAGACTGACAAGACCTTTAAAATTTGACATATTTAATATTTATAAACTCTCTTGCACTTTGGTTTTCAGAACACTGTATTTTAAAACATGTGGCAATATTATATTAATATCCTTCCATGTGCTTGCTTATTTTGTTTGGGAGGAAAATTGCTCCACTAATACATGACATAAAATATTTGGGTTCAGTAATTCATACAATAGAAACTAACAGTTTTCATGATTTGAAAGGAAGTTCTGAAGAAATAAACAAAATCTCTCAATTTTAGAAGAAACCTCAAATTTCATGAGTACAACTTTGTGACCTCAGGCTGGTCATTTTCTATTGGCAAAAGTAAGTCAGAAGTGAGTGATATTGACCGGCCTTTTCAACAGTTTGTCCTTGTTGGACATCTCTCTGGTACTGTGTTTCTATATATTACTGTTAGAGGAAATGTACTTCTTAAAAGCAGAAGCAATATACAAGGGCAAATATCATCTGTGTTGTCACGGTTGCATAGGTGAGAAAACAAGAGAATAAGTAGCTTATCCTATTGTTCCACTTGAAATTGGAGCTGTGTGGCAATAAGATGGCTGAAGTTTAGTGTGGACACAAACACAGCAGAGTGATGGTGGGTTGGGTGAAGCAAGGGAAGACAAAGATGATGGATTTCTTAGAGGCTTTTACTTGAGAAAATCCCTATAACTAATTGCAAAAGCTCACAGCCTAGCTTTGACTACGAACAATCACTTGCTATTAGATGACAGTAGAAAAGCAGAATATTTTTTCCCATACGGTCATGTCAAAGAGGTAGCAGTTGTTTCTTTCACCTGTGAACTTTGCCACTCACTGTGATACACCCTATCAGCAGATTTCAAAAACCACATGGGACTCAAAGAAGATGTAGGGGTTCAGGAGGAAGTGAGTTATTATGCTGTGCCTCTCAACCAGAGCACCTTGGAGAACAGAGAAGGTATTGATGCAGAATGGCACTGGAGCACTCAGTTTTGTCTGCTAAGAAAGGCAAGAATCCCTTGGACACCAACCCATATAAAAGGTGCCTTTTCTTACTGGTACTGCAGCATTTAATGGAGGTGTTTGAACTGGACTCCTGCTACATACAAAACCAAGGTCATGTGAGCAAGTTACTCTCAGTAGAAATTATTGGACTCTTCAACTTTCTCTGCCTGCAGACCTGATGTCCTCCTGAGAGCCACAAATGGTCTGAGGCTCCTTAAAGGGAAAACCAGCAGATGTTTCTAGATGTTGGTAAAATGTCCTCTTCTGAAAATTTTTTTAGCTGTAGTGGCTTGCTGAGCTCTTAATGTTTCTGGATGGTCTGTCTGTAAGAAATAAAATGAATTTCCAAGGCATGATTCACTATCATTTTTGTGAACAAACTTTTGGGATAACTTTTTTGTGTAGAGAAATACAGATAAATAAAATAATTGTGTGTGCTACTTGCAACCTCATACTATGTTTATCACTGAATAATTTTGCGCAGGGGTGACAGAGTAAATACTGGGACATTACAAACTGAATGCATAATTATCCATGTTGTGCTCACAGTTGCCTGTACTGTACTTAAAAATATATAGCTTGGATAAAAGTACTCCAGGACATTCAGGCCTTATTTCATGATTATAATACGTTATAACTGTATTACTTTATAATCAGTAAATGTAAAAAATGCTTAAGGTTTCGAATATAGATATTTTTATAGAGCAAGATGAACAATTAGCTGAATGAATGAAGGCCCTACACACAATCCATCAGCAGTGGGGAAAACAGAAATGAGATTCTTCTGCATCAACAAAGGAGAACCCTTCCTTCCCTGTGGACTGGGTGTTCCCTGTGTTGCCATCTGTGTGACAGCCAGTAACACTGTCAGGTCTCTAGAATATTTCATGAGATTTAGAGGTGGGTGGAACTTAATATTTACCTCTTTACCAAGTGATAAGAACAGCATCGCCAAGGAAGAAGCTACATTTAATGGCAGCTTTTCATCTGGAGCAAGGGGAACAAAGGGAGAGGCTGTGAAGTGTTACAGCTGGCAAGCACAGAAGCCATGGAAAAAATGAAATGTATGAGAAATTTAACAGAAAAGGGAGGGAAGTCAGTATCTGCCTTTGGGTCTTAACAAAAAACCTAATGTGGGAGCTAAAAAAAAGATGAAACAGAGAAAGGAACGGATGGTAGCAGTCCATTGATCTGGAAGGGTTGGAAGGGGAATGTTTTAAGGTACATAAGGTGCTCTGAGCTCCTCAGTGGGGCTGGGCACGGTGAGGGTGGTGTATTTTGTTTCTGTCCTTGTCTACTTGTGGGAAACTAAACTATGAAGAGTCATGAGATAATAGGAACTACTTATAGTGCTAAAATGTGCAAAAGCTGGGCCAGATCTCAAACACTAAATGAATCAAATCAGTTTATGTGGCTCAGACTGATTGCTGAACAGGAGTGAAATGGTACCCTGAAGGGAAAATGGAGCAGCTCAATAACTTACTATTTCAGTCTGAAGCTTATAGAAGGTAAACATCCTGACATTGAGGTCATAGCAGGGAAAAAAAATGCTACAAGAAATCAAGCTTGCTATAGCAAGGCATGTTAAATCAGATCCCACAAACCAGCAAGGAGTTGTGTTGGCTGTGGTTTGCAACACAAGTCAAAACAATGTCAACATTTGAAAAACAGGCTGCAATGTCTCACCTTGTAAGTTTGCAGTGCCATGTAGAAAGTCTTGTTGAGATGGAATCTCTGTTGGGGAAGTCTCAGATCAAAGCAATTGTAAAAAGGTTTAGCATGTTCTAAGGAAGCAGGATGGTCCTGCCAGAAGCCAGGGCAGTCTGAGAGGTATTGGCCTCCTGGGTTTACACACTGCATGCTGAGCTGGAAAATAAACAAGCAGCTGGGTAAGCCAGTTGATTTGCAGTTCAGAGTAATAAGTAGAAGAAATACCCAGTCATTGATCAGTTTAATAAAGAAGAAACTCAGCCCTATGCTTATTTGCAGGTTCATGCTGTTCTCCAGAATTAGGATCCTACTTGATCTAAATTAAAGGATTTTTAGTTTCATGGAGCAAAGTGGGCATTCTGAAGGATGCAGCTATGCTACTGTAGTTTTCATAAAGGGATATTTCAGTGAAGACTTCCTCACTTTCGTGTGTCTTTACCACCTAAGAACGTGGTAAAATAATACTAAGTACAGCATCTAGAAAGTAAGCATAGCATCCAGTCATAAATGGGGCTTTTCCATGCTACAGTGATGAATGGAAATACCTGCGCAACCTTTACTGTTGCTAAGCTAAGCCCAGCAGCAGTGTTGATCGATTGATTAAGAAGATAGATTAAAGAGAACGGTTTATTCGGTGACTTGTTTCATGGACCTAGTGGAAAAATACCTGTCAGTGCATTATTTCTTGATTCTTTATAACTCTTGCCTCTGATAATTTAATTTTTTCCTATAAATGAAATGAGAACATAAAAAGTGCCTTAATATACATATTTGTGTTGTCAACCCTATATTAAGTTTGCATAAAAAATTCATATGTTGCACTGGTTGCTAAAGAAAGCCCTTCATGAGATGTAATAAGTATATAAAAGATAAACCATTTGCAGCATAATTTTTACTATATTATCAAGAAATGGTTAGTTGCACTTTTCTAGTCCTTTATAGTTATTTCATTTAATTTACTTGTAAGTCAGAGTTGGCATTAAATATAGTAAAACAGGGCATTGAAGCTATAGCATGTTGGTTTTTAATTAACAATCTTATAAAATATGAATTAGCATGGTTAGAAACTCACTAGAAATCTAATTAACTTGCCTTAGCTATCTTCTTAGATGTCTGTAATACTAAAATATTTTTTACAAGGTTAACATATTAATAAGATTGTGATTATGCATTTCTGCTCATTTAATTATATTGCAAAACTTAGTTTGTCCTTAGATGAGCATTAAACAGCAATTCAACGAGCTGTCCTTTAGCAAAGCATTTGATTGCTGACATACAAAATCTGATTTAATTCCAAATTCATTATTAAGTACTTTTAGACTTAATGTTCATTTCATACTTTACTGTCACAGTGTACAAATACTTTTTTGATGTTTTTAAAGGAGACAAATAGTTGAGGAAGAAAGGACATTTAGTTAGCTTTCTTGGAGTATAACTAAGAAATTCACTGTTCTAGCTCCATGTTTTGTGACAACCAGGTCTTCAGCTACAGGTAGAGTGAATCTCTCGTTATTAAGGAGAGGGTGGGAGTACTAATCTCTTACTCCAATAAAACACAAGCAACTGTAGTGTGTCTTGTTGCTGGAAATCTTTTCCTATAGACTTTTTAAGAAGCACTGAGCACAATTATACTGTGTCTACCGGACAGCTGAAATGTTTTTTAAGACATGAAACATGTTCTTATGTGAAGACCTGCGGTCTTCATATGAGATATGTGACTCTGAAATAGTGAAGTATCATATGTATGATCCTCATAAAGTAATCATCTCAGGGAGTTAAATTAAATGAGCAAGCAAATCACCAAGTTGTACTAAGCTGATTGTTAATGTCCTCCTGCTCCCCCTGTGAGACTGATTACATGGGGTACTCTGCTGTCTCACTGGAACTTACCAGTTTTTATGTAGCTCCATGATTAGAAATGACAGACCTCATAAATCAAAATTTTACCTTTCCTTGGAATTCCAACAGTAGAAGAATTCTCACATGAGAGTGGTACCTCACAGTTTTGTTCTCACATTTTTGTAATTAATTGTTTCAAGGACATCCTGGACATTGCTACAGATAAAAATATGGTCTAGAACTTTCATTCCATAGAATTAACTGTATTCAATCAACAAGAAGAGAAACCTTGAAGAACTTATCTTTATGTGTTAACAAAGCTATGCTTAGTTTTCCTCAAGAAATGAGAGGATCCTTTTAGTAAGTACTATAGACATCTATTATTTTGTAATAGGTGAACCTGGGTCTCTGACTTACACAGCTTCTTTGATTTCAGTGCAGCTATGCCAATTTGTACCACAGATCGTTCATTACTGATTTTTCAGATCGCTATTTCTTATGATGATTTTGCCTCCAGTCACACCTGTAAAATTTACATGTGCAGTTTACGTGTGCTGTGTTAACTTATATGTGCAAGTGTTAACTTATGACTATGTATATGAACAAGAAATAAGTGAACAAACAGGAAAACTATTCCATAATTTTATTTTTTGCATGCTTACTTTTAGGTTTTTCATTAAGAAACCATGTTAAAGTTTTTCTAGTTTAATGAGGGATGTTATTAATTAAATGGTCCCAAACTAACAGTTTCATAAAAATAATCATTTAAAGCTGAATGAATTTTCCATTAGAAAGCATATATTTTCTGAAATTCCTCACAATGATTATTTTGTGTTTTCAGAATCAATCTCAAGCATTTCTGTATCTTACAGGAGAAACATATAAACACATAAAGAGTAACATTATTCTCAAATTTTATTTTAAGGGCTTGCAAAATTAAAGTGCACAGAAAATTATTGGAGTTTTGTGTGCTTTTATATAAGTAACTAAGTTGTAAGTTGTGAACAAGTTAAAAGTAAGCTCATAAACAATAAATCTTCAATTTTACCGCATAGTAAATTTGCTATACATAATTCTTGTTCAGTTTATCTGGAAAACCTGATTAAGATATACTGCAAAATGAAATGGCTGATGCCTAAAAATATATGGGGACACATTGCCTAAATTGCCCTGTAGCACTGACTTCCACATGGGAAGAAATGGGTGCTGGTTGACTGTGTCATTGCCATAGTTCTGTGAAGACAAGTCACATAGCTGTATGTTGTGGTTAATATTTGTGTTTGCAATCATACATTATGTAAAGTACAGGTACTACTTTCACTAGGAGAAAGGCTTGACCTTTTTAAAAGTAAGTTTATCCCTAAACCAACTAAATTGCAATAGAAGTCATAGACGAAGACATGTATGACAACTGTAACTGATGACTGATCATCCAAACGCTACACTGTGGCAATTCAATACAGTAGTGACATGCTGGTCATATTGATGATCTTAGGGATATTATTTTAGTAGAGAGAGATGGATCTTTTCTCCTACACAGATAAAGGCAGTGAACTCTAAGGATTTCTCATTCTGCATTTCAGAATGGGGGAACTGAAAGGACATATCCCTCAGTAAGTAGAACACAGTCATGAATCATACACAACCAGCATGAGTATCCATGTTTTCCTTCTACAGTGGTAAATAAATGTCATAAAGATGATGACTGGGTAAATAAAAAGTAGAGACAGAAGCAGCCAAAAATATCAATAAACTTAGTCCAACACAATCTTAATTCAGTCCCAAAAGGGCAGTTTACTTCACATGATCAACTCTGTATTTACAGAGATTTCTCTATTTCAACATCTTTTGCATCTGAAAAGAGAGGGCTATACATATCAAGTAGAGGAAGGTATGCAGTGGAGGTGGCTCAAAGTATGGGAGAACATATGGATGCTGCAGTAAGGAACCAAGCCAGGATACTGAAGGTACCCTGTGCACTCAATGAGCCAAAAAGTGGCTTAGATTTCTGTTCAGATCAGCAAAATGTAATTTCCTCTGGCTTCATTTCATTTACCAATGTGTTGCCAGTTGATCTTTGACTTTGGACCACAGGTGAGTGCAATTAACTCAACATGTTACAATCTTAATGTGTGCTCTGAGCTGTATTTGTGTGTTTCATTGCAAGTCCTGTAAGATACAACAATTAAATAAATTAGTCTTGTAGATGCACAGATATGCTTCAGGTCCAAAAGTGATCTAGGGTTTCATTAAGCATAAACAGTCTGTAAAGATATCTTTCAAATGTGCTAGTATCTGATCCTATTTAGAACTAAACATGTTTCTAACCAAGGAATTTTAAATAGGTATTTAGTTTTTCTTAGGTAGGCCTAAGAAATTTCGTCCTCATGTGGAAAGAATGGACGTGTACTTCCTAGAGAATAATTGGTGACTATACACTCTTTAAGCATAAATTTTCCAGTGATGGTAAAAAGAACATTTCATTGTCTGTTCCATGACTAAGAGGAGCTAACATTTATAAGTGATATGAAATTTAACTTTCCCATCTGTCTTTAGTCATCCTTTCATGTTTGTCTCATGGGACATGTTTTTCATTCCTTGTTTTTTTCTTTTTTTTTAAGTCCACAAATTAAAAGAGACAGGTTCATTTTTTTATTTTCTGGAAATTATCATGTGATCAGAGTACTTCAGACTGTGTCAAGTGCTTACATTTATGATAAACAGATTTTCAGGATTATTTTTAGAAAGGGAAAGGAAGAAAATAATAATAGTATGTGGCCTCTCCATCAATCAAACTACCATCTGATTAAAGAAGGGAAAAAGCAGTTGCTTTGTGAATAGCTTGTGTATGTTCCTGTTTTAATCCAAACTGTGTGCTGTAGGTTCCCTTATCTTATTAATAAGTAAATTGTTAATTAGGGAGTAGACTGACCTCCACTTTTTCAAGAGAGTTATTTACAAGTGTCCCTACCTAAAGGTAGTTTATGAAGTACACGTCCTATTTGGTATGAAGAAGGGGTAAAAACCTTATCTTAAAGATATTGGGGGCTCACATATATTTTCAGTCTAAGCTAGAATCTATCCTTCCTGTGCTGATGGGTAGCATTTGTACAAGAATCCTACTTAATTTTATTAATGCTGATGGTGAAAGTAACTAGTCACAGTTAGGCACATGATAGCATGTACAATGATCCATGAGACAGAATTCCTGGAGCTTGTCTCCAAGTTTTAATTTTTTCACATTCTCAAAACTTCTACCCTTAGCAGTTGTAACTTTCAATGAGTTAAAAATGCCATGAAAGCTATGCATAGGTATCGGTCCTTTTGGGTAAGCAATCATCTTTATAATCATTTATTAATTAATTGCAGTGCAGAGCACTTGATCTGAAAAAACATTCAATTGTAAAAGAAAAAAAAAATTAAGGAAGGCTGGTACTTAGAAAAGCATACTAATCACATAAGAACAACATGTCACAGAACAGGGGAAGACTGAGAAACACAGTAGGAGTTCAGCTTGTTTCAGCTGTAAATCCTTCACTGACCTCTGCACAAGATGGGAGCAAACAGTAGAAATTAGGTCACATTGTTGAGAGGATTGTAAAGGAATATTTCAAGCTGGTAGAGACAAAACCAGAAAGGCCAGATTCAAAAATAGATGCATTTAGCAAGCTATGTCAGGAATAATGAGGACCACTTTAGAAGTGCATTAATAGTGAGAAGTCTGAAGAAAGTGTTGGCCTACTCCCTCTGTGAAACAAGGAATCTAATTGCAGGTGATACTGAGAAGAACAAAATGTCAGTCTTTTTTGAGACAATCTTCCCTATAAAGGTCAGTTCATGACTAGAGGATTAGTACAGCTGATAGGAAAGGAAAATGAGCAAGATCTTCAAGCAGAACAGGGAAGACAAAATTTAGAGATTATCAGGATAGTTAGGGGTTTGTCAGATCTCTGAGGGCAACACCTTCACCCTGGGAAAAAGGACTTGGGGCTGCCCTCGGCTGCCCCCCAGCCTGCCCTGCCCCCCCTTGCAGAACTACTGGGGTATGAGAACTGCTGGAGGAAGAATGAAAAATTTTTTTAAAAGCACAAAAAACTCAAAAAAAACCTCCAACCAAAAAAAAAAAAAATTTTCTTTAGAGAGGAAGGCAGAGGAGAATGTGAATTGCAGATCAGTCACATTTGAATTCATTTCCCAGAAAAAATCTGAAACAAATAACTGAACTATCTGTAAGCCTGGAAAATAATAAAGAGATAAATAACAACTAGGATGAATTTGTCATGAATAATCATATCAAATAATATAATTTTCTTCTTCATCAGATTAATAAATTTAGCTGATGGGAAAAGAACAGATTTCTTGGGCTTTGCTGCCATCAGTAAGGCTTCGATACCATGTCAACAGGCTAGAAAAACAGCATTAAACAAGCCTTTGAAATTTGTGCAACACAGGTTAGACAACCATATAAAAGGAGTAGTTATCTATTAATTCTCTATGAAAATAAAAGGAAGTTATCAGAGGGGGTCTGTAGAATCAAACTGCATCCACTTCTATCCAATACTTTCACTAATGAAGTGCATGATGTAACAGAAAATAGTCTTGTTAAATTTCAAGACAACATCAGACTGGGACTGTAAGTGTATTGGAGGACAAGATTAGAATGCAAAAAGACAATTCTTGATAAATTCAAGAAACAGGCTGAAAATCAATAAGAAAATGTACAATGAAAATCAGTTGCACAATAAAGGACATGGGAACAACCATTTAGGGATAATTTCTGAAAATTATCTAGATTTAGAGGAGAGCACAAGCTGAATCAAGAAGGTATTGCTCTTATAAAAAAGAAATTTATCTACAAGAAACCTGGACAAATCTTATCTTTTAATTTTGCGTTTGGAAGGTTTCAGCTAGAGGGATGTGCAATTTGGGACATTACACTTCTGAAAAGATGTTCACCAGTTAGGACAAGCCCACCACAGACCAATAAGTATGTGATGATATCAAAAAATGTGATCCCTTGAGAAAGTACTTGGGTAATTTATTTGAAAGATGTTAAGAATGAAGAATAGAAATGATGATATTTTTTCAAGTGTATAAAGGGTTACTACAAAGGAGAAGGCAACATCTCTTTTCAACAACCCTTGTGAATAGAACAAGAAATAATGGACTTAAACTTCAACAGAAAAGACAAAGTCAGACAGTAGGAAACATTATTGCAACGAGGGTAGTGAGGGAGTGGAATAGATTACTGAAGTACTTGAGGATTTTCATTGCTGAAGTTCATGAGAACTGGATAAAGAAATACCAGTAAGGAATGACCCAGATACTGGCTATCCTGCTAGCAGACGGACTGGATGGTGTCTTGAGCCTGATACGCATTTCATTGTGATTTCACCATAGCCAAATATTTAAGAATATTCTGTATTTCACATTGACCTCTGCTGGTACAAGGTGCGAGGAAAACTGGAGCTTCTAAAGCCTTGTGCCTGGACTCAAAGCAGTGCTAGGTATAAGGCAAAGACTTGTTCCTAGAGGTTATCCTAAAAATCTCCATGTTAAGTAAAGTTAGTCTCAGTGAGAACAATGAAACTACCTAGGACTTTTAACATATGGTGATCAAGCCGTTTAATCTCCTTACACCCTACATACAGTATGTTATTGTCTAAGTCCATATACATATAGATAGACAGATAGATAGACAGATAGATAGATAGATAGATAGATAGACAGATAGATAGATAGATGCACGTGCATGTGTATACACAGCCTGTATGTTCAATAATACTTTCTGTGTATAAATATAGTATATATAACAAGGCAGCCATACATATAGGTACAGTCAGTATTGTCCAAAACACAATTCAGAGTACTTAAATTGATTTTTTCTCCGGTGATTTAAAGGGTATATAAAGAACATCACTTTTAATTTAGGAACTATATTTTATAGTGTAACTATCCCTCCCCTCCCCCAATATTTAGCACTAAAATTATCTGCAAGCAGAGAAAACATGAGCATACATTAGGCGATGAACATTTTCTAATCCAAAATATCATTTGAAAATTCTTTTTAATAATAGAGTAATCCTATTCAGCATTCATTGACATTTTTGAGACAGATGTGGTAAGTTTTTCCTCTATAGTAAGCAAATGCAATGGGAAGTCACAGGGCCCTGTGCCACATGTGAATTTATCACAGGAAAATTCGAAGGCAGATTTGCTCTGAAGTCTGTCACAATTGTTAAGGACAATAGTTCTTTTGCATCTTCAAAAGACAAACCCTACTTTCCCATTAAAATTATTTTTTAGCACTTAACACATACTTCTGCAGATTAATTATTGTTATAGCAGGTATAAAGCCTCTCTTTTTTTTCCATGTTCAATACACAGAACCAATCATATTTCAGGAGACTGATGCATCTGTCTTTGTAATCAGTACATGCATGTCTGTCAATATCAACTTTCCAATTACTTAAAATTTTTTTAATTTCCTTTTCTGGTCATACACATTCATGAAGGTTGACTCACTGACCTACTAGTCATTGAAGAAGTCAGACTTAATGTGTACATGGTAAACTTAATACCTCTACTTTATTATAAAACTTTCTACCAAAAAATCACCATTTCTGGCAGTCAAATATATTAGAAAAGGAGACTGATATGTTAATTAAGCATGTTAAAACAACAAGAAAAAAATTATTAGCTGGGGCAACAAGGAGGAATGTACATTCCCTCATGTAGTTTAGGAGAATTCCCCATTGTGTTTGTGTGGTTTACGTATAAAAGCATCCAAAAGTCAAATCAGTTGCAATTTACAGTTTTTGCCAAAAGAAATAATGACTGCTAAAACATTTATTTTCCACATTATTGAACGTTTTCTCAGACAAAATAAAATAATGAGAAAAAGATATATTTGGAAATGTTGGAAAGTTTAATTTCAAGTCAGCTAAGGATCACTCTGAGCTGTCATCGTGTTTCCTAGGAAATGTAATTTAGTGTTACAGATTCAGCCATACCCTCTAACCACCATAAACAAACTCTTAAACCAGAGGGGAAACCACATTGTTGCATGGAAGATGTAGTCCAGGAAAAGCCGGCTGTAGAAGGGAAAGAAGGCTTGATGCAACACAGCAATTTACATAGATAAACATCAAATTCAGACTAACTCAAAATTAAATTTGGTTTGAGAAATAAAAATTTTATGTATTAAAATATCACTGATATTTACATTTCTTTAGAAAAATTTCCAGACATAAATATATTAGAAAGATTCCTGTAGGAAATTTTAATTCCATAGGAATTGAATTATATTTTGAAAAAAAAAAATCCACCTAATAGTTCAATAATTTTGAAGGGAAAATAATGACAATAGGATCTGCCTAAGATTAACCTAAAATTGTCTTAATAGAAAGAAGGTGGTGAGGCAAGATAATGAATGAAATGGACTGAAATCTAAAATCCATGGTTAAAGACAGTTGGAATTTAACCCCGAGAACTGTTCAAAGTGAAGGTTGTTTAAAATTATCAAGGAACAGGGATCCAGCTTGGACGTTTTTCCAACAATGGAAAATAATGAACCAATTGAATTGTGGAGCACTGTCATTGAATACAGCAGAGTCACTCCAGATTCATTCTGATAAAAACAAAGAGGGGGAGGAAATGTTTTTTGCTAAACAAATCATGTTGCTGTAGAGGAACTTTGAAGAGAATTGTTCCTATTTTGTCTAAATGCACCACTGAAGGATATCCTCAGGTTTAGCTGGAAAGTGCTGGAAAGCTACACCGTAGGTGGTCACCTGCTTGGCAGTATCAACACTTGCATGCCCAGATAGGTGATCAACACAGAAAGTAAAGCTGACCCAGGAATTTTACTAATACAAATATAATCTGAGGCATGCTGACTTTCTTCAGTTTTACTGATTTGTGGTGTGATATGGAACACAATCATATCCTTCTTTAACCTAGGCCACTGTTTTGAGTACGCATTCTTTGGGCAACATTTATATCTGCTTTTAGATAAAAATAAAGCTTCAAATGACAATTTTACAAGCTAAGTATTGCAGGTGAAATGATGAAATCTATAGTTTTTTTAGTGAAATAATTTAATAAATCAGAATAATTAACATAAAAATTGTAAAGAAAACCTCCGACTTTGAAGGAAATTGGTTCTGAGTGGAAAATGCAGTAAAAATGAATAAATTATTTTTTTAAAAAAAGAAAAAAGGTTGAAGAGAAAGCTGTTGCCTTAATCTCTTATGCATTTTCATGTTTTTCTTTGTGAACATGAAAAGACTATCTTCACTGAACAAGCAATAAAGCTACATCTTGACCATTCCTAAGAAACTAAATCTTTATTTCCCTTCACAAACTATGGAGGAAAAAAAGACTTATTTTGTGTTTATTTTTCACAGTGAGTCATCACACATGCTCAACTCTGAAATGTAAACTGAAAAAAAATCATCAGGGAAGATACAGAGTGGTTTTTCAGGCAGCCTTAAAGGGGAGAAATAACAGTTTGTGTATGTGTGCACCTGTCCATGTATCTGTTCATGTAAATAGAAAAGGAGAACTTTAAATGCTCAAGGAGAGACAAATTGTCTGAAAAGGTACATCTGCTGTTTGCACCTGGAGACCTGTGTAATCTCTCATGGAAAACCAGTTGAAACTCACAAGCGTGCAGTATATTTTGTCCCCAAAGTAATTCTAAACTGATAGATTTACTGCACAGAATGGCTTTTAATTTCCAGCTCTGAAGTTGAATCTTCCTGTGTTAAAACCAAACAACTGTGATAAGATTATATAGTAATGTTATTACATCATAATTAAGATTGGAAAGTGGAAAATATATTTACCATTAGAACTGGAGAGTCTTAGAGGCAGAAATTAATTAGCTAAATTGGAATGTGACTAGGATATCAGGATCTAAATGGTATAAATTCTTTAATTACACTAAATAGCTAAAATGCACTTCTCTTTTAAAGGCTTCCATTTCTAGAAAAGTCAAGGTCCCAAAAGCTTGATAATTTATTTCTTACTCTACCAGAGAGACAAGTACCATATACTGAATCAGCACAAGTTAATCCTGAAAGATAGTTCTGTCACCAGACTGAACCTGCCTCAAGGCAACTTGCCTTTTGAATCTAGTGGAAAAGTTTTATTTCACAGGGAGACTTATCTATCTCTTATTTTATTTTTGGATCCTTTGTTTTGTGGCTACATATGGGGTCTTTTAGGTGCCTCCTGTAAGCAAGGAAGCTATGGGTCAAAAGTCAGCATTCTTTAATTATGAACAGAAATAGCTGCTGTTTTTTGAGAATAAACCTTTTCATCTTTTGAAAACTTCAGTACAGTGTGAAATAAACAGAGAATATGAAATTGTTCCTCTCTACTGTGATAGTCCTTTTTATAAAAGGCTTACGTTATGATATTTTCCAAGTTATTATCCTGCATAGGCAAGAAGAGACTATTAGCAACTGATTCTTTATATAGGTCAAGGCTGACTGTATTATCTGTAAAATCTTTCAAGATCTAGTAAGGCAAATGTCTTTCCATCTTGTGATAACTGTCACGAAAGTTGAAAGAACTAGGCTAGAATGGTGTGAGACATGGTAGGCATGAGAACTAGTAAAATAAATCAATATTGACAAGCTTTGAGCTATGAGACATTCGTAGGCTCAGCATTTTCTGTTTTTAATCTCTTCTCCAAACACTGAAGATAGACATTTTCTCATCTTTTACAGAATCACAATACCACAAAACTGTTGAGGTTGGCAGGGACCTCTAGAGATTGTCTAGTCCAAGACCTCATCCACTGAAGGTGTCTTCCTTGCTCCAGACTTTCCCCCTCATGGCAGGGGCCTGGACTTCCTTGAGGCTGGTCTTAGTGATAAAAATTGAGGCAAAGAAGACATTAAGTACCTTAGCGTCTTCCACGTCCTTTGTTATCAAGGCCCCTATCCCACTGAGCAGCAGGCCCATTTTTTCCCTTGTCTTCCTTCTGCTGTTGATGTAGAAGCCCTTCTAGTTGCCCTTCCTGTCCCTCACCAGACTCAGCTGCAGCTGGACTTCGGGTTTCCTGAACACACCTGAGTACTTGAAAGTGAATTCACTTGTTCAGCCTACACATTCCAGGATCTGTGGCCTTATGAAAACAGCTAAATTGATATCATTGAGGTTTCAGATTCAGGTACAGACAATGTTGAACTTTTTTATTCAAACACAGGTTTGAACATAGACTGTTAAGGAATAAAGATGAAAAGAGAACTCATGGAAAACACCAGAAAAACAAATTTACTGCTCTGACTGCTGCTAGCAGAAGAACAGAGCACAGCAGCTACCCGTGATGGAGCCTGTCTCTGGCTCCCTCTGGTATTGATGCTCTACTCAATTTCTCCATCAGTGCTAGGAATGGAGCAGTACCAGTGAAGCTACCCAAGGTTTTGACATAATCATAGTTATTTTGCTCTTTCTGACAGTCTACTGCTCTGGGTAACTAATTTACAGGCAGCCAATGCCAGCTACAAACAGGGAGAGGCAACTAGTTATGGAGATAAGTGTGTATGCAGGGAAGATTCAATTGCTTATAACACAAAAACTGGAAATTTGAATATCATCAGTGTCTTCTGATGCCTACAAACAAACTGATTATGCTTCTGTCCTCTGCTGCAGTGGGGAATCTCACACTGAGCAAAGGACTGCAAAAGGGAGAAGGCAAAAACTTGGGATTCACATTACCTTTCAAGGAAGTGAATCTTTGTCCACCTGGGTGGGGAGCGTTTCTTTCCAGCAGAGGGAAGCACTGCTGCTCTTGCAGATGGCACAAGCTCAGTGCCTCACTCTTTCCTGCAAAAGCAAGCAGACAGAGACATGTATTTAGTTACGTTCTGATCCGCTTCATGCATGTGTTGACTTCTGGTTTTTTATATAACCTGTGGAACCAGTTGCCATAAGATTTTGAGCCTGAATTTATTTTGAAGGGTTTCACACTGCAAACTAAAGTCAAAGACATTAAGTTGTTTTTCATTTGTCTGAAACAGTAAAGTGCATGATTTGGAAAAGAAATAAAATTCAGTCACATCTCAAAAGAGCTAATTTAATTTCTGGTTTTATTTCCCAAGCTGGTAGTTTACTGCAGAAACTCAGTTCTTGATTAATATGCATCATTAATCATTTAAATAAAAGTGGACCCCATAATTTCAAAGAACAAACAATGCCACTTGACTGCTAATTCAGCATCATAATTAGAAGTCTTCAGATATGCTAGTTGGCAGAATACGTTTAATAAAAATTAATAAACCTTGCTCTCAGGGTCATCCAATTATTAATATTACTAAGTTCTTCCTCTTTTTATTTTGTGTATATATATATTTGTATACACTTAAATTCAGATAAAAGTAGTCTAAGAATAAGAAAAGTGAATAATGGTTCTTGTAATTAGGGTCTGAAGTAGGTGAGATATTGAAAAAGCAACAAGACAACATGTCAGTGTATGTCTGACTCTTCTACTTGTCAATGAACATTTTCGCTCCGGATCTTTTGCTCTTGGATATGTTATTCAAAAATTGTGCCTTTAAGTTCTGTTCAGTCCTTATTCAGATACTCCACTGGTCAGTGTCACCAGATCATCACAATGCAAAATGAAACAAAAAAGTACAGAAGATTCTGAGATGTATTAATCTGAAGGGAGACATTTGCTGTAGGAGCACATTTCTCCATGTTCAAATCACTCATATTCCGTTTCATACTTAGCTCATAATGATGCTGGAAATCATGCACCACAAGAGCTTACCTATGATGTAAGTCCCAAATTCAGAGAGCTAGATTGATGAATTGATTATGCATCCCTCAGTGTGTTCAGATGACTCTAAGATTAATATAAACAGCTGAAAACATTAGGGACAGGAAAGTTAGGACAGAATTTCTGGACTAAATGGAGGTTATTAGGTTCAGATTGTGTTTTGAATGAGAAGTCTTAAAGTAAATGGATTACTCATCAAGCTCAATCCATTGTAATTAGAAAGCACCAAAAGTCCCTGACCTTAAATAAAATCAAGATCTATTGGTGGAACAGCTTTTAATAATATATCAAGTACCAAAGTTTATACTGAGGTCACTTGTAACTATGCCTGTACCATTTCTATGCTTTTGTCAATCACTCCCTGAATTGGTCATAAAATGCTTCTATGTTCTCATTTGCAGCTCTGGTAATTGGGACATAAATCTGGAGAGTAGTAAGAGTAGAGTAAAATGTAACAAAATGGTGTGTTCACTTGTTGGACTGTATTTCAGCACAGTATTTTCCTTTTGTCTAGTGACAGATGTGCTGTGTTCTCAGGAAAGATCAAAAAAAGCTAGCACAATAAAGTCTGTTTTTTAAAAGCTTTTGATTATTGTCATTGTACTAGATTTGTGAGATTCAACCAGAGGGTTTTTTTTTTTTTACAAAATGTGGTTTGAATACAGTGATACATTTCACTAAGATTCTTTTCTTTTTGTCAGTAAGGAAAACTTGCAGTGTTAATACAGATACTGTAAAAGACAACAGAATGGGATTCATGTGTCTTTTCTTCCTGCCTTTTTTTTTTTTTTTTTTTATATCTAGATGGTGCTTTAACTTAATATCTTAGTCTGTAATTAGAATTTACCAGAAATCTTAACACCGGGAAAAAAAGTCTTCTAGACGAAAAATTTAGTAAATTAAACATGAGATGTGGAAAGTCTTACAATTCTGTTCCTGGCTTTGTTTTTTACCCAGTGTATTATGCTTGGCAGGCCATTAAGTGTTTTTACCTGTTTGTCTATGAGGAAAATGAAACTGACAATATTTTGCCAAGGATCAACAAAACATATACCCAACATAAAGATGGAGTGCTTTATTCTATCACTGCTAGATATTAATATGAAAAGTACTAGTAAAACCATTGCTCATGAAGATGGGTAAGGCTTCTTCTTGCTAAAAAGCAACAAGATAGTCCACCCCGTCAGCAGAATTACTGACTGGTGCTTCTAAATAAGACTGTTAGCTTCCAAAAACTTGAAATTAATTCACTTGCTTATGAACCAGGAAACTATTACAAATCTACAATCCAAATTAAGATTCATGTACTGTGGGCCAAGGAAGAAACTTACTCTCAGATTACTCAGTACCACATAATTACAGCTATTATTCATCTATTTCATAGGAAGTAAAACTGCTGGTTTGGCTCAAGAATTAGTTAACAGTGCTGTGGAGAGATCTAAGCCCAGTAGCAGCACAGCAAAAAATAATTGATTCTTTGTAGCTCCAAAGAATGGACTGAAGACAATCACACATTTTGCCTGTGGGCAGAAACTGCTGAAAAATGAAGTCCTCTACTTTAGTTCTGTCAGCAGAAAACACACATTTTTTTCTCTTCTGCAAAATACTGTATACTCCAGGCTATCAAACAGTGTAATAATGTGTATCTTAAACTCTTCTAAAAATGGACATCTTTGGAAGACTGCAACATTAGACTAGTGACAATGATGTTTAGATTGAAGAGAGATGAGCCAGGGAAAGAACAAACGTGATACCCCCTAAAAATAAAGATATTCAGTGAAATGAATATAGACAATGGTGGTCATTCCTGAAATCCTCACTCTACCTTTATCTCCTTTGAAAAGAAAATTTTTTGCCAGGATGAAAATGGAAAAGGGTTTCAACATCAGCTTCAAGGTGAGAAAGTGAAGGTACACGTGTATGTGGCTGAATGCTTTCTTTTAGAAAAACAGAGGCCAGAAGTGAGCCTCCTGAATAAATGCAGTCATTTTCAAAAGTACTAAGCAGTCAAGAGTTTCCTTTGAACTTGAATTGTGTATTTGAGGGATGTTCCATAACAGCTGTAGTGAAACTCACATTTATGTTGTCTAATAGTTGCATCATTAAAGATTCATGAAACTGACAAAAATTAAATCAAATAAATTCAAACATCTCAGTCACTTACAGGAAATCTTTGAAATTCAGCAGGGGAAAATACTGAGGGAGGTTGCATTACTTCATCCTGTGAAACTCCATCCCATTTTTGCTGAGATACAATGGGCTGAAGACTGCTGTTTCCATCCCTTGCTGCTTGCAGACAACACAAGTCACTTATATGTGGTCTTTTATATGGAATTGCTCAACCTTGGAATGTGCACCTTGCAATTTCAATAAGGTTTTTGATTTTTATGTTTTGGTATATGGTTTTTATCCACAAAGTGACTTGGAAAAGGCACAAGAATCAATACGACTAATGTGCATTTCACTGAATTTGGCCTCTTGAGGAAAACAAGCAATGTCATTTTTGCCAGCAAAGTTCTCCTGAAACACAGATGTGCAGATGTATCAGGAAAGTTAAACTGTGGGAACACTCCATTTTCTTGGAAAAGGCAATAAAGAGAGACCATGTGCAATGTCTGCTGCTTCAGACTCAAAGAAGTGCTTGTAAGCCCAAGAATCTGGATGTGGGATTTTTTTTCTCCAACAGATCATCTGCTTTCATAAAATTTATTACCTTTCCCTATAAGCTTTGCATTCTTTTTCTTCTTTCATGCACTTTTCAGAGTATATGACCTCCAGTGACCATCAACTAACACTGGGGTCTTCTCCAGCATGTGTCAATCTTTTGAATGCTCCATTACATGCTAATCAAGTTAAAATGAACTCATCTTTATAGTACATCAGACCTTAATAACGGGACAACTGTTTGCTTCTTAAGACCCTGACAAGATGAAGAAATACAGGACTTACTGAAGTTCAAATTTTTTTTCAAAAAGACATTTGAAGACAATTCAAAGAGAATGCTCTTTCAGATTATTTTCCTAGATGACAATTTCTTGAATCTCCTTATTGCTGTTTTTAAAACATTATTTATTTTGGTTTTTGTGGTGCTTGTTTGTTTTTAAAAGTTGAATACCATCTTCAGGGGTGTTTGGTCTGAAGTGATACTAGACCTTATTGAAATGAATGTAACTGCATGCAGGAGTGGTAGCTAATTGACTGTAATGAGACCTTCAGCCAGAATGGTCACATCACCCTGCAGGAGTGCCCTCTCCTGAAAAGTCCATGGCTTATGATCCTTCATTATTTACTTGTAGGTGGCAGGAATGGATTCAGTGCTTGTGAAAAACATTGAATCAGCTACCTTTGGTGCCTAAACATTGCTACCCAACCAATGAGCAGTATAAGCACAGAGTAAGCTGCAACAATGTCTTTGTGACTGAGGATGGTAAAGATCAGAGGCATGTACATTTCTTTCCACAGAGCATAGCTGATCTGCTGGAATCACCCCCACTGGAATCACCCCCAGAGATGAGAATTTAGCTCATTATGTAGCCCTTCTCTTGGTATCTCTGCTGAGAAAGCAAATGTAGGGCTTTATTTTGTGTCCATTCAATGCAATAGCAAAAAACCACCCCTATTTATAGAAATTGATATGCTTTTCTTAAAAGGACAACTACAGTAGGGAGAAGGTAGATTTGATTGCACTGGTAGACAATCACTGTTTCAAGAAAAGAAATCAGATCTGAATGATCCTTTGCGGCTACCTATCAAATCAGTCTTTACCATCAATTTTATTCTATTTGATCTTTAGGTTTTAAAATCTGATTCAACACATTCTGTAAAAAGAAAAAATAAATCTATTTTCCTCTGAAAGCAATTTATCTCTTGAACTACTTTTCCTCACACTAGTCTTCCTGCCGAAGATTTGCTGTGGGGCTCTCCCTCCCTCTCCAGGCCCTTCATCTCTCAGGAGGCTGCCTTTTAATTAAATAGTTACTTTGTTTTGGATAATTTTTTATTATTTGTTTAAATGTTATTGTTTGTGCTTTGAATTGATTGCCCCTGTACAATCTGAAGCTGAGCATTTGCTGTGGCACTGAGTGAATTTCTTCTGCTATTGCCTCAGGACATTGCTGCAAACATAGTGTTGCAGTTGATAAAGATTCTCACGATAAAAGAATTTACAACAAAGGATAAATTAATTTTTCCTAAAGCTCAATGGCATCAAGATCAGATACTGTTTCTCCTTTTCTCACTTCCAATTTCCATTTGCTTAGAAAATAGATTTCTATTTATTTGGACTAATATGAAAAGCACATTGTCATACAGAAAGCCACAACACTCAACAGAACAAACGTGCCTTTGTCACCAGTGTTTCTTTGTAGCCACCCTTCCAGCCATTAACAACAGGCTTAAACTAAGTGGTACTATTTTAGTCCCAGTGCAATTTTCTTGTTCCTGCAAAGAAATACCTTTTACTGTTCAGTTAAAAGCAAACTGACACTTCCAGCCAGTCTGTGTTGTAAGTTTATTTCTTTTCGAGGTCTTTTACCACTTTGTTGTCACTGAGTTTTCAAAGCAATGAAATTTCTTTTCATCTTTTATATAATGCACAGTTTTGCTGATATTATTGTTTCAGTTCTATAGAACAGTAAAAGAATATGGAAATATTCTCCTGTCAGAAGAGAAGATTAGCAGGAATGTCTGGGCATAGAAATACATGTGAAACAGTAGAGGACTTTGCTGCACTCCAACCACAATAGTCAGTGATGATAACTTCTGATATCTCTTCTAACGCTTGTGCATGGCTCTTATTCTGCTTAGTGTTCTTCTGAACCTTGATGTGCATTGGAGTCCCTTTTCCTTTTCAAATGAGGCTTTTAGCACATAGTGATGGACTGTGGTTTATTCAGAACTCTCTTAGCTCCTGAAATTAATTTGGATGAAAATCTGTACCCCACTCCATTCGCCCCAAGCCTTCCATTCTGATCTCAAATGTGACAAAACTTCCCTATCCATTTTCTACATAGTCATTGGTTTCACTGCCTAATGGATATTATCAACAGAGCTGTAAAACTACCTTCAACCACAACAATATCACAGAAGTATAGGTTTTAGGAGAGAAAAGAAATAGCAAGTGAGTCACTTGTTGGCTACACTATACTGCAGTATTGTGCACAACAATGTTTTTCCTGTTGCTTTATCTAGTTTAGTTTTAGGCATCAAGCATTGCTATTTCCCTGGGGAGACCATTCCACAGTCTATTACATTTCATTGTTAGCAAGATTTTGCCTGATGTTCAGTCCCAATGTCCTTATACTGGATCATCATAGATCACTTGCTGCACTGAATACCTTTTAAAGTCAATGAAATCCAGGTCCCTTATGGAATTTTTAATACCATATGGTGTTTCTGTATTATTTTTTTTAAAGACAAAGAAAGAAAGAAAGAAATAATATTAATTTCTATACTTACACGTTAAAATTGTTTTGCAATAGTCACCTGAGTGATAGGGAAAAAGCCAGTTATGGAAGAAGTACATGTTATAATGTTTTACTTTTAGTCAGTGCTTCAATTAGAAAGTCAGGCTTTAGTTTTGCTTTCTATAATATTGTTTAAATGCTTTCTTTTCCAAAGCACTGGCCCTTTTTGCCTGAAGTTACTTCCTGTCACTTAATGTGAACAAGTAGACCACTTATGCAAATCTTTTGGATGTGGAGCACATATTCACTTGTATATTTCCATTAAGTCTGAATCTTCATCAAAGTGATCATTTAAGTTGTTCTAAGTATTCACTTTGTGCACTGAAATCAGAGAGTTTTGCCACCAAGATCTGCCAAAGAAGTACATATGTCCAGTACTTTCTCAAGCTTCCACATGACACAGGAATGTAAGGAGTCTTCACAGACCTTCTTCAGTTCCTTTGTGCCATTTGTGGCTGCAATACAAATTTCTTTTTCCACCTTGTCTCACAATTTCTTTGTTACTACTGAAAGGGCTCAAACAAATGAATTTCTGACAATTATTGATTCAGACTAAACTGTGATGCATGAAAGCCTTGCTTGTGTTTTGCTTCATTTATTTCAAAGCTTTGCTTGTGTTTTGCTTTGTTTGTTTCCCAAGGACCCCTGACTCCTTAACTGTTTCCCTAGCCTCTTTGTCTGTTTAGACAAGATTAAAATGCTCCTTACATAAATCACTGATAGCAGAGACTCAAAGCCTTCAGTGGACACTTGGGCAACTCCTAGAATGAATGGGCAAACTAAGATAAGGGGTACTCGAACAAAAAGACACCGAGGATGATTTTGCTGATTTAGGAAGAAGGCACCTGGACTTTACTTCACAGCGCACACTCTGGAAAGAAGGTCAACTAGCAAACACCATGAAGAATATACTACTTACTTCTTCACTTGACCACCAAAGACTCTCACTCTATTTTTACTACACATGCTCAGACTATGTAAATGAATTCTGGGAACTCATTATCATAAGACACCCCCTTCCAAGAAATCTAATGAATATGTATGGTTTGTGTGTATGTAAACTGATGTCCCTTGTTAATTCTTGGGAGCTCTTATGGTGGAAAATCCCCAGGGCGACCCCAGCGCTGTTAATAAAGAATACCTGCTTAACAGTAAAAACTTTACTGTTGAGTCAATTTCTTTGTTTCACTACCTTCTAAGCAATTTATATTGCTTTTTTTCTAAACCAGAACAATTTTCATATCTTGGCCCTGAAAAAGCTATCTGTCTATGGCTGAAACGTACACATGACCTTGATGCTTGCTGTCCGACATATCACGCATACCGCATGAGACTGCAGCATCTACAGACCATTATAAAAGAGAGCATCAAGGTCTGGAGAGGAGTGAGAAAAGAATTATTTCCTCCACCAATCTATAGACCTCTTTCTGAACCTGGCCACTTGGATCTGGGGAGAAAAGATTTTATATTATCTGGACACCCAAAGTTTTGTTTGGCTCTTTTCTAGCCAAAGGGATCTCTAGCACTATGAAGAGAAGTAGTGACAATTGCCTTCAGCCAGGATGTCCAGATGAACTACCTAGATTGTTCAGTTTTTATGTTGTAAACTTGGCAAGAATTTAGTGGTATTTTGGTGTCCTCTGTGGACATTCCAAGAACACATTAAATGTGACAGAAAGTAGCTGGTGTTACTTGCGTCAAAGGACTTCTAAAAGTGGACGTAATAGATGTTTATTTTAAAGTAGGTCTACAAATGCACATTTCAGACTAAAAGCTGTTATCAACAAGAAATTAAATAATCAATATTTGCATTCCACCTGTAGATTACCTTTGAATGTTATATCTATATCTATACATGAGGACAAAGTGGAGTAATTCTCTTTCTCTCTTGCTTATTACAGCACTACATAGCAGCAAAGTGTAATGTTGCCTTATTTCTCCAGGGAGCATAAAGACTGTTGATGAATGACTCCTCTGGCAGCTTCGTCCGTGCTAAAACAAGCAGAAGAGGCAAGCCTCTATTCCTGCTGCCATCGAGGTCCCTGGGCAGCTGCTGGGGAGAAAGCGTTGCTGAGTGGTGGGTCAAGGGCAGCCCTGAGTGGGGGGGACAGAACCATCCAGTGCCATTCCCTGCTTCTATCCAAGAGATTTCCAGGGCTAGATTGTACTTTCCAGGCACAGCTAGTTGCCTGAACCTTAGCTATTAGCCTGCAGTAGCTGAAATCACACTGCTGTCTGGCAATTACCTCTTCATGTGTTATGTAAAATGTTCAAAGACCAGTAGCCTTTTGGCCTTTTGTACCACTAAGTATGTTCTGCAGTAGTTTCTTTGTGAAGGCTGAGGAATGCAATCCACTAAATGGTAATACCTTTCAGATACCCTGAAGTTACAATAAAAAGAAAATTAAACCGTTTAAAAAGTCTTTAATGAAGTGATACAGTAATTAAATTCTAATTAACCAAAGGGATGTTTTTTTCCTACTTTTGTATGCAGATGTACAACTTGTGCTGTTGCTCCTAGTTCAATTGTAAGAGTTTCAGTAATGTCACTTCCACATCATTCCACATTTGTAGAAAATCACATTATTGGCAAAAATTTGGGAGATTCTTGGAGGAAAACAACAAATAGTCTCTGAGACACTGACACTTAACCATTCAGAAGCAAACTGATACTACAGAGCTAATTTTATCATTAAATAACATTCAGAATTTAATCATTAATTTGAGATCAATATTTGCCAATTAAATCTTGCTCAGACTTTCTAACTATAATATAACTGAGTCTCTGGCTAGTGAGAGAATTAGACAGTACTGTGTGAGCTCCTGCACCTGGCACTGGGAATGAGACTTCCAGTGCGTATTTAGGGACTTCAGTAGAGATGCCCTGTTTTAAGACTTGATTATTTGCATCACGGGGAAACTCTGGTGAGGTTTACGAGGAAATGTCCTTTGAACTTGTAACATATGGGAGTGAGAGATTCTTTTTTATACCTAAGCTGGAGTGTCCCCCATGAAAGTCCCTAGGACACAACTTCAAAAAAGGAAAACAAGAGGGAAAGAAGATGATTAACTTAATCTTTTATTCCTTCCAGAGCCTGTCAATTTAATAAGACTTATTCCTTGTGCAGTTATAAAAATAATGTGATTAATATGGAGAACTGACATTCTGACCTCTTCTAAAATTGTGTAAGTAAGAAATGAGGGATTCTATGTTTTTTACAGCAAACTGCCTAACTTCTGAAAGCTGGGATAGGCTAAACTACAATCAAACTATACCATATCGAAATTTGCATCTCCCAAAGGGTTTATGGGAAAAAGAATGAAAAGTAATGATTTCAGCTCAGTTTATTTTCAAAACCTCTCACATATCACTTCATGTTTAATTTTTTCTTTAATTACACATTACATATTTAAAGTTTAGTGCAAGTTATTGAAAATCAATAAGGTTATAAATGTAGGATTGGTAATTACTGCATGACTTGTACAATATCTTATTTACATAATTCATTTACTGGCAACTTGCATTTTAATTAACCTAGAATAAGTACTTCAATGAAATTGTAATTTAGTGTGCTAAATTGAAAAAGTTGTCAAATCTTGCACTTAGTCATGCAACTGTGAGTTTCATTGTCTATTCAGAAAGATTAAGAATTGTGCAATTAAGAAGATGAATTTAATCCTTGATCCCAATGTATTATATAAATCTTTGTTTTTCCTGGTAAATTGCATTTAAAATGTGGTAATGATCAGAACCACTGACAAATTAATAAGTTTTGCTGACCAACTTTTCACCTACAGTATTCTTATGCAATAGATAAAGAAGTCATAAAATGCAACTAGAAGAAAAAAATTGATGTAGTCACCGTAACATCTTCCTACATGCTCCATACTAACACTGAAAATATGAATAAAAGTAACAGGATCTTGTCCTTCTGCTGATTAAACTGTGAATATTTACTCCATACTTCTTTTTATTATGTAAACAAAAAGGTTAATTCTAACCTAAGATAGCTCTGGTAAACTTAATATCAAGATCTTCTATAACTCTGGGGACCAAAGATCATATAGAATTATGCAAGAAAAGTGGACTTAGCTCTTACAGTAGGAAGAAACTTGAGTTAGATTTTTACTAACCTGCTTAAGCTGTGACAGTTTATATATAAAAATCAAATGTGCAAAATGCCCTTTCTCGGCTATCTCCTGCTGAAAATCCTTTGTATATTGAATGAATTTTCCCTAATCTTTGATTTGATGTTAATGTCTATATTCTTGGAAATAAATTTCTTAATGGCTTTTTCCCCAAATTTGCATTATAATATTGTTCAGAATACATTTTTAGTGTTCATCTGGAAAATACCAAAAATATTGTGTTGTTCTATTCTGGTTATCTGTGCTCTGACATAAGCAGTCCTTTCAGAAAACCCATAAAAATGCAATGGCTTTGAAAGGGCAGTCACACTGGAAATCATATAATCTTATTTACAGTCTTTCTGAGCTTGTGAATGTATGGACATAAATATTTAGGTAAAGTTAATTAATAGAAAGTTGTTGCTTTGTAACACATAAGAAAGGAGATTTTTTGTCACACTTGAGTAAAACAGACAGACAAATACCATCTCTTTCACCTGATTTTCAATGTGGTGACTGAGATTTAGACAAAAGATATAATTTAGTTATTTCAAGGCACTTCTATGTCAGTATATATTCCACAAGATGTAATATAATTTGTCTGCTACACTATTTATGCAGCATGCTGTCTGGCACAACATTCCCTCTAGACAGAAGGTGCTGACATATTAAAGAAGAAAGCAACAAGCATTTGATCTTCTGTTCATATTGCTTTTCTCAGAAAAACAGGAGAGCCCATTCAACAGAGATTTGGTTGCCACTGTGTGAACATAGCTCCTGACCTGAGGGGTAAACTGGAATTTCATACCTTTACCATCTCAGTAAATCTAAATATAGTGTAATCTTCAAAAATAAAAATTTTCCAGAAAATATCTTCTCACATTTTCAGTTGAGTTGTGTGTCAATGATGTTGTTTTATAATCAGACATGGTGCATGGCATTTTAGCCTAGCAATTTGAGGTAGAATTTTTTAGAAAGGAAAAGAATGTAAGCAATTCCTTAATGGCTTCCCTTCCTATCATCAAGAAAATGCTGCTTGAAGCAGTAAAGAGAGCTCTCAATATCAAACTGGCTTACTATGAGAGTGTATGTTTGAGTGTCACAGATTATGATGGGAGTGAGGGAGAATATTAAGTTCTTATGCAGTAAGCATCATGAAGTTCTTTTTCCCTCTACTCTACCAGATTTCAAAAAAAAGCTGTAGTGAATGAAAGTGTCATTAATCTCTTGTCTCCAGACTTAAATCTTTAGAGTGTGAATGAAAGCACTAACTATATTTATTTTCACAATGAGATACAGTGGTTATAACGCGCTTGATATATTTTACTGTCTCCAATATTGGCCTTAATTATGTAAGGTGAAAGAATAGGAAAAATGGAGACAAATACAAAGGAAAACATCCTTAGGTACTATTTTTGCTTTGAAAAGAAGGGGAACTCATCTCTTGCAAGCTGCAGGCTTCTGTAGTGAAGTGTTCACCAGTGCTGGAACAAGCTAATTTGATATCTCTGCGATTGCTGCTGTGAGTGGAAGAGTGGCATGTATTTGGCAAAACTACATAATTTGAAAATGAAAAAAGAAGCTATTGGAAAACAAAGATGGGGGCTCAGACACGTAACCCCAATTAGTATCATTTAACAATCTAGCCCCTCCACACTGAGGCACAGTAACTGCCGATGAACTGCTCTCAGATTCCTAAATGTTAAAGGCCATGTGGCTTAAGTTACTGCCCAGTGACAAAGTTAAACTTCTGCATTACCTATATGTGTATACAAAGCCACCTGGATTAATGAACAAAAGACTACAGCTCAACTAAGGTATCATAATGTGACTGTGCATTGGAGCCTCCCATGTTGCAAAAATTCACAAAATTAAAAAGGGCTGAAACATTTAGCCCTTTTTTTTTTTTTTTTTCAGCAATAACTGCAAAAGAAAACTGTGCTGTACAAACTTTCATAATTTGTTTTTCCAACGTCCCTTGTGACATCTCTTGTAATGGAGACAGCAAATTCTCAGCAATAGTTCAGCCCCTTGCATCTCTGAGAATCATAAAAGACTATGTATTCACATAAGAAGGCCATCCATTTCTCCCAGATCTGCAAAAATCCTTCAGATTACAATGTATTCTGATAGCCTAGGTTGGATACAGATCATTACAGTGGTGAAGGGAGAGTCTATATTCAATTCTCTAACAATGTGGTTTCTCTTAATGCAGAATTTCATATTTGAGTTTAAATGAAATTAGATTTCTTATTTCTTTCGAAGTTTACTACAGCAAGAACCGTTTCTACTGTTCTGTGTAACAGCTCTTTCTTAACCTCTTTCTACTTATTTCTTAATAGCTCAATATTTTTATTTCTGTTCCTCGCTTCCTTGTTACTTTGTACTGATCCATGTGTAACATAGAGTTTCAGAGTAAGATGGACACATCATTCTTCTATTTTAACACAGCATCCTGTCTGTAGAATTTCTTTAATATGTATCTATATACAGCCATTATCTTTTGGCTATACTCAACAATTACAGTGGATTTGTGCTGTTTTGAAACAATGGAAAATTGTATCTATTTTATTGACCATGTTTTTAGTAAAAGAAATGTAAATATATTGACATAGTATTATTAACAAGTATTTTACAGTTTTAGCAGATATGTATAGGTTTACATAAAAATGTGAAAAATGAGTGAGAATGAAAAATACTCCCAGTATCCAGATGTCTGCTGTAGCAGGAAAAAAAAAAAAAAAAGGTCCAAATAAACATAATGGAAAGAAAAATCGATGGAAGAGTTTTCTCCACTAGGTAGGATTGTTAGGACCCCACAGTGTGGACAACTCTGCCAGCAGACCATTTGCTGCTGGCAGTTCCTTTCCAAATAAGTTGATTTTTTGGCTCAATGGTGTCACTAGCACTGGCTATTACAACTGTGATAAATACAGATACACTTAAACTAATAGCTCAAGAGCCATTTTCAGTTGGAAAGTTTTTATGCTTTTCAGATAAATGTCTAGGTGTGCATACTGCAAAAGCAAAAAACTGAAACCAAAAAACTAAATCTTCTGAACCGCCACCTTACTTCTGAGTGAAATCAGTTTCTCTCACCTGTGAAAGCACAATTAACTACCAGATGGAAGTTCTAAGCATGTGTTCGCAAAACGTAGTAAAAAGTTGCTTCTTCCCTTTTGTATGTTGAATACTAAAGCTAGTGCTCAGGCACAATTGCAAACTTGCTGTAGAAAGTAAAACTGAAAAAAATTAATAATTAAATTGATCACAGTCCTTGCCTGTGGGAAAACTGCTTATCACCAGTGGAATAGGATAGACCACACCCAGCTTTCAGGGCTTTTCTGTGCTACTACTCCCTAGCCAAAATGTTTCCCATGGGGCTAAGCAAGTCAGAAATTTGCATATGATAATGTAAGTTGCTTTGGGTATTGAAAAAGAAATCTGTAAAAGCCAAAAATGCCTGAAATTATAAGAACAATTAAACTCCATAGTTATCAATGTTTAAAATCTATGTAAAATCTCTTAAAAGATAAGGAACTGTTCTGTAGACATCACTCGCAGCCAAGCCCTGTAGATTTGTCAGAAAGTAAAGTCAGTTCAGAACAGCAAAGTCTGGGAAAAAGTTTGGCACAGAATTATCTGATTTATTGGATGAATTATCAATTTTGATAAGAAAGATATCACCTATTTCAACAGTTGATAACCAGTTTCTGTTGCTTTCTAAAATGAGCAGATTAATATCTTCTTGGAAAAGAGAAAAGCTTGGTATATTTTGGTTTACAAGTATAGAATTAAAGAATTTGTACCACTGTCTATGTTTGCTTCTTTCATGAACATTTATTTATATGAAGAACAGTGAATGACAAGCCTGGTTGCTACTCAGTTGACTTTTCTATTTAAAGGGCATCAGTTCTTTCAGAAATTTTACTGGTAGTCCAAGATGTCAAAACTGGAGGAATCTGGGACAACTTTGATGCTGCACCTGTATGGCTGATCTGTGTGTTCTCCCCTCCCCACCTCATCACAGTCACTGTTAAGGTATCAGGTGTATTTTTTCCTGTTCTATGGAGAGGCCAGAAGGTGGTTTAGCCTTGAGCAGACTTTAGAGAAGTTTCAGGGCTTCTAAAAATTATTCCACAGCTGCAGCAGCTCCTTAAAAGTCCACAGTAAATCATAAAACATCTCTAGATGTTCCAAAAATTGATGTCAAAAGAGGAAGGACCACTGATTCATATTTATGCTGTATTTGATGCTTTTATTTTAATTAAAACAATTCTGGGAAGGTTTAACTTGAACAAGGAAGCATTTACTAAAAAATATTCTTTATATTGCAAGACTCAAAAGAAGAATAATATCTTCTAAGCAATGT
This sequence comes from Strix uralensis, assembly GCF_047716275.1. Classification (NCBI taxonomy): domain Eukaryota; kingdom Metazoa; phylum Chordata; class Aves; order Strigiformes; family Strigidae; genus Strix; species Strix uralensis. The sequence goes on from NC_133972.1 coordinate 30,535,301, forward strand.
CAATATCTATTTGCGCTTTTTTGCCCTTTCTTTTTTTTTTTAAACTAATAGCCTTACAGATAACTTTTATTAACTCCTGTTATTTCAAATCATGCCCAGGATAAACTGCAAGAAATGAAAGCAGACTAAACATTATAAGTAGTATATTCTTCAGCTATAATCCTTGATATGCATGAATTCATTACATTCATTAATTTTAAAATGTACTGTTTTAGGATGTTTTCTTAGGAATAAAACATTGTGGTTTTATAACAAACTGAATCATCTGAATACCACTAGGGGAATTAACTTACTTAATCTACATCTGCCTCTGTGTAAAACATCTACTGCTGTGTACAAAAATAAATGATATGGGCTTTCTACTGGAGACGTCTACCCAGTATGTGAGAATGTAATCTTTATTGAGTTTTCAGATGGGTTAAATAAAAAGACATTAGGAAGCAATTTCAACTTCATATAATTTTAGCGAGTATCTTCACCTAAAATTCCTGCAAAGATTATAAAATTGCTCTATGATCCCAAATTATAAGATGACATTTTCTCTAATTGTGTCCACTCATTTTTGAGGTTTGAATTGAAGGGTCATCTTGGTAGTAATTTAATTTTCACTTGAAAAGTACAGTTGCATGATTCAATGTAAATTTAAAGTTCTTAAGAGTTTTAAAAACTCTTTCTATGGCTTGTGCAAGTTTTTATCTATCCCAATGTACTTTAGTACTTAAATACTATAACAAGCTTAGAAGCAGTTCCTTACAAATAAGGGAAATGTCTTTTGCTTTCTACTACTACATAAGAACTCGTAACAGTAAAATTTGTTCCATTACGTGGAAATGTAGAATGGTGCTTACTTTGCATGTAATAGTACATTCAACACAGTTGTTTACAAGGGCACATTGACCAAATTAGGACCTCCTGTGGTTGTCTGGAAGGAATATATGCAGACCAGTCACCACATAATGCAGTCTAGGTTATGTACGCTCCTATTCAAGCTCCTTGAATAGTTTTGTCAGTGAGTTTCTGGGAGTGAAGTATCTGGGCTCTACAAGGTGTGCAAGCTCCATCCTCAAGGTCTTAGCTGTGACCTTGTTCACTCAGTGAAAGGGATTTATTAACCCTGGTGCTGCTGTAAGACTAGCTCAGGAGAGCCACTGGGAGTCTGAATCTAAACCTCTTCCCTGTGTCCCCCAAACATTTTTAAAGAAAACAAGTTTTAACAGGGCTATCCCTGATACTGCACAGATGTCTCTCCTAAATATATGTTCTTTCTGTGTCAGCCAGTCTATTAAAAAACCTTCTGCTCTAATTCCCCCTAGCTACAAGTTAGAGAGATGCTTTACTCATAAAACAGATAATTTCATACAATAGTAGGCTACTAAGTAATTTTATACAATTACTTAGTAACCTACCAGCCAACAAAACTAAAAAATATGCCACAAAGTTCTTAAGCTTAGGGTTAATAAGATGCTTTAGCATGCATTAAAAACACCTCAGTTTACCATGGCTTGTCAGTTCTCAACATTATATTATTGGCTTTTGTTTGAGAGTTACCAGGAGAACAGAGAATTGAGTTATCTCAGCAACTGTGGTGAGTAATGATTCATTTTCTAACCTATCGAAATGCAAGGGGCAAAGTATAAAAATTAGTTTCTTTGGTCAGGCAAAAACCTATTGTAAAGCAGAATATCATTACGTCTATCAATAACAGACATAATGATAAAACAAGTAGAATGATAATGGGTAGAGGCAGCATCTCTGCTGAGATATAAACTTTCTTGTCTCAGCCAGAGGAGCACTGACAGCATGTGCAGGACAAGAAGAGTTGCATTTTTAATACCCAAAAAATGTTATGTCAGCCAGGTCACAACTCTGCCTTTAATTAGATGAAATGCCTTCAACTGGAAGGCACCTGCATACAGGTTAGGATATATGCAGCCTGCTCAGTTCCCAGCAGGTAATCTATTCTGTGAAAAGTACATTTCAGTTATAAAGAAAACCCCCTACAATGCATCTATTGTGAAGTGTAGCTAATGTGTCATTCATATACAATCATAAACAGCTTTAAAAGCACATTGATTCTGTTTATTTTTATTTGAACAATGCTTGTATATTTGACCATGTAGTTATTTCTTGAAATAACTGGGAAACAGCAATCAAGAGAGAGCGGTTGATTAGCAATTTAAAGCAAAGCAAAATGGAAACATTTTTCATATACTGTCAAGATTTATCCTAAGTGCCTCCCATTAAAATGATATTGCTTACAGTAGCAGGCTGCAGTGATTCACTGCCATATTAATATGCATTGCTGAGTACAAGTGAAATCTATATTCAGTTACATAAGATTTCAGTATTTTATTGTTGGTGGCCTTTTCTTTGAACATAAGCTTTTTGTTGCACATGACATCATAGCCCATTAAAACATGAAACTTCTTGGACCAACATCAAAATCTCCTCCCCAAGGTCAGTGAGATTATACTAACTTGAAGCCAGAAAGAAAGCAGGGGAACAAAGCACTCAGGCACTTAAGGTATTTTAAGGACTCAGACCATAACATCTTCTCCTAGTGATTAATGACTTTCCAGATTGTGGCTTTTCATTTATGAGATTAAAAATTTTTAAACAACTCTCATGTATGTGATATATATATATTTACATCCATGTGAGAGCGAACTAAAAAAGAAAACCTTACAAGGCTCTGTCATAAGAAATTTCTGGGTGGCCATTGCAGAGTTTAATATGTGCTTGCTGAATAAATGGCAATTTTTGAAAATGATTACTTTTTTTATCTAGGAATTCTATATTCATTATACAGGCCCTTATAAATAGGAAGATACTTAAAAAGATATTTGTTTGTGTAATAAATTGTCTTTATTCTTGAAATTAATGGTTATTTTTCAGTACAACCTCTAGTCAAGCTATCTTCAGATGGGTCCCAATCACCTCTCATGAGCTAGAAGACATTGAGCCAGTTTAAAATCTGGGTTGTCTTTTCCCAAAATCTGGTATGTACTATAAAAAGTGACACTGAAGATTATTTAGAAAGCACCATTCTCAAACCGTAACAGATAGTTACACTCTAGTGTGATATCTTCCATTTAATGGATGATATATGAAAGCAAGGCTTTGCTATGTTTCTTGATTAAATATTTTTCAGAGTAAACTGAAGATATCTGAGTACATTGTTAGATAAATATCTTTTTACTATCCTTATTTTATGTTGATAAATGCCTTCAAGACTATTCCTTGGAAAGGAATTCATTTCTATATTAATTGTAGCCATGTTTCTCTTTGGAAAGGATTACCATAGATGGCCAAAGGATCTTCACATACAGCTGTTATGTCAGCTAGAATCTATATCCTTCATATACTCATAAATATCTTTAATTTTAAACTTATAAACAGTTCCACTGTGCTTTCATGCTTGGAGCTGGCAGAATAGATAAAACTTCATGGTGTGGGACTTATGTATGATCCTAATATGTTTTCGATAATCTCAAATAATAAGATAGAATTATCTGTCCAGCATCATGGTAGATGATCCAAAAATAAAAGCCAGTAGCATAAACCATCAAAGAGCTGAATATTTTATTGGTGTATAGCCCTAGCTGTAGCAAAGAAAAAGAAAAAAAAAACCCAAACAATACCCTCAAAACCCTCAGTGAAATTATAAATACTTTGTCTGTGTATTTACATTTTAAAGACAAGTAAAAATGAACTGTAATGTAAGTGAAGGGCACCAAGCCAAATTGTGTCAAATATGGAAAGCTCACCTTCATCAGGGTTGTTATGGGGGATGCGAAACACACATCTCCCTCTCTAAAATGAGTTAAATATTGAAACAAACAATAACACAGCTTGCTAGAACTAATCAACATCTTCTGAATCTGTTTTGTTCCAGATCTTGTCTTCCTCAGTTTTTTGAGAAGGCATATAAATCACTGCTCATATTCTCTCTGATCAAAATGAAGCTGTGACAAAGCTGATAGTGTATGAAACTGGCATGGAGATGTGCTCCTGAGTGGCTACTTGTAAAGCTCTTTGTTGCTCTGTTATGCTGAGATTTTGTGCACTGTAAACTATGAAGCAACTAGAGGAAGGTCATCTGGCCAGATAGGTAACATTCAGTTTTTGTGCTACAAAAGTAAATGAGTTACTGCATCTGAAAATCTTAAAGTAGAAAGTGACAAAAAAAAAGATGATTCTGCTGAAGTTGTTTATGTGCATACTGCAGCAAAGAGGTATCAAAATTTACCCACACTTCCACCACATTATAGGAGGGATCATAATTTCTGCTGACACATGTTGGTATCGGGATATCTACTTGCATTGATGTGAAAAACACTTTCTTGAGAAGACATATTTAAGCTCAAGAAAAAGAAGAAACCCTAGAAAAGCGTATGCAGATGGTTTCATTCAAGGGAATCTAATATGGGCTCAGAGCATCTGTTCTGAGAAAACAACTGCTGAAGAGAATGGGATTATATGGGATTTGGCCTGTTGCCACAGGTAGCACACTCTGATTTGGGTTACTGCAAAACATAAATGTGGTATCTTTAGAACACTGGGGACACCTCTGGAACCTAAAACCAGTGCAGCTTTCTGAAGAGATTTGGGAAAAAGCTCTTCTCCTGATTATTCTGGCCATGTGGATTGAATGCCCACTGGGTGACATTAGGTGCACTCCTGAAGTGTATCTTTGGTTTATTTTAATCTGAAAAGACTACAATTTTTGTGCTCTGCAATGTAAAGCAAAATATGGTAAGTGGGGGCACATGGCAGATCTGCTTCAAAAATTAATTCCTCATCTGAGCTAAAACACCAGTGTAAATGCATCTTCAGATTTAGAGCACAGAACTGGCATTCAGTATCAGAGGGTTGACAGCTCTTACTGCAACCAGGACTACTTTCTTCTCATCTCCAAATCACATTATTGACTTATCTGTTGCACTGGACAGGGCATATGGAGGAGAGGAAAAAGAGCTGTGACCTAATTCCAGTATTTCTGTTGATGCCCCATTCAAGTACCACTGACCATAGTTCAACTAGCCTGGTTTAAAGTTTCCATCTGAAAAGAAATTAAATGCTTTGCTTTTTCAGTTCTACATCCTGAACACTTCCAACTACTGTGGGTATTTGGTGACTGCAAATCAGAATATCTAAAACTTAGGACCCTTTTAGTCAGTGTTCCTCATTTAGTCAATGTAAACATGTAGGAGTCTCCAAGAGTAACTCAGATAGATGACTTGAATTGATGCCTAATCTTTGTATTTTTTGGTGAATGTTAGTACATAAACCTTAAGTCATGATAATAACATGAATGTAGTGAATAAATTTTTAACCCTCTTTTCCACACACAGACAGGCTTCTGGCCTCTAACAACGTTGGCAACAGGTCAAAGATGAAAACTCAAAATTGAGATTGAGAAACAGTAAATTTTGAAGAAAATAAATGGGAACAAAAAATTATCTTGGACCTCATGATTTTAAATAGAACAAGAAGTATAAAGCCAGATTCTTTTTTTGCAGTGTACCTGCTCATCCTGTTCCTTCCCTCAGCTGTGTGGACACATTATTATCCTCTTTTGCGTCAGTACTGAGTTTATATATGGGCCCTCCATTAAATTCTGCCACATCCTCTACTCTTTTTTCAGCCCCACCAAATTATTCATTGCTGCAAAGATCAGTTCTAAGGGTAACATACAAAGCACTAGGAGGACAAATGCTCTACTAGAATGCACCACTTTTAGAGTATGCAAAATTTTGTTTCTAAACAACCTGACAGTGTTCTTGTTTTCCACCTCAGTGATCTCTAATCACTGCTGCTATTTGTGTATCTAGTTTTTGAGGGTTTTTTTTCCCTGTCCTCCTTCTCTTTTTCCCCTTCAACTCCTTCAGCTTGTGGCAATGGTACAGAATGCTGATAAGCAAGACTTGTCTCTAGCCAGGTAATCATTTTGGGCACAAAACACTGACTGTGCTTCTAAGGGAAATTTGCAGGGTGAGCAAACCTTAAAAGTACAGTAAAAGCATTCATTGCAGGTGCATCTACCATTCAGCTTCCTTCTGTACTGAAAACTGTTCAGACAAGGATTTGCTACAGCACTGATTGTGGCAAAATGATATCCTGTACCCCTCCTCTATTTTAGCTAGTATTTTGGCCATATCAGCTGCACATTACAGTTATAAGACAGTCTTTAATGTATGGGATAGTACAGTGGTGATATGCAATACTGAACAAAGAGCTCTATTATTACCATATAATGTGAATCTTTGCATAACTAGACACTGGGCAAAATTCTCAGCTGAAGTACATGCATATAACTCCTGGGAGATCAAGGCATCTCATGCTAGTGGGAGTTCAGACTTAATATTACATATGAAGAAGAATGACTCTTATTTGGCAATCACTTTTATGAAAAAACACATGCAAGGGTGAATGTTTGAAGAGGCTGGGTCTTGCAATGCTTTTTGCATTTCAAGTATGATTTAGGTGAACAGCTGATCATTCAAATCTCTACCTACCAGCTTCTTTCTTGCAATCAAGTATTTACAATTGTTAGCATGGATTCACACTTACCTCTCCTTGCTTTAGGGACAGGGAATACCATTCTATGCTGTTTTTTAATTTTATTTTTCAAGAATCACACTGATGAAAATTTGGATGCCTTGTAGGTCCTAAGTTAGTTATTTTTGTTATGATGTGAACATTTGACTAGGTTTGTGGGAAAAAAATAAAGAAGGAATTTTATTTATGCCTTTGTAGAAACACAAAAATTCTCTCATCACTGGTTATTTTCCATCTCTAAAATCTTATTATTTTGTTTGTGTTCACTACCACAACATGAAAGTTGCTTTATATCAATCATTTCACATTTTGTTTCACAAGCAAAAACATCATTTTGTTTTAGTAATGTGTTACAATGGAAAGTCAATAGTAAGGAAGAAGACTGCCAATATGATAAAGTGAATGCTGAGACAAATTTGACAGAGGTGATCTGTATTTTGCTTTCAACCTGTTTGCACTGAGAATGAGGGACACAGTGGTTTGGAATTGGAATCTGCACCCAACAGAGGCTTCTAGCCTTAAGATTTTGCAGGTTTGTTGGTTAGACTGTCGCTTACAAACAATAAATCAATATTATTCTTTCTTTTTCACCATCTTTCTAAATAGCTCAGGAGAATGCATTTTAATTATGGGACCCTTCCAACTTTAGATATTCTATGATTCTATGAATAGATACTTTTCTTCTGAACTTTAAGGGTTTTTTTACTGTTTGTAGTGAAGGAAAGATTGACATCAGTGTATACACTGTTTAGTATTCATACAAATTTTATAGTCAGACCCATATAGTGATGGGGGCTCTGGAAGTGTATTTCAGGGCTTAGAGATGGTGCCAGATAAGAACATCGTTTTGGATATAAACATAGAATACAGGTATAATACATTTATCTTTTTTCATCCTTATGAAATCACATTTTGTTTAAGGAGGATCTAAAAGAAAAGAAAGACTGCTTACTTATATTGTTCAATGTCATAACCGATTTTCCCACATTGGTAGCCTGTAGTAACACAACTCTTGAAAAGGAGGTTCTTACTGGATGGTGTTAATAGTGGGCATGGAAAAAAATAATTGTCTTTAAATCATGGGGAAATGCAGACCCCCATATGCTACTTCGTACTCCTCTTAGTTACAAACTAATAACCAGATAGAGAACTGAGCTGGGGAGCAGAGGATTCTCTGAGTAAGCGAAAAGAAATGCACAGAGTGAGCTAGACATGAACAGGGAAGTTCAACCTGGAAGACTGCTTGCTGAAGGAATTTGTATAGCTTTCTCTTTTTGGATGTAGTCAAGGGAGATATGCACACAATTTAAATATAGATAAATATATTATTTGGAAATTTTTTCCTGTATTTTGGGATTAGAAACCCAAGAAGTACTGAAAATAACTGCTTGCTGAGACAGGGAAAAAAACATTACATTAGAATAAAATACTAAAACAGTGTTCACCATTCAATGTTTTCCTTCCTTCCTTCCTCATGACTTTATGCTCTAATATGCTTCATCAGTAAATATATCTCAAAAACACATTGACACTGTGTCTGAAACTTCTAACAAACTTAAAAAGTATCAGGGAAGTGTCGTTTTCCATCTAGTGGTGAGTATGCAAGGGTGTTTTCTGCTCAGAATCAGGTATGATGTTGCTAGCTTCTGAGGGGAGATGAAACACCTGCCTGGAACTGCAGATATTGCAAGAGGCCATGTAATGGCATTATGTTTATCTATTGCGGTAGATCATTATGAAATAAGTCAAATTTAGCTAGGTGTACAATTCTAATCTACTTAAACATCTGATTCTTCCATTTGGTCTCACCTTACGGGAGGAAACTATTTTATTTTTTTCTCATTCTGCAGCTTCTGTATATCAGAAAACTGCAGTGTGACCTGGTAGCGAAAGCTGGAAGCAGATCTCTCTCCCAGATGCCATCTTCTGTCTTATCTTACAGTACTAATCATATATAGCCACTGTCTTGTACCAGACAAACTTTTACAGAGTCTGGCACTGCCATTGACCTATGAGCAAGTGGGATCCCAGTTCTGGTGTGTATTTATTTATTGCTGTTCCTAGTCATGCTCCCTTGCCCTTCCAATTTATATGTTCACATTGTCCCTCAGGCCACAGAGAAAGATCCTTTCCTTAGGCATAATTCAGTCAGGTATGTAATTTTCCTGCAGAAGCAGACAATAACATACTAATTCTCTCACCCCTTTGCCATATCATGCATTTCCCAGGATCCTCTTATAGTCCTTTTATGGACTGGTAAAAGTCTTTTGGTCCTTTGTTGGTTGTGGCTTCAGACTTTTGTCACTTAGCTTCATCTTGTCATTTGCTGGATTCTTGAGAGGAATATGGATTCTGTGTATTTTACTACTTTTAACCACAAATGGAATTTTATTGTGCTTGAACCTGATGATTTTACATGAGCTCGCCATCAGTTTCCTTTCCACATTGATGTTGTTTTTATCAATTATAAGCTGCTATCTGAACAGTTTTTCCCAAATTTGTAGTGCTCTTTTGCTGAAATATTTTATTAGCTGGCAGAATTCCAAAATAGGAAGTTTTGGGTTTTTTCCACAGTGAATTATACACTCTTCTCATACGTCGTCCCTTCCTCTGATTTCCTGGGATTTTTTTCTCATCTAAAACAGTCAACATGTCTTCATCAGCTAGTCACTTTTAAATATTTCTTAGTCATCTAAATATATCCACTAAATATAGATGAGGCTAACTCTGTGACTTATCACTTCATATTTGACCAGACTATTCACCTAAGCAGTAGACAACCTCAAACAGGTTCAAGCTTAGCTCCAGTTCTGGCAGTTATGTTGTGGTAGCCAAGTGTGATAGAGGGCTGATGTATAGTGCTTTACTTGTGATTTTTATATCTCTATAAGCGCTTCCAAGTATTGTGCTGTTAATGTTGTTTTAGTAAAATAAGTTTTAGCATGTACTGTGCCTCTTTTACTTTTTTTGTTTCACAATTCATATGGTAAAATATTTTCTTCAATGCCAGCTTTCAGGTTGAACTTTATGATGAAATACAGACTGTGAAGACTCTCAAGAGTGTGATAGATAATTTCTGTTATCCTTCAGTATTGCCCGAATCACTCATGTGTCCATTCAACAAGGAATTTGTGACTTTTTGCTTTGTTGGATAGGCTTGGTCACTGTACATGGAATAACAGTGCACCTTTGACACTACCCTCAAAGCTGGCAGATCTTAGGTGAGGATGTATTGTCACAGAACAGGTACGGACAGTCTTTCTGGATAAGTTGTCGTCACACTTCTTTTTCTCAGATCTTCTATAACCTTGTAGTCTATGGCATGCAAATTATCTCAGCTTGGGAAGCAAGGCCAAAATTAAAATCCCTTGGCAGCCTTTCTTTTAGTACTGTATCACCAACATTAAATATAGTTTAACTCTGATGGGGTATTCCTCAGTATTGCAAGAAATTTTGGATATAGCTTTTTGATTCAGATCAGTAATATGCTCATTTTCTGTCTAGATATAAATGATAGCAGAATGGATAGCATTCAAATACAATATTTTTATTAGCATTACATTATTTCCTTAGAATTGTTAAGACTCAGGCCGTTTTCAGATGGCTAGATTACAAATGTTCCAGAGCCTCCTCTCCCACAGTATGTAAATAACTATTTTTGATCCCTTTCTTTTTTATCCACTCCTAAGACTCTTGTAGAACTGTGGTAGTGTTGCTTCCACTGTCAGTTCACAACAGTATTGTTAAGATTAAATGGGGTTGGGTTGCAGCCCTCCATGTGTAAGAAAAATTGTTTCCTTTCCTGGTTGCTTTACATTGGCCTCATTTTCTTGTACTTCGTGTACTCATATCTCAGGCAAAACAACCATTCCTTGCTTCACATAGACAGTGAGTACAGCCAACATCATGTTATGTTTTCTATGTTGTCATACTTCTGGTTTGTTGGGAAAGAAGAACAAGATCAATCATGAAAAGATTGAAATAGTTCAATATCAGGCACAAAACAATAGTGGCTCTTATGGAAAAGTTTGACATGCAGGCTTCGAACAAGTATTTGGGCCAAGTTGGAGACCTCTTCCAAAAAGCAGCTGTCCTTTGACTGCACATAACTGATTTCAAGAAGATAATGACACATTGACTTTGAACACTTTTTGCTTTCTACACCTTTAGATCAAGTGATATCCAGATTACTGTCTAAAAAATATGTACCTGCTGACAGTGGTCCTTTTCTTTACTGTCTTCAGCATACTGCCTGTAGTCTACAGACCACAGCTTGATCGCCAAAAGGGCTAGCTTTTTTTCACTTGTGAAATGATTTTCCAGAACTTCTGGCCCCATAGGAAGACAGCCATAACATTATTGTAAACTCTACTACCATAAAGGGCAAAAAACTGTATGATAGAGAGGCCTTCACTATGTGCTCCAGAAATGTCCAGTTGCCAGTTCACAGTACAAATACCCAAGTACCCAGAATGACTCTTATATTCTGATAGTGGAGCAGGGCAATCTAGCTGCAGACATGTCGTAATACAGCTGCTATGAGCAGGGTCATTAGATTACACCTGAACTTGAAGACAAAGGAGTATATTCAAACTCCCAGGTGCAGGTGCATTCCTAGTTAAATCCCAACTCTCTTTTGGCATACACATGTATGAACTTGCCCCCTTTAAGCCTTGGCTTGTCTGAAGAAAAGACACTACACATGCAGATGACGTGCAGTTTGTGTGTTGTTTAAGATGTCCTTGATTTTTATGGAGACATGATGCTAAGGTCTACTATTAACTGGAACTCACAGAGCAGTTTAAATACCTTCATAAGGTTTGGGGATAAAATCTGACCAAAGTATAGGACAAATAACCTGAAACTTGGGCTGACTGGGCCAAACCCAGGCATCTAGGACATTTACCTATGGCAACAATCAAAAAATAACATTTCAAAATTATTTTCAGAAATTATAGTCTTCCTTAATGTACTGTTAAGGGAATGAAAAGCAAGATATGTCACTGGAACCAGACAAAGCATATATAATAGCATGAGCTGGTCTTTGCCTGAAAAAATACAACACTTTTTCTCTATAGCAATTGAAGTTGTTCAATTTTTGTAACAAAGAATTGGCTATAATAGATGATTGAAACTCAGATTATTGGTTATGAGAGAATATTTCAGTGAATATTATTCAAGGTGAAATTTTCTAGGGAGAATTTTCTCCAAAAAAAAGCAGTGAGAATACCTCCTTTTTGTTATTCTTCTGGGTTTTTATTCTTTATAATATATTTAACCCATCTTTTACTGCTGAACAAGAGCAAAAATGCCTTCAGGATTTTAATATAAATTGCCAGATGAATGCCCAGTTGAGCTACAGGCTTTATGAGTCTTCAAAATTTCCATTTGTTTTTATAGTACAGAGTTTTCTTTAAGTCTCTCTCATGATTTCTTTCAGATAGTATGATAAACTTTGGTGTGCAATGTTTTTTTTGTTTGTTTGATTGGATTTTTTCCTCACTTGAGCAGTCATTCAGAAATAAAAGCCTTCTACAGAAATAATCAAAATATTCAGTTGATCGTGTTCAGAAAGAGTCTCATTCTTCTATGCAGTTATGCAATTATGGAGCATCTTGAATGACTGTCACTTAAAAGGGTTGTAACTTTCCCAGTTTATTAGAAACAGCTGGCAGATACATCAGAGGCATCAATGGGATTATTACTTTGAAGCAGATGTTAAACAGAATGGGGCAATAACAGCTGTTGCAATTAGAGTCATTGTGGGCACATTTCTGCACATCTCTGGCTCAACATGACAATGATCTATCCAACCAAAGACCAGTTAGTAATACGTTATTTTTTCCAAATATCCAGAAAATTTAATTTCATATAACTAGTGCTAAGAATGTGCTTATAACTTATGTCTTATATCTTATGTCATTTCTGAGGTAGCTTAGACAACAGAAAAAGCTGAATGAGATCTAAAGTGCCAGATGATTTTTTTTTCATTTTAGGTTCTGATGAAATGTCACCCTAATTTATTCCTAAGTTATTTATACCCTAAAATTATTCCTAAGTATTTACATCACCTATTGTGAGCGTTATTGAGTGAGGACAGAAGAGACTTGCTTAGGTAGAACAACAGGATCACTCAGCTCCTTGAAAGGGGAAGGTAGAGAGGAGGTAGAGTCACACAATGCCCAGCTGCATGGGTCTCCTGGGAAAATGTTTTCCTCATAGATTGCACCTAAATCCCAAAGAGGACATACCATTACATGACATTCTCCAACCAATTCTACTAATCCTTCCTGCAGCAGCATGACAAATATTTCCTCATTATTCAGCAACATTTTAGATTCATGGAGTCTTGTTACTGAGTCACAGTTAGGAAATGAAGGTAGATGACAAGTTTTGTTCTTCAGAAGCTCTGCAATCTCTTGTATAGAGGAGATGCTGAAAACCAACTAGACTCTGGCCAACATAGATTCAGAAAATGACAGCATGCTTTTAGCCACTAATCAAATGCATTACGGAAGTTCCCCAGATTGACAAAAAGACCAGGAAGTGGACATGAAAGGGGCAGAAATTAGGAAAATCTGATTCATAATTTTACAGCTGTGTGCCCTTTTCCCCTAAGGACTTAGGAGTCCTTCACTAGCTGTGGCTGAGATTTCAATTCACATGTGCCCCAAATTCTCCTCAGCTAAGTGTATTTCAGATAGCTGCAGTTTTCAGATATTTCAGTTAAGCACATCAATGGCTGTATTAGTCTGTGTGAGGTGAAAAAAGAGTTTAGGTGCTGAGGGAGGGGTTAGGACAACTTGACTACAGCCAGAGGCATTCTGCTTGAACTGAACACCCTCATACAGAATGGCTGTATGAGAGAAAAAATAATATGTAAGAGACTGTTGGTTGTCAAGACCAAATATGAGTATCTCTCACTGGGTGTGAAGACCAGAGCCATCATTCCAAGTCAAGCTCCGTGACTGCCAGATTTTTTCTTTCTTTTTTTTTCTTTTTTGTTTGTTTGGCCTCTGAATCAAGTCACTGGGAGGAAATGGGATATGGGACAGAAGGGAAAGAAAGAAGATGGGGGTCAAAACATAAATTACTCTTTTTAATTTAAGTTTATTTTCTCATAGACAGACTAGTGATGGGTGATATAGAAAAGGTTGAAGCACTTGACACCTTTCTTGCCTCCATCTGTAGAAAGAAAGCTTGCTCTAAAATCTCTCAAGCACCAGAATGCTGTGGGAAGAAAGTCAACCAGAAGCTGGGAAGAAACAGGTTAGGGAACATTTAGAGAAACCAGGTATAATCTAATCTATAGAGACAAAAGGAGTCAGCAGATGTTGCTTTAAGTGTTGTGATGGTAGCAAGGCAACTATGATCTGTGGAAAAACCATAGGGTGGCTGGGGAAGGTCATTGACAGCCTGGAAACAGGATAAATTTTCATCCATCTTTAAGGAAGAAAAGAAGGAGGACACAGGGAATTATAGGTTGGTCAGCCTCCTTTCAGTCCCTGGAAAGATCATAAAGTCCTTTCTCAGGGAATACATTCACATAAAGAAAAGAAGTGGGAATGGCCAGTACACTTCTACGGAGGCTGAATCATAGCTGACCAAACTGATGCGTTCAGTGGATGTTCTACATATTTTATCTGTCACACACTTCAAAGATCTGCAAAAAGTAGATTTTGGTAAAAAAGCAGAAGCTAATATCACTGATGTGCAGCTGTACACCTTGTCCTGCAAAACCCATAAACACTCACTACTCTTTGGCTGATGTCCCCATTCAGATCAAGTGCTCTCTGCACTTGTGCCTGAGGGCTGATGTGACTGTTTCAGACAGCTGTAGTTTCGAGATGTTAGCCACATAAATGACTGTATTAGTCTATCCGATGCCAAGCAAGGTGTAAACGGTGAAGGGGGAATTAGTGTGCAACTCTGAAAGCCTGAAGGCATTCTGACTGTGTTGGACAGAGGCACAGACAATGTCTCTACGTGAAGAGAAAATGGTATACGCAGAGCATAAGAGATCAGCCGTTGGCCAGAAACTTTCTGTTTCCTTGATCATGATGCTGAATCTCACTGACCTATGAGTTTCCAGATATGTTGTCAGTTCCTTGTCAGATAACGATAACGAAAAAACCATTTCTTGCTAAAAAAGTTAAACCCGATCTTATAAAATATATATATTCTGTGTATCCTTAATCTTCAAGAAGTATTAAAGTGGATTCCCATCATTCCAGTGAGGTTTGCACAGAGGTCAGTCTAAGACACTGTGCATATTTCTTGCTGATTGTAAGGTGTGGAGAAGTGTCAAACAAACCATTCTGACTAGAAAACCATCACTTTTAATGGTCTATTTACAATGAAAGAAGTGAACTGACTGAAATATTAAATCATAAATGTGTTTCTGATCTATTGAGCATAAAAGACTGTCATTTTTATCTATTTATTGTTACTGTTGGAGAAAGAGATAATGAAATTAAAATAATGAGGTGAGAAGAGATAATAGGACAAAAAGTCATCTTTCATTTTCTTCTTCCTGAGGTAATCTTGTACTCAGTGTTAGTACTTGATATTTACTGACAATATGCATTCACTATAGACACATACTGATTGCTTTTTTTCATTACCTGGACTTGAGAGAGGAAAAAAGGAGTATCTTATGTTTAGTCTATAATTCATACTGTGATCATGCCTGTAAGCCTTGATGAAAATTAGGGCTTTTATTTTTTTTAAACAGGAAATGTTCTTGGTTTAATCAACTATTTTAACAACATTTTTTTACTCCGTGAGTAAAACTCCTGATCTTGCTGTCACTGCATCTGCCTATTACCTCATGGGCTCTGGATAAAGTATTTTATACTTTCTTGACTGCCCTGGCTTTTTTTTGCCTCCCCTGCACCTTGTCAGCTAAGCACCAGCTATCAGGGGGTCATCCTTTGGCCACTGTATGAGGACTGTCAGGTGCTGGTCCCTGACAGTGCTCTGGGACCAATAGCCTCAGCCACCAGGCTGCACTGGAGAGGCAGCTGGGACACATTTTGTCCTTCGTGCTCTGTTGTTGTTCTAATGGTGGCTGTTTTCATGGATCTCATGAGAAGAAAACAAACAAGGTGTGTGATTTTTAAGACTTTGGCATTAGACAAGAGTTTCTCTTGAGTGAAAGCTGATAACCCCACATCCCTCTAATAACCTTTCAACTTAGCAGACAGTGTGACAATGCTGCAATATATTCCTGTATCTACCATATCACCTCATTTGATTCAGGCATGTTTAAGACGGCACATGCTGGACAGCATTACCCAAGGACTAAATCTTCTGTTATCTACTCGTCATGTTGGCAGTTATTAATGATGCTATGCAATCTTCCTAAGTACATATAAATTGCTGCCATTCAACAAACTTTTTACTGTTATTGCCAACATTAAATTGTTTCCATAGTTCACATAATTCATGACTTGCAGACCACAAACGACCGGTAAAAGTGTATATCTTGGTCATGTCTGCCACAGACCATTCTATATCAGACAACACAGATATTTTTAGGAAAAGGAGTCCCCAGTTCAACTGCCACCTGACTCTGGAAATCAGCCCATTCATCCATCACTAGTAACTTCTGCTCAGGCTCTGCCTTGAAACACTTCTCTGCGGGCAATGAACTGCTCAGTGGGATAGATGTCATTCAAAGGAAAAATAAGCCTACGGACCAGCAATGTTATACACATATCCACAGCATGAATAAGAAACAGTATTTCACCAAAAGCTGCTTTCTGTTCTTTCTTTATAAGATACATGTGAAGATACAGAGTTTTCCACCTTCATTTCAAGTGAACTGTATGTTTGTTAACTATTTCTAACCTAAGCAGAAGAAGGCCTATCTTTATCACGAAAATAGTTAAATCTAATTCAAGTTTCACATACTACACTTTCAGCAGCCTGCAGTTCCTGGAGAAACAATCTTCATATATGAGAGGGTACATTTTCTTTTATACACTTTTCTTCCATCTAAATTGTAGTCTTTTTACTGGGAATACACAGGAATGCCAATTACTGACAATTGCAGTACCATCTTTTGCTATGCTAGCAAATATTTCCAGTAGTAAATCTGTCCAGAGAATGGATACGCTTTGGTTTTGTACCTACTGTCCTCATTGCAAGTCTGTTTTTAAGAATACATTTATTCTTTCAGATATCTTTGCTTTCATTGCAACCTTTATTATTAGACCCTGGAAACTAAGTCCTCTCTACATTGCTGTGCCAGCACATTACCTAGTTATCTAGAATGTATCAGATGTACAGAAAAATTGGTGATGCCATGAGACGTTTTCAGGATAACAAATGTAAATAAATGGGAAAATGAGGCAAATTATGTTTCTTCTCAAGATAACACTGATAACAGGAATGGGAAATAGCATGCAACCAGCTTCACTGATGTCACAAGATTTTCTAGCTTTTTTTTTTAATGTTCTTCAAGCTTATTATCAACTCATGCTGTAGTTACAAAAACAAATCTATCAGCTCGGCTGCAGTTTTATCAAATATCACAACTATCTGTATGTGTTGATCAGTACTTACCCAGAAAATAATTAAATTTTCCAATGATATGTATTCATATATTTAAAAAATAATCTTACAGAGGTCTCTCTAGAAAGAGAGATAATTTCCAACCTTTTTAAGTCAGCCTCTGACTTAAATATCAGGACAACATAGAGATTTGTATGCCTGTTCCAAAGGGCAAAACTTATGTGTCCTTTTCCTAACTTCTATTTCTGAGACTTATGGTGGGCACTAACCTGGCTTCTGCTCCTACTCCCACATAACACTGTGGTGTTGTGCACACCCTATGACAAATCTCCCTAATGGCAGGAGAAGGAAAAGGTCAGTGTAAACCTTAGATGTTGGAAATGCTGCTTTGACATAAAGCCCTGTAGTTATGTAATGAGGAAGATGTATATTTAAAAGTAAATCACTCTCTCTCAAGATTCGTCCAAGGATTATGCAGGTGCTTAATTATTTAGCACTATCAGTACTCCCACTGAAGTCAGTAGGGCTATTCATAATGCAGAAATCCAAGAGCATTCATAATTCTTCAGGATAAGGGTTATTATAGTAAAATGATTATGGGGAAATGTAACTTTGGGTCCAATTATATTTATTTAGGTGTCCATCTTAAAATATTATTATAGTTTAACAGGTTAATATTTCCTTAAAATGTAATTTCAACTCTGAGCTTCCTCATTTATAACACTTGGGTTTTGGAGATAGAGACTCCTTGTAATGCATTTTATCTTAAATTATTGATGTGCACTGCCAACCTTAGTTCCATCATCTACTGTGGTATATCTCTGCTGCATAATTATGCAAATTAATGAAACTCATGAGCAGGTATACTGGACATTTAAATTAATTTATATGTGTTTTATATGCAGAGAAACATATTGTATGGAGAATTGAAAATTAATAGTTATTCATATAGAAATTCACATATCTTATTTATTAGAAGTATATTAAAGCAGCAGAGATTAACATAAAAATTGCAATCCTTTTTACAGTATTTAAGACACTGGTTAGAGAATTCAAAAGATCTAGTATTTTTGTCTCCCATTTTATGTATTACAATACATTAGCTTGAAAGACAGGCTCAGTAGCCTATCAGGATAATCAAAGAATGTTATTAAAAAATATATATCTTATTTCCTCTTGTGCAAATCCACTATCTTTGTTAGGGTTTCATGGGTACTTTCTTAAGAAAAAATTCTCCATGTTCCCCTTCTGTTTCATTCCCTTTATCCCTGCTTAATAGGAAAAAGAACATTGTCGCCAATTTGACCACTTTCAGTCAGTTCCAAAAGAGCGTGCATTTTTTTGAACCAACATCTTTCAACTGGATTTGAACTATAGCAGTTATGATTTATAAATTTCTCCAGAAAGCATTCCTACAGAATATCAATTGACTTCCACCTCCTCTGCTGTGCTGGTAGTGCGATACAATAATACATTGAGCTGAAAGACTTTGCAGAGTACCTAAAGGGCATTCACATTATGGACACCGAATAGCTGCAATATTCAATCTGCTGCAGGGGATGGGGGAGCTAAACAGATAGATCTAAGTGGGGCTGGCAGTAGGAGAACTATACCTGTTGCAGACTTTCTCTTGGAAAATTGCTAAACACAAAGCAGAAACATTTAATTGCTAAAGGCTATAAGCTGCTGCCAGTACCACAATAGCAGAAAATCTCTATTAGACAGGTAGCTATTAACACCTGACAGCCTTTTAAAAGTTATCTGCTGGTATTTTTTTCTCAAAAACAGAAATTAAAAAGGATTTCTAAGTACATTCTACAGATCCCTGCTTTCAAATAAGTCAGTCATAATAACTGAGATTGGTGAAGCCTCCCCAACAAGATGCTGAACTTAAAACTGGCCACCACTTGCACTCTGTAATTTAGGTTGTTAATTAGTACCAAATGTTTCTCTGTAGACATACCAGTTAAAGGATTATTTTAAACTATTGTACTACTATATTATTTATATTTGGAGCACAGCTTTATCTTTTTATAGTCTGAACTTTGAACAAATGCAGTGCAAGAAGTCTGGGACACATATGAGATTTGTGAAACATTTCTTTCCATTAGATGATCACAGACACTTCAGAAATTTTTTGAGGAGGGAGTTAAAGCTTCTGTTGCAGACTGAAATGTTGCAAGTCTTTTCAGTAAAATTTCCTAGCTTAATACCTACAAAGAAGCTCTGCTTAGAGAGTGGCCAAATCCCAAATCTTTGATCAGAACAGCTAATACAGAAGCTGAATCTACCCCGGCTCCAGCTTATATTTTGGATAACCAAATCTGGTGGGAAATTCCAAAATGAAACTCAGGGTGTGCTATACATAAAATATTTCAGGTCTTTTGCTTTGCATGTGTTCAAGGTAATTAAGAAACAGCTCCAGTCAACAAGCAAATAATGCTTCACATTTCATTTTCCTTGTGATTTGCAACTGAAGATTTTACTTTAAATGTATGACTTTTTTCCTAGCTTCTCCTGGGCCACAAAACCAGCTGTCACTCTTTTTCACAGAGCACAACTCTCTGACCAAGCTGATATCACACCAGATAAATTACAGCATCGACAGAGGCATGAACTTTTCCCATTTGGTCTTGTAAGGATGTAAACTTAAACACCTACTTGTGACATTTTAAACATTGACACTTCTAGACTTCAAGCTAAAGCAATAAGCAGAATATATTCCATTTAATGCAATGCTGTGAAATCCTGGGTGTAGAATCTGTCCAAAAAACAACAGCTTTGAGGGTTTTAAATTAGTTTAGACAAGATGAGAATAAGTCCCCAGAGATTTAGCTTAAAAACCTCAGTGGTATTTAGGTTTCGCACTCTTAGCAAGGTGTCATTTCCCATAAGAGTTTAGAGTTCAGATACTTTAGAGGAATTTAGGTCTTCGTGTAAGCCGGAAACTTGCATTTAAAAAACAGGTGAACTTTGAGGGGCAGCTGTCCAGACGCTGAGAAACATCTAAATAGAGAGGAAGCTGGACTGAAGGGTGTTTGTAGTTTCTGTTATTTTTATGTATTAGACTGTCTGCTTGTTCTCCTGACATTATAGTAAACCTGATACAAGCCAGTTCTGAAGTGAAAATGATACAGTTACTCTCAGGAGGCCCAGAGCATATTAACTCAGTTCAGTATTTTATAATTGTGGCTCCGTATTTTCTGGATAGAGTTGATTCACACCTAGAATGAGATCAAGTTTACCTGCAATTCACAACACAGCGTGTGCACTGCCTCTTCTGCATAAATGTAACACGTACCCCAGCAGCTTTGTTAACCACAATAACATCTTATTTTACAGATTGGTGACATAACTTTGTCCTAAACATAGAACTTTTGCACCTGATCTTATACTTTTATTTTGCATATGTCCTGGTTTAGCCAGGATAGGGTTAAGTTTCCCCAGCAGTGGGGGGGAAGCTCTAGCCGGGTTATTCATATATCATGCTGACGTCACATCCTGGTGGCAGCGCGGGAAGAATCGGTGAGCGCGTGGGTTGGCACAGCTGGTTCTCTCACTGCTGTATTGGTATATACTTTGCTCTGTTCATTGTTATCACTGTTATTCTTATTGTTATTGTTTGTTGTGTTGCTGTTGCTCTGTTGTATTAAACCTTTCCTTATCTCAGCCCCGGGGCTTTGTATTTCACTCCCTTTGTGGGGGAGGGGCAGCGGCCATGTGGTCTCAGACCCCGGCAGGGATTAAACCACCACAGCATACTTAGAATGAGAGGCTTTTCAGAGAAAGGACTCATTTACTTGACATTTGTACACTATGCTGCATAATGGTCCTCCTGTATTAGTCATCAGCCAATAAGACATTATAGAAATAAAAAACCCCCCAACTATTCAGCAAAGAGTATCAAAACCCAATATATTTACCTCTAACATAGAGTATGAATGAGACGGTATCAAAAAAGACATTTCTGAGAAGACTGACAGAATGTTTCTCCAATCCTCCTTGTAAATCAACTATTAGAAGGATGGGATATAAAACTGAGAAACCAAGTCAGTTTGAAAGAAAATATCTCTTTTAGAGTTCCACAGGAAATAACACTATATAATGTAATGGACCAAAAAGTCACCTAAGTAGCTTTATTCTAAACGCACAGTAATTAAATAAAAGACCATAAAGTTTTATCTTTTTTAAAAAAAGACACTGCAATAGTAGAGGATATGTTCCCTCTGTGGCAGCAGTAATCATCTACTGAAACCATTTGATAAATTTTTACTTTTAAATGGGGTCCACCCATCCTTCATACAAAAGATAGATGTTTAAGGAGACACTAGAATAAATGTAAGCCCTGTTGATTTCCATAAGACTGAGTTTTTGTAAGACATGTGGGGGTGAAATTAACACTGACATAACATTATATGAAAAGTAGAGAAGGGAATACGGAAAGAGTTTGTGTATCAAAGCATCTTCTCCATAAGTGTAGATGATGGAATGATGGTCTGGAGG
This sequence comes from Strix uralensis, assembly GCF_047716275.1. NCBI lineage: Eukaryota > Metazoa > Chordata > Aves > Strigiformes > Strigidae > Strix > Strix uralensis. The sequence continues at coordinate 30,556,883 of NC_133972.1, forward strand.
GTAACAAGGGAACGATGAGAAGAGGTTTTAATGGATGTTTAGGGTAGATGTGACACTAACTAAGAGAAAATAGATAGAAAACTAGTAGAGAAATTACAAAGGATGTTAGTAGAAACCTGTCAATAATGTATAGGTCTTTAAAGTATACTCTTTTTTAACCAGGAAGCAGAAAAAATAAAACAGAAGACAATTAATGTGTTACATTCATAAGGACCATTCTGTCTCACTTTATAGACGCTGGAACAAACACATCATGAACAGCTTAAGCAACTCCTGACCAAAATTAATTCTCAGCTGTTCTATTTGTTCAGGTCTCAGCCTACATTAACTGCACATCCAGTGTCTTACTGTCTTTATTTAAATCTGGAATACCTATCAGTTTAAATAATGTCCTTAGTTTGCACAGTGAAGAAAAGAGCACTCGTGTTTGTTGGAGTCCAAAAGGCTCCTGTTTGTGAAGTGCAGCAATATCCACCTGGACTTACAGTAACAACAAATAATCCTTGGTGCAGTGCCATTACATCTATCCCAAGAGCACAACATAGTGACAGCTAGATGGGCAGCTAGTGAGGGCACCAAATCTGCATTATATTGGAAAAGTAACATCCACATTTCTTTAAAGTTAAATTCCAGGATGCCTAAACCTATCTTGATTTAAACATTATTGAGAAATCATCCTCACCTAGCAGACAGTCTCTATAGGTCACACTATTATTTATTGAAAGTAGAGAGGATTATGAGTGCATGGCAATAGAATGATGACAATGTTTTAAAATGATATAGCACTCTATATCCATGAATATCAAAATGCTTCATTGATATTAGTTATTCATGCCTCTTCACACCAAAATAGAACTAGCTGAATTATTACTTCACTTCCTAGACACAACTTTGTGTCATCTACATTCCCACGTCATTTAGATTGGTAGTGCACTTTTGAAGTGAGACTCCTGATCATCCCTGTTTACTGTGTTATGGTCCACATCACAGAGCAACTCTAGAGCAGCCAAGCTGGATCACACTAGGCTGTCACTAAACCAGAAGAGGTGTTCCAGGAACACACTTAATCTGCTCTTGTAATAGAGAGACATTCAGTCCTTGGATCTAGTAGTCCAAAGCAACTCTCCAACACATGAACAAATTATGTGTGCCGGGTCCTGTGCATTGCTTGATCTGTTCAGCACAGCTCGGCAGACCCCTTCTAGCACATTACACCACTTGCTCATTCATATGTGACTCACACAGCTGACCTGGCTCACTTGTCCCAACCCAGTTGCTCTGACACTTCTTTGCCTCAGGAAGGACACTGCTTCTCTATACTTGATGTCAAAGAGAGGCAAGCTGTTATTCATTATTTTCCTTTCTCTTTTTTTCCTGTCATAATTGTCCATAAGTATACCACTAAAAAGACAAACAGCAAAGGGGAAGGAAACAACCCATCTTTTTACTGTTCAAAATGCCATTTCCTCTGTGTCACTTTAATTCTAAAACATGAGGTGTAAGGATATAGAGAACACTGGTGTTTATCTTGAATCTCTGCCTTTGTTTTGGATCAAAAATGCAACACTCAGGCCAAAGACAATACTAAACATTTACCGCTGAGGTCACTGATCTGCAATTTGTTGCAGTGACAGATCCAATATTGTGCTTGGGGAACAGACTGGATGGCTGTTAATGCACTATTATAGGCACAGTTGGGAAACTGGCTGAGCACCAGGTAACTGGAAGAACTGGAGCTTATTGCACAAGTCCAAGAGTGTTTTAACTTGTGGCTTGATTGCTAACATGGGGAGAGCTTTTAAAATGTTAATTGATTTTTTTTTTTAATAATAACATAAACCATCTGTAGCTTTGAACTTAAATTTAACTTCTCTAATTAAGTCTGATCCTTATACTACTATAAGAACTGTCTGTCACAGATCAATCTCTTAACTCTAAGTTTGGTTCAGTTTGTCACATCATTTAAAGCCCTGACCCCACCATAGCAAGGTTTTAATTAACAGTAAAATAGTTCTAGTGGAAACTCTGTATGAAGCATGAAGAATTGAATTTGGACCCTTTCAGATAACATAGGAAGATCTGACGTAGTATCTTGTGTCTTACCAAGGTGTTTGTGAAAGACAAGTTATTCCATTTATCTGTGGATTATCTATGATTAATTTTTAAACCATAGTTTAAACCCCTGTTTTTCTGTGGAAAGTTCTCGTCCCAGCCATGCACTGTACTGCATGTCAGATTCTGAGAAGTGTCAAGACATTGGAAAACCATGCAAACAACAGATAAAAAAGTATACTGAGGGGCATGAGGTGGGGCAAATGGATACAAAGTGTGGAAGAAATCCACTGACAGGATGATAAACCATTTAGTTCTGAAACATAAGCAGACTTGCCGGAGGAGGAGGAATGTCAAGTGCAAGAAATCAAAGATAGGTCATGAACAAAGCTATTACTGTGATCATCATCATATTACTACGTGTGGGCAGAGAATGTCTGTAGGGCTAGTGGTTGCCATGTAGAAAAGAGAACCAGGAAATCTTCAAGGAATACTTTTGGCTGAACTCATTAAATACTGTATTAGGGTCATACTAATTGTTAAGCAGATACAATGCTTCATGATTGACATTAATGTTAACTTGTAAAATAAATTGTGTTGGGTAGTATAGAAAAAAATAGTGCTCTGTTTCTACAGGAAAGGCAAAAAGCTAGTGCGAATCTCTTGGAGGAATTATTTACATAGTTATTAAAGTTTCTCCCTGGGATTTCATCCCCAGAAAAAAAAAAAAAAAAAAAAAAAGCAAGCTGCTGAATTTATTACACTCAGTTAAAGGACATTAGTTAGATTAGTCCACACCTGAGAGAATACCATTATTGGGTAAACATGTACTAGAGATAATCCCACTTCACATGACATGTAATGAAGTTTACAAAAAACCCACACCACATATCAACCCTCCATGCCTTCCTAGATGCTTACAAAGGCCTGTTCTGAAGGTTCAAAAAGCAGTTATGTGTCAAAGTTGTCCCCAAATCACATGACTTCTGCAGTTTCAAATATGGCCTGAAGATTTAAATCTTCATATTGAAAATTATTTTGAGAAGCAAGAATGATGTAAAACACACTGCAGAGTGGAAGAGCTGGATTTTACCCTTTTAAAGAGTTGTACCTTCTCCAAGTCCAAGAGGACCAAGGACCAAGAAGTTCCTCAAGCCCTTTTACAAGGGCTTTTTAATCCCAGAGGGTTTGTAATCTCCTCTGATTTTCCAGCAACTGTAATTTTAATCAGAAGCAACGCTAAAATTGACAGTGACAGTGAGTCCTCCAGGAATGCAGTAGAGCGCGGGAGCAAACTGTGGACACTCAGAAAAAGTGAAACTACTGCTACAGGCAAAAAAAATGCAATTGATAGGAAAATTTAATGAAATTGCATTAAAATGTGCATATGGTCAGTGGTAGCAGCTCCATTCATGAATGGTATTTCATTAAAACAACATAACTCAACCAAATCTATTCATGTGCCCAAGGTCTAAAACCTGAAGCATGCAACATGGTGATCAACAGACCAGCAGATTTGAATCATGGTCAGAAAAAAGTAGGATTTTAAAATATTCCTGTTTCACATCACAATGATGAGGTGATGTTGTTTCCATTTTTTTCCCCCCTCTCATTACCAAAGAAAGCAAGCGTGATGTCCTTCCTTAATCAATAACTTCATAGCCAAGCATGAGTCTGGAATGTGGAACTGCTGGTTGAAGGTCCTGGTCTGAATTAGGCAGAGCAGAGATTTGAGCCTGCATTTTCCATACAAATGCATTATACATCCAAGTAATTGGCACTTCTGGGACCATAGTTTTTACCTCTTTTTCTGAACAGAAATTCCTTTCCAGTCCCAAGAAACTTTTCTCAGTTAGAGCTTCATGCATCTGGTTTATTGAACTGGTATTTCTGACAAAACAAGGCAGAAAAACAATCTAATTTATAGCCAGTTCTACTGTGAGACCATTGTCTGTTCAAAAAAGAGAAAAGAGTTCAGAATGTTAAATGTTCCATAGAAAACAGTCTTGCCTATATTGGGAGACTGAAGGACTATATAAAAGAAAATTATTTCAGTGATGATTAAAAGGTGTTAGTTTTACAAGATGTGATGGGAGTTAGAACTATGTTCAGCTGTGAAGCCTATCATATTCCATCAAACTAAAACACAGGATGTTTGCTCAGATTATACAATTTCTATAAAGTCATCCATATCAACACCCTTGGGTGATTGCAGAGTGTTATTATTGTACAGGTAGAACTGAATGGGAAATGAAAGCACTCCTGAATATGTAGCTAGTTTAGTGAAATTAAAGGGGATCTTCCAGTTTTACAAGGGCTTTAAGTGTTACATTAAGGATCTGATCCACATGCCATATGTAAAATGAACGATTCATGAATGGTTATTGTCTTAAGCCACAGCTGATCCCAAGCCATACCCATGAACAGCTTTTTCAAAAGAAACTGATATTAAACATGCTGGGAAATTGCAACAGAATCATGAAAACTTTGCAATAAGTGAAACAGGACCAAGAAGAAAGCACTACATTTGTAAACCTTATATGACAGCATGGAATACACCGAGAATGATCTAGCATCTTTACAACTGTTTAATTTAGAGGATAATAAACAAAGGAGATTGGGGATCCTTTAAAAGATGGTTGGAGAAATAGTTTAAAAGGAGCATGAAACTGGAGACTCCTGTTTCTGTGATTTCATAACAGCATCATCCTACACTACAAAAACTGTAAAGCTACAGGAAGTATTAGTGTTTCCAAAAGCATACATGGGAGAAGTTTTTCTCCCCTGTGAACTAGTGCATTATAAAAGAGCATAAAACTAAATAACATGTGCTAAATCTTTATATCATGAAATGACGTGTATTTTCTCATAAAGAACAGCCGAGAGGGATTTGGTTGATCTGTCTCAGCATATGTCTAATTTTGAACTCCACCACCCCCCCTGAAATTTGCTGTAATTTTGGAAAAGGATGATATTACCATCTTACTATGTGAAAATAAGAACTGTGCTAGAAGAGGGGACAAGGCCACACTTTTTACAAACCTTGTCAGTCCATTCTGTGGCTGTCAGAAACAGAGAGAGAATTCAGCATCAGGAGGACACAGGAATTTTCACCATGGTTGTACAGAATAAATGGAATAGTATTTCTGCCAGCAATTTAATGATGTTTTTCATATTTTAAAATTAAACCCAGCCTTGACTTCTGGTCACTGTTCCTTTTATTAGCACAGCATATATATATATATGCACTTTACTAGCATTTGTAGAGCATAAACTTTGTCATAGCTAGCCTAGAAAGGGAGGCTGAAAAATGTCACAGAGAACACAAAAAGGATTTACTACAGAATAAGGTACCAGTGTTTGGAATATCATCTGCAGCTGCTGTTTGACAAACTACATGGGCTGGGTTATGCAAAGCATTTTGGATAGTTTTATAGCTGTATATATATATATATATATATATCAATAATGTGTTTATTACTGAAGCCTATCATGAATAATGGCTTGAGCACCTTGCCAGGATATTTGCACAGTTCTCAAGGGGTCATCTTAGAACAAATCTGGAAAATACATACTTGTCTCTAAAGATCTAAATGTGCATTCTGATCACTGATAAATACATAAAACAATTTACACAGATTACAGGTTGAGAACTGAGAATGTTAGCCCCAAAGACAGGGTTTCCATATATGGCAGCAGAACTCTGGAGATATACAACGCTTTTTGGTGCTTTCTCTTACTCACTGAGTTTAAAAACATCAGCTGAGATAAAAGTACATCTTTTCTGTCAGAATTGCCATTAGAAATATTAGGAATACAGAAGTTTGTAGGTGACAACTGCTTACATCATAAAAGCAAGTGAAATTCAATAAGGTTAAAGAGAATCTCTATCAGAAATGGATAGATATGGGTCTACCAAAATCTGTTTTGAACTTTGCATACAAATAACAGACAGACATATTTTCATGTGTGGCACTGGAATGATTCTTCCTATGGCATTCAGGATACACATAGTCTGATAATTTCACAAAGTCTAGTTTGGAACTGTAAAAATTTAAGTTCTATCCCAGAATATTTTTTTTTTTTTTGTGGCAAAATGATTAATACACTAACAGAAGAGATGAAAGCTACATCAGTCAACACAATGCATCCCTGATATACTCTGTTTCATCACTGTAAACATTCAACAGCTCAATGGCAATCTGTGTGGCATATACTAAGCCTGATGTTCATTGTGGTGGATGCTCATCCTGGATCACCTGAAGGACTCTACAAATTCTTGGGTTTTCTGCTCAGTGGATGGATCTGTTCAGATGGTGGATCTGTTATGGCTTGTTTTTAAGGATGGGAGACTCTGGACAAATTGTGCAATGGAGGAAACTCCACCCAATCTACATATGAAGCCTATTAACTATTTGTCAAAAAAAAAAAAGGTCAACCATGTCACATCCACTCCTTTCTACTCTTCAGAAGGGGATTAGTGGAAAGATTTATTCAGACATTCAAGCAAGTGGCCCATGCTATGACTCCAGCAAAAGATAACTTAGAACACAAGATTGCAAATTTTATATTGGTCTGTACAATGGCAACGCATGCTGCATAAATCACATACTGGGATGTTGTTTGTTCATAAAAAGGAAAGAAGTTGTGAAAAAATTGGCCACAAATAGACAAGTACAATGGAAACAAGAAACCCTAAAGATAATTCATAGAATTCATTGTAACCTGAAATAACTACATAGTGATAACATTAGCCAGAAATAGCCATCCAGAGAGAAGGTATTTAAAACAGCTTCTGTTTTAACTCGAGGCACTAGAACAAGCACACATAATGAATGTAATTAGCAGTCAGACATTCAGCCTGAACAAAATGACTTGTGAAAACCCACCATTTCTGTTACAAGTGTTCTAAAATTAGAAGGCAGAAAATGTTGCTAACAAAATTACTCTGGAAAGCTTATACCTTATTTCAAATACTGTTGTGTTGACTAAAAGCTGTCTCTGTAAGAATGATGTCATTAGCATGTCTTATCTTTAATTAGTAGTATTTTGTACATAAGTTATTATAGATTTTACTGTAAAACTTCTATATTCTGGTTGTCCTTTTATATTAAATAGGGAGAAGCATGTAGCGCCTAGGAGTTGAATATCACTCTGAGTACTTAGAAGTCCTTCAATGGGACTCCCTGCCCTCTGTAGCCACCAGAACAACGTTAGCATGCATAAATCCTGACAACATGTCCAGATATGTCTGGGAGTCACAGGTTATAGAAACCTGCAACCACCCTCCCAGTGACAGCAGCCTTCTCTGAATTTTCCCTGGTAATTGCCTGCCAGTCCTTCTACTCCATCCTGCCAAAAAGTAGTTAGGGAGATGCAGAAGCCAGCTGATCTCCCCCTAAGGACCCCAGTCAGTCCTCACAGGAGGGCAGGGAGCAACAAGAGCAGCAAATTTGGGTCCACTCCCTTGATATTCCCCCTGGATCTAAGAGCAGAGGAGGAAAAATGGGGAAGGAAAATTGCAGAGTGATTCTGTTGCTGTCTTTATGTACCACTTGTCCCCAAGCCTGAGCAAGGGAGAAGGAGGAATTGAAGGCAATTAGAGATGTCTAATGGAGAGAAGTAAGAACATAAGCAATATGAAAGAGCATGCTCAAAAAGTACAGCAAAACCAAGCCAAGTATTAAAATCTAATACTGTCAGTCATCTAAGCTCTGTTATTTTACTTTGCTGTTCCAAATCCATGCAATATTTATCTAAAATAATTTTTTTAGAGTTTAAAAGTTTCAGTGAATTAATATTTGCCAGGTTCTCTAGCTTTTTTCTTCTTTTCTACCCGTTTGGCTGTGACATGACTCATGTGCCTTTTTCCTGCCTTTCAAAAGTGCCACAAAGGGCACTTTTGCCCTAGCAAATTCTTAGCACTTTCTTTTAAAACCAGTTGTGGACCTTGTGTACCATGGCAAAACTATTTATTCTCAGGAATAAATCAGAAATTATTGTAACTCTACATTTCATCACACTGTTAAACATATTGATTTTTATTTGCTATTTAATTTTCAGTAATTTATAGAGTTTTGCTCTTTGTTCTCCAAACCTCACTGATCTAAGGAGAAAATACTGTCTTTAAAGAAGAACGGGATATAACCATACAATTCTGAGGGTAAATTACCATGCTTTCTTTCACAGCAATATTTTAAATTCTCTTTAAATTCTCATGTATCTAGACATACCTAAAACAATGTCTATATCTCATGTTAACTTAAGCTACATCAAAACACACATAACCATACAAGTGAAACTTTAGCTATAAATATTAGCATTCCCTAAGAACATAGCCCAAATAACATGTTCCCAAGAACACCTGGAGCAGTTGGGTTGAGCTTTTTTTTGAAACTATTTGTCTTGCAAACAAACAGATGCTGACAGAACATTGTGAAGTTAGTACTCATAAATGTTATAAAAGTTTATCCATGAAACTTCTAAAAGTTTTTATTCTCCTTAAATACTTATCCTCTTCCCTCAGACTGAACAGATGACTGGGCTTCCTGCTCTGAAACAGAGAAAGAATTTCATGAGGCAAAATGGAAACAAACGCTTAAATTTAAGATTTCATCTATGCTACTGTGATTATGTTTCTACAGGGTTCAAAAGAAGTTACAGCTGTATGTAAGCCCTCTTCTAAGAAAAGTCTTCCAAAAAAAAAGGTTCCCACCCTTGCTATTACCGATGTTGCTGAGTTGGCAGTGGTAACAGTGAGAAAAGACTTCAACAGCTTGCTTTATTTAAACCCCTGCATCAGTAAAACTTCCTCAGCATGTGATTGATAATTGTTCCCCAGCACTGTTGTGGAGCAGGACTGATTACCAAGGGGATTAAAATTCCAGAAACTCTCTGAAGAGCGTCTCCGAGGTCTTCTCTTCAGTCTCTTTGCTGCAAAGCTGCTATTAAGAGTGATGGGATTTAAATTTAGCTTTTTTCAGACAATATTTCCTGGCATGATCAGCATCTAAGGCCTTACTGGAACCCCTTCAGAAAAGTGTCTGACCTCTATCCAAGGCATAATACAACTGCAAATGAGGAACATACCTGAGTATAGCATAACTTGCTGGATACAGCTGGAAGGAAAGTAGTCACAGAGCAATAGACCACTCCTGTGGGCTGAGCATGGGTCTGATCCCACCTTCCCAAACTGCTCCCCCAGCATTCTGGCTCCAATTCTTTGGGCCAAGTAATTTTACCACCTTGTAACTAAGTCAGTTCCTTAACTGATAAAGTTAAAATATTAATATTGATCAGCTTATATAGGAGCTTGGTATTTTCTACCTTTAGGGGTTTTTTAAATTTTAAGTATGCGTTCCAGTTCTATTTTATCTGGAGATGGGCTTTTTCTGGGTTTTCTTTGCTTTTATATCAGGGCCTGTATGAGGAGAGGAATGAAACTTACTTATGAATCAAACTGGATTGATCATTGAACTTTAAATTTGATTCTGTCAAAGAAAATATATAAAAAGCAAATATTATTCTTAAATGGCTATGAATCACGCACCCTGTAGAACTGCCAGTTGAAGAGCTGCTAAAACATACACACTGGTAAATTAATCAGGCTGGAGACCATTCTTGTTACTGTTTAATTTGTAAGTGTATACTAGGCATCTGCTTGAAAAAAATTCACAAATTACTTCGTCAAGTGGTGACTCTGTGCTTTTCTTATACTTGAAACAAAAAGGGGGGGGAAATCATGGCAGAAATTAATACATTTTCTCATGATAATCGGATATTCAGCAGAAACACTATAGTTGTGGGCTTTTCTCAAGCTATTTGACCAGAACCAAGAAATGGTTCACTATAACTGGCCCAAGATAGGTATCTGCAGGTGAAAGCCTCTGTGACTAGATGAAAACTATTCTGTAGCTAACTGCATTTGTTATCGCATGTTCAACCTACTGCACAAGAATGTTACTTAAAGAAATTTAAGCTCTACTATAACCAATTGGATGCAAAAATGTCATAATGCTTATCTGGACTTCAGTACAGTTAAGTAGATCAGCCAAGTATTTGGCCCACTATTTGGCTTGTATAATGTGAAATCATCCAAGTGAACACAGGCAAATTGTGTCTACAGGTCATGATAAAAAATTTTACTCAGCTCATCTCTAGGTGAGCTGGATCTGAAGGTCCCATAACATGACAGAACACCAGGCAACCGAGTTGTACATGTCAGTCAGCCTTTGTCGCACTTGGTTCTGCCAAATGCAAGATTTGGGAAGACAAGCGGTAGTGGAGTTGCAGAAAGGAAGAAGTAAGAAGAAAAGGTAGCAAATAGGTAATGTATGGTTTTACATCAATTCATCTAAGCCACAGAGTGTGACACATGGAAATGTATGGCTAAAGAAGAGTATGAAGGTTTGAAATTATAGAAACATGCAGAAACTAACCACTCATCACAAATTAATAATTTTTATTTTTTTTTCCCAAAGGAAACTTGAAGCCTTAAAAGAAGGAAATATCAACAGGACACTATTACTGAAGATGGCAATGTCAAACACATTGTCCTCTTGGGTATATTACTTGATACCTCTCAAATGCCAATATGAGACAGAAACTTCTATCCCTCCTGCACAGCAGCCATGTCTGAAGAAGTGATGAAGCCTGGAGCAGTAAGTGAATGGAAGCAGCATCTGTTACCAGCTAATACTCTTTTGCATAGCATTACTAAAATAGCTGAAGAGTATTGAGAGCAATTGATGTTATATATCAAGAAAAGAAATTAAAGTTGATAAAACAAAAAACACCCATTGTACTGCACAAAATCAGGAATTTTTATGCCTGTGTATGATTGGTGTTTGGAAGAAATCAGCGAGGAGATGAAATGAGAGTATCTGTGACATTTTAGGAACCAGGGAAAGCTTTTTCTGTTCTGCTAGACTGAGGTGCCATGGACAACAGCATCCAAGACACAGAGTCTTAAAATAACAAGCAAGAGCAAATGTAACTAATCATTAGTGACTTTGCATATGTTTTATATACTACTTGCTTTTTGTGCATGTGAGTGATCCCATTACCAGCATAAATCCTTGCAAGACTGGGACACAGACAGACTGACAGACAATGTCACAAGAAATTTTAATTCAGCTTTAAAATAAGACACACCACTTTTTTCTGCCTTGTATTTTAACTTGCCTTTCAAAGATCTTTTCACTGCATTTTGGAAGTTTTCTGAAAGCAATCTGGCTCTTTCTTGCTCACTAGAAATTTGTGTGCCTTAAGTAATTTCTTTGAAAATCAACGGGAAATAGTGCAGCTGCACACATGTTGAGAGCTGTGCTTAGTTTACCATCATCTTTTTTTTTCAAGGCATCTTTACTTAGAGAATAATTATGTGTTTAATGACATCTCATACCGTCTTTGTTAATCAAAAATGCGTTTCCTCCCTTGAAATCTGTGCTTGCTTTCTTGATCCCAATGTGAAGTCTGGGCACAACTGCTGTATCAAAATCATTTTTATAGCAAGAAGCTCTAGTGCCCAACAGCACGCTGTTCTTTTCTTCAGAAAGATGAGATAATAGAGAAGAGGCAGAAAAGTCTACAAGAGCAAATGTTGAAATGGAAGGATGTGAGCAAATGGATGCTTCAGTGTGGCAATTTAAAGCCAATATTTGTGGGATGGCATTGTGTCACTGATGCATATATCTTTCTTTTGTATAACCTGACTTCCAACTCAAAAGCAAGCAAGTAAAATACTTTACACATAGGATCACAGAGTGATTAAAGTTCCTTTAACCTTTCTTCATATGTCAAGTTCTCCAATTCTCTAATCACCTCAGTAGCTTTTCATTGAACCCTCTCCAGTTTTTCAACTTCTGTCCTGAACTGGGAGCAAAACGGGACACCATAGTCCTGGTGTAGCCTAACAAGTGTTGAGGAGTCTGGAATAAGCACATCCCTTGATCCATTGGTTGTACTCTGGCTAATGCAGCCCAGGACATATTTTGCCCTTGTGGCTGCAAGGGCACACTGCTGGCTTGTGCTCAGCTTGCTGCCCTCCAGGACTCCCAGGGCCTTTCCAGAAGAGATGCCCCCAAGCACCTAGAACCCAGCCCGTTCAACTGCTTGGAATTATTCTGTCCCAGGTGCAGGACTTTACATTTATCTTTGCTATACCTCATGCAGTTCTCATTGTCTCAATATTCCAGCCACTGAGGTCTCTATGAATGGTGGCTATTTCTTCAAGAGTATCTACCTTTCCTCCAGGTTTGGTTGTTGTAATGGTTTAGCCCCTGCCGGGGTCTGAGACCACGCGGCCGCTGCCCCTCCCCCACAAAGGGAGTGAAATACAAAGCCCCAATCTGAGATAAGGAGAGGTTTAATACAGCAGTGCAATAGCAACACAACAAACAACAACAATAACAATAAGAATAATAGTAATAACAATGAACAGGGCAAAATATCTACCGATATAGCAGTGAGAGAAAACCCGGCGAGGCGCGAACCCCACACGATCAGGGATTCTTCCCGCGCTCTGGCGCCTGGACCTGACGTCAGCATGGCATATGAATAACCCGGCTAGAGCTTCCTCCCCCACTGCTGGGGAAACTTAACCCTATCCTGGTTAAACCAGAACAGTTGTCATGCACCAACTCAGTGGGGGTACATCCAGGTCTTTTATAAAGATGCTGCATAGTATTGGACACAATATTGTCCCCTGAGGATCTCTGCTTGTGGCTAGCTCTCAATTCAACTTTGGGCCAGTAATCACACCCTTTAAGTTCCACAGTTTAGCAGTGTTCCACCCACCCTATGGTCCACCTCTCCTGTTCATATCTTACTATCTTGTCAACAGGGATGTTGTGGGAGACAGTGTCAAATACCTTGCTAAAAATCAAGGTTATGTCAAGGTTGATAGTGCTGCCCCCTTGTTCAAGAGCAGACAGATAATTTTTCACCCTTGTTAGAGTCATCTTGTCTGCCAAACCAGCAGCAGTGTTGTCTCAGAATTATTGTGCCCACATGCTGTGAATTGTCTTACCTGTTTTATTGTAATCTTAAACCAAACAAAACAAAGAAAGAAGAGACAAGATCCTCAGATTTTTTTTTTTTTCTTTCCAAATTGTGGTCCTCTAAGATATCCTGTTTTCCCATTGTTTCATTTTTCAGTGAGCAGTCCCAGAGGCCTCTGGGGATCAAAGCCTTGCCTTAGGAGAAAACTGGAACGGGAGCTGTGAGAAAATTCTCACTTGCAAAGTGAAGTGGAGGATTTGGGCCTTTCGCCAGTTCCGTGTGGATATGATGATTTCAAGGCAGTTTGCCATGTCTTTCTGTATAATTTTGTAGCAACAAAAATAGTTTTTGCATTAAAAAATCAAAAAGTGATTTCAAATAGCTTCTCCAAGTCAAGAAAAAAATAAATAAGGCAACACTCAGAAAAGTAAATTTAACCTCACAGACGTTAAACCCCTGAACCACCATCTATTTCATTTGGCTGTGCTTCCTGAGCTATGTTTTTCACTGCCGAGTTAACTGCTCTTCAGATCTTGTTGTAACAAGCTTTATGCTCACAGATCTCCAAATAAAGAAGGAACCATTAGGTCTTGCAGCATAAAGGCAAATCCTGGGTTAGTCCATCTTGAAAACTGCTAATGTTTGTAGCAAAAACAGGCAGTCACAGCCAATATCAAGAACCAGTGTGGAAAGTTTTTGTTCCTTTCCTTCGTTTTGCAAGAATCCCTCCACATTCTCATATTTTACAGTTTTTGCCCCATGAGGCTGGAAAGAGCCTATCGTGAAGACTTGCTCCACTTCACCTCCACTTTTACGTGGACAAATGTACCATAAAAAGAACAAATAGAGTAATGTGTTGCATTCTCTTTTTAAGGTGCAGAGTAGACTCTTTCAGTCTGTCTTATGTTTATATAAAACTTATAAAAAGTTTTAAGATTTTTGCGGATGTGAGTTGTTTAATATCACATGGCACCAACTACAAAACTACACATCTTCACATACAGCCTGGTATGATGATCCCATATGGCACAGCTGAAGTAGGATCTGCACAGGAGCATCCTTTCCTGTTTCATATGTCAACTTGCTTGAAATGTTTGCAGAGAACAGTTAACGGTGCAAGCCATGGTCACTTCCATTGCACCAGCACATGTTGGCAAATCCATATCCAAGGGCAAAATTTATCCTGATGTAAAAAATCAAGCCACACAGGTTCATCTTTAACTAGTCCCATCCAACTAACACTTGTGTCCAGTATAAAATCTAGGGTGAGTTTTTAGGAATTGATTCCTCTTTGCTTTTATTTGAATGTCAAGACCTATTAAAATTTGATAACTAATTTTCCTCTCACTGACAACAGTTTCACTGGGGTGTCTATCTTTTGTCTTTGTTCCTTTGTAAGTGGGGGAGGATCAGACCCCTCTGAGTCAGTCATATGCCCAGAAAATGGTCAGAGCAAGACCATATTCCACAATAATTCCAATCATCCACCTCTGCAGTAGCTTCAGTTAAGTGATTTTTAATTACTCTGTCATTTTTCATGTTCAGACAAGAATCTGAGTCTATGAAACTTGCTCTTGAGTATTGCCCTAATTTCAGCACAGAGCTACATGAGCCAAGATACAGAATGAGAGGCAAGATATGCACAGAAAAAACAGTGGTTTCTTATATCCTTTGAAATACTATTTCTTGTTAGGCATTTCAGATTTTCTATCAGTGCAGCCTGTGATTTGCTGTTGTGATGGAAATGGCATCCTGAGCTTGACACACTCTACTTCCAAAACACAAACAGCAAAAGCCACAACATATTGCTGCTTCAGATACTGCTCATTGCATTTGTTTTCTTCTGGTGAAGAATGGGCATTGGCTTTGCAAGTTACTAGACTCTATTTTTAATAAGATGCAAGAAAGTGAAATATTCTTGCTCATTACACAAAGACTGCACAGGCAGAGGAGCACAATAATATCTGCAGGCTCTAATTCAATTAAAAATCTGTGGCTAAAGATATGGAAACATTTTCAAGGATGAAATTTTGAATATTTCTCCCAACTCTATTTTGCTTCATAAGGCATACCAGAGACAGCCTACATTTTCTCAAGATCCCTGAGTTCCATGATAGCAAAAGACAGTTCACATAAAATTCCAGATCACCTCTGGCAGGTTTCTTCTTCATAGCAAAGTTAATTTGGGAATTATAAGTAATGCTCAGATTCTAGCCTGGTATAATCACACTAAGAAAACCCCTTAATTGTGCACACTACTGCTCACATGGAGAAATAGAGCTCACCTTGGTAATGCAAATACAGACCAGCTTCATGGAAGTGCTGCTGTTCAGTAGTGTCTTCACACAGACCTCTATCCTTACCACTGTGTGCTTAAAAATGACAGACATAGTCTCATCTCATACACAGGATTTAAGGTCAGCTCAATTTATACTAATGGCCACGGGGTGTCTCCCCAGAAGTCTCTGTACCTGGGGTTATACAGTACGGTGTGTGGGGCAGCTCCTGTCAGTTGAGCCCTGGGCTAAGCTGGAAGAAGCAGCTGAAGTCTTTTCTGTCAAGTTTGGCCTTACAGAATTCACTCATGACCGGATCCACACTGCCAATGCTCCTGCAACCAGTGGCTGCCCGAGGCAGTCATTATCCTCGTGAGGAGGGTTAGGGTGTGAAGAAAGTAAAATTAGTCTTTGTCCTTTTTAAAATACCCTTTTCCTTCCTCAGATGGTTTGTTTTCTCCAAGCTCTGGCCGCACTGTGCTCTTGGATATCCTTCCTTTGGGAAAGCCTGACGTCCATCTGTACATGTGGTCAATATTAGGCATTGTCACAGGGCCTTAAGAGGCTTTATTCTTCTAATCCTTAGTTAAAAAAATATCTTACTTATGTATCTTAGGTAGTAAGTGTATGTGCAGCATTTAAGCTGTTGCAGTATTTTATTATTACTTACTACTCAATGTTTGTGAGCAGTGGCAGAAATATATCCAATAATTTCTATTTCTTCAAATGCAGCAGAGTGCAAATGAGGGTGTAGGCTGTGTCCTTGAGCTGTACCTGAGTAAACCTGCAGAAGAGTTATACAGACAGACTGCAAGTCTTCCTCATACTCTCTTCTTAAGAATTAGCAAAATTTTGTAAATAGAAAAAGACTATTTTAAATTTCTTACTAGTTCTGAGTAAATATTTCCAGCATATTTTGTGCACCCAAGAGTCTGCTCCTGTTATGCCTCCCAGAATAGCAGAAAAAATTATGCCAAGATTTGTTTTTATTGCCATTTAAAAAAAACCACTAATCCTGGGTCTAAATTCATACCTTGGTGTCTATTTAAATTATAGTTTTGAACACACTGTAACAGTGTGGGTTTTTTCAACATATTTATAGAAGTTTCATTGCATATTTCCCAGTGTTCAATGAATCCAGCTGACCCAATATTTAAACACAGATGAAGTAGACCCTGGAGGAGGTTCCACTTTTAAAAGTATTGGCTTGAGACTGTCCCTTCATTATGAACAGCATTTCAATGACATGTAGGAAATGGACACATCAACAGTCATTTCAATTTAGGTTGCTTAGATATGTGTCAAAGTCTAAAAAGCACAACACAATTCCTGTTTGAATTCTGGCTTTCTGACTCGAGTTCCCACTTGCCCTGACATTATAAAGACTTATTTTGAGTACCCTGAAGTCAGTGGGTGGCTGGGTGCTACAGCTTTATTATTTTTCCAAATTAAGAAAAGCAAAAGTGCTGGGGGGGGGGGGGGGGGGGGGAAGACAAAACGGTTTCTGTCAAGAATGCAGAAGGAAAAGGTGAAAGGCACTATAACCAGGGTCATTTTCCTCCCAGTTCCTATAGTTAATTAAAAGACTTTGTAACAGGACAAAGAGACTGAGAAAGACTACAACAAGCAAAGGGTATTGTAAGTGTGTAGCAAAATGGATAAATAACAAAAAAAAAAAAAAAAAAAAAGCAGGCTGCATTTCTCCAGAAGTTCTCTCGCATGCTGCCTTTGATTCAGTAAAGCTATTAGTTCTTTCTTTTCTTTCTTAAAATATTATTTTTCAGTCTTTAAGAAAAAAAATAGCTGAATGTAGGAAGGTAGGCACTAATTCCCTTTCTGTGAGCCAAAAATTTTCTTGAAAACAACAACAAAACATTGTCTCTGAGAACACTCTAAAAGAAATATCACCAATGACCTTTTGCAAAAGCATGGCTAGATTAGAGTAGGATTCCACAGGGACAATGTAACAGCTGATGATTAAGGTAGTTACCACTAAATATGTATCAGTTTTGCAAAAGGAAATTATATTCCAGGTGCCCTCTGATATAGAAGAACATTTCTGCAAATCAGGTATGAAAGCAAAGCTGTCAAAACAAATGCAACATTGTGTTCCGGGTTCACGTCTCTGAATTTACAGCTCAAGAAGTGCATCCACAGCCTAAACAAGATGCTGGAGTTTTCAGCTCTCTGAAGAATGACATCATTGTGCCCTTGATACAAAAGCTGCCCATTTTCCCTTGGGAAATGCTCTCTCTGCAAAAGATACTCAGTTACTTCAAGCTCTGTGCAAATGAAGCAGGAGGTAACCAAAAGATACCAAGAGGCCTGGGAAGGCTCAGGGGACCCACACATTGTGGTCATTCCCAGTGTTGCATGCTTGTATGAGGTAATACTTCTCCAGTTTTCTATTATAATTTTTTTAATCTGTTTTTGTTTGTTTGTTTTAATCCCTCTCCCACCAGGATCAAGCATGCAGAGCTGTGGAGAAACTGAGAACTACACTAATTAACTGTTTCCTATGGATTTGGCGCAAATTTTTATGAATCAACAGGTTCCCGGGCAGACCGCAGTCTACCCCTTACAAGGAGAATGACTTTCTGAAAAAAAGAGGAGCAGGTGAACTTCAGTATCTCTGCTGATCCTAATTCCCTTCATCTGCTGGATGGGTATTTTTATGGGACAGAATAACCTAGTCTGGTTTACTAAATCCTTCTGTCATTCACAATGTTTAAGATTCACATCCTCTTACAAGGTACAATTGTTTGTATTGCTGTATTAGTGTCTTTGAAGAATAATGCTATTAAATTTGGTAGGCTCACAGCTCAAAGACACTGCAGTGGACAAGGGAATCAGCTCCTCCATGATCAGTATTCTGATTTAAATTATTCAGTTTGACAACAATTTAGGCTGCTGCTGTGCTGAGTCCTCTAATCAATACTGTCTTGCTGCTCTCTTTTTCTACTCCCATCTGCTATTTTCAACTTTTGCTCTTAGTTTTCCACTTGGATTGTAAAGTCCTTGAATCACGATCATTGCTTTGTTCTTTGTTTGTAAAGTGCCTAGAGCAATTGAGTCCCAGTCTGTAACTAGTGTGCCCAAATGGTGTAATAAAATAAATGTGTTGCAATTACTACTGATGCTGCAGTTGTTATCGTATCCATGACCATACAGGTGATAAATGAATGGCAGTAAAGTTGTAAGTTTTCCATTTTATCACACAATCCATCCCACACATCTGCAGAAGGTGTTCTCATGCCCACAGCCATAACTGTTGCGGAGACCCTGTCACTAGGCAGAAGGGCAGTTCAAGCTTAACTGAACCTGTGGAGTTGCTACTGAGGCTGTCAGAAAGCTTTATGGCAATCAGATTTTGGCAAAGAAACTCCCTGATAAGCTTGAATTTTCATAGCCACCCTTCACTCATTGAAATTTTGCTCCATCCTAAAGCAAGATGAATACAGCCCAGGAAGCCAGAGGGAAAAGGGGCAGTTAGAAACCAAAGCACTATGCCACCAGACCTTTTGCTTCCACCACAGGAAGATTTCACCAAAATCCCTCTATCTATGCAAACATTCTCTCAGCTTTATGAAATCTATTTATTTGGCGACTGTATTTTTTTTTTTTTCTGATTCATTATTAGTAGGAGGCATTTGAGTAAATTTACCTACATATTACGAATCAAAATTTTATCACATTGTTTAGTGAAACAATAGTACATACATTACACACACATCTGTGCACATGCTCTGTAACAAAGTCTTTAGAAAAGTTCCTAAGCTCCTACAGTATGAAGGTGACTAAGTACCATGTGTTAGCTGAGTCCTCCTATCTCACCCAAACCTAACCAAGCTCCCAGCCTCCCCAGCACCCATCCCCTTCCATCCCAGGCTGGCTTGGTGCTACATGTTTATTTTCTCTGCTTCCACAAAGTGGCAGTAGGAGATCCTGGAGGGACCAACTATGGACTCTTAACAGGAGTTGCAGCCCCTAACGGTGGGGTGGGGAAGGTAATGGACTTTCCTGGAAAAGTAAGGGGAAGGAGCAGCACCCTTTGCATGATCTCAAACTGAGAGTTTAGTGTTTGGTACGGTCCTGCGGGGACTGTCTCCTCACTGTCAAGGCAATGTCTTGGGTGGATGGACGTTGGGTAACAAGATTATTAAAGCTGAAATGCTTGTGAGTCCTCAGCCCTTCTTGTGATGTTGTCAGAAGTTTATTGGCAATTTTGTACTGACAAAGACAATGCCTTGATGAGCCAAAGTGGCCTTCCTGTCTCACTTCAAAAATAACATCAAACAGCCACTCTGTCAGTCATCAAGTAACAAAGTCAGGTAAATTAGGGAGGCTAGAAAGGGGTATTCATGCAAGAGAGAAAGACCTCACCAATTACCCACATCTTCCAAAATCCTCTTGTTCCTTGTTCACAAAATTAATAGCCTGGAGACATCTGCTGTTCTAGTATTATTTTAGGGTTTTGGTAACTTACTGTAAGGATCACTATGGTCAAGGCATATTCTGGAAGAATAATTGCCTCACTGTACTAGTGTTTTTCACTTCTTTTCCTTATATATAGCTGAAAGCTAAGGTGAACGTTGGCCAACACCTATACCCTTTGAGATATTACACATTCAAAAGCTGTGCTTCTGTTAGCAAGAGTGGGTACGCTTATGTGTTCCTGTATTTTAAACCCTCTAAGGAGTACAGTGTGTCCTCTATTCCCTAAGGAAATCCAGACAAGGTCCTTTTTACAGGAAGCTCTTTCTTCATTACAAAATGTACAAAGGCTACTAAATGTATCAAAATGAGTTCTTTTATCTCTAATATAAAAGCAATTACTTCTTCATGCAGCAAAAGTCTATAGTATTCTTGCAGATGGTTTTGTCACTGGAGTCATGTCAATCCCTTATTGCCAAATGGTAAAGCCCACTTGTGAGTTAATGATGCATTTGGGGTTTTAATACTCTAGTGACAGAAGGAACTGTAATGAATCTCACCGAACTTCATTTCAGGGCATGAACCTGATATTCAATGGGTTGGAAAAAGTCACCTTCAAGGTTGTCAAACTACTACACTATATTTTGTTCCTTCTGATGCTGTACACTGTCTTTTTCCTTATCTTAGCTGTGCAAGATGCAGTTTCACTTCAGACTTTATAAGTGTAGCGTCTATCAAAAGCTGAACAGCATGCATAGCATTAATTGTTGCCAGATTCTAGCTCAGAATATTAGTTTAAAAATAACCCTGTAGCAAAGGGGTCTTTACTGAACTAAACATGGACATGCAATAGATTACAAAATGCCGTTTTTATTAGCTTTATTGCAACTGCAGAAAGATTTAGGGGGAGCCAAGGAATATACCCTGATTCAGGCTGGTCAGTCTTATTTGTGGCTTGATGGAAAAGGATTAGAAGCAATGAAAGAAACTGCATTGTTTTTCTGTACCCCTCCCCCTGCCTTTAAGCTACAGAATGCAATTTCAGGATCTATTGACACAAATGTGTTTTTATTGGTTCCTGTAAGCTATAATGTATCCAAGATACAACTGCAGCAACCTGAAAAACAATTAGCATCTGTAAAGCAGTCTGTGACCATGAGATTACTTCACAAAATGAAGATTTAACATGCAGCTTCCCCAGAAATTAGTTGTGTTTGGGTCTGGCTTTTCTGTTCTTTTCTTCCTTTATTGATCCCTTCAGGCAGAAAGAAATGGTGAGTTATCTGATTAAAATGTGTGCAAAACTGTAGGGAAATCCTGCACAGCTGCTAATGCCACCTGATTTTTCTGATGGAAGTAATTTCAGCTGGGTGTTGGTCAGAGATTCTAAGTAATTTTAATAGCTGGTTAATAATTCAAGAAAGGTTCAAGGTAATGCAAAAGCAACAACAGACTTACAGTGCCATTTTTTTAAACAGATGGCAAAGTTTAAATGATAAAACAAGTAAATATTTGTCTAGTTTGCAGAAGTATCATAGCATACATGCTGCAGGGAATATGGATTTTTTTTCCAAACGTGGAGTGATTTGTTATTTGTCGAATGCTTACTGACATTTAATAGATTCTGTTGAAATATTTCACTAACAGCAAGTCAAGTTGAGCTGGTGATGTGCTTACAAAGATTCTGAAAGCACAGGCAAGCACCTCAACACTAACTATTCAGCCTAAAACAAATATGAAATCTATTTAATTTTCCTAGTGTATTTTGATCCAGAGAAGGTGTCACCGTCTGCAAAAGGCTTGTATAGGCTTGTTTGCATATTTGCCAGTGCATTTGCCAAATGTGTTTTTCTAACTCTATTATTTTGAATTTGCAGGCTTGTGATGGGAAAAATATTGAAAGAGAAACACAGCTGAAGCTACCCAGCATGTCTTGGTGGGAAGAAAGTTCAACTCACCATCATTTCAAAACAGATTTATAAAGTGTTACATATTTATCTGAAAACAGAGCAAGTTTATAATCTTTTTCACATTCATTTTACAGTGAAACCAATATGGGGTGGGAGGTTATTGTTGTTATAATGTGCACACAGAAGATTGCATTCATAATTCAATCTCATTGCACATGATGCAAATTTTGCTCAGTTTCTCGTGAACACAGTGAGAGTAGTCCCGAGTTGCATTTTGCCTTCTAGTGGTACTAGTTAGTATAAAGTACTTCTCTATAGGGGAAACATGTGGGAACAACTCAACCATTTCTCTATTCTGAGTAGCAAATGAAACATTTTTCCTCTTTTGGAATGAAAGATAGGCATGGTGGGTTATTAACAGCACACATCAAATTCTTCCCCTGTCAGTACCAAATGCAAGACATGCATGAAAAGAATACCACACTTTCAGACATTTCAGAGTACTCAAAAGCCCTGTCCCTGCCTCTATGAATGCACTATTATTTTGTTGAATGAGTACAAAGACATTTATGGCTCACATACTGCTTAATGGCCTCTATAGGATACTCTATTTCAAGGACACATAATGTTTTACAAAAAGTTAGAATTCTTCACATACCTCTTCTGTACTGGGCCTAATTTTGCACTGTTTGTCAACAATTGCTCTCCAAAGTCATCCCACTGTTGATCTAAATGCTCCCAGAGTGTCTGTAAAGCCACAGGCAGACGTTCTTTTTCCAAACTGTTGCCAGCTGAAAACATTACTGCTCCTTTGCTGTTTGTCTCTGACCTCTGTCAAAGGTTATCCTCCCAGCACTGCCAGCAAAGAAGGGATCACACAAGACATCTCTAATCTATTCCAGGCAAAGCCAGTCAGGGTTGACTTAATTAAATTGAGTATGAGCTAGAGCAGGTGATATGGTTTGAGACTGATTTGGAAGTGCCCATACCACACTGCCCAGCAGCAGGTCTGTGAGGGTTGTACCTCCAGCTGGAGAACAGAGATGGACAGTGGGTGTGAGGTCTCAGCCCAGCATCACTAGAAGTAGATGGTCCATCAAGGCCTCAAGAGAGGCACAGAAGAGTACTAGCTAGGGGCAGGAATAGTCACAAAATGCTCTGGTATGCCCATACCAAATGATATTGTGTTCTTACCATATAGTGATGTCAGAGTTATTCTGGTACTGAAATAATATCTTAAAAACATAACTCCACCTTACTTTTTTCAGCTGTCCCATGCTGAGGTAGAAAAGACAAGCAGTGGACAGTTCTGGGTTTTATTTTTTGTTTTGTTCTTAAACACAGAGGTGGTTAAGAGTTCATGAATGATTACCACTTTTTACCCTTTTAAAAGGGAGTTTCAAAATAAACAGAAGTCAGTGTGATGAATGTTATGAGCACATGATACAATTAGATAATTGCTAGAACTTCTGTTTGAAGAAGAAGAGGACAAGAGGGAAGGCCATTATGGAAAATACTTATTTCTAATGCCCTCTAGACATTGACTTCGTGGATATGTTTACATTTGGTATTTCAGATTGAGATCCTATCACAGATGTTCCCAGATAGCAAATAAAGAACAAACACAGTTATAGAATGAGCAACATCTGTGTATATAAATACATTTTTTCTATGGTGAGTTTTTACAAAGCACTCCCAACATCTACTATTCACCAATTACATTTTGCAAACACAAATCTAAAGGTGAAAACATTTTATGAATTCTAGTACAAGACAGGTTTGTGACTGTACTGACTTTGCTTAAAAAAGGTTGCCTCTCTCTTTTTTCCAAAGATCAGAAAGCTATTTGAAAGAAATTGCTAAAATAGAATAACATTGCTATTACATTCCTTTAAATGCTGAAAGTGCCAGAGAGACAGGAAAAGTTGCTGTCTTTTCAGAAAGACTCATACACATTCATTTTGGGTTTCTTTTTTCCCTTCTTACTATATTCTATGTAGAGTAAAAATTTGTTCTGTTACAAAGCTTATCTTTTTCATGTCAGCTTATTCTGTCTGCTATATTGCAAAATGCGGTCGGGTTTCAGATTGAAATGGAAGTGGTTTTAGAAAAAACACAGCCAATTTACCTGCCCTTTGAGGTTCTTAATAACATTAGAAATGTACATGCATCACAGCAAGGTCTCGGAAGAGTGATTTTGTTAAAAGACGATCATCAAATAAACTATGGATTTTCAACAATCAAAGGATGAAAGTGCACTTACCCTTTGTGGCAGGGTTTGCATGTAATGACAAATTTCATCTCAAAGGACTTGATCTGACTGTCAGTGAAATCAATGGCAAAACTTCCATGTACTTTGGTAAAGAAAGGAACAGGTCAAAAAAGTTACATACTGATTTAGGACTAAGCACTGTTTTCTGCAGATTTAATATGGTCTATTTTTTGTGTATTTTTAATATCTAGTAGTTGAGTTGGGACTGGAGTAGAAAGCCCATTGGATTCCAGATCCTAACTCCTCTACGGTCTGTAAACATGAATGTCCAAACATTAATATATTTATACTCATGTCCCATAATACTTGACCCATTCTTATTTAGATACCAAGTTATAATTACAGTATGCTGTTGCTTTGGGGAAAAATTGCAACAGAAACCACTGGAATAAATAATAGTCCTGTTATCAAGTGACAGCAGTATTAATGTTGGGAAGCTTGATCCACAGCACCTCTGGGGTCAGGAAATCAGACACTGGTCTTTTGCACCAGACTCCAGCTTGGTTAGTGAATTGCAGAAGGAATGGAAAAGTAAGATTGATAGTAGTCCAGGGATAAGAAAATGCCTGTTTGGGTAGCATCCTTTCTGATCTTCCCCATCCTGTTTGAAAACAGTTCTCTATTTCATGGGGCTGTTGGCTGAGAAAGTATTTCTGACCCAGGTACCATTATTTTCAGAGTTATAAGCTCTGTTTTTCAAAGAGGCAGGCTAGCAATGGCCAGAAATTTTCCACTCCCAGGTTCACCAAGGACTTGAGAGCCCTGCACTACACTTTGGGTAACAGGCACTCTGTGAAGCAGATATGTTGTTTGCAGTTGAGCAGATGACTCAGCATGCATTAATTAACATTTTAGGCAAAACTTTATACTGGACTCCAAGGTGAAAAAAAAAAAAAAAAAATCTTTTTTTTTCTTTTTTTCCTATCAGATGAAGGATTACACGTAAAATAACAGAAATGGAAATCACAGTTCTGAAAACTGAGCCATCTGAGCTCAGTCTCCTGATGTCAGTTTGGGATTTTTGCCTAGGATGTCTTCCAAGCAATTGGATGGAGGTAGACTCAAACACATATTCTCCTGGCAGAACTGAGCACTTGCTTTAGTAGTTTTTTATTCTCCCAAATTGTTGGAATAAGAATTAACAACAAGTGAAGCACATAGCAAATATCCTTTTATTCTATTCCCTTCCTATTGCAGTTAGTGGAAATACAAATGTTGCTTTGTCAGGCTTCTCTGAGACATTAAATTCTTTGTAGTGTAGATTCACCATATCTGATTTAGTTTTCCTGCCCTAAGAGATTTTGTTTCATTTTGCATCTGGATGTTTGTTTAGCTCTATCCTTAAATTCTGCATGTCCAGATTTATTCATGTTAATTTGAAAGGGTTTAGCGTATGGTGGGAATGAATTATGGCTTGCTGCAGTATTTGGAATGTTTTAAAAAAATTCTGTACCAACACATTTACCTACTATTGTTCTTAGTTCATCCTTAACTAGAAGTGATACAAAAATGTCATGCCAGAGAATGGGATTTCTGAACTGTAGAGCCCCACCATGCACATCTTTAACTTCATGAGGCTCCATGCAGGTCTTCAATAGTCATTTCATACATGCATGTGTCTAGCGCTACTTTACCTAATAGTTATGCATTACTGATTGTGTACAGGTGGAAAAACTGAGATACAAGGACCCTTTGCAGTTTTGCAGATCATTTTCAAGCTAATCTACCTTTTAAGCTGCAGTTTTAGGAGTGTCATTAATGTGATTGCTTTTGCACTACATCTGGTGAGTGTGCAGAGATGTCTCAAACAGCTCATTAACATCTCACATGGGTCTTGGAAGCAGCACAAACTTCAGACTTGTTTCATTCATCCTGCTTCTGAATAGGCAAATTAACCCATGCTGAGCCCCTTGCTGTTTAGGTACAGGTTAACATATCCAACCTTATCTGTATAATGCTAGCTCAGATACCTCAGACTTAATTCGCAGGTTTCGGTGCAAGCATAAGATGGTACGACAAGGTGGATACCTAGGCCTACAAATGACCACTGAGATTTTCAAGTGGTTTTCCCTGTAATAAATAAATGCTGACAAGACTGTCCTCAAATTACATGTGCTCAACGTCAGCAAACAAAAATGTCAAGCCAGCTTCATATAATAAAATGTCAGAGTTTATAATAATCAAAGTCAAATTGACGGAGGGTGGTTTATTAATGTTACTGAAGAAGCCTTTATCTAGCTTTTGCCTTGTATTTACTTGATACTAGTTTTCAAATTTGTTTCATTTTGGATCCCCAGGAATCCAGGGAGAACTATGCAAAAAAGCATTTAGAGATCTAAAAGGATTCTAGACATTTCTAGTTGCTAGCCTATTAACACTTTTTAAAGCAAAATAAAACTTGTTAAAAAATGAACAGTTTAGATTTGGAAACAGAAGTCTGCTTCCTTAAAGCAGTTGACTCCAAAACCAGACTCACAACTTACTAGTGTTTTTGTACATTCATCAATAATGTGATTCTTCCCCTTTATGTCCACTACCATATACATAAATTTGCCTCTGTTCATGCCTCATTTTTATCCTAACTCTTCAAATAACTTCAAAATTACTAGATATGTTATTGTGATTTAATTTTTGTAGGCTGGAGTGCCTGTAAGCATTCTGTGTCTGTCATCTTCAATGATTTTTTTTATGTGAGGTAAAAAATGGATGATGTGCAGAATGAATCCTATCTGGCCCTGAAAGAGATACTTAATGTTTCATCCTGTCTTATGATTACTGGCTAGGAAAAAGCCATTATTGATTTAATACTCAAAGCCTTTCTATTTCTTAGCTGTGTTCTGACATACATTAAGCAGACCTGCCACGCTAAGTTTATTTACTGGGAAGAAAAGATGAGTGGTTTTATTTTTTAAGAGTCTTGTAGTAGGGTAAAAAATAAAAACATACTTGGTTTAGATCCAGATCCAATTTCAACTGAATTCCCCACAGGTAGGAAACAAGGGAAGGTGATAAGTTTTTCAGATTATACCTTAACTCTCCTGGTTGAAAATGACACATCAGCCTTCCAGCGTTTCAAACAATTAGAACAGAGGTGAGGATCCAGGGGAAATAGGAAGCTGAGTGGGTCCAAGACAATAGACTGAGGTTAAATTGGACAGGACAGGTAATCAGACTGGACTTGTAGTCCCTGTTGTCCTCCTGGAGGTAAAAGTCTCTCCATAAATAAGACTATCAGAGCATGATTCTGTAAAGACAAGGTCGGCTGAGGGACAAAAAATCAGGAGTAAGGTGAACAAAGTAATCTTTTTTCCACAAATTTCATACACAAAATAGAATAAATTTTACAAGTGCTGTGTTCACAAGCTCAATCCAGAAGGGAATTTCAGTTATTTCAGGGGAAAACACATGCTAAAACATAAAAAAAAAAAAAAACACAGAAGCACATACTTTTACTTTATCTTATAAATTTACTACTTATTTTTGAGCATTAATATTTTTGTGGTAACACATGTCTCTTTTTTCACATACTGCTGATGCAAAATGTTGTATTTCATTCACTATGAGCAACAGAAACATGATGTTTATAAATCAGCTGAAAAGACTGTTCATGAAAAGGAATGTGAAATCACTCAGCACTTACAGCATTTCATATTTTCACAGGGCTGCACAGACATGAATAGCAAGATAGTAATTGACCCTAACTTGGCTGCAGAGTGAGTGATGAAGATTTACTGCTTTAACAGATAGGAAAAATTGATGGGAAGCTGGGGGTGTGGGTATGAAATGAAGTGCATCTTCTTCCAGCACAGGGACAACCAGAAGATTTCAGATGCAGACAAGAAGCTGTATTCTTTCCTCAGCTACTGTATTTCAGTATTGTCGTCTTCTCTGTGAAAAGTAAAGAATATGAAAGAGCATGCTAGCCTAAGTCACATTTCTAGCTTTGGTGCCCTCACAGGACAAAATATCCATATCTGAATCCAACAAATTAAGAAATAAACTGAAATGAACCAAAGGAATTAGCAGCCTTTCTGCATGACGTATATAAGTGAACACACACAGGGAAATCCACTTCCTCCTGCTTTCTGAATACTCAAGTGGTTCAAAGAGAAAAGAGGGGGCACTGGCAGCTTGTGCTACTTCAGTATATCTGTTCACTAAAAACCTCGCTTCTCCAAAACAGGAAATGTAGAGGTAAAATGCAGAATACTCCAACATCTCAAGGGCAGGTAACATAGTGGTAAGGTACCTGTCAGCAGCATCGCACCTCTGTCCCACAGTGGTAAGTGCTGGGGAGTGTTTGCATGTGTTTTGGCTCCATTCAGTTAGGAATTGGTATGGTGAGCAGTGGTCTGGTTTGCCAGAGAAATGTTGAGAGCCACTATTGTTATACATGTGTCTTTGGGTGTTTTAAACTTCTCTGGGAAGCACTGCATGGAAAGAAAGCATGCTCCACTATGTAATATATGCATCTAAGCTCAGAGAAATCAGGTGCATATTACTCCAAAACCTCTAGAGTGCCTTTTAGAGGGGCAACACCACATTTCTTCTGTTAGAAGCAGGACATACAGCTCTTCTTCCTGTGATCTCTGATTTAGGAAGAATATGGTCAGAAGTGTCTGGTGAAGTGTGATGGTGCAATTCTTACCCCTCCCTGCCCCTCCTTATTGGGCTGCTTGGTGCTAGGTGTGATTCCACCCACATTCCCCGAGCTGTACACTAATCTGTGGAGATAAGGACTGATAACGAGCCTGGCTCCTGCCCCTCCTGATTGCTCAGAAACAGTTAAAATGGCCCATCATCTCCTAAAGGCCTGGCACACCTGTGCCTGGGAGATGGTCAAATGGGAACAATAACAGAGTTGCACAGTCATCAAGTTCTTGTGCAACTGCTGGAAGGCACCAGATGGTATCTGACAAAAGTCAATTATCTTGGACCCTATAAATGGCGACCACAGGGGAGACCCTTTGAGCTCTCCTGGATTGCAGTGGGCCTGTGACCAGCATCTCCCCTGAGCTGGGATGCCTCTCAGGTACCAAAACCCTTAAGGTGTTGTCTGCTCCAGCTGGAAGGCCAGGGTGAAGTCCACCAGCTCAAGTCTCAATTATCACCTGTTGAGGAATGCCAAGGCATTATGAGTATTTGCTCTAAACTCAAGAGGGAAATTTTCCTTTGAGCTAGCTCCTCTGTCACTTGTTCTTTCTCTGTTTATTGGCGTGTGGGTATGTACTTCATTCTACTGGATCCAGATACTTTTGTTTCTGTGTGTGTGTGTATGTTTTGTGTTCATTCCACTGGATCCAAATACTTTTGTCTGTGTGTGTTTGTACATTTTATGTATGCACATGTATATATGTATAAATTAAGGTACTGTTGTACAGAGAAATGATTACTTGTTTTAAGACTTATTTACTTATAGAAAGCCACTTAGCAACTTATTTACTTACTTATAGCAAGTTATAGTATTACTTACAGTATTTTTTAATATCACTAAGAATCCTGCTTGCCCAGACTGTTCTGTGGAATTTTACCAAGGACTACTGTGTCCATCAAAACAAAACAGTTTACTGTGAAAATCTACCAAGAACTGCAGTGTTCAACAAAATATCATGTTTTTGTCCTTGAGGAACAGGTGTGCTCTAACTAGTTGAGCCTCGGTAATGAGTAAAGATAGCCATATATGGATGGTAGAAGTTCCATAAGTTCCCTTAAATAAGATAAACCGGCTGAAAAACATTTTTGTTGTTCAAGAAATTGGCCAAGAGTATCTGCACATGCTCTGTGGAAAAAAAACAAGGTGAGAAAGACTACGAGCCTTCCTCCCAAAGACCCCCGAAGACGACCACCAGCAGGCAATGTGCAGGTGCAAAGATAACATAAACTGCTGACACCAGCCTTTCAAACTAACCCAGCCTTACTCATGCATATGTATGTTTGTGTTATGTAATCCAATGAATATGTATATCCACACTCTATAAGTTTTTGGTAAAATGTGCTGTTGGGGTGCAAGCTTTGTGGAGAAATCCCTTTGCACCCCATCTAGAGTAAACACACCTGCTTTATAACTCTATTTTGAGTTGTAGAGTCTTTTTCCACAAATCACCATTAAGTATGTTAGTGTGAATCTTGTCATTTTAGAATCTGTGAATAAGTCGCTTTCCTTTCTTTCAGCATTTCTGAATTATTTTGAAATAATAATAAATTGCTGTTAGTTATTAATAAATCTAGATTTCTTACTAAATCATTACCATGTCAATACTTTCATCTGCGACATGAAGGTATGTTAGATGACACCATATTCATACAAGTAAGAGTTTTATAATTTCTGACAGGCAATGTTCATTCAGTAGAAAGTTTCCCTTTAGGTAGCTTGTGTGCAGAGGCTGAGCATGCCTGAGTAAGGACACCATCAGCATGACTCTCAGAAAAGTTACAGCTCTGTGTGTTTTTTTTCTTGATGGCATGTTCCCACTTGGGAAAGTCACTCTACCTAGGTGACATTAAAGGATGCTAAATGCTCCTCCCAGCTCTCATACACCTTGCTAAAGTACAATGGGATCAAGGTCACATATTGAAATGTTTGCAGTTTGACAGTACCAGGAAAAAAGAAATTATATCACAACTAGTGTCTCTGGATCATAGCAGTATTACAGTGATTATTGCAACTTACACCATGTTAAAGAAAAGACTGGTTTGCCCTCCTCCTTTCCAGTGTGCTCCACCATCCTCTGAATATGTAGTCCCTCTCTTTTCCATGTAGTTCTCCTGCTGTGCTTGAACTTCAAGCTTGTAGCTAATCCACAATGTATGTTTTTCAAATACAGTTCTTGTTTTTTTTAAAGGACTGTAAGAGACACATGCCATCTGGGTAAGCATTAAACAACTGAGTGCTTTGTAGAGCTTCCAGTCAAGGCATCTTCCAAAGTCTCTGTATATCAAGAAATCAAGTCTTTTTGCTTTGAACTACGTTTAGTGCCTTGAGTTTCTTGGGGAATAAGAAGGTAAGGTAAGCTGATGGTGAAATATGTCTAGTGAAAATTCCTCAGGGCTGAATCATTTTGCTCTATATCATCAAGGCATAACAAATTTGAAGGCATTCAAGTGATTACACAAGTTTTAGAGCAACTCTTCATGCAGCCCTTAAGAACAAGATTTTCAGGTGTTCCTAGCTTGGATTCTAATATTTCTTGTCATACCTGATGAGCAGACACTGATCCCAAAAGCTTGTCCATTTTTTTTCCAGAGATAGTACACGATATTACTTCCCCCAACAGCTCTAGCCTCCAGCTGAATGAGAACACACATTGTGCTCTGACAAGCTGCATGGCTTGCCAAGGTAAAAACTATTTTTTCACCTGCAGGGGACATTCTCATCTCTTCTTTTCTGGGCCATCACGCGATAGCCTCTGGCTGGCATCAGACATGTCCATTCTCATGTCCGCACCACAGACTCCTCAGGCTCAGGCTTCCGGGATTTCTATTCACATTCAACACCTAGCACAGCCAGACTTCTCTATATGAAAGGCAGAATGCCTCAAATATCCTACAGATAGTCTTAGAACTTATTGTATGAAATGTATGTCCGTGAAGGACAGGGAAACAAAACTCCTGGCACAATATACCAAAAGCAAGGACAGAGGCTGCCTCCTGGGTACACTATTTGACTGTACAAAGATTATATTCTACCATACTCTAATTACCCATAACCAAAATATTTTGACAGACGAAGACTGTAGTGATTTTTTTTTTTATCCCGTCTTGACTCTCTAATCTGAATTATGTTTTCCATTCAGTTCCTGGACTGTTGAAAGATATCATGGTAACCAGCTTTGAAATATATTGAAATTGATGACAAGCAAACAAAAAAGGCAGCATAAAAAAAAGAATAGTCTTTCCATTTTTTTCTACTTTTTTTTTCCTTTTTAAGTGAGCTTGATATTACAGACAGATCTAGGATATGAATCAACAAGTAATTTATCTGAACGAAGCTTGCAGTGTTCTGGTCACAAGCGAGTTGTTCACATGTAATTAAATCAGCATGTACTGCACTACGCATATGTATAAATCAATGTCTCCAATAATTCCATTGTAACAGACTTGCTTTCTCCAAAACATTGGATCATTTAACATACAGTATGCTTATAGTAACTGTCACAGTATGCCGGAACACATGAGAATGTTATACCTGGACCTAGAACTAAAGTCCAATGCTTTAGAGAGTGTCATCATACACGCAGACCTCAGAAACCCTGTATCTGGGCATGGAAAAAATCTTCTATTTTCTTGTTTTTCTGTGCTGCTATCGGAGGCAATTGATAAAACAACTATTGATGATCTATTGCTAGATCTTACAATTAACAATAACTATTGATAGAAATGCCTATTGAAAACAATCTCCAAGAAAATTTCACCCTCCACCTTTGAAGTTTCCTCTCTTGTGTGCCTCACTGCCAGTCACTGGTGAGCTGTCTTTTCTCCTTCCCATGTTCACTCGGACACATAAATCGCTTATCCTGGCACTTGCACGCTGCCCATCCTGGCCCTGCCACTGGAATATACTCTCTCCATATTAGCAATGCTGTTTTGCTGAACATCCTCAATATTAGATGATCAGTAGGGGTTGTTATGTCTCAGCAGAGTAACACTGGGAAATGAGAATGGCGAGAAGATCAGTTCAGCTGTCATAACCTTTCAAGCTTCTGACCCAGTCTTACCTACACCAACACTTCAGTCTTATCTGACAGTTCCATTACTGTAGAAATACGAGGCAAAGATGTAGGATTTTTTTAAGGAATATTTCTCCTACTAGCTCCATAATGGCAATCCACAGGCAGATTTTTGTTGTTCTAAAATCAAAACCCATTTACCAAATCCTAGAAAGAGCCTCAGGTCCCAAGAGCCTCACTAGACAACTTGAGAGTTTTCCTTTAAGAGGGAGCATTTTTTCTGTCACTACAGGTGCAAATATCTCCTGAACACTGGATAAGAGAGAAGTCTGCAGGTTTCCAGCAAAACACCTCTCCTTTTAGAAAAGATGTGCAAAGAAGGAGAATGTAAAAAACTTAGTTCTTGGCCCCAGAGTGCAACCTCTACCTTGAAGAGTTTTGCATGTTGTAGGGAGTGAATCAGGGCAAGAAAAGTAGAACCTGCAAGTAATCTGTGTGAGCTGACAGGAACACCTCCCAGCTGTGGACACAGAGCTTGCTTGCAGAGAAAATATTTAAGTAATAACACAGACATTTCCAAAGTCCAGCTGATTTCCAGAAAGTCCCACCACATGTTTATTGCTTCAAACAGGGTGAAGTCTGAATCAGATGCCAAGAAGTCATCTGAGCCTGCCCAGAAGTGACTTGGAATCTGACATGACCCTTTTATCTCCTTTGGCAATAGTACTGCAATAGTTATAAGGGTCTTTTCTTCTCTAGCTGGCAGGCTTCAGTACATACTCTGTGATATATCCAGATCAGCACATACTGGTCTTCATTCAAAACGTCACATCAAATGTGAGAATTTCTGTCTACAAATCTGTCCCTTGGGTAGTGGAGGTTGACTGAGGGAGTCACTTAAGGTAGTGCGACTGCAACTGCAAGAAAATAAAAACCAAATGAAACAATTAGCTTATTTCTCAAATGATGCTGTTTAGTCATGAAGACTCAGTATTTGACCTGTCTAAAAATGTAATGTTGACAGTGATTCTCAGGATCCAAACATTTATCTAGTTTTTAATATAACATTACACTGAGGAAGACTGAGCTCAATAGTCATCACTTTTCCAGGACCAAAAAAACAGTTCAGCTAACTCTGATTTCCATTCTCTACAAACTCTTGAAGGTCCGAAAGGACTGTGAACCTTTGCTGTCACTGCAGCTGTAGTTAATATAAAATTGTGTTTCAATGTATCTTAATCATCGATGTCACCACTGGTGTTGATGCACAAACAAATCATTAAAAAAGGGCTAGAAAATGAAATCTCTTAACACTAGTAAGCCACCCTCTGCTTACTTAAATGATTTCCTCTGAGCAGTAATATGCTCGGTCTCCACCAGACACTCCTTGGAAGACCAGCATCAGAGCGATATGAAGCTACTCTTGGAGGTGGGACTTGTAGTCAGCCATGAACTTCCTTCTGGGACTTTGTGTGCTGATACTCAGAAGGGCACCCCAGACACTGTTGCCCCTGTTTCTTGATCCAATAGGACAGAAGAATGACCCTGCTTTTGGGCAGCCCTACAAAGCTCCTCTGTCACATGTGCTCTGAGGCCAGAAAAAGCCAAAGCTGTAGATCTGGAGGAGCTTGGAGCCTCTGGCCAAGAGATTTTTCACCAAAATTAGAAAAATCTAATTGATTGAGGGTATTGCAACAGGGATTGCTGCCAGGCTATTTTGTTCAGCTGCTTCACTGACGAGAAATACAAGGCAGTGGCAGAGTCAAAACCAGCATTTTTACTGTCTCTTTCCTCTCCTCTCAGAGACACTGGGCACACCTGGTCTTTTGAACACAGCACGCACACCTTTTAGCACTCTCAGTCTCTTCAAAGACCTAATCTCCTACTTAGTACAGTCTTAGATCATTCCCTCCTCTTTGATCATGCTTCTGTTCATGCAATATCTCCCAATATCTGCATACTGCATCAATACCGAAAACAAGTTTGTCATGGATCAAAGCATTTCTCCTGGCAAATACAATAAGACCATTCAATAAAGGGAACACTGACTCTTTTGGGGCATTTGTATAACCCAGTGCAACAGGAAGTTAGGTTCCTAATACATAGCATTTAGTATTACAGCAATAACGCTTAATTTTTCCACCCCTTTTTGTTAAAGAATTTTTACTTTTCAGGAAAAAAATGTTTAAAAAGTCACTTGGAGCTTATGAGATCTATGAGAACTGGAAAATAAGAGCTGGGAGACAATATTCCATGTTTTGTACAGGATTTAGCTCACATTCAGGGTCTTTTTGAAAAAATGTTGAGACTTTGCTTATTTTCTACTTCAATAAACTTTATTGAACAGCAATTTTGTTCTACCTCAATAAGCTTATTTAACATTTAGGCCTACACAGTACCTCTGCCCAAATCCAATGTGTACCTGGCCTTATGTGCACTTTTGCTACAGCTGTTTGTATGAGCAGGATGACTCAAGGGACTATGAATTGCAAAGGAACATTGAGCATAATGCTAATATTTGGTGTCCTTCTCTGATGCACAAGAAATCTCCCAGGTTCACTTCCTAAATGTCTGTAAGTGATCATATTCTTTAGTGGAAAGAAACAGTGTAATGCAAAATGGTACCCCTCATTGAGAACTCAAACAGCACCAAATGCCACGATCTAAGGCATGTGCGTTGATTAATTAATATAACTGGTCCCTTTATAACAGGGATTATCTGAAATTTTTACTCTCCTCAGTCCTTGAAGAGCTGTGCTTTACTGATGATCATTACAGATCTCTCTTCAAATTTTATGGGGATATATATACAAATGCACTACAAACACAGAATAGAGCACAGTTTTGAGGCAAATAGAGTTTCTTGCGTTTAACTGAAGAAGACTTCTACTGAAGCAAGGTAGTAATTTCCCAATTATTATGTTAGTGCAAGACAAATATGAGTTAACAGAAGTACCCAGCTGCCAAACTCAAAAACAAAAGAAAAAGACATCTTGTCATAGAGATTTTCCTGCTGCTTAATTCTCCTGTCTGCTCCTGTGCAAACACTCACCTTTTTTAATGAGGAAATGGTCCGTAAAGCTGCAAAAATGAAAAATGAGATATATATTCAATTAGCTGTAGTACTGTTGGCATGCCACTTCAGGTCAGCTGGAAAGCTTTGAAAAGCAAGACATTTGTAACTTAAAGTAGAAAAATCTGAATGCAAACTCAGCTGACTTAACTGTGAAGCTCTTTTGGCAAACCACTGAAAAACATAATTGAATGTAGCCCTCCTGGGAAAGAACCCTAATAAACTGGAGGACAACCTGTCTGCTAGCATTTTGATTTTGCCTTCACAGTGTTCATGTCTTTGTGCAACTATGGTAGTAAGTTTCACTTACAGGAATGATTACCCTATGCAGTTGTAGGTAAGGGCCTGTTTTATCCTCCCCCTGCAGCTAACATTCATCAAAGAAATAGCTTTCTATACATAGCCTGCTTTTCATGAGTTTATTTTCAAAGGGTGACCATCATTTTATGGGCATAGGCCACACCTG
Source organism: Strix uralensis (assembly GCF_047716275.1). Classification (NCBI taxonomy): domain Eukaryota; kingdom Metazoa; phylum Chordata; class Aves; order Strigiformes; family Strigidae; genus Strix; species Strix uralensis. The sequence goes on from NC_133972.1 coordinate 30,593,033, forward strand.
AACAATTTGGCATTTTTTTGTGCTTACAACCTATACCACGAATACAAATGTGATGAGCTGCACACCTGACTGAGTAGCTGCTGTGCAGGCAGAAAACAGAGACACATTTTAGCTGCAAGCCTGTGCTGCACCTGCAGGAAGACCAGTTATGCCAGTGACATATATCTACACAGGAATAAAAGGTGAGGGGCACTGCTTTAGGGGAACTGTAGGAGTACACACCGTCCCAGTTCACTCCCCATGCCAATATGCAAGCAGAATAATGCCCCTCTAGTTAATATCCTTACAGATGCCTTATAAATACTAAATTTTCTCAGCCTTTCATTTGCAAAATTCTAGGATATTTGTGCCAACAACATCAGCTCTGAAAAATGTTACCACCTGTGATCTGATATAACATAAATCCCATCTTCGCACAGCTTTTCCCATTTAAGGTAGATAACTGTATCAATGCACTGAGACCCCTGATATTCTGTGGCATGTTTTTAATTCGGGTTCTCCATTCCCCCCAATATAGATACAATCTTCACCCCTCAAAACAATAGGTCCAACATGAGATAATCCCCTCTCCACGGTTAGTGATGCTTATAGCTCAGGAGATGATAGCACTGCAGAGCAGTCACACTTGTGTGAGGCTGTAAGAAGCACAAGTATAGGCAAGACCTGAAAGAAGACACAGATATTTTATATTGGGATTTGTTTCCATGATCAGTTTAAATGAACCATGCACAGCCAGTCAGCTAGTGGGAAGCAAACTTCAAATTCAGATTAAAGCTTGCCTGCAGATTCATGTGATGATACCCTGCAGTAAAGGATCACAGAGAATCAACTTGGACTTCTGCTGGACAGTGTCCAAGAATCCAGCTCCTGGAAGGTACTCAGTATCATTTTATTCAGGAAAAGTCTCCAATATTTTGATTTAAAGAACAATTCATGAGGTTAAATAAATTCCTTTTTTGCACAACGTGGTGGTAGAATTTAACTTCTGGTTTAGCCTGTGGCATAGCTTATCAGGTTGATTACTGATTACTGACTGTATGTCAGAGTGACACAGACACATTTGATACAGGTTCAGTGAGGACCAGGTGCTTGGTTCTGACAAAATCTTCACTGGCACAGGCCAAGGGTAGGGAAAAAGATAGAGTGACTTAGTCATCTTTCCCGACTTCAGCGCAGCTGCAGGCCAGAGTGACCCCAGCAAAAGTGTGGTCACTCTGGCAAGTCAGCCAAGGATTACTAAGGACAGTGCACTTAAAAACCTGAATCAAGGCATGACTGAGCAGCATGAGATAAGAATCAAGACTAATTTCTTTCTTTCTTCCCCTTGTCTTTGCTTTTTGTTTCTCCCAAACTATGTCCAAGGCATTCATCTTCTCTGAACTGTAGTAGCCTTCACTTTTCTTTGTTACTATTGAAATCCCTTACAATTGCTCTGTTTTGTTTCCCACAAATTCTTACAATTCTATGCAGAATTAATCCAGTTTTCAGCATTTTTCCCTCTTTCATTTGTCCCACTTATGTTAATGACTATGAACATTCCAGCACTAAAAAAAGATACTTCTGAAGTGCTTCAGACAGTCTGGCACAGGAGTCCCTGGAGGCAGTTTTAGATGTTACAGATTTGGGTTCACATTTTCCTGCCATGGTGCAGCACTAAGAAAAATAAAATCCCAACTGGCACAGACAATGTTGTTAGGGAACTGAAATTACCCTGTACTTTCTCAGGTAATGCCATGGCTGCATCTGACAATGACTGTTAAATTCAGGATTACTTTTTATGCATTTATTTCACAAAACAGGGACATGGAGACTGTATTCTATGTTGCTTACAAACCAAAGGAGTCACAACCTTATATTGTTATTCATCAAGTTGTATTCTATACCCTGTTACATCAACCCATTTAATAGTGCCAGACTTCCTCCACTGACCATATTTATGTTGTGTCATCATGCTTTACTGAGTGTAGAACCAGAAATGCAGAACACTGCATTCTACATATAAGTGTACTTATTTAGAAAGGCATTTTAAGTGTATTTAATCAGGAAGTTAAAAGATAAAGAAGTGGTTATTTATACTGCTTATAAAAAACCTTAGTGCGCTGCTGTCAGATCTTTGAAGTCACCGTCTTTTGGGTTTACTTATTATTTAACGTCTCTGTGAAGATTATACTGATTGCTCAGACCATCACCTGGAAGATAGAATGGCTGGAACAATTCAATAGCAGGCAGTGAACTGTCAGATACCATCTTCAAGAGAATGACAAGAAGCCAGGAGAACGAGACCACCAGCAGCATCACAAAAGAAATACTATCATTGAGAATATGCTAATTAGCAGGGAGCCAGCAATAAAGAAGTGAAGTGACCAAGCACAAGGCTGAAACCATTAGTCAGAAATTCCCACTCAAGACAAGAGAGAAACCTCTCACTCAGACACTTGATATTTCCAGAGTGAGCAATTGTTGAGGAGCACTCTTGATTTTGAAGGCAACCGGGAAGCAGACCACAGATGGAATAGGTCAACTCTCACTATAAGCCCAGTTGTGTTCTGCTGAAAACTCTGAAAACTCTTTATGGAAATAAGTGGATCTGCGCCAATTTGCAGCAGCTGAAGGCCTGTCTCTGGCCATTTCATACATCTTGAACATTAAGATCAAACCAGATTTCACCATATGTCAAGACAGAAGCATTGACAAATAATTTAATGAATTTAGTTCATATTCAAAGTGTATGAAATCAATCTTTCATTTGGCAACTGGTCAGCCTGAAAAAAAAATCATGAGCAAGACATTAGTAGAAATAGTAACAATCATCAAAAATGTTTTAATCAGCTCCAATGGAACTAAGAAACTGAACTGAACACAGAATAATTAATTTACTAGTAACATTCAGAGTCTACCATTTGTGTCCGTTTCATATAACGCACTCCAAGGTATACAGACCAACTTAGCCTGAAAATCTCGGTCCTTCTGTTGCAGTCACCTTCGATAGAGTTGGGTGCTTTTGTTTTGGCTTTTTGGTTTTTTATCACTTCAGTCCAAGGAAGCATTAATTATTTTCAGGTTTCCTCAAAAATATGAAACTTGAATTACATTCACCGGATTTTACTGAGGTCAGTGAACGTTTTAGTAAATACAGGCAGATTTATGGCTTTTAATGGAACAATATAAAAGTCGGCTGTTTTCTTCAGTTCCATGTACCTTAAACAGTCATAGGCCAAAATATGAGGACTTGAATACTGTTTCCTTTGGGTAACAGTTTATCCAAATCCTAAATGCAAAACTTAAGAAAACCCTTCCTCTTTTTTTCATTTGTAAAAAGGTATTCCATTACTCTTAGGATGCTGCAGAGTTGAAAAAAAAGGCCAAGACAAAATAAACAAAATATATTTTACAAAAAAAAAAGATGTGCTGTACTACAACATATCAGGCTGCAGATCCAGTACTGTCTCCCATTTCCATCCATTCTCTTTGCATTAACAAAAATAACAAGTGCATTTTGCAGAGTAGTCTGAATGTTACCAGAGGGCAGACAGTATTATTGAACCAAGAGGAGGAAAGCAAATTCTAAAGTCAAATATCCTCCCCTTAGGATGTTCTATGTAACGTCCCATTAGGCCTAGGCCCATTGCAGTTTTGGATATTATTGTTTAGGAATTATAACTTTATACCACAAAATGTCTCTTCTATTACTCATACAATAATGCATCACATTTCTAAAAACAATTCTGGATCAATGGTCAATAAAGACCATCAAAAGGATACAAAGGTGTATAGTCAAGCTTTTATCTTGCTTTAGTAACTTCTAGGCAATTAATATTTCATGACATATATTAAGAGGGTTGTGTTTTTCTCTGAGTTTATACCTAATGTAGAACTCTCTACAGTGAAATATTTGCCAGTGGCAATCTCTTTCATACAATATTAGCATATCCAATTCTTCCCTTGTGGGATGTTTCAGCATATAATATTAATTCACCATTAGGTAATGTACTGATTTTAACAATATCCTATGTTCTCATTAATTAAAAACCTGGTACAATCACTTGTAGTCTATTCCATTTTACTTTGCTTGCTTTGTTTTGGCTTCTTTTTTTTCTTACCTTGTCTCCAGAGTGGTGCTGGTCTTTAGTAGAAAACCTCTATCAATGACTGCCCCATATTCAACAGTTACTCTCATATATGAGTCCAACAGCTCCAGGCAGGACGGTCCTTTTCAATTTGGTAAGGTGTAATTATAACAATTATTTTAATATAAATGTAATTGTAATGTAACAATAACTTTGCTTTGCTCTAGGATTAGTTCTGCTGTCCTTTTCTTCATAATACAAAGTTTGAAATCCATTTCAATTTCCTATTTTTCTCCTCATAACTGGTCATGAAATTTCTACAAAATCGCATTCTCACTGAAATTCTCAGGTGAGTTGTACAAATTATGACCTGCTCACCTTCCCATCATATAGACAATTATGAGCTGTTACTTAAACCTACAAACATTTGTTGATTGAGGAAATTAAATAATCAAGCATGTGGAATAAATTACTGGAGAATCAATCTTCAAAAGATATCACTACATGTTCAGTTCTCATCCTTCAGGAGTGAAAAAAAAAAAGGGGGGGGGAGTCACTGTAATGAAAGTTACAAACATAAATTAGCACATGAACAAAGATATAGAACACCTGTGTCAGCTCTCTGAGATTATAAACTACTATTTGATAGTTACTGCTAGCTTGAAGAGAGATTCTGTAGTAAACCTCAAAGTTCCATCAGAATTTTCTTTAAAAAAGATCAAGACAATTTGGAGTATTTTACTTAAGGTGCTTTTTTTCTTGTAAGTTAATGCTAACAACTATATTCCTTTCTATATTTAATGGCATGTCTGTAGTGTTTATTTTGTTATAGGTTTTATATTCTCAAGTTTTTCATGACTAAACTTTATACCAGTGGTTAAAGGACTGAATGTACTATTTTAAATATGAACTTTAATAGAAAAAAATGGCAATTTAGAAAGGAAAGCAATTATCAGAGAAATATCTAATTTTCACCCTACCAATCCAGAATGCAAACTCCTTCAGAGTGTTAAAAATTTTGTTAAAATTTTGTGTTTATTGTAATAGCACTTTTTTTTTTCCTTTCAGGATGTTTTTAAATCCAGATTCTGGCAAACTAATATCAAACAGGCTGTTCCTATTTATTAGAAAAGGAATCTTGAAGTTTACCTATTTATGACATATAGGTAGACAGGTTGCCTTTTGTTTCAGAGAAAAAACTTGGTAGAGCAAAACTTACAGAGGGAGACAAAGAAAAATACACTGGCAAAATTGATTTATCAGCTGAAAGAAAACAAGGTGAGAGACCAGATAAGAGGCAGATGGAGAACAAAAGAAGACAAAAGAATGTGGCATCAGGTATTGTAAAAATAGTTGAGCCTGGAAACCCTAATACCCAGAGTCTGTATGCTTCTGATAAAGCAGATGAAGCTCTAGAAGAGAAGGAAAAAAAAAAAAATATGTGAGTGGGCTAAAGCAAGAACAGAAGTATGCAGGATGAGAGGCCCACCAAAAATCAAATTTAACTTGAAAAATTGCAAGCCAGAACATCTCAGGGAAATTAATGCAAAACACAGGCATCAAACAAACAGATTAAAAGCAGGGAAGCAGTAACAGCAGTACATCCTTTGGAGAAATTGTGAGCAACATGTTAGCCATGAATTTACAATGTAATATGACAGAGGGGGGACATAAAATCCAAGTAACAAACACAGTCAGATAATCACAAAGTAGAGAGAAAACAGTTCCTTATCTATATGGCTTTGCTACAACTGTATCTGGAGTATTTCATTAATTAAGGGTACCTTACAGCCAAAAATATACACATGTTGTGAAAGGGAAAATGGGGAAAAGTCAAAAAAAAAAAAAATTACTGGGTTGATTTAGGCTGGTTTATGGGACCAAGAAGGACAGACTTATGAGAAAAGATTATATAAATACAGTATGGCTTAGATGCTTAGACATGGCTGGGGAAACTAAAGTAACCAGGTACAAACTGGCATAAACACTAGAAGCAGAATGTATAGTCCTTAATAAGACAACAGGAGCAGATTCCAGACATCTAATTGTCCTTTTAGAAAATTACATGAATGGTATGTTATTGTACAGACAGCAACACAAATTTTCTGCTCATAGCCCTCAATCTGGTTCTTATTTCAGCTCCATTAAAAACACTAAACTCTCCCTGATCACCCTTGGCAGGCTCTTCTCCACTGTCAGCAATCTGGAGATATTAAAAAACCCCAATACTTTTCCAAGGAAAGGAGAAGGTTTAGGGTGGAGGAACACCATAAACACAAATAGATCTAGACAGCTCAGTATTTATACTCAAGAGCACCGAATCAGGAAGGTATTTGCTCAGCCTCCTCAAGCACTGTCCCACAGGAGGTGGTCCCACCCTCCTCTGCAAGAACCGCTCAGCTTTATGCAGACACGTCCCTGAGAGTTTGAATGAGGCTGCCTAGAATCAGACAGGCTCAGATCACCGTCAGTATTCGTACTGTGCCATCTGCATGCCACAGCCACTAGCCCAAAGCCTGGAGGTTCCTGTTTGGACTGAAGTGTAGCCCTGCAAAACAGCAAGACCACACTGGACTGTGAGCAACAACAGGCATTTCAGTTCAGTATTGTTTTCCTGGGATTCAGCTTTGTATGAGGAGCTGCTGCAGGTTGTCTTCCTCTGGTTCCCTGGGGCTGGACATGCCTCCACTGTAGGTTGCAGCACAGCATGGTGAAGAGGCACTGAGGCAGCTTTGGTCAGCTTTGAGTCACAGCTGCTGCCATGGCATTGTGGACATCATCAGCTCAGTGTGTGTTAGTCCACTGAACTGATTTCCTGCAGGCTGTATGGGAGGTGGAAGTAGGTCACTTGAGAGAATGTAACTGAAAAACAAGACTGTGATTGACTACAACACATACAGCAGAAGAGACAGCCTCAGGGGAAAAAAAAAGGAAACAAAACCAAAACCAACAACAACAAAAACCCAACCCTATCAACCTTTTCCAATATGCACCACAATCTTCTGAAGTTCATTTGTTGTACAGGCTTTGCTTACCTCCACAGTCTCAAGCAAATGGTTTGTATTTAGCCCTGCAAGTTACATTGTCTTTAGGTGTCTCTTAAAATGTTGTTTGACATCTGAGGGTCAGAATGCTAAATTCCTGCAGCAGATCTGCTGTTGGGGGTTGCAAACAGTCCTTCTCCATTAAAGAAAAAAAAAAAAAAAAAAAGAAAAAAGAAGGAAGATTACTCTGTATCCATGGCTGAACAACCACACACCATATCATCAATACCATGTCCCTGAGCAGCTGAGAGTGACTGACATATTTTGGAATTTTAATGAAACCCATAAGGGAATATCTGATAGGTAAAACATCTGGAAATCAAAAATCCATAGAGTTGTACAATACTCAAGTGAGGATGCTTCAATTCTCATTTTTGTCACACCTTCTTTATGTATTTTTAAGCACATTTCTACCTTTAAAGTTAGCTCTGCCAAGCCTGCTGTCAGTGCAGTTTGGTTATTACCCATTCCCAGCTGATGCTATCAAGCTGACCTGTGGTGAGGCAGGGCTGTCAGAGTAAGCAGATTCCAATGTACAGTAGTTGAAATAATAAATGATAGGGGCTGTACACCAGAGAAAACTGTGATTATATCATCACTCCAGTGCCCATTAAGCTCAGCAATTTCTAGCTATTAGAAAAACTGAGATGTCATTTCTGCAACATGTAAGTGTTTTATTGAATATAATAAAATCCACCATTTTAACAGTGATTGCTTATCAGGACCTGCTCACAGGACTGTTATCTAAATAAACATTTCAGGAGCTTACTTACCTCCGTAAGACTTTTAATTCATAATGTAAGCTATATTGTTTTGAAAATGACAAGCATTCGGTGACTCATTTCTTTCCATGTCTGCCAATGACCATGACAGGACAGTGTCCAAAGCCTGGCAAGTGCCCAGGCTCATGAATCTATCACTTCCAGAAATCTTACAAGGACTGGCTCTGAGAAGTGCCCACACCCTCCTCCCACTCTTTGGGCTAGCACAGATGTACAGCAAAACTGTACTTTTAGCACTTCTACTCTTCTGCAACTGGAGAGTGTAGTTAACTGAATTGTCTGAACCTTAGATTGGTTTGCATCTCATTTTAAGACATTTTGGAAAGCTTTTTGTTTTTCCTGGACTAGTTCTTCCTCCATGAAGTCCTGAAACAGATGATTAAATGTAAAAGAAAGTTTCATTATCTGTTTGTACCAGAATGTGCCACACAGTCATGGTAGAACTTGACAGGGAACTGATGGGAGGCTCCCCACGGATTTCACTGGGCTTTGCACCAGATCATGAGAAAGTCCAAACCCCTCTTTTTCTTCTTAGCCAACTTCCACTTCTAGTTTTGTGTCAGCTGAGTCATGAAAAGAAAACTCAGCCCTCCTGAAGTAAGAGAATACAGGATCAGCAATCAGGGAAGAGATCTTAATACATACATGCTCTTGGAGAGATAATACAAAGCAACTCTTTCCCCTTTGATCCAGAGGCACTTAATGAACCTGGATGGAAAGTACTGTTTCTAGTTGGTGAAATGTGTGCTCAAGAACCATCTGAATGCTCATGTATGAGCTATGACTTTGAATTAACTGGAAATCTGGCTCAGTGAAATGGAAAAAAACCCAAAACAAAACAAAAATAACAAAAGAAAACAAAAATCCAGAGCAGGAAACAAATGCAAACTAGTCTGACCAAGAAACAGATGACACAAACACTATACAAGAGAACAGAATGAAAGGACATGTGCAGACAGACTGCACATACAAAATACACTTACATCTTTTTAAAACCAATTAAATAGATGACAGAAATAATTCAATCAATGCTTGTAATTTACAAGAAAAGGATAAATATAAAAATTTTTATGAGTGTTTGTGGGAGGACACGTTTGCAAGCAGTGTCTCTGTGGCAGCATTAATCTGTTTATCTGAAAATAAGGCATAGTAAGCCAAGCTTCAGCAATTTCAGATTTGAATCTACATTTAGGGCTAAGACACAACCTATTTACTACTTGAGACTTCACTATCCCAAATATATTCACAAGGAAAGATTGTAGATTGTAGAAAGAGACTAAAAAATAGTTTGATCTCTTTCTTTCTAATGTTATTGACCTCAGCAGAGTTCCTCCTAATTTATTCACTTAGTGAGAAAGCAGAAGCAAGTATCTTCTAGTTAGTTGCTGAAGACTCATTTTTTTCACTAAAAAAAGGTGAAATGTGTCTATTACTTGAGACTAATTTTATTCTGACCCATTAATCATTTCTGGATTATGTGATTCTTTGTTTATGCTATTATGTATTTACCTGTAACTGTCATGGACTGAACACTGAAGTGCCACTGATTCTAAAAAACTGATATTTAAAGGAAATTTTTTCGCATTTTGCTAAGCCTCTGCTTTCATGAATTCTATGTTGAACACTATAATACAATACTCATTCTAGGCTGCATGGAAAAAAGAAGCTCCAAACTTTTCTCCTTCTCCATTTTCTTGAGTTAATCTTGTAGCCCAGAGAAAGATAGAAAGCTAACATCAACAACCAGAACATCCCCTCTTGTCCATGTTATTGGCTGCTGATTTTCTAGCTGTGTTCACAAGCATGGCCAAAAAGGTTCACACTGCTGTTCTCAGCCCAGATCTCCAGGTTATTTCAGGATAATAAGCAACCTACATGGGTCTCATGGTGTATAGGAGGCCTTCCACTTCCTTTATACTCTTTTTGTATGAGGATCTAGTCCGGATTTTTGATCTTGTGGAATGTTAGTAGAAAGATTCCAGTGTAAATCTCCCCCCGTCAGTACCCAGGAGATTCTGGTGTCCTAGAAATACAGAAGCTCTGACCAAACCATGGTGTACAAAGCGTCCTAAAATAACCAGTGCCACTCTTGAGATGGAGCTAGATCCATAGTTCTTTGCTCCATTTTTAGACTTTGTTTCTATTTTATCATCTTCCTTTCTTCAGTAAAACTGTCAGTCTACCTACTTACAGTCTCCCAAATAGCAGCATATATTCTGAAAGCTGAAATACCTTATGTATGCATTTTACTGCAAGAGATAACAATCCTGAAGGCCACATTTCATAAAAGCCCAAGGTAAACAGCTTTAAGGTATAGCAGTTTTAATCCTTCCTAAGGCCTGATTTAGGACAAAACTTACACTGAGAAATGAGGACAAGTAATAGTGAAGACTGGATGATGAAATTTCCAATGACTCATTTCTCTAGTAAAATACTCTCCTACAAGTCCTAATACACATTCTTTAAGTCAATAATTTGTAGCAGTAGAAAGTTAGGGAATGCCACATTTATGTGGGATGGAGATAATCTGGATCTAAAATGAAAGATGTGACTCATAATAAGTGACAGTTATATATTAGATTGCTCTTTTTTTTCTTCCCACTTCAGCTACTCAGAAATTATTACCATGCTATTGCTGTCTTTTTCTGAAGAGAAATCCCGCTTCCTCCCCATCTCCTGCCTTCTCCTCCTCTTCCAGCTTTCAAGTTAAAATATTGAGAAATATTTAAAATGTATCTTACCATTTATAAACACACTTGATTACAAAGGGCACTGGAAGCAATGGTGCCAAACTCTAGCACACCTATTCTGTCACTAGTGCCTCACACAGGCACGCAGAGACCACAACAAATGATCCTGTTTCTGTTCCCTTCCTGGACAATCTGTTTGGCCCCATCACAGTGACTCCATATGCTCTAAACTTCCAGGGAGAGCCATTGCATCCCACTTTTCTGTCTGTGACATATGCTTCGGCAGAGGAATCCTGCCGAATGAAAAGGGAACAACTCAGGTCAAGTCCTGCAAACTCTTAGCACCAATGTGGACATTACTTTCAGAATCCCCAGTAGTTTAATAATTCAAGCATTTCACCTTCCAGAACATTAGCCATGCAAGCACATCAAGTTTATTGATAAATTCAGTAGGATGTATGACAATGAGGAAAATGGGTCCCCAGACAGAGTTTGAACAGGAAAATCAATCAAATTTGCTTATGTTTTGCAGAAAAAATACCCAGAGTTTGACATAATCCTAAATAGACCTGGACCTCTTCACCATCTGAAAAACCTGTTTGGGCCTAGGGCAGAGCTCTATGGAAGATCGTTAAACCATGTGTCTGCTTGGGGACTCTTTCTCCATGAGCTAAATCAGCTTTCTCTGCCCCCACTGTTAAACAGGACTGTCTGATTGTGACCTTGCCCATCTTTAAGCAGTTCTTCACCTTGTACTCCCAAGTTTCTAGTTGGTATTAACACCTCTTTCCCTTGCTCTGGCTCTTCCCTTGCCCTGCTCTGCTTGCTGCCTCACAGCCTTCCGTATCATTTGGAAGAAGTTGAGACCTCCTATGATATTATCAGACTTTCATCCTCCCAAGAATGTCTAGTCACACTGTTATTTTTCCTAGCTGTTCATAGAAAGACACATCAGTGACATCCCCATGTCCTTCATGCCCAGGGACACAGAGAGAGCCCCTGTGTAAGAAGATAAATGCTCTGTGAAATCAAACTGGAGTCTTCAAATTTTGGAGACCAGTGTCCAAAGCTATCACTCCAGAGCTTACCATTGTATTTTCCACCCTTAATATTCCCTTGACTTTGGATTTGAGGAGAATATCTGCTCTTTAAACATGGCATCTGTGTTCAGATGCCAGCATCCTTTAACTGCACTGACAGAGTACGCAGAAGGAACAAAGACTAATCCTCAGTTAATAGAAGATATCATACCTCCACAAAATCAATTCACTGGGGTGGCAGCCTTTCTGTTGCTTTTGGTGAAAGTCACAATACCATGGGTAATAGTTTCTTGGAGCTGAAGTACTGGGTGTTATATATGGAAATGAATCACACCATAATTGAAGGCATTTTAAAGTTACTATTTGAGGCCTTCTGTCCCTGGCCATGTGAAATAGTTCCTCCCTGTGAGTTCTGGGGCATAAGCTGCAAGAAGCAAACGCACAAACCATGTATGTCAATGATCTTTCCTTCATAAGACCTTTCCAGGACTGACTATGTTTTCTGAAATAAATCTAGAGTGACATCTTCTGTCAAGTAAATTGCAGCCTAGTAAAACAAATGAGCATAACAAACCCCTTTCTTTCCTTCTTTTAACCTAATTTCAATGCTATTGAAGTATTCATAGAGATTTTTACCTTCTAATGGCAGAGATCCTGAAATACAGCATGCAAAGAGCCACATAAACCTGGCAGTAAAAAAGAAAAATAATAGGTCACATTCGGAAGGGTTGTGAGTTCTTGCAAGACATCATCTTGCTGCTCCGCATAGAGCTGTACCTTATCAACTTAGATTTTTTTTCTAGACTCTCTAAACTTACTTGCAGCGTGCATAAACGTCAATAAATTGACTTGTGTATGTTAAAACTAGCTTAATGTGTAATATCAAAGTTTTAGAAAGTACAGCAAGAGAATCAATTAACAGGAGTCTATTCAAAGGTGCAAATTAAAATAGCTACCCTCAGTTACTTTATGTAGCTTCTTGACAGGCAAGTTACTATGTAGATTCAAGTTCACAGAAGTATGGATAAATAGATGTCAGTAGATCTATGTCAATCATATTCTATAAGAATGTAATGTTTCTAAAAAGGCCAAAGTATAAATTATCCACAACCTCTGCCTTTGTATCAGAAACAGCGTGGCCAGCAAGGACAGGGAAGTGATCTTACCCCTGTACTCGGCACTGGTGAGGCCACACCTCGATTACTGTGTTCAGTTTTGGGCCCCTCACTACAAAAAGGACATTGAATTACTCGAGCGTGTCCAGAGAAGGGCAACGAAGCTGGTGCAGGGTCTGGAGCACATGTCGTACGAGGAGCGGCTGAGGGAACTGGGGTTGTTTAGTCCGGAGAAGAGGAGGCTGAGGGGAGACCTCATCGCTCTCTACAACTACCTGAAAGGAGGTCGCAGAGAGATGGGGATGAGTCTCTTTAACCAAGTATTAAGCGATAGAACAAGAGATAATGGCCTCAAGTTGTGCCAGGGAAGGTTTAGACTGGATATCAGGAAGCATTTCTTTACAGAACGGATTGTTAGGCGTTGGAATGGGCTGCCCAGGGAGGTGGTGGAGTCCCCATCCCTCGAGGTGTTTAAGAGTAGGGTCGACATAGCGCTGAGGGATATGGTGTAGTTGGGAACTGTTAATGTTGGGTTGATGGTTGGACTGGATGATCTTCAAGGTCTTTTCCAACCTAGACAATTCTGTGATTCTGTGATTCTGTTTTTAAACAAGTCATTCAGAGATTAGTAATTAGTGATTTTTGATTCTTCACTTGTTCTTCTACATTTTAGGAGATGTTTTTCTTTTAATATTTCAGGTACCGGATTCCTCTACACAAAAGAAGTGGGGAGCACTGTTATTTGGGCAGGTGGGACACACAGCCGCATGGCCACTCTTCCATTGCATGGCACACTGCAGGAAAGCTGGAAGAAGATACAGTCTCCTAAGACTTCTAAAAAAACTGCCTCCCAAGAGCATGAAATAAACACAGCAGATGCAGAAGTTAGACATTGCACTGTTGATGCTCATCAGTATGAGAAAAACCCTCTACTGTACATCAGACACAACACACTTGTTGTCAAGAGAAGAAATTTGGGTTGATATGAGTTACTTCTTCCTATGATACCTGTAGGCTCTGGCTTCCCCATCTATCAAATTTTATTTTATCTGCCCACAGTCTCTGACCTTTTAATTTAAAGAAACACAGCTCTAAGGGAGTACATCTTACTCCAAGACAATTCCTTATGGCAGGAATGTGATGCTATCCCTCTATTTTGCATAAGGGATGACTGTCCTAATTTGAGGCTTGGAAAGAGAATAGCAATTAGTAAATCATTTATCTTGAATGAAGACATCCTGGGACAAATTCTGGAAAGGGCTATGGGCTGAGGAATCCTTGGCCTTTCCACAGGCTCCTCAGGAGATAGGGAGAAGTAAAGAATTATTCTTTTTTTTCTGCCGAGGGCAGTACATAGTACTACTGTGCTGGGTCAAAAAAGAGTCACTGCCTGCAAATAGCTAGCAGCACATACCTGGACAAGAGATTAAGAGCAAGATATGAGGGAAGACACTGTTCCCTTAACCTTCTTTACCAGCTGTCAAGGATTTCTTAAGGCAGGTTATCAGCTTCTCCTTCAGTGCACTTCCACTGGGGGCAAAATTACTCCAATCACAATAACGCCTAACTGTTCATGCAACACCTACACTTCCCAAGTATGCCTGGCAAGGAGACAGTTGTAGCTTTTTTAATCAGGAAATTTCTCATCCCGCCCCTCCAAGATGCTGATTCATCAAAACCAATACTTTTTCTAATGGAAGGGCTTAGGATTTTTTAATTTTTTTTCTTCACTCTCCAGAAATATACTTTAGAAATTATAAAAATATTTCCCAGGGGTGGGGGGAGATTGTTTTCTGCTTCTAAACAAGGTTTTAGGGGTTATTTTGGTATTATTGTTATTGTTTTATTAAGCTGCCTACTGCTGCAACAGTTTTTAATGTTAAAAAGTTAAATTAAGTATTTTGATGGATAAACAACACATTCCTTTTGAAATTTGATTTGATGAATGTTTTTTGAAAATCAACTTCCTCTTAATATAAAACAACACAATTTAATTTGTGAAAAATTTTCACAAGACAGAAAAATTCTTTCTTCTGCAGCTATAATCAAGCAGCAGTTTATATGCATATTTGTGTAATACTTCCTTCCCTTGTGTTTCTTTGAATCTGTTCCTCTGTGTCCTAAAGGTAGGCCTTAACCATATAGTATAGTTGAGTCCTTAAAAAAGAGGGTGTTCCAAGTTTTCAAAGCTAGAAGTTGGTGATTTAATTGTGAAGGGAGTCAGTTTGCTTAGGCTGTCTAAAAATAAGCCTGGTCCAAACAAGATTTTTAGGCTGTTTCTTTAGTTAATGGAACATTAATATCAGCTGTACAGGGTGTTGGTTCAAGAACAGTGTCTAAGATAGATGGGATTAATTATCTTCAAGACTTGCCTACAGGCTGACTCTAGAGCAAGACAGGTAACTAGCTCAGACTAGATGAACATCTTTTAGATATCTAAAGTTACATGAGATTAATGCCTCCTCTCCTTCCTAGTAAAATTAATGCAAACATGGAGGATTTATTAGCAGTGCTTAAGTTGAGTTTGTCTTTTTAAGCCCCTAAACAATTTTAGATTTTTTCCCACCTTATATTTTTTATGATATCTGTTTCTCACTAACAAAAAAAGCTTTTGTTTTCCTAAATAATTTATTTTTATCATTTGAACTCAACATCACCAAGCAAACCTGATTGAGCTGTCACACTGTCATCACAGGATCATATGGGGAAAAAAAGAGGAGAACACTGTTGTCCCCATTTTATGAAAGAAGACATGAGGACATACAGAGATTAAATGATGCTCCAGGTCTTCCAGACCTTTCAGAAATTATCGACAGAAATACTAAATTTATGGTAAGCTGTTATTAGAAACTAAAGCTAAATAGTAGCACAGAGATATCCCTCCATACAGCTATATAATGGCCCATAAATGAAGAGTTCATGGACTAGTTTTCAGTACTGCTTATTTTCTGATTCTGAGCAATCTCTTAAATATGTACACTTGTTAAATATATTTATGTAGCAGATTATGTCAAAACAAGTAACATAATTCTTAATAAATGCAAACCTGATCTTCTCCTTTCTCTGAACTCACCAACATAATTGGAAAAAACAGCCACCTCTGTTAGAGAAATCAAACATCTGTAATGTAGATCCAAGTAAAAAGTAGCAGAAATAGTGTATTACATGCTACTTTATGTTCATCTTCCATTTCTAAGCTGTCAACCTTTCAGTTTCTGTTCTTTGAAAGGGAGGACAAGAACTGTCATTTAATAGTCAAGGGATATTAACAATGAAAGAACTATCATTTAAATAAAAATAAGAGTTGTGAAACTGATGTTGCAGATGTCTGATCTCCAGTTAAGTTTTGTTTTGTATGTCAGGCAATAATATTTCATTCAGCAACTCCAAAACAGATAAAAATGATAAAATCCAACATGCTTTAGCATGTGTTCATTTGACAGCTGACCCAGCAGAACAGCACCTCAGTGGCCTGCCAGTCTTTTTTATATCTCCTCTCTCTCAATTATAACATCACATCCCATCTAGCACTCCAAATTCACAGACACCACCCAAGCCAAGGCAGTCAAAGGAAAGGATATAACCATCTCGTTGTTAATATTAGCCGTCAAAGTTCTGAAACATTGTCATCTTGTGGCAGGTTGAGGACATAACAAGGAACCAACCAGCATGCATGAGGAGATTTTGGGTGCAAGGCACATGTGTGAATTGCTGCAGAGGAGTCTCCTTAGTGCCACAGTGTGGGCAGACTGGGACAGACTAAAGCACAGCAGACTTACAGGGCAAGATCAGGCCTTTAAGTTTTAGCACTATGTTTTCGATTTCCAGTGTAGCAATGCTCATAAAATACAAAGCAATGTAGCCATTAGACCCACTCACTTTTTCACCAACTTGAGGAAGTACCAGCAGTTTGAATATTTATACCTGCTGCCTGGCTATATACATAACTAACCAATAAAAATTAGACCTGACAGAGGTTAAAAAGTGAGCCTAATGCCAATAACTGCTGTACAACCCTAACACATTTTTGCTTCTTTTTAGGAGAGCTCCTACAGGAAGACCTTGGCCGTCTCTGTTTTACACTGTCACATGCCTTCTTCCAGAGCATTTGAAGGACGTGCTAAACTCAGCACAGTTCTTCCCAGAGATTACACTGTGTGCACTCATTATCTGAGAGAACAGTGTGTCACCTTACTTTGAGTCATCACTGAGTCAGAATCACAGAAACACAGAATCACAGAATTGTCTAGGTTGGAAAAGACCTTGAAGATCATCCAGTCCAACCATCAACCCAACATTAACAGTTCCTAACTACACCATATCCCTCAGCGCTATGTCGACTCTACTCTTAAACACCTCCAGGGATGGGGACTCCACCACCTCCCTGGGCAGCCCATTCCAATGCCTAACAACCCGTTCTGTAAAGAAATGCTTCCTAATATCTAGTCTAAACCTTCCCTGGCACAACTTGAGGCCATTACCTCTTGTTCTATCACTTATTACTTGGTTAAAGAGACTCATCCCCATCTCTCTGCAACCTCCTTTCAGGTAGTTGTAGAGGGCGATGAGGTCTCCCCTCAGCCTTCTCTTCTCCAGACTAAACAACCCCAGTTCCCTCAGCCGCTCCTCGTACGACATGTGCTCCAGACCCTGCACCAGCTTCATTGCCCTTCTTTGGACACGCTCGAGTAATTCAATGTCTTTTTTGTAGTGAGGGGCCCAAAACTGAACACAGTAATTGAGGTGTGGCCTCACCAGTGCCGAGTACAGGGGTAAGATCACTTCCCTGTCCCTGCTGGCCACGCTATTTCTGATGCAAGCCAGGATGCCATTGGCCTTCTTGGCCACCTGGGCACACTGCTGGCTCATGTTCAGCCGGCTGTCAATCAATGCCCCCAGGTCCCTCTCTGACTGGCAGCTCTCCAGCCACTCCTCCCCAAGCCTGTAGCGCTGCTGGGGGTTGTTGTGGCCCAAGTGCAGAACCCAGCATTTGGCCTTATTGAAACTCCTACAGTTGCTCTCAGCCCATCGCTCCAGCCTGTCCAGATCCCTCTGCAGAGCCTCCCTACCCTCGAGCAGATCAACACTCCCACCCAACTTGGTGTCGTCTGCAAACTTACTGAGGGTGCACTCGATCCCCTCGTCTAGATCACCAATAAAGATGTTAAACAGGAGTGGCCCCAAAACCGAGCCCTGGGAGACACCACTCGTGACCGGCCGCCAACCAGATTTAACTCTGTTCACCACAACTCTTTGGGCCCGGCCATCCAGCCAGTTTTTTACCCAGCAAAGTGTGTGCCCATCCAAGCCACGAGCAGCCAGTTTCACCAGGAGAATGCTGTGGGAAACGGTGTCAAAGGCCTTATTGAAGTCAAGGTAAACAACATCCACAGCCTTTCCCTCATCCAATAAGCAGGTTGCCCTGTCATAGAAGGAGATCAGGTTTGTCAAACAGGACCTGCCTTTCATAAACCCATGCTGACTGGGCCTGATCATCTGGTTGTCCCGCACATGTTGTATGATGGTACTCAGGATGAGCTGCTCCATCAGCTTCCCGGGCACCGATGTCAAGTTGACAGGCCTGTAATTTCCCAGATCATCCTTTTGACCCTTCTTATATATGGGTGTCACATTGGCCAATTTCCAATCTGTCGGGACCTCCCTGGTCAGCCAGGACTGCTGGTAAATGATGGAAAGTGGCTTGGCGAGCACCCCAGCCAGCTCCTTCAGCACCCTCGGGTGTATCCCATCCAGTCCCATAGACTTGTGTATGTCTATGTGATGCAGTACGTCACTGACTGTCTCCTCCTGGATTGCAGGGGGGTCGTTCTCCCAGTCTCTGTCTTATGGCTGAGGAGGCTGGATTCCCTCAATACAACTAGTCTTGCTATTAAAGACTGAGGCAAAGAAGGCATTAAGCACCTCAGCCCTTTCCTCATCACTTGTTACCATGTTTCCTCCTGCATCTAGCAGGGGATGGAGGCTCTCCCTGGTCTTTCTTTTGCTGCTCACATACTTATGGAAACATTTCTTGCTGTCTTTGATTGCTGAAGCCAGGGTAATTTCCAGCTGGGCTTTAGACCTCTTGATTTCTGCCCTGCAGAGCCTCACAGCCTCTCTGTAATCACTGTGAGTGGCTAGCCCCTTCTTCCAAAGGCTGTAAACTTTCCTTTTCTCCCTAAGTTCCAGCCAAAGCTCCCTGTTTAGCCAGGGTGGTCTTCTCTGTTGCCGGTTTCTCTTACAGCACCTGGGGACTGCCTCCTCCTGAGCCATTAAGACTTTCTTCTTAAAGAGTGCCCAGCCTTCCTGGACCCCTATACCCTTCAGGATCGTCTCCCAAGGGATCCTGTCAAGCAGGTCCTAAACAAGACAAAGTCAGCCCTTTGGAAGTCCAGGATGGCAGTCCTGCTTCCCCCTCTCCTGGCCTCCCTAAGAATAGAGAACTCTATTATTTCATGATCCTGTGCCCTAGTCGGCCTCCAACTGCCACATCATCCATCAGTCCTTCTCTGTTCACAAAGAGGAGATCCAGCAGGACACCTTCTCTGGTCGGTTCACTCACCAGCTGCATCAGGAAGTTATCTGCCACACATTCCAGGAATCTCCGGGACTGGTCCCGCTCTGCTGTGTTGTATTTCCAGCAGATGTCTGGGAAGTTAAAGTCTCCCACAAGAACAAGGGCAAGCAATCATGAGATTTCACCTAAATGCCTACAGAATATTTCATCCACCTCTCTGTCCTGGGTGGGTGGCCTATAGTAGACTCCCACTACATCATCTGCCCTGTTGGCCTTCCCCCTGATTCTAATGCAAAGACACTCCATCCTGTCTTCACTACACTTGTACTCAAAGCAATCATAACAGTCCCTGACATACAGCGCCACCCCACCACCTCTCCTTCCTTGTCTATCCCTCCTAAAGAGCTTGTAGCCATTAATTGGCGCACGCCAGTCATGGGACACATCCCACCATGGTTCTGTGAGAGCCACTACATCATACTTTTCCTGTTTCATCATGGCTTCAAGCTCCTCCTGTTTGTTACCCATGCTGTGTGCATTGGTATACATGCACTTCAGATGGGCTGGTGTTTTGCCCCCTTCCCCCTTCAAATCTAGTTTAAAGCTCTGTCAATGAGCCCAGCTAACTCCTGCCCCAAGATCCTTTTCCCCCTCTGGGACAGGTGCTTCCCATCCAATGCCAAAAGGTCTGGCGTCTTGTATACCAACCCATGATTGAAAAATCCAAAGCCCTGCCGGTAACGCCAGTCCTGGAGCCACAAGTTCATCTGTTGAGTTCTCTGGTTTTAGCTCTTCAAAACTCAGTGCCATAACTTTCTACCCAAAGATCCTGAATCACACAGAGGAAAAAGAAGGAAAATATACAAAAATCTTCACTTTACATAAAGACCTATAGACATACCCAAGCTAAGGGCACATCAGTCAGGGTGGATGTAGACACATCAGAGCCCATAGAGAAGGACATGAACAGGCCCAGCAATATACCAGTGCAGCCATACAGATCTTAGAATGAAGATCTGGATTCAGCAAAGTTGAAGGCCTATATAGACATATCACTGGATGTCTTCACTGCCTAAGAGAACCCAGGCTCCAGCAGCACATGTGTTTGCCTTCTCCCATCCCCAGCTCTTTGTGCTAGAAAACAGAGCTCATGCAAGTCCCCGAGCTCTTTCATATGAAATCAAAGGAGTTAGTTACACTAGGAATGATCTGACAGCATTGCATCTGGCTTAAAAGAACTACTTGAAGGTTTACTGTTTCCTGAAGAATCAAGCCCAAGGCCATCTGGTTCACTCTGTAATTTAAAAGGTAGAATTACCATTTCATATGTCACCTGATGGTGGACTTTGTATGGAAACCTTATGGAAGCTAATGATAGCCTCATGATATGTATAATGTGAATAAGTTCCTTATTCTGACTGAAAGGAGAAAACCAGAGACACCATCACAAATGCGGGTCAAATCAGGAGCTGAGCAGTGACAGTAGGGAGAGGTTCAGTAGAGAATGAAAGCAAATGGATATAGCTGTTTTTTTCAGTGGAGGTATATGCAGGCATGTGTAAGCATAAACAGAGACATGCAGAAATATCACAGACACAGAGCACAATAGAAAGTCAAAGGCAGCTAGTTGTTGTTTGACCCTGACCTGAAAGAAAACCATGAGAGCTTTGTGAGGAGAATGCAGACTGGAACACAAAAGAAGATGGGAACCATAAGAGAGAAAGTATTCTGCTCTTTGATTTCTACTGATTCAAGGAGGAATGCTTTTATGTACATTTTTTTAATATTAAACATTTTAAAAAATCAAAGAAATATTGTCTCCCACCTAAATGTTTACTCCCAATAGAAACAACCTGCAGAAACCTAAGCATTTGCTGAAGTCTAGGACTGCAAAAAGGAGGGAAGCACCATATTTAGGCTCATATATGAAGGCTCCTAATCCACATGTGGGGAGCATAAGGCTACAGTTCTGCACTGACCAGCCTCAGACCTGGACTTCCTGGGATCGTTCAGCCACACGACCCTGACCCAGATTAGGCAGGTAGGCAAATCTGGTTTATGCCACTCGCAGGAGAGAAGAAAGTAGCTGACTGTGAGTAACATCAGAACTGAACTGTCAGATAATATCTGAGCTGGCATAAAATCTAGTGCATAATTGCCTGCCACAAAAATTCCTTGTGTACATTGGAACAGTCAGGGTTACTTTGCACGAGTTCAGTGTTGCACCATACGGCTATGACATTTTAAATCCTATGTTGTATTTTCTAAACCCATATTTTCCATTCCTTCCAGCCACAGCCTAAGGAATAGAAGAGCAGGGAAAACACTGCAAAGATAGCAGCCAGCTGAGAGGCAACATTAAAGTAGAAGTATGCCTCAAATCCCATCCCTCTATGGGATTTATTGAATATAAATAGAGTAACAGGAACAGAATCGCGATGCCCCAAGCACTCCCGTATCATGTTTATTATCTGGCATGATGCACATTTATTTATTCCACATAAAACAGAAGCTTTAACAGAGGGAATGAGAACATCTTCAGTCTGCCTACAGTAGTTAATCCCAGGTTCAAATCATTTCAGAAAGATGAAGAAAGTTATATCCTTCCCATCATCACTATAAAGTCTGAGTTATAATTAGTAGGTGAATGATTAAAACAGGAATGAGATAGAAACAGAGAGAGACATGTCAGCACTTCCAGAGATGCTCCATGTGAAGCCCAGTACAATAAACAACACTGAAGCATGCTTACAAATCAGTCACAGAGGGAAGCTAGACAATTTGTGAATCTAGCTCAGACCTTTAGGCATTTAGGGAGCTTCACTGTGACAGTGTTCAGCACTTGTGCCCTTTAGGTATCACCAGTGTGAGGCAACAGCGAAGCAAGACTACAGATCCAAATTTTGGACCTAACTATTAAAAGCACCAGTGAGGTGGCTCATCAGTTCCAGCTGCTTTGAGATAGTAAGAACCCAACACCTGGACAAGAGTGCATGGCATACAGCCCCTGCCTGCTGCAGCCTTGGAGGGGACCAGAAATTCCCCTCTAACACTACAAAAATTGCACTGTGGATTCTTTGCTATCATGGCTACCTTTTAGCATTGAGGTTGTGTGTTTGGGTATGAGAAGGTGGGTATTTAATACCATGCCAGACAAATCTCTGGTGTAAAGTCTGTCAGGACGAATAAAGTTTCACCATGGAGAAATATGACCTACTATTATAATTCAAGGAGTTTCAGGACTAAGGGAAAGTAAAGGAGAATGTGTTCACTGCTTAAAGGATGGTCTAAGTATTATTTTTCCAAAGCCATTAATTAATATATTTTTTTTAATACCCATGAGAGTCACACTCCTGTAAATGCTGTCTCATATATTTTGAAACATAAAAGGTGACCGGCCCCTACTTAAATGAATGAAAATAATGTTCCTTTCTAATCAGATTTTAAAGGAGATCACTAATCAGCAATTTTTGAATAAGGAACAGTAGCCAGCTAATCCATATCCTGTGATACTTTCACCTTCCCGTTTACATTCTCTCTGCCATTGTTCACATGGTTATTTATCCAATCAGATGCTGAAATGTTGGGTTGGCGTTTATCCAAGACGCATAAGCATTTTTATGCAGACCAAGGGAAAACACCTAAACAGTACCAAAGCAAAGAGCAGATGTCTGCACTTTATTTTCCTTGATTGAATTTCAATAGAATTTACATGAGGTCCTCTTTGTATTCAAGTTATCACATTAGGGAGTCTGGGCTTGTGGTGGAGAATGACAGACGTTTGAGAACTTTGTCCAGCACTTGCAGAGGACAAGCTTCCACATCCAAGCAGAGAAAAGTGGAGTTCACTCTTCCAGGACTGGAAAGGACACAGTGGATTGCTTTTGTGTTAGGTTCAGAGTTGAGAGTCTTCTCAAATAGCTCATCTGATGCAGCACATTCAATTTCTGCATTAAGTCAAGATTCTTCAAGGTATTTAGCCTTTAAACTGTCTTAGCTAAGTATCTTTGAAGGTTAATATTTTGGTTTATCTTGGAGGTGAATTGCAATGTCATTTGCTTTAATCAGTTTTGTTGAACAGCTGTCAGCCACTGCAGTCACACAGTCCTGAAGGAGTTAGGACACAAGCTTTTCTTCCCCTTCCTAACTCTTCGTGTACTACTTTCCCAAGGCATTAGGGGTGATAAAACCTCATCCTCTTCACTGATCTCCAATGCTGGGAGGAAGGCTGAGAGGTCAGGACTATATGAATGATCCTGTCATTCCTCTGGAGAATCATGCTACCAGTAGTAAAGGAAGTGTTCTTCCTTGGAACTGATATTACAGACTTGAAAGATGGCTATGATCCTGGTTGCTCCAGCAATTACTGAAGTAGACTTGGTGTCTGGAGTCTTTCAAAGGCATCATGTCAAATGATATTTTACTTTCCAGGTTAGAAGTTAAGCACATAAGTATACACTGAACAAGAGCCAAGAGATGCTAACTTTAAAGCAGGCAAAATGCCATCTATCAGTGGTGCTCAGCCTCTTCAGGAGGCAGTGGTTTCTGACTCATGCTGAGTTCAGAGTCCCAAGAGACTCAGAAACTGAAAAGCATCAATATCTCCTCCGTGCGCTGGCCCTGCTCGGTGCAATTCAGAGTCTGGCACCCTGCAGTACCGACCCACGACAGGGACAGCCTCCACAGCTGACAGATGTGTGCTTCTACAGCCTGATCTTTAAGAGGCGGGTGCACAGGACAGAGAAGCTTCCTAGTGCAAAGCCAGTATGAATCAAGGGAACCAAGCATACTGGCATAAAATCATTGTGTACTCCCACACTGTGTGGCTCTCCAAGACCGTAGAACACAGAAAGCGACCCTCCTTGGCAGGCGTGCATTATGGTCAATCTTTTCTTCTGTCAAATGGGCAATTTCTGAAGATCTGGTCTTTAATTTTTCTCTGGCCAGAGAGCTTCCTGTGTGTATATTAGAGTACCAGCCCCAGAATAACCAATGCCTTTCATATTACTGTGGAAGAAGATGCAGAATAAATGCAGTTTCACAGTTACTCTCACTCCGCAAGCAATACATGACAGCAGACTACAGACCCTACTGGAGACCCTTCTTCAGCTTGGTGCCATCATGAAGATGAGGGATTGCACTTCCACACTGCTGAATGCACCTGCAGGGCAACTCACACCCCCCATCTGTAAATCATCATGTTCTGCTCATGATGACGACTCTAAATGGTGAGGGAAGGCAAGTACTTCTGGAAACCCCTAAGAATGACTTGGGACACAACAACAAATCTAGCTGAGATGGTGTGGTTGAAGCCATTTTCTAGAGGAGTGGCCAAGGCTGCTCAAAGGGAAATGCAGCACTGCAGGTGACCTTTTACCTCACCAGCCTCCACACTCTCCGCCTTTCTGCCTTTCAGTTGCCCTGATCTTTTTCAGGTACATCTATCATTTTCTATAATTAAATACATGAGGAAATGGGTGCCTTTGAGGGCAAGGAAAAAAAGGACAAAGAATGGGGTATTGTGTTTGTTCAGAGCCCAGAACAATTTTCATTTACTCTGGCACTAGCAGGCTCCCTAAAAAACACATACTAGTTCAGGTTAAAGAAAAAGAGTAATTTATCAACTTTTCCATTAAATCTTACTTACCATCTGTCCAGGCCATTGTAATTCAAATGTTTTCCTCTCTTCATCTCAGACAGAGCTTTTACTCTCAAGTACCTGTTCAGGAAAGAGCTGTTATTTTCATGAATATATATTCATGGGTATGTGAACATATGAATATGAAAATACAGAAGCATCATCCATACTTCATCACAGACTGTGCATATTAGTCATCGTGCTTTTTATCTTTAGTGATGAGTGGTCATTAAAAAGGCCTTTTAGCAGAATCTTTAAGAGTATTAAAAACTGTGTTATAATACATTTCCTACTGACTAGTCTACAGGTATCCCGATACAGTGGTAATCAAGAAATTCACAGCAGCAGCTAAATTATACACCACTAAGAGAGGATGTGTATGTTTGAGACTGGACTCTCTAGACTGCCAGTGAAAGACTGGTCCTGTCCCCAAAAGCTTCATTCTAGTCAAAAACAGTGATGAGTGGGAGAAAGCAATCATCATTAAGAACCATGTATATATGGGGAACTGCAATACAAAGAAAAGTGCTTGTCCAAGATCACACAGGAAGACGGGGACAAAGTTGATAATTGAACCCAAATGTCCTGAAATGCAGTCCAGTTGCCTTAATAGTAACTTTTTACATTTTATGCTGTCTTTAATTCTTTTCACTTCACTTAGATGTTACGGTGACAGCTGCCTTACAGAAACCTAAATTGGATGGAAAGCAAGTGTCAAGAATTTCTTGGACACAAAAGTAAGCAAAAGAGAGAGATTTTCACTTTCTCCAGGGTGTATACTGGCTTGTCTGCTATCTTCATCATAAGAACACCATACTACTTTGATAGCTTCCCTAGCCCTCTTATATAGATCATTTTTGTAATTGATAGTGTTCCTGTGAAAAACAATCTGCTGCTGAATTAAAGATTAAACCAAAACTAAGCCCTTAGTCAGTGTGAATGTGTATATTATTCAAGGATCCTGTTTATTATAAAGGTAATTCTACTTTTTAATGCCCATGAAGATTAAAAATAAACTAGTCAAAGCAATGAGTTTACTGTAAATTATATTCCCAGAAGGGATGAGTCTGAATTGTCATTACCAGAATAGTCTGCCTCAATCATTTTGAAAAAGGTTGTGTTATAAAATAGGATGATCTGTACACATTTTATACAAGTCAATTTCACCTAATATTTTCCTTTGTAAATTCAAGAGCTGGCAACACATACATATTCCCACGCTTTCTTCATTAAGAGGAGAGAGAGAGTTTTTTCTTTTTCAACACACAGTTCAGCTGAAGCCAAGCATTCAAGTAGGACAGAAGAGAGAGGAAAGAAACAACCCCACAAACCCACAAAAAAGATTTCTGCCTGTTGTGTGCAAAGCACTAACCTTAAAGCTCAGCTGGTTAAAGAAACAACTTATTGTCCTGGCAGCAGGCAGGAAAATTTATCTGACTACTATCCACTGGCGTTCCCAGCAAGTGCAGTATTAAAGGCTTCACTGACCTGGAAGAGAGGAAACCCAGGCTCTGGCCACAGAGCAGTGGAGCTGTGTGACCTTCTGTTCTGCACTTGGTTCCTCTGACTGAACACTGACCCCTACATGTAAGCTAGTCACTGCAAACTTAATTGAGAGCAAATGAACTCATCCAAACGAGGTGTCTCAAGTATGGCAACAAAAACCCATCCTGAAATTGCTTCTCTCTCTCCATTAAACAGAAGAGGACTTTTTGGCAGCTGACGTAGCTGAGAAGTTGTCAACCCAGTGAGACAAATCAGGGCCCAGCATCTTCTTCAGGCTTTTACAACAAGTAGTGTGTTTGTTAGTTATATGTTACTTCCACTATACAAATAAGTATAGGAAAGGAAGACATGGACCTTTTAGAACAGGTCCAGAGGAAGGCCACAAAAATGATCAGAGGGCTGGAACATCTCTCCTATGAAGAAAGGATGAGACAATTGGGATTGTTCAGCCTGGAGAAGAAAAAACTCCAGGGAGACCTTATTGGTCTTTCAACAGTTGAAGGGGGCATATAAGAAAGATGGAGATTTTTTTACCAGGGCCTGTATTGACAGGACAAGGGGAAACAGTTTTAAACTGAAAGAGCATAGATTTAGATTAGATAAGGAAGAAATCCTTTACCATGTGGATGGTGAAACATTGGAACAGGTTTCCCAGAGAAGTTGTGGGTGCCCCACCATGGGAAGTGTTCAAGGTCAGGCTGGATGGGGCTTTGAAAAGCAACCTCATTTAGTGGAGATGTCCCTGCCCATGGCAGGGTGGGTGGGAATAGATACCTTTAGTGGTCCCTTCCCATCCAACCCATTCTATGATTGTAAGATTATTAAAAAAGAGTAATGTCTTCAAAATACCATGAATTCAATCAAAAGTCATGGTCAAGATAACAGTCCCTTGGGCTCTGGGTTTGTGATCTTTCATCCCAATGTGCCTGCCCTCATCAGCTCCTCTCTTTGATATGTAAATATGCAGCATTACTGCGGCATGTGGGACAGCTATTCATAGCATGACTTGCTTGCATTATTTTGGTTGCTATATATTCACATCTGATTGCCTTGCAACCCTGGTTTTGTTTACACATCTCTGGTATTGATTTTATCAGTTGTGCATATGTACTTAAAGGCTATTTTAGTACAAGACCATTTAAATCCTTTCAAACCAATCAGTGCCATTGAGAAGTCACAATTTACAGACACACAGGAGACACGACAATTTTGCCATCTGGATCTGAAGCAAGAAATGGAAACAAGAACATTTTACCTTAATTTAAATAAGGACTAAACCCTGACACACCAATAATTATTTATAAATCTTGGTCATCTCCTATGAATGTGTTCTCTGTGTTTCAGGGACCTAGAAATGCAGCTGTGGTACCTTCCCACAGAGTAGGGAATATGGTCCTGATACATGCTGAGAGTTTGAACCCAGCTGCTTACAAGCATTGTTGAGAGCTCACAAAGCAGAAGCAGGAAAGTGTGGACCAAAAAACCTTGCAAACACACCACTTAAGGAAAAGGTTGAATTCAGACTCCAACCTTATGTCTTCTTGAAACAAAAGCTGTAAGATCTTGTACGGCCTCAGAGTAATGTTAAATAAAATGCTGTGGCCAATGTATCTGTTTGCCAATAAAAGACCATTAAAACTAATTGAGATTTCTTTTGAAGATATGGTATATTTTAGTGGGGAAAAATATTTGTTAAAGGTCAAAACATTTTGTTTGCCATTTTCAAAATAAAATAATTTTTGGTTCAGACTGACAGTTGCCCCAGCATTTACCTTTAGATTGTTTTGGTTTTTTTTTTAATTATTTCTCAAATTAACTCCAACAAAATATTTTAAGACTTCAGTTTTTTAACAGGATGAGCAACCTCCCCCCTAAAGAAATCATTTTGGGTCAATGTGAATGGAATATTTTTCAGTCAGTGAACTGAAAAATCAATTATTCCAACAACCACTGCTGTGAGCAACTCAAGGGCAATGTGAGACCAGGAGACAAATTAGGAAAGAAGAACTTACTGATCCTGCCATAATACTTTTCAATATAGTGCTACCCATCTTTTTCCAACAGGTTCCCTGTTAAAGTTTCCAGCTGAGTCACATCTCTTGCTCAAACCTTTCTAGGGTTGGTGTTAAAAAAACCCAAAACAAATCAAACTAAACAAACAACAAACAAATCAACACAAGAAGGAAAATGAAAGCAGCAGAGGTGCATTTCTGCAGCTAGAACCTGAGAAGGCTATAAATACATTCTCATGATTAGTTACATGAGAAGCCATTTTGAGAAACCATCCTATTAATGTCCAGTCCAATCCCAGGTAGAGTGGGCAGGAAGGAGGAACAGTAAAATACTCTTCATGGGATCATGACACAAATGCTAACACTAGTGTTCTCACACTCACTATTTTCTGTGATTCTTAAAATATCTATTAATTTCTCATTCTAGGAACTTTATTTCCATTCTCTGCTTACACTGAAAAAATACTACATATTTGTCCATATTTAGATGCTTCTTCAGATGCTTAACCCTCTCCCACCTCCTCTTTTTTCATCTAATTTACTATAACTGGCTTGGGAAGCATTTAGAGGATATAATGCATGGCCTCAACATACTTGATATATGATTGTACTTATCTATGTCACTGCAGAAAAACAGAAGCTTTGTTAACTTGTGAGTTCTCCCAACAGCAGCACAAACCTAACCTACTTCTTTTGGTAAAAATGTGTCAAAATATAAGTGGAGATACCAATTCTGTTAATTGATGAGATCTGCAGTTTTCTCCTCTTTCTGCACATAAGGTCAAATGAAAATAATAAAATGTCTCAGCAAACTCAAGATCCAATCTCTCACAAAACAGGTCATCTAGTTCTGTGTGCACCAGTATATGCCATTATCAAAAGCATTTTGATATTTAGAGGGGAAAAAATCTATTTCTAATTTCATTTTCTCAGTTCTCATTATTTCCCTGTTTCTCTACAGCAAAAGTTAAATTGGCTTGAGTGCAGGTGCAGTAGCCTGAGAAAGAATAAAGATCTGTGCCTGGAAAGTGGTGGGATCATATGAAGTTTGCCATCTGGCCATGGGGCACAAATATATGATTAGCATCATGTTTGACCACCTATGACTCCCTTGCTTGGATGACTTTACAAATAGCTTAACATCCTGTGGTAAGATTTTTAAGTAGTCTTCTTCCACAGATCTGCTAAAGAGGTGCCAAAATTGAGTCACCCAATTCTCACACGGGAACAGTATTTTCTTAGTGCCAACAAGAATTTCAGTTTCCAGGTCTGACATAATTTTTGGATTACAATTAAAAAAAAATCTAAGGCCATTGAACAACCTTTATGGAAGAGTAAAAAGAAAAGGAGAGTAAATTAATTTTCATTTAATTGAAGATCAATGCCTTTTGCCTTTAAGCAACACTACTTAAAAGTCAGTCTGTTGCCTGAAAGTAATGTGCTTTTTATTGTTTGGCATAACTCCAAGCCTTGCTATAACTACAAATAACTGGAAAAATGAAAAAGTATTTCTGTTTCTTTCTAGTTTGTTTACTTCTGCATTTGCATGCACTCTGTGTATCTGCGGTTTCATTATTTTCTGTGTTTCTGTGACTCTTTCACATTACAATAGCAGAATGAAAATCATGATTGTAAAGCCCCAAGAATTTGCAGAACAATCACAGAGTAGGAATTTTATCTGATACTACTTTTAACACTTTTTTTTATAAATGAATATATTTCAAGTTGATAGGGTCCCTTTAAATCCTTCTACTCTGATAATCTGTATTTCTGATTATCTTATGCATAAGTACCAGCTTGAATTTTTCTCACTGATGTTGAGATGAGGATTTATATGACATTTCTAAGTTCTGAGAGTGACTTGATTTTCCTCTTCAAACACCCCAGGTACCTCGTCTTTAAGAATTCTCTTTCATGGCCCAGTTCAGCAAAAGCATTTAAGTACAGGCTTAATCCTCAGTCAAGTAAAGTACATAAACATGTTAAGTTAATACGAATGCATGCCCTAAAGCTAACAACAAAATGTGTGACCATTCTATCTCCTTTTGACTTCAAAAGACCAGTAGTCCAGGTATTTTCAGAAAGGCAACATATTTCATTTAATAATAAAAAAAAAATATATATATATATTTCCCTGATCTTTCAGATCCTGTAAAAGCCAAAACTATTTCCATCTAACCATTGCCTCATATCAGAATGAAAAAAGAAAGCTTTGGTGGTTTTGACAAAATCTTTTTCTTTCTATTTGATAAAGAGAGCTCCATACTGAAAACTGTAAAACTCAAAGGTACCACTGTTTAATGTGTTTGGATTCACCATCCTTAGTAGTCAGAGTGGACTGAGAATTTTCCAACAGAGTACTTCTCTGCTGGAAAATGCTGTTTTGTGGCTGAAATACACTGAGTTTGGAAGTCTGCTTCTCCTCTGCCTTCCCCAGCAGGACTCAGACCTTTGCTGTGTCTATGGGACTGTGTTGAGAAAGAGTGAATGCAGGAGGAGGAGTGGGAAGCACCTGCCAAGCCTGGTGATGGCGAGCAGGGCTGAGAGATAAGATTAACAAACATTTTGGAAACCAGCTATATTTCTAACAGCCAGCTGGACTGGACCACCTGCAGCACTGCTCTGGTTTCAATGAAACAGCACTTTATGGTGTTAATTTCCTCATTCTTCTTTCTTTATTTTGTCAGGACCACTGAAAAGATACTCTACACTAGATTTTCATCTGCAAGTTTAACACTAGTGTTCTTCAATTTCTGTTGAAATTTTTCCCTTGTAAAATGAAAACCATCAGCATTTGTTCACTGTAGATCCAATTTAGCAAAGCTTCATTCTTGAAACTAACTTATGCCTGAATAATCTATGTACAATGATAAAACTTTAGCAAGGCACATTTGTAAATTCATACATTTTTTCAGGTCCTAGCAATTTTTCCCTTGATTTCTACTACAATCTCTGCCTGGGTTTTTTCCACCCTTTAGAAATGGGATATCACCACTGCTTACAGTGTCCTGAACTGCTGGGTGCAGACTGTATTCCCATTTTAGGATGCGCTATTCAATGTTTGTATTTCAGGATCCTTGGGCAAGTCCCTGCTGTTGTTTACAGAGCATTTTTGTAAAGTACATTTGTACGTGTCTTGCTGAATAGTGGCTAATAGAGTTAAGTGTGGCATGGCATTTGGAAACATTGCAAGCTCAGAACTTTTCACAATTAATAATACAGGAAAAAATTGAACAGAATGCTTTATGGCAGTGTGCATTTACTGTATGTTTTTGTGCTGACTGCATTTGTGTTACATTAGCATGAAAATCATGCCACTAATGAGATTCAATGCATTTCAAGAAACACTAACAATGATCTTTGAGCAAACCCAGAGTATAAATTCCACAACCCACTGTCCAAAATAACATTACATTGTTCATATTTTTAAATGTGATATTGTAAAAGTATCTTGATTTCTTTTCAAGCCCTGTAAGCATTGTATAAAATAGTCTGTGCTGGTGAAATTACCTGGCAATGCCTGATGTTCCATGATCATTGTTCCTGCAGTACGGCTGGAAATTCAGAAATCCAGCAGTCAGCATCTGATTAGACATGCTTAATCATCATGAGCAGCGCTTCTAGGAATATAGGCTAACTCAGTCTTGACTTCATCTCCGCAATAAAAAGGTTTCCCCATCTACAACCAATTTGCTCACAGTTAACTTGATGGTAAGGTATCCATTGGACTCTTGCATCACCTCTCCAGTGATGGAGGATTATTTCTTGATCTGCCTTGAAGCAAAGCTATAACTTTTCCAGACTAGTCTGTGAGTCCGGCTGGTAACGAGATGAATGCTCCTCTTCTAGATATGAATGATTCATTTCAGATCAGAAAGGTTCCGTTTATATTACATTACATTGATCAGTTTACAATGCATTGCTTGCATTACAAGTTGCCTTGGTATATTTGTAAAAAAATCAGAAAATCCTTATTTGCTATTTTACGTAAGCCTGATATAAGCTAATATGAAAAACCAGATTGGCAATAAAATTAATTTTCTTTAGGAATAAAGGTGACTGGAATCTAACAAAATCCACCTTGTGGTGAAACCAATTTTTAAGAAAAATATTTTATATCTTCCATAAATATAAAATTCTTATTAGAGCAGATTAAGAAATTACTTTCTTTCTGGATAAAAAAATATAAAGAGGGAACTATCATTTTAGCTTTTAGTTTAAAATATGCCATCCAATATCAATGCATAAAACCAAAGAATTTTAATTAGATTTAAAGTGCTTTGGTTTTTTTAAAATATTAAATTTAATGCAGAAACAAAAGTGGAGTTGTAAGTATTTTTAGGAGCTCTTCAGAATGTAATAAAGTGAAAACATACATTATTAAGTCACTGAGACTGGTCCAGGGCTTAACCATTACTGTGCTTGTTGAACAGGCGTCCACATGCAGAACAGAAGTGCTAATCACCTTCTAAAAAACTAGGTTTAAGTCATCATAATTTGAAAACCAATCAGTTTCGGAGTACTTTTGCCCCTGTTTGATCCCAATTACAGAAGCAGAAATGTGCATATACCTACTCAGGCATTCAAAGATTTACAGACTCATTTAGCAGTCTGTAGAGTCTAAAGGCTCTACCCTGACAAACTCTGTGCCTGGATACCTTCAGATGACTACACAGGAATTGTCACATCTACAGGAATTTGCCTACACAGAATGGACAACTTCACTGGCATTTAATTCACTCAACAGAAGCTATATCTCATTCAGGATTTTCCTAAGCTTCCAGTGGACAGGGGAGATGCATGATATATGCTGTTCTGTTTTGCTGACCTTTCCCACTTTTGGCCAATGCCAGAGGTAGGATGTTGAGCTAGACAGACACTTTGTCTGACACTGGACTGTTGTTTTTATAGTGATCAGGATCAAGGCTCTTCTACTGATACTTAGGCTCAACACTTAGTCTAACTTAAGCATGAAACTTAAAATGTTTCCCCTAACTGTTTGCAGAAGCGAGTTTCCTACTATATAAAAAGAAATATGCTAAAGCAGCAGTATATAATCAGAATTATGGAACTTCATTAAAATTTCTAGACAGGAATCACCCCAGCACCAGCCTGCTATTTCTTTCATACTGAAACTCTCAAACAGGGACTGATCAAAAAGCTCCATTCTCTACCTCATGAAAGGTTTTAATCCATCCACACTACATCCTCAGAGCTCAGGAAAAGGAAAAAACAAAACAAAACAAACAAACAAAAACACAAACAAAAAAAGCCACCTTAACAAAACACAAAAAACTCACAACTATAAAAGTTTAGAAAAAGTCTTCTAACCAGCCACAGTGAAAGCAAAGGAAATGTTACAGCCCAAAAATGTTCCAGCTGAATTTCTGAGAGGCATCTTTAAAAGCCTTCTGAAGCTTTCTTAGCTTCTGAGCTACACAGTTGTCTAAGCAACTGTGTAAGTTGTCTGAGTCTTCTTTAATAGAAACCAAAGCCTTCCCTATCGTCTGTGCAGCTGTCAGTCTCTTTTCCATGCCCTAGTCCTGCTAAGATTTGCAGCTGTCTTTTATGAACATCAGAATTGCTTTAATGTTGCAATGCCCTAAGAAGACATGCCTTTTTCAGGTAATCTAGATCCATCAATCTGTCTAAAACTAGTGCATCATTCCATAGTCAGTAGTAGACAATAAAATAATGCAGTGAAATATTTTAGTGTGAGGAGTCTAATTCAGTATAGGTTAATAAAGTCTAAGTGATTCATCATGGCACATTATTTATCCACAGCAGTTTACTAGGTAGATGTGTGAAATCCCATTGTGTAGTCAGCTGAAATTTACGTGCTGGGCAGTCTTTGCCTCTTTTTTTTTTTTTTTTTTTTTAACTACAAAGGACATTTACTTTCCCCACGGTAACTGAACAATAACCAGGATTTTTAAGGATTGCATGATTTCTGGTTAAAAAAAGCAAGACGCTGATTAATACTGATCGTTTTTACAACGCAGAGCTGAGAAAAGCTTTTAAACTGCTGTTTTTTAAAACTGCGAATCCTGCTGAAAGAACTGTAATGGTTTTAAACAGTTTGGAACTTAAAACACTTTTGGTCACAGATTTGAATGGTTAAAAAAATATGTACAGAAATAGAAACACCTACCTAGGACAATTTTTAAAACAATTTAAGTTAAACCACTGTAGCTTATGTGCTAAGACAAGCCCCACTAGTCTGAATATTGGAATAGAGCACTAGCTAATGGAAATTTATGAGAAATGATCACAGAACACTGCAAATGAAAATACTGTTAATTAACTGCATGAGAAAACAGCATCATAAAGCACTTGAAGGTGTTTTCTGAGAACTTCATTACTGATGGTAAAGACTGAAAACTTAAGAAAAAAAGTTATCTCCTCTTTCCCATAATCAAAGCATCTCTGCTGCTAGCAACACAATGTGAGGCTCCTCTGTGAGCAAAATACTGTCTCCCTGGAAACCACTAGAATGTGTCACTTCATCTGATCCCAAAATGAGAGGTAAGAAACAAGAAGTGTGAAATCCGGTGCTGTGGAGGTTAGTGTTTTATTAACAAACACCTGCAGTTTGATGTTTAGCAGTACCTGAAACATATGATTTCCTAATTGCTGCAAAAGGCATTGTATCTCCTTTACAGTTGCATCTGGCATGACAGAGGCCCTTTCTTTCACTGTTATTTTCCTGCCTGTTTAACAGATCATAGCCTCAAGACAAAATTATAAATATCTCTTTTGCATAATTTCCTAATTAACCCCCTCTTTGCTAATTACATTAACACTTTCCTGGAAACAAATTTAACGTATTTTTTCCAACACCATCATTGGGACTTTATCAACGTAACTTATCTGTATGCTAGACATAGATCTAGGACTATTCAAAACAAAGTCACACTAATAATTTTAATTAAGAACACCTCCTAAACCAAAGCTGTAAAAAAGGGACATTGATTCAGTAGCAAAACAGCCAGTGTGCACGACAAGCAACAATTGTTTCTGCTCTGGATTCTCTGGTCTAAAAATTAAGGCTTACTAAGGAGCTTCTTGGTCTCACACAAATAATTCTCCAGATCTAGATAGGAATTTCTGGCCACAGTCAGAGAGATAGAGCGAGCTGTGTGGCAGCAGTAGTCCACATTCTGTGACCCGGATCCATGCAGAGCAGTAGTGGAGTCTAAAGCTAAAGTGTCCTTAGATTTCTTGAATAAATCAATGTGTGGAGAGAAAAATCCAAAGTGAACACAGAGCTCTTGGCTATCATGGGTTGAACGCCTTATCCGTTATCCCTCTGGTTGGAAGGCAAGCTTCTTCAAAATCCCTTAGTTTCCTACCACTGAAGAGAGGAAAGGAGATTAACTACTCTAGAAGATACATGAGATACAAAACACCTTCATATCTACTTAGTTGGAAGCAAGCTCTACTGACATGAATATACTTCCCACCAGGCCTGTTGGGCATGAGTAAAACTCTGCAGTGAATAAGATATTTGAACACAAGACCCTTAACATTTTCTAGAATTTGTAGGTAAACGATGAATGAAGGAGGACTGCAGAAAGACTGCCTGAACACCATATTTGAGAAATGAACTCTACACCTGCTTTCTCACACAAAGCAATGGTGGGTAGATGTTTTTGATCTCAGTGATCACAGCTGCACCAATGATGACAGTTTTTTCATCTATCATCACGTAAACCTTTGAGTTGTGAATCTGCTCCACAAAAATGCTGTAGCAGACAATGGATGGTGAGTCATAAAAAGCTTCATAATATTAAGTACTCTGGAAGTAAGACAAACCATCAATTGAATCTTATGAATTTAACATTAGGAAACCCCCCAAAGTGGAGCATTTATGTCTTAAACTGCCCATGCTTTGGTATCTCCATCTGTAATACAAGAATGTCACAACCACTTTTTGTAGCGTGTTATGAAAGGCAGTTCATTAATAGTTAAGGAGCCCTCAATCCATACAGAAGCAAATGTCTTTTTCTCTAGACAACAGTCTGAATGACATGTGATACAGAGGGCATGGGCCAAGCATTAAGCAGTGAGAGTAAGAAGGAATGGTGAATCCCTATTTGTTTAGAGATCACTTACACTGTGATGAGTGGGGACCGTTTAAAACAAAAAAAAGTATGTGATCATGAAATTAAAAAAATTATTATCTCTATTAGAATGCAGTCTTTAATATCATGATCATACAGTACTAATGCTACAAAATTAATTAATAGTTAATTCAGTATTTCACAGCTTTCAAAAGGTAAGTTTGCAGTTCCCTCTGTGTGTAATTATATATATAACTGAGACAGACAATACCCTCTTTTGAATCATGATAGGAACACTTTCATAACACAGCTCTCAAGATGAGGTTATCTGTACAAAAGCGAGTAGAGGAGAAAAGTGATGGAAAGTGAAGGGAAAATGAAAAGCCTGACTAGACTGTTCATGGAAAGAGTAATATATGTGTTAGATTTTGTTTCCCAATGTACTAGAAAAATCTTTACAGAAGCATTAGCCAGTGAAGACTGATATTATTATCAGAATGAGGGACAGTCACCAACAAAGAGAAAACCAAACAATTATTAAAAGATTAGGCCCTAATTTTGAAACAGCTGACATTATTTTAAATTCTTCTATGGAAGAATATGGTCTGTGATTCCCAGACTGACAACTTTTAAACTAGATATTCTGCTATACATTCCATCTTGCGTTCCCCTATACTCTTTAATATTTAGATAAATGACCTGTCTTTTTAGCTTATTTGGACCTTTTTGTTACCTTTGCAGGGGAATTAATCTGTAGTTCTGTATCTTATAACTATTGTTATTATTAGGTGATAGAGAGAACACTGAAGAGGCTAGTCTGACCAAATATGTCTACTGATGGATTGAAATGCATACAAAAATTTCCTTACATTCCTAGATGACATCAGAATTTATAAACATGACTTTTGTTTCTGAAAAGGATGGACCAAAATGATCTTTCAAGGTGCCTTCCAGCCTGGGCTGTTCTACAATTCTATGAAAAACAAAATCTATCAGAACAGGATATAGCCCTATTAATTTTTTTTAAAATAGGGCATATCATCATGGATAAAAACTCAATAAATAATAACTTTTTTAGCCAGCTATTAAAAAAGCTGTGGGGAAGAGGGGATAAATAAGGATTTTATGTTCTAAGTAAACAAACAAAAGAGAACTGACTAGTTCAGCTAGTAGCTAAAGTGACAAAAAAAGGGCACATGGATCAGAATCTGAAGAAACAGAAAGCAGGATTCATGGCAAGTATGTGACCAGTAATATCGGGCTCTCTAGCAGCCCATACTGATACCTAAAAACATAGCTGGAAACTCATATTTATTAGTGTGAGGATATAGTTTGCTGATTTTTGATTGCCTGGTGTTTCTGCCTAGAAAGAACTACTAGAGTAACAAAGTGCAACACCTTCTGGAATTATTAGCAAATTTCTTTGCTGACCCTACTTCAGAAGACCGTGTTAGTTGTTCTGCTGAATCTGAAATGAATAAAAGAACAGTACTGCTAGTATGATGGATCACGTTGTATGACATCTTTATGTTAACTAAGTTCTTAAAAAGTTACCAATAATCTCTGGACACTGGAGCTGCAAGCCCTTGAAAATACCATTTCCTCCAGCTGCAGTATTCTAATCCTGAAGGAAAGCAGAAGAACAAGGTATCTAACAATTTATAAAATGAGTCCCTACAAGAACATTATACTGATTATAGCATGATCTTTTTCCTTTTTCATCAGCCCCAGAGAAGTTCCCCAAATATATATGCTCACAGGAACTCTAGAAAGTTGGTTGCCTATAGCTCCATTCTGTAGCAAATCCCAAAATGTCTCCTTGCTGCCAAGCAGCAAAAATGTAAGCAGAAGTTGCTGGAGTTGTTATACTGAAGCGTTGCAGAGAAAATGCTATAAGGAGTTGTGATTCTTCCAAGAAACCATTCCCCCTCCACCTGGGATTTAAAATACATGACAGTGCACCAGAGATACTAAAAATGGTGAAAAATTGGTGGGGAAAAATACGTGATTTTTATTGATGTAGAGATGAAAGAGTTACTGAAAGAGGAGAAAGAAGAGTTTGAAATACCATGGGCTTCTAACGTGTTCACAGTCAACCTCTGCTTACCCCAGAGATAAAGCTTTGCTAGCTACAGAAAGAGAATTTAAGTAACCCCTGTTCCTTGTGATTATGTTTCTATTAAATCTGTTCTGAGATCTTGAAGAAGCAAGCTTGTAGCTGAAGATTGTACTGTTAGAAAGCAGCCCTATCTGCTAAAATTTGTTAAGAATAATGCTGGAAAAAAGCAGAATTTGATGTAGTTTTTCTTTCTCAAATGCTTCCCATAGTTAAAATGCAGCATTGAAAGATCAGCAACAAGCGTGTTATGAAAAGAGAGGATTTAAGTGGTATAGGCAAAAGAGAACAGCTGCATTTTCAGTTGAGGAAGGTTTATTGTACTAAAGTCCGGGGAGAACAGTAAAGGAGCCAAAGGAGAAAAGGAATAAAGGACTAAAGAAAAGCTGAAGAAAATTAGAAAGAAAGAAGAAAAGGATATCGTCCTCCCTCCAAAAGTATCAACCCAGTGCAGAAGTTTAGTAGTGAGTCCTAAAAAGAACACATGATTTTGAAAGCTATGGATCTTTGCATGTCTTTAAATTCTAATGCTTCCTCACATAAAACGAAGTTTGTCTGTTCTCTAATGTTGCTGTCTTCCAATTATGCTTTTCTCCTGGAAGATATTAATCTGTAATACAAATTCTATTAGAAATCTGATCCATTGCCACTAGCAATAGGAGTGAGATTAAGATTCTTCACTTCTTTCTTTTTTCCAGGGTAGTCCTGGAACCTATTGTGGTTCTTCACAAGCTAGTTCAGATAACTGTAACTGTCAGAAGAATAAAGCCTAGAAAATGTTAGTTTACTCTATTCTTATGATTTCTGTTCTCCACCATATCTCACCATGGAAATCTACCTTGCCAGTCAGATTTTAATAGTGAAGCAAGGAGTGGAATAGTTATTTGTGGCCCTAATGCTGCCTCAGTAGGACTCAGAGAGGTGCAGAAAGGTTTGAGCATAGAACAGCTGTGCACCAGTGCCTTACACCACAACTAAAGTAATGGCAGAGAATTCAGTTTCCCTGGACACTTCATTCTGATATTTGGCATTTAAAACAGTGATTTGGTTATAACAGCTTCACAATATTTTTCTCCATGTGCAGCCTATTTGTTGTGATGATTTTCTTAGTTGAATCCTTTTCTTCTATTACTATGCACTCCCTCAATGCTTCCTTTGCACTAACAGCATTCCTCCCACACAGATTTTCAGGACTGCTGGCTAGTGCCAAAGGTCTGATTTCCAGCTTTTGTCAAGATTTCCTAAGACCACAATAATTTTACCCTGCCTAAACTGTCAGATAGAATTTGGCAGAACTCGGTAACAATTTTAATGCTGTTTTCTGAGGAACAGATGATGCTCTAACTTCTATATTTCACATAGATTTTTACTAATTCAGATTTCGCTTTTGGCTACATGGCTTGTCATTAAGTCCTTACGGAGTTATGGTTCTTTTCTTGTGAATCAGGTTTACAGGCTAACAGAAGCTTTGAGTTGGCCTGCTTCTTGTTGATAACAACTTTGCTGTGATCTGAAGAAGAAATGCGGTGCATTCATGAGGTTAAGCCGGAGCCTTGACATTTTGCAGAATATTTTGAGATTTGAGTAGAAAGGGGAAAAGAAGGTTAGGAGTGCTGATTTCCAACAAGGGTGTCCCTCCAAGGGTCCCTCCAAGGGAAGCATTGCTATAGGATATTCTGTCAAACAAATTATATTAATTTATGTTTGCTTACCTTCATTTTCACATAGTACATACTCCATTTTCCAGAAATGTTTGTATAATGTGCAAAATGCCATCCCAGGAAAACCTTTAATGCCCCCAGGACTTGCTTTCTGCAATGTTCTGAATGGTATGAAGGGGAGGAGGATAAAGTGGTGTTGACAAAGGAGCGCTGTGGTTATAATAGCTTTCATGGTTCCAGGGCTTTAAAACACAGTGTATTGAGCAGAAAAAAAGTTAGCCTTCTAGTGAAGATAAAACAACTCTTTTGGGTTTTAGCAAAAGCAAACTACTTTTATGTAACTGGTATAGACCACACTGAATTAATTTGAGCAAGAACTTTCACAGAAACCTCTTCTGTTTTGTTGTGTACAGAATCTGTTGGCCCAACTGCCAGCAAACGCATCACCATTTAGTTCATTTGCACAGGCAATAGACTTTAAAACACATCAAGGGTTGTGCCAGACTACTGCACATATTTAAATTCTGCTTCAGACTTTGTACGGCTCTGGTTATAGCATGCTCTGAACATCAAACACAAGCAAAGCACAAAGAAACTGCCACATCAGCAGGTCTAACTAACCACAACACTGATATGGAGAATTATGACATTTACCAGTGAAGAGCAGAATACTGCTGTTGATCTGAATGTTAATAAGCAAACTTTTTTCTTACACTCTATCTATAGCAAAGTATGCTAAAAATAGTGGCTTAATTGGTAAATAGTCCACTTCAGTTGGCAGTCTAGTATTGCAGATACAGCTATGGAAAGGTAGAAAATAAGATTTAGCTTCCCACTTTCTTATTAATTAGGTCATTACTTGGCTAAATCCTCTCATTTATGCCCACAGCTAAATGGCATGAAAGTTAATTTGAAGTTCAAATTCAAAATTCAGGAAAACCTCCAAAAGTAAGGTTCATCTTCCTGAACTAGAAATGCATATCAGAATTAAAAATTAAAAAACCCTGAAAAACTCCACATGAGGCAGGAATGAAGTGTTTCACCAAGATCTAGCTCTGTTTAGACCAGGAGAAGTCATGGTGACCCTATAAATGTTGATAGGCACAAGCAGCTCTGCACTGATTGCCAAAATAATGCAACATCTATTCTTTCACTTCCTTGTACAGAGTTGTTTAGTGCTCAATCAAAGGGTCACAGATATCCTTGGATGCTCTCCAGCCCTTCTGAAACATTCAGACGTTTTGTCAACTCTGGCTCCCTCTTATGAGGCACACGCAGCCAACAGCCTTGAAGCACAAAGCATAGACAGACACAGTAACACCCTCCTCCAGTGTGGGAACACTAGAGCTTCAGGAAGGGAATCTTTAACACTCCCTGCATCTCAGTGCAACTACATTATGGCTGATATTATTTGGTCACACATGTATCGATTACATCTTTTTCTAATACAAAAGATATCTTAGATAGAGTGACAGGGGAGCAAGTGCCTCTTGATTTTCGATATTTCAGTAAGACATATTCTTTTAAAGGAGTAAGACATAGAAATCTGACTTAATATCTTCTCCTAGAAGGAAAAGAAACCCACTCAAGTCCAAGGAGGTGAAACATCAAATTATACTATTTGCTCTGGAAAACTCAAATGCATCTCATCTCTGTCAAATTATCAAAACAGCATTTGAACCTATCTAACAAAAAGTGATAAATTAAATAAACCAATCAACAAAAAAATAAAAATACTTTCAACTTCTTTATATTTGTGGCCCATGAACCTCCTCACTTCATATTTATTTTCACCTTCCTTCTTTTGCCAAGGTCGCTCAAGGCCCTGAAAAATGTTAAAACTTTTCTTATCCAGACAAAAGAGGTAGGGACTCAAAATATCATCCTGAACTGTTCTTGATACTATTGAAAGAATCACTGTTAGCATGCATCTTTGCATTAATTTCATAAGAAAATAACCGGGTATCCAAGTTTAGAATGAGGGTCACTGTTACTGTTGTGACAGACAGAGTTTGGGGGCACAAAGAACTGAAGATTGAGCTGTTAGTACCCTTAATATGTTCCTCTAAATATCAACAAAAGATGAAACAATCCTCACAACTACTTTGACCCCTTCCTATGAATTATTCCTTGAGATTCAAGTCATTTTGGCTACCTTTTCCCTGCAGTCTGCTTCCAGAATCCTCTTTCACTGATAGCCAGCCAAACAACACTCACAACTAGGGAGGCATGCAGAAAAACATAGTAAACCATAACACAACATTCTGTTTCAAAAATCCTGAAACACAGCTACAAACCAGAGCAGTTTGAAATTCTAGATACTCCAAATCAAGTCAAACAACCAAACCTGGTCAAAAATGAAGTGGGCAGCTACACAGTTTGAAACTAGCAGCCTCTCTCCTACCTCTTCCTCTTTTTTAATTATTTATTTTTCATTTAGGAAAGAACACTGGAAAGGCAACACTGAGATGGATGGCCTGGAGCTTTAGTAGTGCTTATTACTTCGGGTTTACACAATGAGGAATTCATACCTAGTGACTTAATAACGTTGATAGCATCATCAATCTTGCCAACAGAAAATGGTTAATCTACTTTAGCAGCAAGTTCATTAAAGGTTGAGTCTTTTTTTTTTTTTCCTCTACAAGAGGAAGGGGGCCAAAATAAGGACCTTCCAGACAGTATTTGCAAACTATTCCTATAAGCAGGCTAATATGCCAATTCACAACTAGGAAGGGAGAGAGGAATGGAAAAAATCATAAATTCTTAAGAAAACATTATAGCACATAGATTAAAAAGGTTATTGCTTAGAAGATTGAAGAGTTTTAAATGAAAGTGGCTGAGGCATAATAAAATGGATATCCACAAAAAATGAGATTCTAGGAGGAGAGTTAATGATGAAGTGCTGAGTTGGCAGGAGGCCAGCATTGTCCAGATTAGTTCAGTGAGTAGGAGGGATAATGTCAGCTGACATGCTGGCAGCAAGAGAGGTCTAGGAGATGGATGGCAGCTTAAACACAGGCTGGTCCAGCAGTCAATGGGAAGCTTGTTGCAATGATCAGACTGATTATTCTATCCACTGGGATTTGAGGTACTTCAAACTAACTACAGAATCCACCTGTCAGGGAAACAGTTGGGAAAAGGGCAATCCCATCAACCGAAAATGCACATGACTTGTGACAGAGCAGACATATCGTCAAGAGAGACAGCAGGCTGTAACCTCATCAGTGTAACACTGAATTTAATACAGCGCAACTTTACTGACATCTTCAGAATCGACTCCAGATTTACACAGAAACTAATGAATTCAGAATATGGCCATATTAGAATTTCTTAACAAGTGCACAGAAAAGACTTTTATAAAGAAAATCCACTGCTCTGTATACAGAAATCGTAGTGAACGTTTGCCAGAATTTCATCCATGGGCTAGATGTTCAGCCAAGGTAAATGAGCACACTTCCATGATGCTAGCACAGACTACAGCCTCCTAATATCTTCCATGGGACAGTGACAGTATTCACAGAACTGCAGTCTCTCCAAAGCAGATGTTGAAACAGCTTGCAAAACTACTAGAGTAACTATAGTATAAATATTACTCACTAATCTTCTAGACTGAAACTGAAAATCCAGTCTTGCTGTGCGTCACCACACTCAGAGGTTTCTATTGCAGGAGGAGATAGAGGGCTTAACTAGATGGGATCCTATCAGGCCACAGATTTTAAAAACACAGGGAACCTGGTGATGCCTTTCCAAAGGGCTTACAGGGGAAAAGAGCAGTATTACGAAATGGATAGACAGGGTAGAATCTAGACTTAGGGTAAATAACAAACCCCAGTATGAGATAGAGGAATTATTATGAGTATGCTGCCCTTAGAAGAGGGACCAACTCTAGGGTGGGGACAGTGAGTCTAGGAGTAAGATGGTAAACTGAGGACTTTCTGGGTTTGAAAGTAATTTGAGCAAAGGGAGAGGAGTAGCCACCTGCAAGATGGGATAAAAAAAATCAGCAGGCAGTGATCAACCTGGGGATCAAGACCTCCAACTCCACACCTAATGAGCATGAGGAAGAGGAACTTCTCTCTGAGCCAGTTCTCTGGAGGAATCTGAACACGGTGATGGCAGAAAGCTGACACACTTAATCATTGCTATATTTAACTGGAGTGTTTCTAGAATAACTTTTGCAGTAAGCGGGGATGGATGCAAAGATTATTGGAACTCATAACCAGACAATTACAATCTATAACATCATCCAGATTTTATTTTTCTGTGGATAGCATTCGGTTTTTACTTTCCACTCACATTCTATGAACAGGGTTAAATGAACATCTAATTAGAGAAGGGTATGACAAACATTTATGCAAATCAACCCTTTTCATGAGTAGCATGGTGGACAAGTAAAATGGAAATGGACTGATTTGTTGTCTGTGTTTTGGTTCCCATTTTAGAAACCCAAATTAACCATTTCACCTTTGATGAGATCATCTTTCTCTGACGTTAAGTGTCAACATGCTAATTCGTGATGCTTTTTTTATTTATTATCATGTTTAAGGTCAAAAAGACTCCTCTGCTGTCTCACATAACTGCAAGTAAATTTACATTTTCAGGGTCTGTTTGAAGTTTCATTCCATTCTGTTATAACATCACTGTTGTCACTTTAACTTAGCAAACAATTACACCAAAGTATATTTCAGCAAACAAATTCTTCCCTGAGCATATAT
The DNA here is from genome assembly GCF_047716275.1 of Strix uralensis. Taxonomy (NCBI): domain Eukaryota; kingdom Metazoa; phylum Chordata; class Aves; order Strigiformes; family Strigidae; genus Strix; species Strix uralensis. The sequence goes on from NC_133972.1 coordinate 30,637,999, forward strand.
CTAGTTGTTGCTTTAACTTTTGCAGAAGAGAAACAAAGGTATTCCTTAAATTAAAAGGTGGACATGACATTTAACACAGTCACAATGCACCAGATTGGAAGGTAACAATCACATTTTCCCAGATTTCAGTTAAAGATTTAGGTTGTGAAAATAATTGATGGATTTATTTCTCTAATCCTCTCTACTTCTTGCATCCTAACTCTCAACCTCTAACTATTTCCCCCCAACAATATCACTCTTACCAGACTTTAGGAAATATTTTAAACTGGTATAGTTCTAATCACATTAAAAGGAACAAGATTTCTGTAGGCGGCAATTATTGTTAAAGCACTGACTACAGCTGAGTGTAACACAAGCCATCACACAGCAATCAACAACAAGTTTGAAACCTTTGATTCAAAATGAGAAATGAGAAATGGAAGTCACTGTCGTAATCAACAGGCAAACAGCTGCCTCACTTGGATGCTGGAAGGGGTTAGAGGGCAATGCAGAAATCAACATAATAGCAGCCAGAAAAAATTTAGGAAAGCTTGTAAAGCATACTTAAAGGGGATGAAATGCAAGTAAGTGAAACTTTTCTATTATTATTTTTATAATGCCATGAATGTGCTAAGCGATAAATAGGTTTTTAAAACTCCCTATGCAATCTTTCTGGCATACTGTATTCCTCAAGAAGGCAAATCAGATAAAAACTCTGAAGGTAATTGAAGAATCTGTAATTCCATCAAATAAGGATTTATTTTAAATTGGCCTGGAAATCATAACGCAGTAGAGGCAATAAATACATTTAAAGAACAGGTATTAGGTGCTTTACTGAGATGCACTGTTAAAGATTGTAGGCTTCAGTGCAGAGGATAGAACAATCCAGATGAACAGGGCCAAAAAAGTCAGACTCTGCTGATTTCATCTTTCTCCTTTTCTGAATGCTTGCCCTTGAATAATTGCAGCTAGGCTCCATGAGATGCTAAGAATCAGCAGTTTTCATGGATTTTACCAGTATCAGGTTTCTCTGTTACTGTGGTTGGAGAAAAATAATCTAACCTAAATAAAGAACCAACAGACAACCCCTTCAGATACCTAATAATTTCAAATTGAGCACCTACATTTTCTGGGGCACCTCCTGAATTCGCTTTCTGTTGAAATGATTTTGTTACCAGTAAGGGAAGCAATGTAATGTAAAATTCCCAAGGGCCTGTTTAGATTCAAGGGGAAAAGGAGGTCATTTCTATTCCTATAAGCTGACTAATTTACACATGTTGCTCATCTTTGGAACATTTTCAAACTTTAGTCTGGTTTTCAGGTGTCTATAAAACACCGTCACTTGGATTTACAATGCTGTTCTTCAAAGAGAAGATGTTTTGGTGCTTAAATAAGACCACTGACAAATGCAAGAGTTTTACTTTAATTTGTTAGAGTAAGAGCGGAAGACTCTTCCATTCCTGGGTGACTTCTGTAAGTATTCTGGAAGAAAAGTATGCAGAAATAAATATGATGCACCTATTTTGCACAAAAAGAACTTACTTCAGAGAAGTCTGACAAGCATTCGTTTCTTTCTTTCCTTAATTTATTCTGTTGCTTTTGCCATCCAAGCACGACATCACAGTTTGTCAGAAAAGTGTGTCTTATGGCCTAAGACCTATCATGGAGCATTCAACTAAAATCCATGATTAATTCTGTTCATAATGGAAAGCAGTATGATATTTACTTTTGTTCTCAGAAATTTGGAAAAAGAAAAGTATTTCAATTTTTTAATTAGTGCTGGTGTACAGTTGAGAGACATTAAATTAATTCCAAATTCAATAGTTTTTTGGCAGATAAGCACCATGTTAACTGTATGGTTCTTCACTACTTGAGATGGTAGTGAAATTCCAACCACTGAAACAACATCCTCTGTTCCCTGGCTGCAGCACCGTGGTCTTCAAATATGCAGTAATCCTGGCTTGGAGGAGGTCCTGCACCCAAAAGATTTTGTACCTTCAACAGCTTCTTGTTAAAGGCCAATTGTCATGGTAATCAGTTAAAGGTAGCAGAAAACTCTTGATGCAGCCTCCCTTCTGCACTGTTCTTAGTTATTGTCAGTTCCTGGTGGATTATTTAATTAGCAGGATTTACACCAATAACCTAGTAGTGAAAGACTACTTTAGTTTCCTGTGTTCTCTAATCCTCTATCAAGAGTTTTGTTTAACAGCTTGCAAACAAATAGAAGGACTAACAAAAGGCTAAAGCTGGGAATTGCCATGAAGAATGGTTGTTCGTCTCCAGGGAGTCTCTGATCAGTTCTGAGCAGGTACCCTTTGCTCTAAGTGTCAGAAACAAGCAAGAGCTCCAACTCATTTCCCTCTGTGGTTCAGCTTTGTTCTGGCATACAATGGGTGAGGTGAGCCAAAAGACAATCTATTCTGCCTTTTGCTTGGAGAAAAGGGAATTAAGGAAAAGAAATTAAGACTCCCATGAGTTATTTTGTATCTGACCACAGAGATAGAACAGGGAGGTAAGCAAGATTTATACCTACTGGGGATCTGACCAACTGTTCAGATAAGTCACATGAAGCAGAGGGTGGCTTAAGTGACCTGCTCAAGGTGAAATGGTGAACAAATGGCAGTACTGAGCAGAAAACTCTAACTCTTGTTCTCCCTTTCTACTAGAGCACTTCTCTCCCAGGCACCCACTTTTGGATTTAGCTAGAGGTAGAGTCACACCTACACTGGAAGAACATAGCAGTAACAATTTTAGGAAACCTATATTGGGCTTTCAGCCCCACCCAGCAAGAAAGAAAAGAAAATGACTCAGCACCGTCATTCATGATCATAATCAGCCTTGAGACATGGCAATGTGTTTAAGGATACCTTACTCCCACAGAGATTGAATATCTTGAGAAAAAAAGCAGATAATTGTTTTTGACAAGGGCCTGAACAACTGAAGGAGAATAACTTGAAGATGACTCTTAAAATATAACATGGACACTAGATGGTGCATTTCAGATAACTAACATACAGAGAAGTTGAAAAGGGAAACTTACTTTGAGGTTGGGTTAATAGCTTTCAGTAATTCACTACAACACTAAATACATTCTTCAACAACTGCTACCACCTGTTATTATAAATTTACTTTGAGGAGCAGATAAAACATCATCTCACCTTTTTCTTTTTTTTCTTCTTTCTTTCTTACTTTTTTTATTCTTGTTCCAGTTCAACCTTAATTTAAACTAAATATTTAAACATGAAGTACTGAATAGCCCAGAGGTATGAATACTCAGCCTATCACTTCTAGCTCAGTTATATAACTGAGATAGACAGTAACCAATATGTAATGATTATTTGACATTAAACCTGTTTTTAGAGGAAACAGAATATTTTTTTTAAGTGTCATCAGTTAGCATTAATTGGTACTCATGGAAGAAGACAAGTTAAGGTGTTAGTCGTTTAAAGTCAGGATGTGAAGTAAGAGATAAATACATATTTTACAGTTTTTCAGGTTGCTTGACTTCAGTATGTCATTTTATCACATGCCTGATCTTTTAATTGGCTGCTGCTGAGCAAATTGGTATCTAGGTATTTTTAAGGCACAGAGAGATACTAAAAAACAAAACAAAAAATATGCTAAAATACAGTTAAGTGAGAGTCAAAACAAGTAATTTTAAAAATTTTTAAAAAACACAAAACAAAACAACCCAGCCCTCCAGGGAACACAGAATTATCTGGTGTTATAAAGCCAAACTTAAAGCTAAAGTTAATTTTAAAAGAAATCTAAACATCAAGATAGAAAAAGGCACAGAAAACAATGCTATTTCTACTTTTTTGTGATTTCATCAGTAGAAGCCACATGGGAAAAAGGCAGTTAAATCAAATTTAAAATCACAAATAATAAAATGTAATCATTATGCATTAATCATATGGCTATTGCACAAATTCAAGTTGCTCATTCTGGATGGTTAAGAAGTTAAGCTGCTCATTTCAGTAATGACAATAAATATCCTTATATTTCATATCTTTTCCAAATATTTAAGCTCTGCAATCATAAGGCTCATTTCATCAAAGAACATTGCATGTATACTGGGAAAAGGATCAGAAATCAAATCAGATGGCTAGGGGACCTTAAACAGGACCTCCTACAAGAAGGATCTCTCCCAAGAGACATGAGGAAATAAAACAGAGCCATCAAACATAGCATCAGTGATCACAACAGGAAAAAGGAAAAGGACAACACACAACACAGTAGAAAGCCTTAAATGAATGACCGTGCAATCCACATGAGAGAGGAGAGGAAAAAAAAAAAAAAAAAACAACCCACAAATCAGAGGGAAGATCTCTGCAGGAAGATCTCTGGAAGACCTCTGCCAGCACTCAGAATTTTGAGGTCACTACCACTCTAGGAGATAAGCCTGGTTTCTGCTTTACTAGTAAACATCCTGCAGTTCAGAAGTGAGGAGAAAACATGTGTCTGAATATTGTAGGAGAGAGAGAAATAATGAAACAGGTTGAGGTTTTTTTAAAAAATTATCCAAATTAGGATTACAAACATGGAAATTTCTACTCAGAATTACATGGTTATTCTATGTGGCCATTACAAGGACGAATTAAGGTTGTTACGGAAGTCCTATCTGCCCATTATCATACAGCAGGCTTAGACTGAAGCTTAAAAATAACAAACAGGCTTCTCCAGGCTCAGGTGCAAAAGGTACATGAATGTGATGAGGACTGTAACATTTAGTTTGGGGACAACAGTGAACCACTGATGGATAGTCTAAAACTCATACAACTCAGTCTTTGTTACAGGAATGTACACACACACAGACACCAAAAAAAGAGAGTAACCATTATTTTAGCAAGTTTCTGTCTGTTCAGCCAACACATGGTAACTAACTTGTTCACTCTCTAGTTCTATGCCATTGCTTAAGCTTCCCTTAAAATGGCCAGGGAGTATGTATGCAGTCAGATGTTATGTTTTTGCCAAGGAGATGACAACATCTAGCTGGATGGTGTGTGTATGTGGGCAAGGTGGGGACAGATAGTAACATATTAGTGGACTACTACAACCTTCCAGTCACGCAAGCAAGCCTGGAGACCTAAGTGGTTTAAAATGTATTCTTCTGTTTGTTGTTACTCCTCCTTTCTGATATATGTTTACCTCATTTTTCACTGCATTCAACTTATGCACAATGTGCCTGTATGACATTACATTTTATGTCCATGGACACACATTTTTGTGTGTGTTAGAACAAAACTGAATCTGAAGCTTTACTTATCCTCTAGCAGAAATGTCTTCGTGGATAGGGATGGCCTGTCTCAGGTGGTAACTAGGCTCACTGCTGATTCGTTGCACAGGTTGGAACTCAACCCCTGCTATGAAATACTCCTTTACATCAGCCTGACTGTTTGCAAACCTTTTAACAAGATGATTATAAAGCACACACACATATATATGTATAAATAAATATACACAAGTTAAAGGCAGGTAATACATTACAGTGAACGTTCCAGGTTTCATGGAGATTAAGAGCCAAATCCCCAATTGATGTAAATTCATATAGCTCAATGGATATTGATCAAAAGCTATTTTAATGTTTCTTTCATCAACATTGTAAGACACAATGCCACACAAATGAATTAACTGTATGAGGTCGAAGAGTTCAGTAAAAGTAGCAGTGTATGTATTCTAATGATGTGATTTCCTCACTTCTTTTTAATCAGATGTGAGAGTGTAATACACTTTTTCAAAAGTGAGACTTGATTTTGAGTATCTCAGATTTGGCAGTGTTCCAGAGATCTTGTTTTAAAGACCTAGTCTCCTTCACTGTGCCTCATCTTGAATATGCAAAGGCTCACTCTGAATCACCAGTCACTAGAAATGTAGGTCATAGGTTTTTAGCTGTATTTCTCATTGTTTCAATTTACTGAGCACTGACTCACTATGATGGCTGTTAAACTCCATTACTGGTAGAATGTCAATGTTTAACATGTTTCTCTAAACTGAACCATAGGATTTTGTGTTCCTGCAGCAGTGATTGCTCTCTTTTCCTCTACTTTTATTATTCCTTTTGATAAACTATACTGACATAGTAATAACCCTGAAGTCTCAGAAGCTACCACATAGTAAAAATAAATGTTCTCACATACCATTCTGCAGAATGGACTATGCAATACATCTTATATCTCAATTTTGAAAATTTTATAAAAAACATACTGCAATGCAAAATAAAACTTACTGTGTAAATTCTCTGTTGGCAAATGTTATTCTGCAATTTTGCTCCTAAAGTATCCAAAATGAACTAGGTCTTCATATTAAATTGTCAAATAACATTCTTCTGCCTGTAATATAGATGGAATTGTTGGTATAAAGAAAACACAGTACTTAAACCTCCTTCTTTTAAACTGCTCCAGTGCGGTATAGTTTTCTACATTTGCATTGACATTTATTTAAACTAGAGGATATGTATGGAATTACCAATTACTTTTTGCCTGACACATATACTTTCAAAAGGGTATTTAAGAACCAGAAATTGTCAGAAGAAATGGAGGGAGGAAGCTAGTGAGAAAGGAAAGCAAAAAAAATTAAGTACAACACTTTTTAAAACATTGCAGCAGAGACCCAGAGTGTTGAGTCCCTTCCCACTACTGCACAAAATCCTATCTTTGAAGAACAGCTAAATTTGTGATTCAGTGTTATTAACAATGTGCACCTGATTAAAATGAAATAGTTGAATTCTAAGAATATTATGTATTGCAGTGACATTTTCTGCTTTCTTTTTCAGCTTTCAGATTGAAATAAGCAGTCTTCTTAATTTAGATAACTGGATTGACACCCCATCTAAAGTAAAGGCAAAAATATTGCCATTAAGCAGGAAATACAAGTGTTAGGTCATCTATAGGGAGGATATACTTTTTATACAGATCACAAACATAAATTAAAATGAATGTATACTTCATGGAGGTGGAAGGAATTCAGAGAAGACCAAATAATTCCAAAGTAAATGGAAGCATTTTCTTAATTTCTAAATCTGTTTTCTAAGTAAGAGAGAAAAAAACCTCTGACACTGGTTTTAGATCATAAAGTCAGTGGGTTGTAGAAAGTAACACTTCAAGTCCATGGAATTACACCTGTCTTACAAAGGCAAGGAGAGAAAATCTTTTCTGCTGTGCTCTGATTAGCAGTCAAGCCGTTACAGAAAAGCAGGATATGAAGCAGAGTGTTTAGGGAACAGATGTGATTTTGAAATGAAGTAATTGCAGAAGACCAGAAAAGTAGTAATGGCTGAAAGTTTAACCTTAACGTCACCCTTATGTCTTAAACTACTCTTCTTTCATAAATATATTAGACATAATGAATAGATAACCTAATGGCTGGGACAGACATGTCCACGGAACCCATTTTGCTGGAGCGGTATTGATAAAAAATGGTAGTATTCATTTTGCAAGTGTTGGTAAGAACTGTTATTGTATAATAGTCTCCAGTAAAGGGTCTGGTTATAACAATATAGTGTAGATTTTTGCACAGATTTTAATTACTTTACCTTCCATGTACAGTAAGTTACACTAAAGCCTACAGTCTGAGACTTCTTTTGGTTCCAAATTCCAGTAAAATCTGAAGAATGAACCAAGAATGAAGAAAATCAGTTCAAAGATGAAAAAAAAAAAAGAGAAAAGTTTAAATGGTTTCAAATCCAGCTAGAAATTTCCATTGGTGTTGTATGTCTGTGGAAAATAGCCCAAAAAACTCCATCAAATATTTGACCATAGTTTTGCCTGTTTTTTTACCCTAACAATTATTCCAGGTTCATAGAGAATAGAGGATTCTCTGTGACCTGTGGTTCATCCCCTACAGACTTCAGCAAGTCATTGAGTTTTCATTTTGACATATGTTCTTTGAATATAAATATACATAAATGTGTCCATGTAGTGCCGGAAACAGCAGCGTCAGCTTGGAAAGGAAAGCCACAAGTGGAAGTCAGGGCTACATTAATGAGCTAATACTGTTAAGTATATGTGCCTGTACGTATCCACTACACATGAAGGTACAGAAAAAACAGAATTATAAAGAAAAGTGTCCCCACAAAACTTCACATTCAGGCAGCCTCAAGACCTTGAATCTCATTATAAGAATACTCTCATTGAAAAGGCAAGCAATCTGGCTCTGATCTAAAGCATCTATACAAAACTATACAAGCATCTATATAAAGCCACCTACTTTTTTTTTTTTTTTCCCAAGGAGCACTTCAAAACCAGCATACCACTGCTGCATCACAAAAACCAGTAGATCTTTCATTAAAGATGTCAACACATGCTAACGTTAATGCATTGAAATAGAGGAGGAAGTTGGGACCTTATTCCACAGATATGCAATATCGTGTCCCTATCTGGGGAGAATGACAGTGTAGGCTACTGATGAGACGGAGCGCAAGAGGAAGTGGGAGGGTGCTGTGTTACTCCTGAGAAAAGGTAGGAAGGATGCAGTTACCTCCCACATCTCTCACAGAGGCAAATGAAATGTCATCTTTATTGTTAGACCACCGATTAGGAGAGGGAGACACTGCGTTCCATAAAAAAAAAAAAATGAGATTTGCTCAGCGGTCTTTGAAATTCTGCTATATTAAATCTGATTGCTGCTACTCAGATAAGAAACAGAAATGTGGAAATGGCATCATTTCAAAATTCTGGCATAAGCCAGTTGTAACTGAGGCATGCTTGCAGGGACACATAGAGACTGGTTGCAAGGCAGGTGAAGGGCATAGTGGATCTGATTCCTTGCCTCTGAATGATATTTAATTCACTTTATACAGCACAGGGAGCACTCCCAAATCCTTGATAAGTCTTCTATGAAGAGAGGGAGAACATTTTTACCTATATAATTAATGCCAGGAAGTTTGTGAAATGAGTACAATAATGTTTCATGAATACTTACAGAACTCTGTGAAACACAGAAATTACGGTAACAGGTAAATACCCACAGAAGAAACATGATTTCTTTGTTTAAAAAAAAAATAAATACAACAGTTCCCTCCACCTTGACCCAAGATTTTCATATACACTCAAGATCAGATCAGACTCACCAGAACTTTTTTCCTTACCAGGTTGTCAGTGTAAAGCAACAGTGTCTCTGACATCCCTTCAGTGCTACTGGGCAAGAACCTTGGTATAAAAAATGACTTCAGCACAGTGTTGCACTTGACTTACACACTAAGTCAGCAGCTAAGGAAGCGTACTTTTTTAAATCAAATAGTTCTAGGCAGTATTACAGCATATTATGATCCCCCACTGTTAATACAAGCGTAGACAATTATCTCCTGATCCAGTTAGAACAAATCCCAGTGAATCCACACATGTTTCTGCACACTTCACATACTCCACTCAGGGAAGAAAGAAGGGGGGAAAAAAACCGGCTGTTTTCACAACATGGTCCTTTATCAGTGTCTTATGTCTCCCCATCCAACACACTGCCCAGCTGCATATCTATCTCTGCCTTTTAGGGAGCTCCTCAGCCTGACTCACCAGGGAAGTCACACCGGCTCAGGAAGGATGTTGCACTGAGCAGCATTTGCAGCACCTCCAGTGACATTCTCCAAGACGTGAAAGATACAAGAGAGGCAGTGGAGACTCTGCAGCACAGCAACAAGCACATTTTCAGCAAAATTCATCTGTGAAGTCAACTGATAATAATCAGCTAGAAGCTAGAAGGCAGCATGTCATTAGCCAGTACAAAACAAACATGTGATACTGTTGAGTACAAGCATAAACTCTGTCAAATGCAGAACTGTTTTGTTAACTAGAAATATATCCCACCTCTTCCTATGTTATATTCAGGGTCAGGGAGCAGAATGAGAGATCTCTTCAATGATGACAGGTTAACTTATTTGTCTGAGAGATCTTTCTACTGTTAAGAGTTTTCTGGTTTTGGCTGGTTGGGTTCTTTAACTGAAATACCTACCATAAATTTTAGTGAATTAATTTGTTCCTCTTCAGTGTGTAGCTGTACAACAAACAATTTCAATATGATTGAGAGGATTTTTCTTCTTTATTTCTTTCTATTTTAACCAGTCTATCCCATATGATTAAGGAACAAACTCCAGCTCTGTATTTACAAAGATCTAATACATGGAGGTTTTAACTTCTGGGAAGACATATAATTAAAAGTGGTATTTCCATGATCACTGTCATGGATCCCCAACCACCTCTTAGACATCTGTTGGGGGAAAAATAAGGAAAATATTGGTATGGCAAGTCTTTATAATTATAAAAATACAAGTATTCACTGCACAGAAATTTTTCTTTTGGTATTCAATCACACTTGCTTGCAAAATGCTTATAGATTCAGATGGCATATAGTACAACAGCAGTGCAGCTTTCAACAGAAATACTGAGCAGCTGGTTATGTTGCCCGTGACTATTTTAGATTTGTTTACTTAAAATTGCAACCATGAAACAAGATTATGTCATTTTTAAATGAGATAGGCTTTTAAAGGGAGGTACCAAGGGGCCACTCATGAAAGATTATACAGTTATGCTTCTGAGCTCAGGAGAAAATAAAATGGAAGTTGTTTTTTTTATTAAAATTCATTAAGTCCTACTCACATTGCCTACAAATGTTTGTCTTTTAGTTACAGTACCCTAAAGGAGATTAGTTTATTGCTTGGATTATAAGGAGGTGAGCCAAGAGTTCCAGACTCTACCACCAACATCCTGAATGATCTTGGGAAAGTCACATCATTTCCTTGAGTATTGGTTCTTTCACATAAGAAAAAGAGAGAGAGAATGAGAGAGAGAAAAAGCACTAACTTGTTCTCAGAAAGGTATTGACATGCTAATGGTTTAATTAATGTTTTTTAATTGTATTGAGAGGCCCAAAATGAAAGTGCCATATTAATGCAAATTATCTCTATTGTTAAGTGTTATAATGAAGCTCCCTAAGACAAAAGCTGCACAATGCATTGTCCAAATAACAAAAGTCTGACTTCACTTGTTATATTAACTTGTTTAGAAATGTCATCAAAGGATCATGGTAGAGAAAAAATTTAGTACAACTCAAAAAGCCCACTCAAATCATATGGAAATACCTTATGTTCATTAACTGGTGAACATGTAAAGTATAGAAATGGGAATGAATTAGCTAAAATTGATATGCTAGAGCTTAGTTCGCACTGCTAACTAAATTGATGAAAAGAAGAGCTATTCTACTAATTCTAGACTTCTTTTTTCAGTCCAAAGTTCTGGGGTGATGGGTAGGCTAGATGGAGGGAGCCTTACTATTGAGACTGCCATATCCACCATCTCTTAGGACAAGGATCCTTTTTTATCACCTCCTTGATGAGAGATGATCTGACTATAGACTAAAAAAAAGAACCCATACAGCATCACTGAGACTTCTGCCTTCTTTGGGTAAGTCCTATGAACCAGCTAGAATGGGAGGCCTCACCACCCTTTCTTTCCTTTTACTTGCTTTTTTCTCCCTCTCTCTCTTTTTTGGCCCTCCCATCCTTCGATTTAGCCTACTAAAGCTGTTTTATTTATTTATTTTTGTGACACTGATGTGAGCTGCTCTCATGTTAGAAAGGCAGCTAAAAGCGCAGTCATAGCATGTTGATATTTGACAGACTTCACAGTGGCTGAGGAGACCAGGTGCTGTGCTTGTCTCTAACTGTAAAATTTGCAGCATGAGCCAGAAACAGAAACTACATTTTCAGTCTTTGTTGTTTTTTTTTTTTTTTTTCCTCCCTCCTGTGTGTGCATTGCTTTGTGGTTCAAGAAAAGCAATAACTCAAATCCCTAGTACCTGACTTCTTCAGTCTTTCTCCAGTAGTCATCATCCTCAGTACCTTCTAAAAGACTGTCAGACAAGATTTTCTAAAAGCAAAGCAAAAATAAAACGGCGTCTCTAGAAACACTCTAAGCTAACAGGAAAGGGAGTAATATCTGCTGTTGACACAACATTTTTTCTTAATGCTTTGCAACTCTGAGTGGATTCCCCCACCCCACAACTTCTTATATCTTTAAATAAAAACTTAACCACATTTAATCTTGTTTGCTATGAGCATAAGCAGGCTGAAGCCTGTACGTATGCAATATTGAACGCTGTTTCACATTTTGTAGCTATAAAGGCAAATTAACCCCTTAATTCATATGTTTCAAACAAGGTTATTAGTAAGGCATTACCAATAGACTCTAGTGAACAAAGCAGGCCAACATTTCTGTGTAGGATGGCTATATACATTTAGGTCTAACACCCTCCTCTGCTGGAAGTAGCTGCTAATCTTTATAGACTTCAGTACTGCAGAAGACAACCCTATGTGTCATTGAACCTGACCCATAGTTATACAGTACTATAAAGGACAGCTGCTATAGCCAACTTTGTTTACTCAGCATCACATGGAATTTCATCTGGAGGAGGTTTAGAGCTCTTCAGATAATTGGAGAACCCATGAGGACTGAGGCATCCTTCCCCAAACAGTATGGTGACAGTGGAAAAAAATTAGAAATATTTTCTACCTTCCCCATTTCTCTGATGAGAGAGGATTTGTCCCACTCGATTTTATTTCTATCCTGCTTGACAGCTGAAACTGTCAGTGACAACTGCTATTTGAAGACTGTGGTCTCTAAAATATCTCACAGCTTATGATTATTAATTATAAATCCACAGTTTATTATTATTAATTATAAATTCAGAGTTTAATATGTCTATGTAATACTACCTTCCTGCAATCTGCAAGGTCAGAAGACGACCAAATTTATAATCACCAGATTATGTTAAGCAATAATCTGAAGGCACTGCCTGTTGACATGTATTGCTTAAGATACCTGCAATGTTCCCCCTGGGCATAGTTCAGTCAGTCTTCATGCTGCCAGGGGAGCTTAGGATCACAGAAGGATTAGGGTCAGAAAAAGTAAAAATTAGGCTTTATGTACAGCTTTTATTAGGCAAAGTACCCTGATTTTCAAATGGAAGGTCCTTTATGACCCATAGAGCAGTTCTACCAGGAATGGCTGCAATAGAGGGATCATCTTTCTTGGAAAGAGGTAATGATGAAATCACTTAAAATAAGAGCAATATTAAAACAGATGCATTTCTGGGGTGGAGGAGAGGAGAGAGGAAGCCCTTGGTGTACAAGATGTACTTCTACTTGAATGGAAGACAAGATGTACTTGTCTTCCATTTCTACTGCCTTCAAGCAAAAATTGTCACAAACTTCAATGCAGTGTTTAAAACCACTTATATGATCTGTTTTAAAGTATGGAAACACAACCTAGTTTTTGTTTTGTTGTTACTTTTAAATCAGTTCATTCCAATTTCTACCAGTGCAGTTAACATTAACTTTAAATTTTAGCACAAAGAGAACTATCATTCAAAAATTTTGCCCCCTGTCCAAGACTGTTTACACTAGGAAGAAAAACATTTACATTTTTCCTTCCACAAATATTAAGAAATTTAGAGCACCAGGATTGAATAATAGAAAAATAGACTATTTCTTAAAATGCCTGAAGTTTGAGCAGAAAAAAGATGTATGAATCTCTCAATAGATAATACCTTTCACACAAAGAAACCATGCAAAGCTTACTGTGAACTTTCAATCTTTCAACAACGCTTGCATTTTCCTGATATATCATTTTTTTTAAAGGACGTGTTTGAATTGGATCACAGTGATTGTTCATCTTAACGACATTGTGAAATCTCCTAGCAAAATATGTATTTATTTATTTCTGTATTTATTTTGCCATGATAGTTTTGAAATTAGGGTTACATTTATAATAAAACTGTCATCATATCTTTACCATAATTTAATCTTCAGTGAAAATGCATTGAATCATAAAGCTCAGCACATACTACATAAGCAGGTTTTCATGTATTTTAAATCATACAATGAAAGATATTTTAAAGCATAAAACACAGTATGAAGAAAGAAATGTAAGAAACAGCCACTGACATTATATCATCTTAAGATCTTTATAATACTTAAAGAGCTTTAAAAATGTACCTTACCTACTGTACAAAATCTTTCTTCAATGTACTTCTAATAAAATGGAGATAATTTTAGGACTCATGCAGCTTAAGACTGTGCAAATCATAATTGTGGGCATATGGTTCAAGATTTTCATTCATTCAAACTTTAGAGAATAAAACATCTTCTGTAACTCTCAGAAGATGGGGAAAAAATACAGTAAAGTTTTGTTACACAATTTTCAAGGAAAATAATAACTAATCATAGGGTTCTCTGCTGTATTACACATCTTATGAAATGGGCAATTACCTGGAAGTGTATATTCATTCTCATTTTAAACCATTTGTTGATAGAGTAGTAACTTCACAGTTAACACTCTCAACTCCACTCATAAATAAAAACACATTTTCAAGCTTAAACCTCTTGATTGCAGCAGACTTTTTACTTTTCAAGTATTCTTGAAAACAAACATGATAACAATCGATTATCTTATTTAAGCTGTATCAACAGAATTGGTACAATTATTTTTTTTTAGACATACAGGGGCACAGAAAATAGTTTGCCCTTTCTCCATTATGCCTTTAATTGTTTATGTGGTTGTAAGAGGAAATAATACATTATTGGCAGTACATGAAACTTCTGCTGTACCAAAATGTTTCATTTCTTGGAAAACAGAACAGCATAATTTATTATCCCAATTAAGTGGTCTGTGTCAATGATTTTGGGTGATAGTTTAGGTGTTTGTGTTAATCCTGTAGCAATAAACAATTGTGCCTTGTAATTTTCTGTATCTTCACTCCTCAGTGATGAAAAAGAGTTTCAAGGATTGTGTTCATAAAATTATATGTTAGAATTATTTTTATAACCCAGTTCATTTGCATGCTTTGTTGCATCTGACAGACCACTCTGAGTATTTAAGAAACCTCTCCTGCAAAAACTGCAGTAAGCTTTATGGCTATTATTGCTATGTTCACTGATCCAGGCAAAATCATTTCTCTACTCAGAATGCAAAGAACTATTTTTGGACTGTGGTTATGACAGCCTTCTCAAAGACAAGAACAATCCTTTTAAACATACAGAAAGTCATACAAGTGTGGCAGAAATTTATCTTGGCTGAACAAGGAAGTCCCCACAACTCCAAGGCAAAACGACTGCAGAGGAGTGCTCTAGAGGTCCCTTCCAACCCAAACTATTCTGTCATTCTATGATTTGTTGATGGAACATTACAAAGTCATTGCACAGTCACAATCCATGTGGGAGATAGTTAAATCAACCAGGAAACATAAACAATGCTAGGAATCAAAGACTTTCTTTCTTTATTCCTTGATGCTGTATACCATACAGCAAGTACTCATACCAAAAATTACTGTTAGATATGAAAGGATGAATACGTCAGTTAATCCCAGCTGTGCTTCTTCAAGGTAGTCTTGAGACTCTATCTACAAGATAGATCTTCTAGACTATAATGTTTTAAAAACACATTCAATTTTGAAAAAGCATCTCAAACAAACAAGACCATGTGGGGAAATGAAACAATGTTCAGCAAAGATAGACTAACTCTGTTCACAAATAAATACCTCTAAGGCAGTCAGTATTCACAGTATTTCTCTTAGATTCCCCGGTTCTTTAACTCTGGACAGTTTCCTCATCCTCCACACAGTTGTCTCACTGCAGGCAGAGGATTTTTCACTCTGTTCTTTCTCTAAAAGCACCTTCACTTCTGAAAATACTCCTTTGAAAGACACAAAGATGTTCTATCTCAAAGAGACATTCAGAAGAAGCTCAGAGCCATCTCACACCCTTCTCCATCACCACCACTTGGCTCCAAAGCCCTCTCTTCTACAATCTTCTCAGCATAACAGAATACTTATAATTTCTGCTGTGGTTGGCTGATAATTCCCACACTGCTCCAGGAAGGTCTACACTCATAAACATTGAAGTCTTCCAAAGGGCAGTGGCTAGCTAGTATGTATAGCATGACCTAAATCTTTCTAATAAAACATAATACTATGCACATGTGGGAGGTATAGCTTGTTTACAAAGTCAGTAATGAAATTGTCCAGACGACTTTTTCTCTGCATAGTATTTTCTTATTGGGCTACAAATTCAGTAACAGATGCTTAAAGAATATTCATTTTTAGCTGTCAAAATCTGAAACATGAAGTCACATCTCTGAATTACACTTCAGACAGAGCTCTTACACTGTCATCTTAAACCACAACTGGATTTTTCTATGTGAACAGTTTTTCTTAAAACTCTGAGTTTTAAAATTGTTGCTACACTGAAAACATGATTGATCTACACTGACAGAGTATTCTGTGGAGTTCTGATTAACTGATTCAGCTTTATCCATGCTGGAAATGAACAAAATATAGAATAGTCTTTTAAAATTAGGAACAGTTTTCACTCCAGGGTACAAAAAACCCCCAAACAACATTAGCAACAGTCCCTTAAAATAACCAATAGCAGATACTCTTGATTGAGGGAAACTCCCTGCAAAATTTCTTATCAAAGGAAGCTCAGCTGATAGTTAAGGAATTCAGGTGCAAATGCACTTTGTACTCAGATCACACCAATGGTCTGGGACTGTCTCTCCCTTCCAGCTGAATGTTCAAGGTTGGTGGGTATTCTGAGGGGCATTCAAGAATATTTATGGAGAATTTTGAGGTGACTCAATATCCTAATATGTACCCATCTACCCTAGCCTGCAGAAGCCATTCTACTGTTCCTAAAAGACTTAAATAGTGCAAAAGAACAAGAAATCAACACTCTAACCTCATTGTTAGGCACCTTTCTTGGAGCCAGATGTAACTCAGTTCCCATCCTTGCTCCTGGGAATGCTCCTTCACAGAAATAAGACAGAGTCCACAGCAAATTGTCAGAGCTTTCTCTGTGCACCTGCTGGCCTGGCAGCTGGAAAATTAAGATCCACATTCCTGCTAGGCTGCATAGTCAATTTAAATGGGGTTTCTAGTCCCTTATCTACTGGACATATCACCATGACATTTTCTTTTCCACAGGTGATACTGCTGCTGTATTAAACATAAATGATTGAAGACCATTAGGAGGACTAAAGATTTATTATTTAGAGAAAACTTTTGTCCAGCCCCAACTGCAAATCATAATGTTATGCCTGTGACTACTTGTTTTGTATCTGCAGTGAGTGGGCAAGAAGTCTCAGGTGGGGTGGTGGTGATGAGAAGTTGTCATTCTGCAATGCTAATGTCTCAGTCGAGATTGCAGACTTTGCTGGGGAGGTTGTCTGAAAAGGCTAATTTATGTTTCTGTTAAGTCACATTGGTTTTATTGCTGTCAAGAAGGAAGAGAGATAGAATTATCAGTCTCATGAATCGCCAGGAAAACTGCCCACCAGTTTCTCATTTCAAATGCTTTACTGATGAGCATTACTGAAAACACATGCAGGGTTAGATTTGATTTTCAAATACCCAGATGAAACAATCCAGGAAATTCAAATGGCACTGTTACTCTTAAGGCCGATGTGAAGAACTTAAGTCAATACTCCAAAGTCATTCTCAGCTGCAAGCAACCAGCTACTGCAATAATGAGCTTGACAGAAGAACAAGTTAAACCCAGCAGCTATGTTATGTCTTATGGAAAAGTCCAGGAAGAGGAATGCACAAATTGACTGTATCTGCTTTTAATTTGGCTCTCAAATGCATTTTTCAATAATTCACTGATTTCCCATTTTGGCATACTGGTATCAGAGTATGAAAACTAGAATTCTTCAGGAGAAACAAAACTGGAATATGTGCTCTGTTTGGCTGCTAACGGCTGTTCAGGGAAAAGAAGGGAGTTAGTCTTGGGTAAATTCAGAAGAAAGAAGCACAATTTGAACATCAGTTTCTCAGCTACAACTATTTCACTCCTCACATCCTCAATGTATTGCATTACTTGCTAATACGCAGGCATTATTTTTTATGGGTCTGTTGAAGTATTCTAAAGAATTCTACCCTTGAAATTACCATTTTTTTTAAAATTCAATTTCATATTTTTTGGGTTTATTTCATTCAGATTTTTGAAAGCGATTTTGGAAGGCAAATTTAGAAAAAGGCTAAAACCTCAGCAAAAGCCCCATGTGCCTACGTGGCACATTTGGACAGCATAACATATGATTCCAAATTACAACAGTAGAAAACTATTACCATGGTTTAAAATGAGAATAATAATCATTCCAGACTACATTGCCATGTTGAATGGACAAGTAAGTCTCTTCTTATTTTCTCTAAACTTGACTTGAACACAATGGGCTCAATATTGCCTATTTACTTTATCTAGAATTTTGTCACTGACCTCACTGCAAGATCATTACTGGGACTAATGACATGAACTTAGGCAATAACTTGCCAAATAAATGGCCAGGGTAGCACTTTCTTTGATCATTTTGATAGCTTTATTCTTAGCACCTAATTAAAATGAAGTATCCTTCTCAGAGACATGTCAGGGGTCTTGCTGAAGAAGTTATTCACTGAAATGATGTGGCTTGCACCACACAAGAGTTAAGACTAAATGTCAATAATGATTTTTTCTGGCCTTAAAAATGAAAAATCTACCGGTGTGCAGCAAGGACTGATTTGAAGAATACCATCTGAGGAGTAAATCCTATTCAATGTGAATTATTGCTTTTTCCCCTACAAGAAAGAAACTTCATCAAGGAGGAATGAAATATCAAGTCTTTCAATTAAATGTTTTTAACTGTTTTTTTACAGAAACAAGTTTTGATACATACATATGGATGGAAATCAGTGTTTGACAAACTGGAAAATGTGATAAAGGAGATTGAGCAGGAGGAAGTAACATAATTGCCAATACTCTATATAATACCGGTGTGTTTCAGCACAACAATGCAGGAATGGTGGACTGAGGAAAATTAAGCCTTGAGCCAAATAAATAAAAAAGAATTATTAAAGAAAACACAAAAGCACCTTCCATGAGGTAGCAGCTGCTTGGATATTGGAGAAAACCTCTAAAAATTACCAAGGAAGAAAAGTAAGCCCTAGCAAAAAGTAAAGGAGCCATCGGAATCAGAAGTAAAAGAAGACTTCAGGTGAGAAACCACTGCTGGACTGATGCAATCTCTGCCCTTGAGCCTCAGATCAGCAGAAACGGAGAAGGTGTAGAGCAGAAGTAGTTCCATGTGTTTAACTTGTTACATCTTTCCCTGGTCACTCACTATTTGCCACTACTGAAGGAAGAACAGTGGTTAGACAGAGCTTCAGTCAGGTCTAGTCTCCTTGTGTGTTCTCATTACCACACATCTTTAACACCAGCTGAGTTTCCTGCAGCTTAATTGTAAAGGGAAAAAAAGCAACTCAAGTAGTACCTTATCAGAACCTCCATCTTTTATACACTACTTTCAGTAGAAGAAGAAAGTGGTTTATCTCACTAGGGAAACAATACAGCTGGACTTTCCTAGCACAGCATTTCTTTCTGAAGGTGAAGGAGGACTTATTTCATCCTACTTTACATTCTCTTTCCTTCCTGGTTCTTTCTCGGTTAAATTACGGAAACAAAGATGGTATATCAGTATATCTAGCAGATCTTGGCTGTCTTACAGTTCACTGTTGTAGATATCTACTGTCATTCAACTAATGACAAGATGTGTAAGTTCCCTTGGTTGGCAGTACCTCTAAGCAATAATGTCTGCTTCCCCAAACCAATGTTTGATTTCTGCATCTGAATCTGCACTAACATGAACATCATGTTGACACTGGCCTGGCATTGACTGAACACACCATGTCCTTTTCAGTCAAGTATGCAGCTTAGCGAGTAGGCTATAAGGTATAAAACTCCAGCAAAGATGTTGGAGTAGGACCCATTTCTCACTCTGTCACAACATGCTATATTTGCTCATCTGTTTTTCACAACTAAAGGAGTGGTAATGAATTGACAGGAAAGTTGTGTCAGTTTGCTCTAGTAAAACTGCAAATGGTAAAAATCTATTAACATTTTTTTTGGAGCTGGCCAACACCCCTCTCTTCTTGAGTGAATGTGGGCTTTGTTCCCCCCCAAAAAGTAATAAACCAGACTGTTTATAATGGTTGGCAGCAATAACATCCAGACCACAGACCTTTATATCCAGCTATTTGGATTCAAGTTAGCCTCTAATATTTTGAGAAATCGGTCCACAGAACAATCTCAGGGTTGTGATTCAAAATAAATCGCATCAGGTATGTCTACCCAGATGACTGGGTACCAGCACGTAGTTGTTTTTGAGACCAGGCTGATGGATCATGCAGCCAATGAGCTTCCAAATGCAGGCTCAGAGACAAGTCAAGTGTCCTCTGGGGAATGTGTGTCTGTCAGACTCCCAGACCTGGGCTCCCCGCATACAGACTGCAGGCTGTCCATGGGTGATCATGCTGCCGAGAGGTGATGTCATGCAAAAAGTTGCTCTAGAAACCATGTTTCCAGAACTAGATAAAAATAACCATTGCGTCTGTCAGAGACCAAGTAACTTGACTGAATTATTCCATAAATACCAGTAAGAGGTAATGAAAGTGATCACAGTCTGCCTGCCTCAGTGGAGGAATAGTCCCAGGCAACATCTTAGACACCCATATCTAGGATATATACTTATCTTGACAGTGTAGATGGCAGAAGAGGTGCATTCACTTTTGTTAACTTGTCTAAAATTTAACACAAAAAAATTCTTCCCTCTGGGCATCACCTAACTAAAAGTTTTGCTCTCAATATCCTTTGAAAACAGAAACTTGGTAAAGGAAAAACTTTCATGTATTTTACAGAAAATGTTATACTACTCCTCACACTTTGGTATTCCAAAGACCATGACACTGTTTTTACCACCTCATGGATTTTCCTTAACACTAAGATATAACAATTTGACTTTAGGTTTTTGTGTTAATTTTTGTTTGGTTTTAGATCCCCTATACATTTTTGTTTCACTGCAAGAGCTAAAGTCATAGCAGTGGGAAAAAGACATGTGGGATTCTGTTTAAAAGAAAAGAGGATTTTCTGAAGATTAGAGAGACCTGGCTTGAATTTTTGGAAAGCTTAAATTTGAGGCTAGCTCACAACAGTTTCAAATTTATTTCAAGCAGATGGATAAATCATAAACCCAAATTGCTTATTACATCTTTAAAACTACAAACCAGGGGTAACTGCAGAGAGATTTGTATAGTGCATAACAGCAACGGAAGACAGAGCTGAGAAGAAATGGAATCTGTATTAGAAAAATATCTGGGCAATTGTTGCTCATGCATTGTTTCTCACTTGTCTTGTCCATGGTGAACTCAGTAAGAAATAACATGAATAAACTTACCACACTGTTAGTTACCTTAAATAGTTTACTTCAGTGTTCCCCCTGCAAAACAGCACATGTTTTTTCTTCCAATAAAATAATTCATTAACAAATTACTGAATAGACAGCAGAACAAAATAAAATCTTTTTAGAAATCTTCAAAATAATTGACATTTGCTGTTATATTTATGGTGGGAAAGTCCATCATTCTGGCACTAATGCTGAAGTCAGGCATGAGGGAGGGATTGCAATGGGAAGGTTGTCTATTACTTGTGAACAAGAACCCTGTAGAAAGGCTGAATTGCTGGCAAGAATGAGCATGTCTTCCAGTCTCTTCTAATGACTCACACAATGGTTCACAGTGTCAGTCTGAATTGCCCTGCCAAGTCGTTTCATTTTGTTTCTCTGAGAAAAATGAGAACAGAAAAAAGGAGGAACCTTCAAGGAAGATAGGGCAAATATCAAGGTTAAACATAAGCCCAGCAAAACGGCCAGTACTAACATCTGTCAAACACCTATACTGAAACTCCCATTTAAAATTAATGCAAACAAAAGTTACAAAAATTCCATTAGAAATGGTATTTTAAAGCTATTTACAACAGATGTGCACATGGGATAACAGTACTAGCAAATAATTTGTAAGCAAACAAATACATAGAATTTACATTAGTACAGAGATTTTAAATTTCTTTCCCTTTGTTTCTTTCTTCAAAAAGGAAAATCGTCACAGTGGATTTTTTTGTTGTTGTTTGCTATTGATTTTAGGATATTCCCACTAAATTTACACTTTTGTTGTAGAGTAGTTTTAAAATATATTGACTGGAAACAGGGGTTAATGTAAAACAGCAGCTGTTACTTGCATTTCCAGCACAATCAGTGTCTTCATTTAAATATTCTTAATAAAACTGTAGAAATCATAAGTAATGAAGTTGTTATTGCTTGTGCCTCTTATGTAACTATGTATAAAGCTTCATATACACTTACATTTCAACTATCTTAAATGTCTGAATCAGTCCTTACAAAGCTAAGTTCTTACCAGTTTTAAAGGAATTTCATTTGACATCAGTACATGACATGCTATTCTTCCCTCTATATCTATATCCTGCAGAGTGGAAGCAGTGCAGCAGACAACAGAATTTCCAGCCTACCTGTCATTTTGGCTGCTAACTGGTCTGAGGATCAGCTGAAAAGTGAAAAAAGGCGAAGCTGTTTGGAGGAAAAAAAAGAAAATAAAGCTAGAAATCAGAATGTTTATTTGCATGCAATTTTGCACATTTAGTGTTTCACACACACAGAAAATTTTATATGCTTACCCAAACCTACAATTTAACCAGTACTTCTTCGCTACCTAAAACTGCTTAAGATGTCAACCACTGGCTAGAAAAACTGCCCAGTACAAAAAAGAATAATGGGCATTTTCCTTTCTCTATTTCTTGCCTCCCTTAATCATTGGAAGTTGAAATGCAATCTAAGTATAGATTTTCAACTAGACTCCGTGTTGGAGCATAAACCTTATTTAATTCAAAACAAGGTGATATTCAGCAACATATAAGTTATAATTTCACATGATTAACAATTTTATTTCCACAGCTTGTGTCATCTTATCACTAAGCTCCTGAAACTGATGAAAATTAGCTGATGAAATTCTTCTGTGCTACAGTTTTCTCCAGTAAAGATAACCAGGAGGAAATGTACATGAGGGAAGAATATTAAAGATTTTTTTTTCCAGCTTTAAGTAACAAATTAATACTGCTGATTTTTCTCTCCCTGCCCTCTCCAGCACAGGTATACATGGCCTATTTGATGAATGTAGTCCCCAAGTATACTCTGCTTAAACGCTAATAACTGAAATTTAGAATATTGATCAAACTATAATTCAGTGTTCATTTCCTTTACATGTAATCTTTCTGAAGCCAATCATAAGTAGAGTTACATTAGGGAAAAGAAAAAAAAAAAAAAAAAGACAAAAAGTATTACTTTAAGGACAGGTTTGGCCACTCACAGTCATAGCAAGTGGTACTTTATAATTAAAGTTCTGATAATGATGATGAGAAAAGTAGCATCCAAGATGAAAGGTAGGGGGGAGATAGGGAACCAGTCCTTAGTGAACAGGAAAATAGACAGACAATGCCTAAAAGAATCAGAGATGATATTTGCACTGTTAATTCAATACCATAAGAATGAGATGTATTTTCACTACTGTAAATAATCAAAGGTTAGTGAGAAAGAAGATGGAGCCTCTAAGGCATGGCTACAATAATGAGACCAGTACTAAAAACAGCCACATCTAGTATTAACCTTGGCATTTAGAAATAACAGGAAATTATTCTGGAATCTGGCATATGTTTCCCAGAAAAAAAAAACATATCAAATACTGTAGGGATACTGAGGTTGAGCAAGAACAGGAATATTTGAAGTCTGACATGAAGTGGTAGAAGTGATGAGAGAAAAACAGCTTAGAAAGATGAATTTAAAACGTCTTTGACAACTAAGGAAATGCCAAGCATCACTGTGAAACCTAATAGAGAACACAACAAATGTTAAAGATTACAGAGAATTGTGCACATCTGATCTAGAATGGCTACCTCATCCGTAATTAATAACTGTACTTCCACAACTTGCTCCCCAGCCTCAGCTGCAGTGCAGCGTGAGATTTGCAGGAGGAGAAAGGGAATGTAAAAAAGTAGGAGGACACTCATCCTCTTACTGGCATTGACCAGCACTGCAAGTTCCCTGCTGCAGAGGTCACACCAGCAAGGAAGCTAAATTCAGTCTTGGGTTTATTTATGACTCACAAGCACCACATATTCCCAGTTCTGGACTGAGCTTTATCATAGATTAAGAAAGTCTGAAATGACAGGCTTTTCCATAGAAAGAGATTATGGTTATATGTAGTTCTAAGGATGGATAAATTGTGTGCTTTACACATTGTCACCTGACTAGTATTACATGGACAGAGATTATTTCAGATCTCTATTGATACCCTGCTCACGTAGTATACCACAGCCACAGACCTTGCTGTAACTCCCTGTGAAGGCGTGCTGGCTGCTGCCTCTCCCAGAGGGTAACACCACGACAAAGCAAGGAACTGATGGGCTGGTGGGTAGTGGTTTGTTCCTTTTGCTGCCTCCTGCACTTCCTGAGATGCACTTGGGCTGTGGAAGAGCATTTATTTTCAGAACAAGTGTTTATTTGCATGGATTTCGATGATACTCAATGTTACTGGACCATAAGGACTAACTGTATCTCCCATCTGGCAAATAAGCAATGACACTGGAAAATATACAAGTGAGTGGGAGCTGAAGAGTAACTTCAGAAGGATAAAAATAGTGATGCAGGAACTTGTGAAGCAATGGGAAATTGACTTAGGACCATTGCTTGTTCCTCGGTAAAGAGTCAGAGAAGTTCCATACACCTGGTGAGTAGAATAGATCAAGCTTTGGAAAAATACTACAAGGAAGATCAGCCTTAGGAAGCTACTAAGTGACAGAAGTCACTGAGTGACAATTCCAGCCTGATCCCAATACATTTCTACAGGCAAGTTTCTATTTGCAGATGTCTCTCAAAGTCGTTATCATTCAGAGAGCAACATTAACATAAAGCCTCAGCAGTCCAAGCTGGCACAGGAACAAGCACTATGTTGTGGAGCTGCTATGGCCATGAGGTTTTCAGCCATGCTAGACCAAGCAATGCTTCTGGCCTCGTGTCAGAGAGCAAGCTTGGTGTGTATTGCTTGCATCTCTCTTGCAATGGTTATTTCAATTCATTGTGAGTAAAATGGATTTTGCTGCGTGAAAATGAATCCCACATCCCAAATTTCTTTCAGGCCAGACCTTTATGTCAAGCCCATGTCTGCCACAAGTTCACATGTGCTTTCAAACAGCTATTTATAAAAACAAGTATATATCACACAGTCTGAGTCCTTTAGAAAACAATCAGCGTTTGGCTACTTTTACTCAAGTACAGCCAGGACTTTTGATTATTATTACTTTTTCTAAATGTCATTCTGTCCACGATGGCACAATCATTTTCTTTAACCTTTCATTTTATGACAAGCAATCGTGCACAACCAACATGAGGTAACTACACCTTCCCAGGTCAAGTCAGCAACACAGCATCAGCTTGGATCAAGCTGTGTTGATGTTGATTGTCTTTTTTTGGAATGCCTACATAGTATTTTCATACCACTTCCAATCATCACTGGAATGATAAGGACAGTGCAGCAGGTGAGGCATTTACCTAATGAGAGCACCAGACACTGGAGAAATTTTAGCTGAATGATTTTCACTCCTACAGAGAATATTGCATCTATGCAGGTTGGGGGAAGGAATCTATCATGAGCAGAAATGAAGTACTGAGATCAGTCAGAAGGATCACTGGTCCTTCTGCAGTAATTGCTACCTTACAAAGAAAGAAACAGAAAATGCTCAATGGTATAAGTGCTTTAAAATAAAATTCATTGATCATCCAAATTCTAGCATTATGAGGAATATTTTTCAGTTTGTAATCAGACAGGTCTTTTCTTTCCTTGTCTGTTTTAGACAACACCACAGATTTAAGTCACTGGAAGGGACGTAAAGAGAAAATAGACAAGCAGCCTTTGATGCCATTTGGAATGAACATAAACTTGTCTTCTGGCATCAATGCAGTGGAGATTTTCATGTCCCCATATGGTTATTCTCCTGGCTGGAGCCTGTAGAGCAGATGCACAACACATGGAAAGGAAAGAAAAATATACTTATATAATAAAATTAAAGCTGGAAAGTAAAGGAGAGAATTTCAGAAATCACTAAAGTGAGTACCTCCCAGAATACACTCTTTGGGTTATTTCTTCTTCCAAAAAAAGGAAAGAAAAAAAAATAACCCCACCAGCCCTCCTGTAGTTTATGAAAATGGTTTGCTTTATGAAGAGAGCTCTGCTGCCAAAGTCCTGCTGCTCTGCAGAAATGTATCCATGGAGAGAAGGCTGAGTGCCGCTTATGCTTTTGTTTTTTCCTGAGTCAAAATGGATGGAACACAGATTCTGTTTTCCATTCAAAATACATTAAATCTTCATTTAGGAGTACTATTGAATGGTCATAAGGACAGCTTCTCAGGGAATATCACTTCTTCACTGCCCTCTGACAACAAGCCTGGATTTGACAAGTGCACTTGATAGCAAAAATAGAGTTTCCAGCTAATAATAAGCTCTAGTAAATACAGCAACTATGACCTTCCAAAGCTACGTCAGCTGCATATCTCTTCAGCTGTGCTCAGACCAGGCAATATTACGACTGTGTAGTGAACCATGCCTCTTTTAAAAGCATCTGTGGATTTTAAGTGATCCCTAAGCATTTTAGAAATGCAAAGCTAATTAAAATTATGAAAGGATTTCTCTTCATCCTTAATGGTAAATGCTTAACTACTCTTGTTAGTTGCTGAATTCCATCTCAGCCAGAGATATTGTTGGGAAGTCTGTGATGCTGTGCAAACCAGCATTGAGTTTGGTTAATCAAATTAGGCTTTCTTGGTTACCAAGCTATAAGAACATCTGATGGGACACCTGGAGGGCAAATGTCTGATGGTAGTTTCAAGTACTAGAAGGTGCTAAATAATGGATAAACTATGGGCTGCTGCAGTCTGCAAAAATATCCAAATTGCAATAGCCTGAAAGAGAAAGCTTGCAGCACTACCAATTAATTTTCATTAGGCTTTGCTGTGATGCAAGTGGTCCCAGCAATCTAAGAGCTGTTACTTTTCTCCAAAGTCTCTACAGACAAATAGAAACATTAGAGGGGGTGGGTGGGAGGGAGGGGGGGGAAGAAAGGATACCCAATGCAAAGATAAATTGTCAAGGGTTTAGTAAAATATGGGTTAACACAATTGCCAGCTTCCCAATTCTAGAGACCTGGATTCAAAGTAGGTTGCAAATAAAGCAACTCTGATAATTTCAGTCTAGTCCCTAATGGACATCTGTGTTTCATAAAATCATATCACTTAATTAAGCAATGATGAGGGGACATACAGATCTGGAACAGAAAAGAGTAACGTCGAGGTCACGACAGAGGTACTCCTGCAGTAATATACATACTGGGGATGACAACTGCACAAATTGCATCCATTCTCTGTGAGACAGCACCCCACCCCCCTGCCCCCAGTATGATTTGCCAAGAGGTAACCCAAAAGGGTTGTAATATGATTTTGTAGAACTGGGCAAGTAATGTATAGCAAGTTATTTGTTCATTGAATTTAGCTCCCCTTTTTTCGCTCTTCTGCCCTCTCTTCCTTGTTTACTGTTGCAGAGTACCTAGTAAACTGTTGTTTACAATTCTAACCTTATCACTCTTCAACAATAACAGATGAAAAGTAGTAAAAAATGCTTTATTTTCTAGGTTGCTTATTAATATTCAAATGCATCTGACTGGTAAGGTATCTTCTGCCATATCTGTTAACCTCCTTGGTAAAAAGGTACAGAAGTACTTCTGCTATGAATTTGCAGTCTTAAAATTTGGTTGGTAAATGCATCCGTATTTTGCTGGCAGTTCTACAGTATGCAAGGTCCTCGCAGACTCCCCACAAAAAAAAAAAAAAAAAAAAAGTGGTTTTTTTTTTGTTTCTTTGTTTACAAAAAAGTGAAGAGAAAGGTCAAAGCCTTTGAATCACGTCCAACAAAAATGACTAAGGAAGGAGGTTTAAATTCATATCTCCCATAGCCCAACATTATAAGTCAGTCATAAAATCATCTTTTGCAGACAGTTGTGAAGATTTGCTTTCTGAGAATCTCATGCTAGTAAAATCTTCAGCTTAGAATTTTGATACAGACAAATAAAGTAAATACCAATAACAGAAATAATACAGCTGAGGAGAAAATACCCAACAATCACGTTCCAGTCAATTTACATACAGAAGAGCAATAAGGCAATATACTTGTTGAAATACCTGCATTAAACCCTTTTATGAATGACTCTTAAAGCCTTGCTGTTTTGAGCTCCGCTCGTTTACAGCTGAAGGATATTCTAGAGATAAGGATTTCTAGAGAGAGGCTGAGAATCTTAAATCTTAAATACAAGACATGCCAAGACAAGACATTGTTCAGATTCTAGCTAATATTTTTACCTCTTCTAGGGCTCTGTCTGAAGTTCTGAGTGGACATGAAGCAGGACAGGCCTAAAGTTTAGGTAATATCTCAACGAGGCAAGTTTAGCAAAAGGTTTGGCTTAGGTCTTCCCTGCTTCAGCACTTGGGTCCAAATTCCTGAAAATATCTTTGCTTGGATTATCTCATTTAGAAAATTATTTTTATTGGACATTACTATGATTAAAAACATAAATATGAGAGATAACATTCTGGTTTTTGGTTCAGTCTTTCTATAAGCTGACTCACCTCTTATAGCTTGTACTAACTTATGCACTCTGCTCCGTTCCTTAACACAGTCTAAACTTGATTTTTACCTTCCACATTACATCATTTCTGCTTTCTTCCTAAATCTCCATCTACATACAAGAGTGCAAAAAAAGATGAGAAGAGGGTGTTGGCAAAATTCAGAAGATGGTAACGACACATTCAAAACTGCAGATTAGAACTTCTTTATCAAAAGAAAATATTGCACACATCACTAGGCTAGCTTCACTAGTAAAAAAGTAATGATCTCCTCTTCCTCTTTCATCTTGTTCTGTATGTCCAAATTGCATAGCAGTTTCCTTTAAAACTAACTCTGGAAGTGTCTGAATGGAGTTTTAAAGGTGTCAATATTCAGACTTTTGGACTATATTTGAATGACAGTACTTGAAATGTTATATAGTAAGCTTTAAAGGAACCATTTTCTATGACGCTTAAAAGACTATCTCTGTATTTGTGTTGTTCATAGGTCAGAAACAACCTTCAAAGAGTTGTACAAAGAAAAGTTGACTCCATTAGCACTTATAATAAAATTCTCATTAATTACTGTTCTGCTCAGAAAGCGTGAAACTATTATTCAACAGCCAGAAAATACAGAGACTTCATGACAGCTCGAGCTCCAACTGCTTTGGAAAACGTGGTCTGGAACCTAGGATCTGGCTGAGATGATGATATAATTCAGGAAGAAACATTGCATTGATGGCCACTAATGATCCCAAGGAGATTACTACATTAACAAAGAGTTGCCCCACGTGGAGGCTGAGATCCAGAGTCCAGTTAAACCTAGAAAGAGTTCTTTTACTGGCAGAAAGTACAAGTTGGGTGCCCAAGAAAAATCTGTTCATCTCTACGTCAATAGGATACTAGAAGACCTGTGATCATTCAAGGAGTTTACTATAAGAATATGTGACTTTTGGGGACTTTCAATGAAATACAAAACCAATGCTCCAGCAGCACTCTAACAGGACAAAGATATGATAAGCATCCATAGAGAGAATACATGCTTGCTTTTCTATTATGCTCTTCCCCTACTGTTTTTAGCTTACCTCTTGTGGTTTCAGGGAAAACTCTTCAATAAATATCCAGTACAGATTACAGTATTTTGTACCTTACAGAGAGAGGATTCTGACTGCTATCTCTGATGATTACTCTTTTACATAATCTTGCATGAGAATTCTGGCCAGTATAAATGAAATATAATAGCTGTACCTTAACGCTCTGCTACCGTAATAGTTCCTCAGCAAGGAATTATTTCCGAGCAAACACTCAGGAAAAATTTACTCTGCTTTATTATGCCTCCTCACCCCCACAAGAAGGACTCTGTTTAAAACTTTCCTCCAGACTATGCCCCCTGGAACTGTATGGGATCATAGGTTTTCCGTGCTTCAAGTCACTGGGATGGGGAGAGACAGCAGAGTGACGAGTTATGTCTGCTACATGGGTCAGAAAAATTGTTTGGGGGGAGAAGGGGAATGGAAGAAATTATATATTTTAATATAAATTAAGGTTTTGGATCTATTAAGTAAAGCAATATATAATGTTTAGAAAAAGCCCGGAACTTTATATTGGTGCATTCACAGTTATTTAAATACAATAAGATTTTTCTACACATTTTTGCTTATAAAAGTTGTAAAAGAAGTTACATGAAGTCCTAGCTCCTATAAACAAGCTTTCCTTTTGGATTTAAGAATGCTGTAGGACCTACAGCAGAAAACTAAATTGACTTATAGTCATAGAGCAACAAGATCCCCAGAAGTATTTTGCATATAATTTTTGGAGAAAATGAGAAAGGTAGGTAAATAATTGCACACAATCACATGATTTATCAACAACTGTTTTCTGAAAGCTGGGCCAGCTAAGGAACAAATATACCTTCATAAATGATCATCACTTTTCCACTCCTAAAACGATCAGATTTTGTGCTTCCTTGAATCAGAAGATGTTTGAAAAAGAAAAATTCAGTTTAGTTCAGATTTTTGTTGGAATACTCCATTGCCGGAGCATCAATGTTGCCTGGGAACCCTAGTGGATGAATCGTTCCTAGCCGCAAGTAAATGAGGAATATTTTGTTTGTTTTAAAATCCTTGAAGGGACACCTGCAAAAACCACTGCCAATACTCCAGTTTTGTTTGGGTTTTGTTGGTTTTGGTTTTTGGGTTTTTTTGGTTGTGTTTGTTGGTTTCTTTGGTTTTTTCCTGGAGGCTATGAGCTATTAAAAGCCATGAACAACACAGAAAGATTGATCTTTCAAAGACTTCTTCCCCTCCACCTCCCTCACAAAACTTACAGAGAATCACCAAAGCCTAGTGCAATTCTCTCCTTCCATCTCTTGCCTGGATATCCAGAGGAACAAAAGAAGTGCTTTTTGGGTAGGTCAAAATAAATGAAGCTAAACAAAGCCCAAAGAGCCACCTAAAGATTAGCTTCTCTCCTCTCTTTGCTGATATTAATACGCCTCTTCCACAAAAGCCAGTACAGCACAAGAATTGCTGAGTGAGAAAGCTGTAAGATCATGATTCTCTCTCAAACCCTGTATCTGTTATGTGGGAACCTTTATTCATGCTCCATGAATAACCCAAACCCAGATGTAAGCAATGCCAGAGACAGCATGATGGGACATGCTGACAAAGGCTACCCTTTATTTACCTTTTCAAGGGCTTTGACAGTGAGACCTATTTCCTTAGTAGTGCTGAAATCACATCATCTAGGTCAAAATGATTCCAGAAGTGTGGATTCCTTCTCAAACAATACTTACAAAAAATCTATTTCTAATAGCTGGGCTAACACCTGATAACAGCTGTAAAAGTAGTGGTGAGCTTTCCTTCTCAAGGGAAGGAAGAAAAAGTTGCCAATACTCCTTTCTCCCCTTTTAGTCCAGTGGATCCCACAGAGGTCTGTATAATTACCTTCCTGTTAATATAATGAAATGGAGCAGATAGAAGAATCTGGGATGGGAGGGGGGAAATGACAACAAATTTTTGTGCAGACTCTTTTAAGTAAATCCTTAAAAAATCATAAAGATTTTTTAATCCATTATTTTTACAATACAAAGTGTAGGACTATTACACCCTGTCTATACAATGCAACCCTGTCATAAACAGAGGTTTGACAGGAGCAGTCTTGAAAGATAGGCGCTAAATAACACAAAAATAGAGGCCATAATGAGAATAAAAACCTCTGATCCTCCAGGGATTCAGCTTCATCCAAAACTCAGCTGTGGAGTAGGAACAGCTTTAAATTTCTTTGCTCTCATTTGCATTTTAGCACTAAGATCCTGTCCAAGAAAAATTAGCATAAGATACTTCAGAAAATAAAAATGGTTTTTAATAGACGGATTGTCCTCCTCCTCCTCCTCTCTCTGGAGGATTAAAAGGAATGTTCTACTCAGTCTCATTCTCTGGTTTCAGGATTTAGCTCTTTCCATTCATAAGGATTATGCCTTTAAACAAAAAATGGTTAAAATATTTTTCTTAATTTGTCTCGGAAGACTTTTTGTCCCATCTGAAAGAATACTGTGCACAAGTCTGAAGTCTAGGCACGAAACTGTTAGTGAACATAATTGAGAATTATTCTATCTAATTATAGTTTATTTATATGCTAAGCTAGAATTTGCCACAAAAAGGAAGTTCTACAAAAGGTGTGCGGAGGGGAATAATTCTTGCCTGCTTCAAAGCCTGTGTATCCAGCATTTGCCAGATCCACAAAGCCAAGATAGTCAACAACAATCTTAATTGCCCCATCCCACACTTCCAATATATACTAATCACAAGAAAATTTTTAATTCTTGATCTCAGCACCTTCCTACGGTATGTTTACTGCCTTCTGTACTAGGAACAATGTGTTCTGACACAAGGGGTGAATGGAGATTTCACAGCGTGCAAAGGACCCCGCCTGTCTGGTGCAGAATAGGAAAGGTATGGGGCAAAGGAAGCAGCAGGTTGTGGGAAGACAGCAGATAGCCTCACCGCTGGGTAAGATGAGTGCTCCAGCCCTGGATTCTGCTCTTGCTTTTGTGACAGCCATCCTACATCACGTCATTCTCCCAAAAGATATGTTTCTTACCTTGCCACACCAGGGGTCTCATTTGGAGACACTGTAAATTAAGTCAACAGAGCTGCACATACTCAGGATGTACATGCAAATGTGTATGGAGGAGTCGGACTCTCTGAGTTTCCATCTGGGTTCCCACTATTAATCAATAGTGATCTTATTCTCTCTGTATTTCAGGCACACAGCTTCCATCGCGCTCATCCCCAATTTATCAGAATACATCTAAAAACACACTGAATGCAGAGAAAACTAAGCTTTGGACAACAGAGTTCTGTTTGTCACTGAATTCACCAAAGTCATTGGGCAAGTTCTGTCAGTGCTGTGCACTGAATGAGTTATAGGTCCTTGGGAAACGAAAGCACAAGGCTCAGTGATTGAAGACTTTATTTTAACACATTTATTTTAAGCACAACATGGGGATGAATGAAGATGGATGAGGTGATTTTAATTCCTAAATTTCCTAACTCTTATATGTTTGCCTTACAAAGTTAATAATTAATATAATGTTGAACATTTTAACATGCTTTTTTGGGTGTATTACATATTTTATTCAGTGATATAGCAGCATGACTAATCGATTAACAACTTCTAATATACTTGTCATTTTTTTTTTAAACTGTGCTGAAAATATAAACATTATAAAAGAAAGTAATCTAAGTCATAAGTGATAGAAACTAAAGAAGAAGAGGAATAAAAATTATTCAAATTTTCTGGCAAATGAATTTGTTTTGCAAAGTAATACATTGAAATCTGACAACTGTTAGATACCTTACTAGTTGGATGTCTAATCTAAGTCCAAACATTGGTCCTGAAAGCCCTATTACTTGTATCTGACTTGGCATAGACCAGGTGTGAAGATTTTGCTCCACTTTTTACATTGAAACAAGAGAGTTTATGCTGAGAACCGCTCTGAGACACAAAGATGTTACTGCCTCTAGCATACCCTTTGTTTGTCACTGCTGCATTGAGAGAAGTTAATCTTCAGCTTGATTGTCTGATTGCTCTGTAATCTATTTCTGAAAAACAAACCAGATTTACAATGAATAAGTGAAAAACATAGACTTGGTAAGAGGCAGAGGAGATCTGGGGCTAGAACCACCCTGTCTGGATGCCCACTAGACTGAAGCGGAACAAAAACCTCATGCAACAAACTGACAAACTCGGCTGGAAGACAACAGGTGACAGCACTACTACCCCCAGCAAGGAGCTGCTAAAGTTTATTCTCTATGCCACTCTAAATACACACACACACACACACAGAGTAACAAATGGGCACACAGCACCTAGATTTTCACATAGTGCAAGGCGGTTCCAACACAAGGACCAGGATAGTCCTCGGTGAAAGTGTGAGCTTAGACTCAATTATTGGCCTCCCAAATCACGTTTATTGTTGAAGAAATTCCAACTTATATATGGACTTAGTTGAGAAGGAGGATGGGAAGAAAATGAGATTTGATGGAGAGAAACAATAAGATGATACATAAAGCAGAGATATCAGCAAAAGCTTGGCTAGAGTCAGGAAGGCATTTGCCAAGACTGCAGCATGACAACTGGACCACCTCTACATTACTTCCACCAATGATGTTATGTTGCTGAAACAGTTCCCCAGTTGGCAGTAACAGTCAGCAAGAGTCAGATTGAACCCATACTGTATTTGTTTTGGTATTCTTAAGGAAACAACCTTTCTGTTGGTATTCAAAAAATGGCTGTGTCTGAGAAATCCATTAGTGACTGAGGCTGAAGGATAATGAGTCTCTCACTCTTTGGTATGTGTGATATGAGTTTCACTTTCTTGATCTTGGATGAAATCTCCATGAGGTCTGAAGACTGGTGGAAGAGGAATCTTTTTCTTAAACAGCAGCCATAGGAGAGCTTGCTTACTTATCTTTCCCTCTTTGAGGTACAAACTGATTGTCAGATGTTATCTGAGTGTCTGGGTGGAATTTCTTCTGATCTGAAGCACCCCTGTTTCATTAAGAATCTAATATCCATTATGTGCAGTGCTAGTAAAAATTACTTCAATTCAAGCCACTTTGAAAAGCTTAACTACTGTCTCAGTGACAAGATGACATGCACTGATGAAAGTCTAATGCAGCTCGGGTAAGGAATAAAGACTAAGTTCAATACATCCAGTAAAGCTGCCTAATGGTTTAGCCTCAGAATGAAACCTTATCTCCCAGAAAGCAACATACTTCCACAAAAAAAGCTGAAAAAAAGCCAGAGCCCTCTGCTGAAAAAAAAAAAAAAAAAAAAAAAAAAAAAAAAAAAAAAAAAAACAAACAAAAAACCCACAAAAAAAACCCCAAAAAGAAAACCAAACCAAACAACCAAAAAACAGTGTGCAATGAAACCCACAAGAACACAAAATGGATGTGATTCCAAGTTGCGTCTCAAAACACCAAGCTAAGACGAGTTACAAATAGTTGCCACAAATTTGTGAAGCTGCCTCTCAATTTCAGGTGGGCATCAGAACACTTCTGGTTTCACAATGAAATTCTTGTACTACTCTACAATTTTAAAATTGTCAGAGGACTGTCTTGGCAGTCTGATACTATTGAAATTCAGGGTATTACCTTAACTACCTACTACAAAATTAAGAAATTTCACTTCTAGCCATCTTTTTTTTAAAAAAAAAGTCTGGGCTAATAAAGAGAAATTATAGATAAGATGGCATGCATATCTTCCTGGTTTTGAGGGGTCACAACAGAATCAAAGTCTGTGCAACCAAACAGAATGTACACATTTTCTAAGCTTAAATGGTACACACCCCAACTGGAGTCCTCATCTGGTTTTCAGAGCATAGTCATGAATGCAGGCTAAAATCCTAAGCTCCCATAGCAAACTCTGTAAAAAACAAAGAAAACAATATGATCAGGGCACATTGTCTGTCTTCTAAGCAGGCAGCCCCCATCTGTTTCCTGCCGGACAGGACCACAACCTCTAAGTAATGCCAGAGCTTAGCTTCATTCAGTTGTGTCTGATTGACTTAATGCAGGAAGTCATTTCCAGATGGGACCCCAATTTAAATCCAAAAGCTATGCCACTGTTTGGCTCATCAGGTCTTCCACATCACATACAGCACACCCTAAGGGATGGCAGCTTCTGCCAGGCAATACTTTCCTAATACCCTGCCGAGGTAGACAGTGCTGTTATTCAGAATTTACACAGTAGAACTGTAAGGTTGTACTTAAAAAAAAAAAATAAAATTACAAAGAAACAAGCTCCTGAACTTTGTGCCACACCTTTCTAAACTTGATGGAAAGTTCACACTTGAGAAGCTTCTCTTAGAAGGATTTTTGTTCATTTTACTTCCCCTATCTCTATGTATCGGGGAAATTTTAAACTGTTAACTGATCTCCAGAGCAGACTTCTTTTTAAAAAAAGAAACCCAACATCTGATGCACAAGAAACCCAGATTCCATGAAGTCCATGTTAGATAGTTTGTTCTTAGTAATTTACAACACTGTGAGTTTTAGATTATTTTTGCAATGAAGCTGTTCCCAGCTGGCTCACATGCAGACCTCCAGCCCACTGAGTGAACTGCAGCACTCCTCTATCATTCCTGAGCTACTTCCCAAAAGCAGCTAAAGGAAAAATGGGAAGCCTTGTAACAGTTTAGGCAGCAGAGCAAGTTTCCATTGAGCATTACTAAAATCCTTTCAGAACTATATTAAGATTTTTGTTCCTATGAAAGCACTGAAAATATTGAAATCAGTAGGCATGAATATTCATGAAGCAAAAACAATCGAGGCAGTCCAGCTGCTGGAATTATCATTGGGGTGGGGGAATGGGAAAACAAGGTCTACATATTAAATTATGCTGCTCAGCATTAGGGACCCAAGGAAACATCAGCCCACCAAACATAAGCCAGACTGTGGCCTGTGTGTTCAAAAGAGAATAGCGATGTTTGAGATATCTGACTTTCTAAAATCAGTTTTTTCTTCTTGATCAATGAGTCCTACTCTGCCAGGAAGACTGCAGGGGGTGTGTTTTTGTTCAGCATTGGGTGATAGAAGAGCAACCGTGCATGCAAACAGCTTCTACCTTCCCACATCCACACCCACTCTACTAACTGTCTGCACTCCTCGATCACCCCCAAACCGTGATACTGAAACTCACACTATACCATAGAAAATGTAGGCTTCTAAGGTAAAAGACAAATGCCAAAAACTCATTTATCTTAGCTTCTTTTGAAAACATTCACCAAATTTCACTGTGTACCTCCCCGACTGATCTGAACTTAATGTCCTCCGGGCAATTTTTAAGAATTACCCATAGTTATTACTATAAATTCACTCATAGTTCACTAAGTTACACTAATTTCAGCTGAGCCACCATTAGAGATATCAGGTGTTTAATACAGACCTGTCCATGTTGATTATATTGCAACTGAGGAATAGTCAGTAAGGGAATACTGAAAATGATGTTGGCAAACGGACAATGTCTAGTGACTAGTATCACTAACCATTGCCTATCTGAAATATTAGAGTTATTATCCCTTCCTTACCATAGATAATTCCTTTAAGAGTATTGTCATATAGAACCAGTAATGGATTGTACAGAAAGTAAGAAATATTAGTTTACTAATCCTACTGGTTGAAGAAATTTATGTGACAAGAGAACATCAATGAGCACTACACTAAAAGCCTGTTTCCTTGATGGCATTTTGACAAAGAATAAGCAGGCTGTGCAACAAGAAATAATAGTGTTTTAAACATTTACATGAGCACTTCAGAGCTGTAACCCTGCCATATAATTTTGAAAATGCATAGGCCCTCACTGCAGGGCCCCAATTTTTTAAGTTAAGATTATGTAGAAGATTCATAAGGATTATGAGCATGTAACTGGTATGAGTAGTATGATTACAACAGTTGAAGTCCATCTGTTAAAAATGCAAACAAACATCCTTGTGCTTTCTCCTTTGCTGTAAGATACATTTGTCTTCTGAAAACATCTGAACACTACCTCATTATAGTCCTTCAAATCCCTCCTTAAACTATATTTTGTCACAACAGCTACTAAGAAGTTGAAAAGATTAGGCTTTCCATGTTCTGGCCCGAAGATCCTTTTGTGTTAACCAATACCATCTTGTTTTCACACGTTCTCCGTCTGCATGCCTGTTTTATACTTGGAATGTAAGCAGATGGGTCATGCTCCACAACTAGGAATGGCTAGCTGTACAATACAAGTAGAAGTAGCATTATTACTATTATTAATATAATAATAACTATGCCATATTAGATTAGTTTCCCTATCGAGTCAATCTCAGAGAAAGAATTCATCTCTGTACTTCAGAAACTACACAACCATTTCAGGAGCGCACCCTCACAAGAGAAATATGAATCATTCAGAGACGCACATGGTTTATATGAATGCCACATTTTTGCATTTGGATTCCTGATTCATCTGACAGATGTGAGAAAATTCGTGAAGTTAGACAAGTCCCAAATGATTGCACGTGTGCGGATGCTGAAAAGCACAAGTTATTCCACATATTTTGGCATTAAAAGTACTGAGTTTTTTTCCTCTGGTCAACTGTTCGTTGTGATATAGCTACAGTTGCGCATTATTAGCAATACCACCTGTCTTTTCGCATCCATTAAGAAGATTTGACAGACCTTATAATAATCAAGAGTAATGGCAGTTTACACTCTCCTATCTGATCCAACCTCTTATACTTTGAAACCCTCAAAACCAAAATAAAACCTCCCAGCAGGCATCTGAGGTAACATGGATGACATAAGGACATGTAGAACATTTTTTAAAATAAAATACTGTAACAGAAACACTGAAATGTGAGACAGATGCCAAAGTCATATGTTAAGTATGCACATATATATATTTTGCCATTCTTGCATGGTACTACTCATTACAACTTTGATAACAAGCAAACAGGGACTGATCCCCCTACCTTAAGTTTTTACTCCCATATAATCTACTGATATCAATAGACCAACTACTCCTGATGTTCCTCTGTGCCAGAACCTGATGCAAACCTCACTGAGCTCCCTGGAATTCCTCTTGCTGAGCATCCTGAGCTTTAGGCAGGGTGCTTATGGACTCTGCGATGGAAATTCAAGATGGCTGTGTGGGGCAGGCTGTATTTCACAGACATCATGCATCTCCTCCGCTCTTCAACTGTCTCAGAGTCATTCTCTATAAAGTTCACAAGCATAGTACTCATGCTGTGCAAACAAATAATTTGTTTTCAGTTAACAATCCCCAACATCAAACAAACAATGGAAGTAAATTTCTTAGTTTATATCTTTTTTCTTTCCCCCCTTCCTGCTGTTTATTACCAGCAAATGTGATTTCCATCATATAGAGTGCAAGATCTGTGGCCCAGCTACAGCATTTATACATTTGTGCAGCACCAAGCACAGTGTGGTTTTGATATTAATTTGGCACTGTCACTCTGCGAACACTTTTTGTAGTGTTGCTTTCTTTGGAATTCACAAGCGTATAATGCATTGCTTAAAATTAGATAAGCAAAATGTGTGATTAAGCATCAGAATGATTTATAACTATTACAGTCAATGCCTCTACCTCTGATCTACAGGTGGCTCCTTCC
The DNA here is from genome assembly GCF_047716275.1 of Strix uralensis. Taxonomy (NCBI): domain Eukaryota; kingdom Metazoa; phylum Chordata; class Aves; order Strigiformes; family Strigidae; genus Strix; species Strix uralensis. The sequence goes on from NC_133972.1 coordinate 30,677,200, forward strand.
CCCACAGGCTCTCTGCATCTCCTTCTCACCATGTTCAGAGTGTTTGAGGATATATTTCAAGTAACTGTATTTTTAAATAGATAAATTTTGCACTTGTTAAGGTATACAGACCCAATAGCTATCATATGCTTTACAAAATGTACCCAGTATTACGCTTCTAGAGGCACGTTAATTCCTTAACTTGAAGCAAAGCAGACAACATTTGAAAAAAGTTATTCTGTGTTTCCCCAAGGTATTTCTTAAATTAGTCACATCTACTTCCTTGGTACACTGTATGGGCTATTGGCCTTCATTTACAAAGTATATATGCAGTCCTGAGAAAGATTTGGTTTTGTCTCCTGTCATTTGTTTCATGAGTAACCACAGAAAAGTTACAAATTCATCCAGGCACCCATTTCCCCCATCCATAATTTGGCTAACAGCAGTTTACAAAACCATATGATGCTGTAATTCATTACCACAGCTGTAAGATGCTTGGGACAGGGAGCGTCACTTCATTTTGCATTTATAACACAGCTAAGGAGGCAGATCTACCAAGGGGAGGCCTAGGGAAGCTGTAAGCCACCTCCTCCTCCCAGCCCATTAGCCAGCAGAACTCACTTCCCTGCCAAATCCTACCAACCACTGACAGGTCACCGAGGCCGGGCAGTTTGACACTCTATTGCTTATAAGCCACACAAATAGCTCCATCAGCATTTCAGAAAATGATGCTATGATCCTCCAACAATGGACACCAATTACAAAATAATTATTTTCTATGAAAAAATGTAAAATGCAGTAATTTTTCATGCTGTGTGAATCTAACAGATGGGTGATATAACACACGAGAGAGAGATCAGTTATATTTCAGCATCCACCATTTAAAGCAGAAGCTTGCCACTTAGTAAAAGCAACTGCAAGGAAAATGTCTCTCACTGGAGGTCACTATGCTCTCTGAAAGGTACGGTGGTTGAATCAACATGATGTACATCCATCCAATACCCAGATAGCATGTCACATTATTTCAAGGAATATGATCAGACTTTCTCAGCCAGTTGGATTTGCTGGTTCAGCAGTCTTATGACTAAAAACAGGGATGAAATACTTTTAGTGCCTGCTTTTAAATTATAAAGCTACAAGGAGGCTGAATCTTGATTAAGAGACAGTCAGGCAGTTGTACCTTGAACAACTAGTCTGATGTTCAGTTTCCTGTTATCCTGCTCAGTGAACCAGTAAGGTGAATATAATCAAAAATGGTGTCTTGCATGGAGATTTTACAGCATGATAATTGTAGGAAAGGAATACAAATTAAAGCTTTTAAAAGACAGATCCAACATGCTGCTAGAGACTTTCTACAAACAGGAATATCCACCACAGATGAAAAAGTGAGGCCTAAATCTTTCAGATTTAAAAAAAGGAAAACCAAAGCAAGCAAGCAAACAAAAAAACCACAACAAACCACGCACACACACAGAGTGCATCAAAATCACCACAAAGGTTAACGGGATGGTTTTACAGTTTGGCCCCAGTTCTGATCTCATTACACATTTTAACCCAGCTTGACTGATTGTACTTTGCTTTTCCAAATTTACAACAATATTTTCAGGAGGAGAAAGATGTCGTTTAAAAACTGGTGGGCCAGATATTCTAGGAATGCTCATCTCTCACGGCTCACACAAAAGAGAAGTAGCTCATCAGCAGATAGTTTAAAAAAAAATTAGGTTTTATTTTTACAAAACTTATATAGTTCTGGATTCAAAGATATTTCAGCAAAGCCATCCTTCATCCTATGATAGCAGCCTTTATGAATCACTACTATAGAATCATAAAGATAAAATCATTATATTACTTATTGAGTGAAAACTTCCAGGGGAAAAGAAAAAAAATCTCCCTTCCCATCTGGCAACTTCCAAGGCAAATATTTATACTTTAAAAAAAAAGATTGCTCTAGATCCAGAATAAAGCCAAATTACTTCCTGTAAAGTATAAATAAATATGCATTGTATAAAGGTGAGCTTAGATGAAGAAATAGTTTCTATTATATATATTATATATATTTTAAAATATATTATATATTTCTATAGTATCTATATTAAATGTATCATGCAATATATATTTCTATATATTATATATTATAATATATATAAAAAATAGGGTTTCTATTTTAGATTTTTAGACTACAAATTGTGCTGCATCTTCCCTGTGGCTCTATTTTAAGAGACCCAGTAAAAATTAAATCTCAGCAAAACAAAATATGCACTCAGGGAAGCAATAAATGAGCACTCTGGGAAGACATAAGCAGGTGAGAATCAGTTTGAGAGATTGATAGGATGAACATGAGGTAATGAGAATTTCTAAACTGTTTGACTAGGCAATTAATACAGGACTTGTGACAAGAAAAACATGTGTAATAACACATTACTGACCACTCGATGAATTCATTCAATTGTGAACTAGCTGAACAACTGGATTTTAATCTCATTTGCCTTTTTTTCTTTTTAATAGGAGTAGCTGAATAAATAACACCATTGAATTACTCTCAAATCTGCCCCCACACAGGGTTTTCAGAACAAGCTTCCAGATTGCTAAGCCTAAGGTACACATGGACTGCAGCCCCAGTGGGCAAGCTCTGCCCTTGCTGCTGAGCCACACCAACCCACCTCACCCCATGGATCTGTGCAAGTGCTCTGCGGCTCCTGCGGGACTACCCAAGCACCACCTCTTCAACAGGGTCTGTGTGCATAACAGCATAACATGGTCTGTGTCAGCTGGCTCAGTATAACTCAGAGAAATCTGAAATATGTCATTCCTGAAATCAGATTGTTATAAACTATAGGTTTTTTGCTCCTGAAATCAGGCAAGTACAGCAAAATTACTCAAGAGTTTCATTACCTTAATAGTTCATTTTGTTTGATTTTTATTTGGTCACAGTGGGGGAAGGCCAGGAAAGCAGGATTAAGTATATTTCTTGCAGGCATTAGGTTGAAAGCATGAGTGTATCTAATACCATGGCATCTACATGAACTTACACAAAGATGAAACAAGGCATGTTATGAAAATGAAGTGGTAATTCGAAAATTTACTTTTCTGAAGACAGCCTTCAGCTCTTGGGCTAAGGTCCCTCCTTTCTTCACCCCAGACATGGAATTTGGTTCATTGTAAAATTTAACTTGATGCCACTTTGTTTGGAGTCCTATTAAAACCAGTTCTGGATCCAGTACCTGACACATATCAGAGAACTAGTGGCAAAGTACTACAGGCTACTTTTGATGTTTCTGAAAACAGACCAAGCCCTATGACCATGTCATCTTTTTTCAAGAAAGGCAGTTCCTCTACAGCTAGAGGACCTTCTCCTCTCTGCCTTCTCAAGACACAAATCCCTCCTTCTCCAGAGGAATAGACCTCTCCATGCCACTGCTGTCAGTGCTAGGTCAAATCAGGTTTGTAGTGGAAGCAGGCTCCAACTTCTGAGAAGCTGGCCCTCGATACAAGAGCTGCTGCTCCCTCCAAAGTCTGCTGAACAGAACACCAATAAAGTTGGCACCTTAGAAGAAACATTTTTTCAGTGAAAGGTTGCCAATTTCTTGGCTACTCCCTCAGGAAAATACAATTAACTCATCTGTAATAAGAGCACTTATACACACTCAATTTAATTCCAGCTTGTATGCAACTCCTACCCTCCCTGTCCCCCTGTCCCAGACTGTTGACTTGCATGGAACAAAAGACTGACCCTGGAAGACTTTTCTTGATTAGCATTCCATGACTAATGCAAAAATTAAGGGAGATAATTCTGTTAGCTATACTTCTGAGGAAAGTCTTTTATGAGCTAGGCCTGACAAAGCAAGTGAAAATTCCAAATGCTCTAAGAACCTAGGAAAAAGAGGAGAGATAAGGGGGCGGAAGGAAAAAAAAAAAAAAAAAAAAAAAAAAGTGAAGATGCCGAGAAGGTATTGTGACTCTGGTTTTAGAGAAGGGAGGGTGGGAGGACCTTTTGTCTTCATCCCTTGGCTTCACCCTTCTCTGCTTTGCACCACTCATAATCTCTCTGGTGTAAAAGGGGAAGAGCAGAGATGCTGTGCGTTAATATGGCCTCAAAAGTTCACCCCACACAATGTGTTCTTCTACAATGATGAGAAAATCCCTTCCCCTTCCTTGCAATGACCAGCATTTCTGTATTAAAACATGAAGCATGCTGCATATTTATTGAATCAATTTCTTGTATCTTAAATCGCTTTGTATCAGTTGGACCATACTAAATACCTGTTGGTATCTTTACCTCTCAGCTCATGCAGTGTAATGCAATTTAGCTTAACCAAGCTGAAATTATTTTGTACTCGTCACGTACTAAGACACAAGCACAACTAGGACTGTGACCCAGAATTAATACACAGATTCTCAATTCCTCATAATTTGATTATACTACTTAACCAAGGATACCTGCTCTTCCCACTGTAAGTCACCATCAGCTTTCCTAAAACCAGAGAAACTGTTCATGTCTTAAAGACAGGAAATGAGTTATAAGAACTCACAGAAACTCAAGAATAACACATCTGAAGAACTTTTCAACCTACAAATCTCAGTAAACTTGAGGGTTTGGGGAGAAAGGTTTATTTCTCAAATCAGTGGCAATTAAAAATGCTATTAGCCAATAACTTAAACCTGACAGATCATCTTAAAGAGCTAAAAATTACTTTCCAAGCATGAAGTTCTTGTTTTCTCAAGTAGCCAAGAACAGGTGAGGCAGAATGAGATGAAAGGATTCAGGATTTAATTTATATTGGACCACAATCAGCAAGATGACTAGTAGTCAGATCCATTCATAATGACTTTAGTAGAAAAATTTTTCCCTTGGTAGAAATCAAATAGGCTAGGAATTACTGTGGATCTGTGATAAGGCAAGACTGCTGGGGTTTTTTTGTTTTACGATAAATCAGTATTTAATGAAGTCTATATTACTTTTTCTGTTGTGGTTTTTTGTTTGTTTATTTTTGTTTTTTTTAAGTGGTCCAAGTGGTAAAGAATGGACTTTCTTTTGGTGTTCTATCAACTAATGATGGCAGGTCCCATTATGTTTTCTTTTCACAGCTTTACTCAGTAAAGGAGCTCTTGCTATTTGTTCCCAACACATTTGTTTCTCCTTGCTGGTACCAAATATTTTTGGGCCTTTTAGAGATCTTCAAAAGTAGAATATTTATGTTAAGATGCTACTTGAGATTGACATCACAAAGAAGGGGTTTGTTTTACAGAAACAAACATACAAAACAGAGGCTTACTTTACAAAAGACAAACCAGCTTACCCTCATCTGCAGTTCCACTGTAAAACTGCTTGTAAAGCAAGTAACCTTGGTTTAGATCAAAAGAGATGGAGAAGATGCATTTTTGTGAAAAGACTGATTAGCAATCATAGGTAGGACCTGCATCATATGGTTAATTCAAAAGAGTTCAAAGAGCATCTCATGAACACTCAAATACTTTATGAACAGCAAAAAATAGCTTAGACAAATTCAGCACTTGTACACAGCAGAAATAGATAACTGAATCAATAGCATATATGTTCTCTCTAGAAAGGGTCAATATAATTTAATGCAGAGGAAAAAAAGACAAAACCTGTGTGAGAAAACCAGGTGAGACGGTAGGTATCAGGACTAGGACTTCATTCCCATCTGTTAGATTTAAGAACAGCAACTAGTCCAGAATGAACAGAGGAGGTTATATTTGAGGCCTCCCTAGCTGAGAGGCAGTAAAGAAACAAATACACAAAGATGTTCCCCAAAAATGTGAGGAAGGACTACTGCCTACTCTAAAATGGAGAAGAGGTGTTGCTTTGCTTCCTTCCCCCTCAAGGATGTGGAGTCAAGTTCTTCCCTAAGACTGGAAATTAGCACTAATGAAGAAACTTTACAGCAGGGTTGCTGTGGCTCTGTCCCAGCTGGCAGGAGGCATGATCAGTCTTCGCTCTTTGCAATGTGCTTTACTATGCAACACTGCAAAATGGAGTAGATTTCTTCTCCATCTCAATTCCAGACCTATTTCTGCAATAGAACAAGTTATCATTTTTTTCATGACTAGTGAATTTGCAGAGGCTGTTTATGTTGTATTTGCCTCAAAAATGTCACACTTTATTTTGAACATAATAATTGAATTGGCCTTTGTAGAATCAATTCAAGAAAGTATTTAATCACGTTCTTAGAACAACACATCCTTTAGAACAAAACTGAATCAGGTGCTTAGCTTTAACTGTGGACGACATTTTCTAAAAATCACAGACTTATTAATAGAAAATTCACTGTTCATTCTCTGTCTCTTGCTCTGGAAGGAACAGGTAAGTTCCCATGAATGCTACGTGCTTGTGCAGTGATGCTAAGGTGTGACTGAGAGACGCTGTAGGGGTGCCCACAAAGCCCATCAAGCTGGTAGTGAGTTAGCTGCTCCAGATCTAGAAGCAGTACTATACTGTGATGTCTGCATTGCAAGTCACTGGCATCTCATTTTCTCTAGAGAGGAATGAAACTCCAAGCATGAAAAAGGAGAAAGCGCTATATATATATATTAGGTACCCTGCACTCAGTTAACAGATTTTTTTGTCTGTGTTGCTTTTTTTTCCCCCCTCCTTTTTTTAAACAGAAAAGCTGCAAGCCATACACATGAAAATATGGCATATGTTTCACCACATCAGCAAAACACTGCCCCTTAGACCGACAAGCTTCATTAACAGACAGGGGTCATTAGGTTTGGAAGGTCAGTTGTATTTTGTTATACCCCCTCTGAGGGCTGTTCTACTGCATTAAGCCAAGATATAAGTTTGGTTACTCCTAGCAGAACATTACATTGTGTGGGCACATATCAAAACCCCTGAATGCAGATCATGCAATTACTGCTTTTGCAAGAAACTTATGACAACTCCCTTTCTTGATGATAACTCTAGACTACAACATATTATTATTAGTGATGTAAGTACAAGAGGTCATCAATTTTCTCCACCTTCACAATATGTACCATTCAGAGAAGCAAATGGATTTTGACAAGTCATGCCATCTAAATTACACATGTATATGAATGCATGATTTCTGTTCTTGGAGGTAGAAAAAATAAAGTTTTATATTTAGAAAAGAACCAAAACTCTTTATATTTAGAAAAGAAGTTACCCCAAAGCCAGGTCTTCAAAGTCTCTCAAACCTTTCCTGAAATTCTTCATCTGCATTAAAAAAAAAAAAAAATAACATGCACATGCCAAACCAAATATTTTTATGTAGACATCAGGAGTATCTCAAAGCATAGGATTTTCCAAAGCACTTGTACCAGATCTGTGTGTAACTTCCTAGCTGCTGGGTAAGTATCACCCTGGCTGAATTTTTTCACCAAACCCCCATTTGAAATCACCCCCTATTTCTCTCTTAAAGGAGAAAGAGGTCAGATCAACATAATGTAGTCCTGTTGTTATTTGATTGGTTTTCCTCAGATTCATAAGGATGGGACCACATTGCAAAATAGGTATCCAAAATCCCACTGAAAATATCACTGATTTTTCTGGCCAAGGGGTTGGGGTCAGTGTATTAGAAGTCTCAGAAATCAGAACTGTATTGTGACAGCTTCCCAAGTGAAATCAGAGCTTCTTTGGATTCAGGATTAACATGCAGTCCCTTATTCACTTTGGCTGTATATACAGCAGCTACCAACTTAAACAGAAAGCAGGTATGAAAACATTGGTAGCCACAACACCAAGTGTCTGCATTGAAGTATAAAGTAATAAAGCCTTCTGAAGCTATCCAAGTCCCAGCACCTAGAATTTTGTACATAAATGCATACAAGTACTGCAGAAGCATGTCTCCCTTCCGCAAAAAACTCTATACTCAGGCCAGACTCAAACTTCATATCCAATATTTTTTTTAAATTAATGTGAAACCAATAATCAGGAAGGGCAAAGTTTCTCCTGTTTGTGAAAGATCTTTTGTGCTTTACAAATGCCTTCCAACAGTCAGGACCACCGTGGGCTCTGCACTGGCAGCAGATACTGGCCTGCTGGCAGGGTTAGAGGATACAGCAATGGAAACTCCCTGAATCCCCCCTCAATAAAGAGATGAGTGAGCTGCTGAAATCCCACCACTTTTTTAGCCAGGAAAATGTACTTTTTGAGTTATGTTGTTTCACTAGATTGTAAAAAGAAGCTTTTTCACACACTTCCACCTGTGACGTAACCCCTGAAAAGGTTTCTCAAGCCCACGTCTCCTAGTCAGGGTGCAACAGCCTGGGTCTACATCTTGGGAACTGGACCTCCAGTCCAACATTCTGTGCCCCTGAATGCCTCACAGTGTGACTGGTCACAGCTTCTGAAGGCTGCTGTAAACACACAAGTCAGCTCAAACACAAGAGCCTACCAACCCCAGGTTCTGTACCTTCAGACAAATCAAAGGTAATTCCTGTTCAATTCTAGTTAGCAATTATGCACAACTTAATTGCATTCCATTTCCCACACGATAGGTTTTTTCCACTCCTGGGAAGCTCTGAAACTTCCCTTGGTTTACCTCATTCAAAAACCTTAGAGATGATCATCCTATACAGAGTTGTAAATCCTGAACTTCTACCTAGCCTAATACAAAAGTCATGTATTAAAGCATCCAATCCCATTTTTTGCATGGTATGAAAGATGAAAATAACAGAAGTCAAAAGTTAGGTATTTCTTCCTACCTCCCTCTAGTTAGCTTACTCCTTTTATGACTATATACCGTACCTTTACGTGGTACTTTACATGGTAAGACTCATGTCTTACACAAAGCACTAAAACAAGCACACTTCAGATCAGCATTACAGTGAACTCAAACCAGTAAAGCACTCTCATTTTCAACAGTCTACCCTAATTTACATCAGTCAGGGATCCAGCACTTTAAAACCACAGCTCCACACCAAAGAAAAAGAGACCAACAAGGATGTCCCTTTGGATGCTGCTGGCCACTACTTTATAGGAAGAAATCCCACCACTCCTCTTCCCCCAGGATCAAGCCATTTCACAATGCTGCCACACAGCTCTGCACTATGAAAGACTGTGTTTCTCCAGCAGAACCAGGTCCCTACCTACAACTTTAAAGTCACAGCTATACAGTAGTCTTAAAGAAGTCATCATTAAAACAGAAACTACAAATCTATACTGTTCTACTTCAATATGTGGATTTGTTTGCCTGTTTTTAAAAAAAAAAAAAAAAAAAAGTGCTTAGGAAGGGTAATGAGAAACATCTTTGTCATTCTAGTTCTTGTTCCTCAGCTGCCATGAATCAGTGATGCTCTGCTAATTTTCATTTGAGTTGCTTTGACTTATACCACCTGTAGATCTCACTCTTGGTCCTGAATGTAAAGTAAACTTATGTCTAGTGGCCAGATGCTCAGCTGGATCATATCAGCATACTCCCTTCTTTGAAGTGCATGAAGTACTTGGATTTACAGCAGCTGTAGGTCTAGTCTTGAATTGTTCGTTTGAGTTTTTAATTTTGAATAACCTACCAGGTATAAAGAGTGGTAAAACTGTCAAAGATATAGTTTATAAAACTACATATTTGATGGCATGTTAGTCTCTGATTATTATGCTCTGAGGTACATATACATAAATATGATATGCACAAATTTCCATTGATAGTCCGTCAAAACATTTGTCTGTATAATGGCTAATGTGCTGAAAGAAATCATACAAAAGCCAGTGCTTGTTTATGCCTAGAGTTTAGTTTTAGAATTCACTCTCCTGTTTCTGCTGGGGTTTTTTTCAAGGCACTTAGCATTTGTGGAATGGACCCAAAAGATGCACATTCTGTTGCTGTAATCCAGTCAATGTTTGTCTAACTAGAGCCAAGTTTACTGACATACTTTCAGCTTAGAAGGTCTGTTTTATTTATTACAGCCAAAATTGTCAAGCTTGGCAGCCTAAAGTCAAGCACCAAAATCTATATTTAGGCATTTATATAAGTGGCCTACTTCCCACAGGCAGTGAAAACCTGTAAACTTCAAAAGTCAGCACCCAGCACCTCTGAAAATCAGGTCAGTCAGCTGCAAAGATATGCAATTACCCACGTTTGAAGGAAACATGCCTTCATTTGTATGACTTTGGTATATAAAGTGGCATCATATGTCCTATGAAGAACACTTTCAGCACAGCTTTTGAGAACTCCAATTCCTTCTGCAAGTCCTCCTACAACAGCAATAACCTAATTAAATGTATCATTGATTCTTTTCATCTAGATAGAATATGATCTGACTAGTGAATTGACTAATAACGTGTTGAAAAGACCCCAGTGATTTGACTCACTTTCTTCCCATTTAAACATTGTATGAATCTCAGGCATTGTGTCTGTGGTGGTTGCCCAGAGCTGGTTACGTGGCTGAACAGATCATCTTCATTTGATTTGTACAATAGCATGTTAATTGCAGTGCTGAGATGTGCTTAAGGCATATTGATTACCAAATGACCTTCTGTAGCTCCTATTTCCCATGCTACCAAAACATCTATTCAAAATCTTTAAAAGTGAGCAGAAATGTCTGTTAGAAAAGCTTTCATTTACTATCAGTCTAGGACTGTGATAAAGGATGCTATTGCTAGTATCAGAGTTGCAATATACTTGCTGCAGCTCCACTGATCACTAAGCCCCTGGTCATGAGAGACAAGCCCCTCCTCTCACTGGTCCTAACACATTCCTAATAAATTTAGTTACAATACAGCTGTTTGCAAGAAACAGAAATCGCTCAGCAGGACTTGTGCTGATGGTATTCCAAAGGCGCTCTATAACTGCAGCAAGGATTTCATCATTTCACCATGGGGGCTGGACATCTGGGTTGCTGAAGTGAGCTAAGCAGGCACTAGCAAGGACTCCATCTAGAATAAGACTAGCTTTCCTTTGTGCTTTGGACAGATAATGGTCTTCAGAGCATAAGCAATGTTATCTTGGTTTTGCAATTCTGGAACCAAAACCAGCAAAGATGTGACACCTAAAAAGTGACCCAATTAAGGTTTCTTTGCTCTTCTTCCAATACTGTAAGCAAATATGCTAGCAAGTAGCATCCACTCTAATGTATGAAGTGTGAGGAACCACACAAAAGAAGGTATCTACAATATCCTTGGCATAAGTCTACAGGAAGAATCATTCTGCAGATATTTTCGATATTTCGATAAGGAACCCTTGAGATACGTATATGTATATATATGATCCTCTGTTATTGTGGTCCCTGAGAAATCTCATCAGGAACCAGATTACATGCTTTATTATACTGTTTTATTATACTATATGGCTTATACTACATGCCTGATAAAGGCTAAACAACAAGACTCTGTCTCTTCAAAGATTTGACAGACAGAACTTCTGCATCATACCTGAATTATGGCACCCTTTCAAATGTAAAATTTAGCTGCATTCCAAATCATATAAATAGCACCAGCTGGAATTGTAAAAGGAACTAAAGATCCATTTTTTCTGGGCCTGGAAGGTCTTGATTTTCTTTTTCTTACCATGAATTGATTGCATTGTTATGAGTGCTTAAGCAAAGAGGGAAAGCAATAATGTTTGGCTGCTGATTCCCCAAAGTATGAAAGAGAAATTATAGGATTTTGGTCTTACAAAGAAACTGTCCTTGCAGCATCTCTTTTTGCCTATTAACTATATGGTAGTCCATCATGTAAACATTTGCAAATTATGAAGCACAAAAGATAAAATATTGTAAATACCAGTCTCAAGAAACAGCTAAAATAAACAACATGCATGGGCTGTTGCATACTTACCACAGCAAAGGAGAATTTATGGCTGACTTAATAGTGCATACAGTATATGCCCCAAAAAAGTTTACCTTACAGAAAAAGAGATCTGTTCTGCTGTAACCACACTGAGTTCCATTCAGCTGCACTGAGCTGAGCATCTGTACATGGCTGTAAGTAAAAGCACTGGGCTTATGTCATCATTATTGCACCGACTGTTATTGAATCCTTCTACTTATATGGAAACAGTGTGTTTCAAATTATAATATTTTTATCAAGTTATAATTTAATGGCAGCCTCAGTTTGTAAGTAGCCCAAGACAGGAAAACTGGAGATGTTAGAAGTCAGGGATGAAATGCATTGGCAGGGAAGTATGGAAGGAGTTTATTTAAGGATCTGCCAAAGCCATATAGTCTTATAATTCAGTTTTATGAGTAAAGGGTATCAACTCCTACAAATTCTTAGAGATTCATTTCCCAAGAGCCAGGTCAAGATTTGGACACACACACAAATAATAATAGAAATTAAAGAGTAAAATGTCTTATAGCTCTTTTTTAGCCTCAGCATTTTCCTGGAAATATGGAAGTGCAACCAGTCTGCCATTCCCTATCCTAACCAAGCAGACAAAATGGCAGTAGGATCTTAGGTAATTCAGATAGGGAGAAAAGGATACAATATGGAAAATGCAGAGAATCACTGATTTTGTTTATCTCTGTCAGAGAAAGATTGGCATTTTTAATATTTGCAAGTCCTTTCAATAAAAAGTTTCATAACTAATTATTCATCCTTCTAGCATTTCCCTTGGAAGACTAATCAACTAGTTAATACAGTACTTCCCAACCAGTAAGAAACGACAGCCTGTAAGTCCCGTCCATCAATGACACAGGAAGGGCCACCTTCTACTCACAACTAGGATCTATTCTATTTACAAGGAATAAAAAGTTTCTTAATTAACAGAAGTGAATATGGAGTAAAATGCTTGAGAGAACCTGGTACAATTCAGGCTGAATTGAGAAAAGTGACCTTTTTAGTGCATTTGGTGTCTGAGCAAAGTCCAGTGAACCTTTCCACTGACTTAAATGCCATTATCCTCTTTTATCTGCCACTAGACTTCAAAACTGCACTGACCTAATTGAGCTCAAAATTGGGTTCATAAGTGCAAACTTTCCTCAATCTTTATAACTATTTTTTCTCTGCTGTATCCATTGTATCACATAAAAAAAATTATTCGGACTTCTTTGGGCTGAATTGCATCATAGATGCAATGAAGAAAACAGGATGCCTGTGATGTAGAACCATATTACTTTAAAAATAAAGCAACACCACATGTTTCTTTGCTTGTTATTCTGTACCACTAGATTAGCACATTTCCAAATGACTTCACAGTTTCACCACAACCTCAGCAATTATTCATATAATAGAACGTTTGAAAAGATAGATGGTTTTATTCAACTAAATGTCTCAATTTTTCAAGTCTCTCATGTATTTCCTGGCAAAATTACGTTGGAATGGAAGAATAAAAGCCATGTTTTATTTGCCTTAGTGACATAAATGTTCTCAGTCAGAAAGTATAGGTACTTTTAAATGATATTTCAACAATAAAATTAGACATATGACACTTTTCCTGTTGTAATTGCTAATAAGGCATATCTGTGCCTATTGCTTGAGACGCAATATGCCTTTGGTATTGACAGCATTCGGCTGGCACTTATGGAAAGATGTTAGCATGAAGAAATCTCCTGGATAGGTTGCAGAGATCATTGCATGGATAATTCCACTAAAAAATAACTACCTACCTGTTGGAGAGGATTTTTTTTGCTATTTGTTGAGTCTTTAACATTTTAGCAGAACAATAAAGCTTTTTAAACACCTTGAAGTACCTACACAGCAGATTATGTTAATAGGTACTAATTTAATAATTCAAAATCATTTTTATTGAAAAAGAGATGTCCATGCATACAGAATGATATTACAAGAATGTAGATATGTGTATCTTGCATTCATGCATATAATTACAATAGACACCATGTAAGTTCTGCTGTTCATTTACCTTTCTGGTAGCACTTGATGCCCTGCTCAAGCTGTGAAGTGTTTCTACTGCAAAAGAAAGCCTAACCTTACTCACTTTGCCTTCACCCATTCTACTTCCTTACTGTCTATGGGAAATCTACTGATACAATTCACCACAATAAGGATAGAGCTATTCCCCCCCGCCAAAGATCACTATATTAGCTAGAAGAAACCTGAAGATAGTAAAATCCTGCCAAGCTCAAGGAAGTTATTGTCCAGTTGACAACTGCATCCACTGCTAACGGGTACTGCATAACCACTACTGGACAAGCTTATCAGACTTGATGAAGGGGTATAACTTAATGAAGTCTGACATGAATAAGCCCCCTGTAAAGTCTTCTCATAGGTACAGTTATATGAAAAAACTTTGGGTGAAGAAAATGCCTCAACAAGCTTAAAATGCTGCAAAAGGCAAAATCACAGGCTAGAGAGGTGGGTGTTAAAAAGTTGGTGGATTATGTTGAGCGAAATATTGCTAGTTTGGGAAGAAGAGGAAGTTAAGAGCAGTTATCTCTAGTGAATGCATTTTCAGTGAATACAAAAAACTGAAGAGAAAGCCTTGTTAAAATTACAGGAGGTGGAGGCCATCGCTTCATCTCCTTCATAATGAAAATGCCTCATAAATAGACCTTCCCTTCAAACAGACTTTCCTCAGTAATTGGGTAAATAATCCATGTACATTTTAATCCACCTTTTTGCTCATAGAGTGCTGAGCGCACATTCTCCAAGTTCAATGCATAACAAATTATGGCAGCCTCAAGATAAGCAAGTGCAATTACTTTATCAGTGTAGTATTAGAAAAGCGTCAAAAGGACTATTCACACACAGAGAGTGCTATACAGTTCTTTGCAGTGACATATTTTTATTTTAAAGAGGTAAAACAATAATCCAGTAGATTATTAGTTCCATCATCTTTTCTTCCTCTCTCTCTAATCCCACATACACTCATCAAAACATACATCTTAGAACATGGCAATTGCCCTTGGAAAGTTCTGATTTAAAAATCATTTCTCTTTCGGGTAGTGGGAGCTAAAAAAATATTTTAATTTCTGGTTCTCTTAAAATTGATTTTTTGTCTTGAGAATGGTGCTGCAGTGTATAAAGAAATCTATCATAACACTGAGATAGTTATGAACTCCATTTGGTATTAAAAGAACTAGCAGTCATGTCTGAGAAGAGATGTGCTGAATAGTTGTGGCATATCACTGACAAATCATGTTTTTATCTAGCTCAGTCTGAAGGAAAAGTAGACAAAGTAGATCATGAAATTCTGTCTCTTAGACCAAAAACTGTATAAAATATCAGCTGTCAAGGTCAAACAAGTTCTTTCTTTACATGGTGTCAATAGTCCAATCTTTAAAAAATCAAGGTAAAGCAAGGCCCCACATTCCCTATGAAAGCATACAGATATTGGCCTGATTTAATAGTCATTGATGGCAACTGTTTTTATTAAAGTCAGGAGGCTCTTTTGTGGTTTCCTAAACACATATTTCCATCCTGATTTCATTAATTATCAGCTGTGGGTTTTGGGGCAGCTTGTTTTATGTTATCGCCCACTGAAGTAAATGGTTATTGTGGATATCTTGTTTATTTCTAGATTCCAGATACTATGCTCATGTATACAAAAGAAGCCTTCATATATTAACTACTTACAAAACAGAAAACAATGGATTGTGTTTCTTAAAAGTTCAGCATCTGTGGGGAAATACCTTTTGGTTATCTCTTAAAATAAGGTACTGACATTTTCAAGTATGTTAGTAGACATACGATAGATAAAATTAAAAGGCTTTGAAATAATAGAACATGATAAACTTCACCTTCTACCTAGTAAAGGTAATTTTTAAAACAGTGTTCAGGAACATATATATTTATGCCAATGCTATTGGAATAGCATCTCCCGTCACCCTCTGCCAAACTACTTAGTTTGGTCATGGTATGAAAACACACACTCTACATTATAGCTTATATGACTGAACATACAGCTGAACAGTGTACAGTGATATTCCTGTACAGGCTAAATAAAAAGAGCAACAGCAGATATTTTTAAAACTGTCCTGGTTTCAGCTGGGATATGACACCACAACAAAAACTTTCCACTTCTCAGTAGAACCAATTCAACACTAGGGCAGTCATTATCCACTTTGTGAACTGGCAGCAAAAACATATCTGTAATTATTGGTAGAAACAGTACAAGAGAGATGTGGACATACTGGAGAGAGTTCAGCGAAGGGCTACGAAGATGATGAAGGGACTGGACCATCTCCCATACAAGGAGAGGCTGAAAATGCTGGGACTGTTCAGTCTGGAGAAGTGGAGACTCAGGGGGATGTTATCAATGTGTATAGATGCCTAAAGGATGTAAAGAAGGTGGAGATAGGCTCTTTTCAGTGGTGCCCAGTGACAGGACAAGAGGCAATGGGCACAAACTGAAACACAGGAGGCTCCATCTGAACATCAGAAGACACTTTTTTAATGTGAAGGTGACCAAGCACTGGCACAGGCTACCCAGGGAGGTTGTGGAATCTCCATCCTTGGAGATACTCAAAAGCCATCTGGACATGGTCCTGGGCAGCTTGCTCCAGAAGGCCCTGCTTGAGCAGGGGTTTGGACCAGATGATCTCCAGAGGTCCCTGACAACCTCAACCATTTTGAATAGCTGAGCAAGACAAGTTATCCTCACTAACAAGTGGTCTCACCTCACTTGCATTTTTTCTCTGAAACTATCTAAAGAAGGAAAGCTGAGAGAAGAGATATCCTGTAGAATGTTGCTTCTGCTACTGCCTTACTTTCTATGCTGATTTGTACTTATTCTTCTTTAAAAAACAAATCTGATTACTTCCTAATTCTAAAGCACCACACAACACAACAAAATGAAGCAGAGGTGGTGGATGTAACTCATGCCTAACCTGCCAATTTATTCTGCTACTTCTCAGCATAAGACAAGGCTAACCCTCACCTCATGTCCTGAAGGCCCCCCACAAAGTAACAAGAGAGGAAAGAGACACAAACAGTGGAGTGATTCCATACCTAGTCTGTATCCTCTCAGAACAATGAAATTATAAGAGGGCTATATTTTGCATCATGTCTTTTAACTAATAATGACCAGCAAATGTGTAACAAGCCTTGTGAAACCAGCTTAAGTGTTGCACTGAAGATGCTCCAGTGCAGGACATTTAATTTTATACTTAATAACTGTTAGGGTTAGGGAGGGGGAGCATTTTGCTTGGTTTGTTTGTTCGGTTTTTTTTCTGATTTCTACAGCTAACTCTAGTTAACAGACCTGTCCACAACACTTGTATGCCAAAACAAAACGCAAACTGTCAAAGCTGTCTCACCCTTCCCAGGATACAAAGCTGTGATTTGGAAAAAAATAGTCCCCTACAATTCCTGGAGTCCCTTCTCAAATTATTATCAGTGACTTCAAGATGTTTATTAGTGTCACTGTCAGGTTCCAAATCTATGAAGGCAGACATATCAATCACATATAGCAATGATGACAGTGGCTGCAAATCAGGGGAAAGTGCATTAACTCACACACATGGAAAAACATTTAACAAAGACAGCTGATTAACTCATTTTCACACAGTCATTTATACTCCACTGCTGACTGCATTTCAAGAGTAATTTCCATTACTATAATAAGCATATATAGGACTTGCTAATAGGAACAGTTCGCAGTCTCCTTGCAATATTATCATATTAAATACAAAAGGCAAGGAAGAGGTTCTGCAGAACGTTCCAGGATTCCTTAGAAAAATTGTAGCAACAGTCATGACAAACTTTCAGAGGTATCCAAACCATGGGTACGTCCTGTCTGCAAAGACCTCGTTATGGCCATTCACATAGGTCATCAGAGTCCACACCTTGTTCCCCAACTATTTCCTTTACCACATTTAACCTCTGCATGAATATCCTGATTCACAGTGTGGGATCACCTCTCCTGACCCTTTTGCAGCTTACTTTTCTATTATTCCTTTCTCAGACAAGAACGTACACTAGGTTGTTTTGACTGTGCAGTCTCTATGTTTTTAACTTCCTTCTTCCAATGCATGAATGTCTGCACGTGGATTTCTGAGGGTTTATTTTATTAGTCGTGCATGGTATTTATATTGTTCTATGGCTCTTCCTCTGGTTTTCATACACTACAGTTTAAAGTATTCAGAAAAATAGATGAACAGTTGGGAAAAATATGCAATTTTCTGTCCAGTCTTTCTGTTTTTTTGCAGGCAAATGAGCTAGTTAATTCTTTGCAGACTGTGTTCCAAAAACAGCTCCTGAGGAATAGCCCTTGTGTCAGATCTAGGAAGTCCTAATAAATCAGGATCTGAAAATGAAAGATGCAGAAGTGTGGCATGCATGGGCTTTTACAGAACTGCATGCAAAAAGAATAATTTCACTGTCGGCTGTAACTTCCCTCTCCCCAGGTCTCAACCAGTTGAAGTGCTCCTGACTGGTACTCTTTTTGACCGCTAAAGAAGATCATCACAAATTTTCCTTCATTTCATCGCTGTAAAATCGCTCAAGGAAACAATATGAGTACCTTGGCTATCTCTTGCCATCAGCAATATCAAATAACTGAAAAACTCCTTTATATCTGAGCTTCCTCAAAGAGATTCCCCAGAGGACAACAGCAGTCTTCAAAGAAATTGAACATGCTGCCGCAAAATCTGCCCTGTATGGTTTAAACTTTTTGCTGTTGCAAGCTGCATCAGTAGGTTATTGACGAGAGTGTGGGTTTTCATACAAGGTGATCAGAGAAGCTAATATTTATACTTTGAACACAACTCTTGACCATAACTGAATTCCAAGAAAGGAGAAAAAGGCTATATAACCCATTGAAAGATTTATGTTAAGGTACAGCAAAAGCTAATGACGACAAACAAAAAACTAGTGATCAAATCAGAATTCATAGACTTTAGTATCTGATACAGAATTTAGGGCCGGAGGAAATGATTGTGTCATCCACTGTGACCACCCTTATATTTTGCTTGGAACCCACATACTAAGATGAAAATTTGAGCTTATGTCCTAGAAAAATGTCCAAAGTTGAACTGGAGACAGTACATGAAGAAATCACTATTCCCTTGGATGTTTTTTACCAGTGTTTAATCATCTTAACTGTAAAAATATTGTGACTTAATTCCACTGTGAATTTGCCTGGCTTTAAATACTAGTCAGGTACTTATTCTGAATCCTTTCTCTGGTAGATAAAGAATTAAGGAGGCAGCAGTACTTTCTCCCATTTGAAATGTTTAAGCACTGCAATCAAGTTTCTTCATTCTTGTTCATTGCAATGAGAGGTGAAGCCTGCCTCAAAGTGACTGGGCAGTCCTTTTGGTTTATGGAAGTGCTGAACCACCGTTGTGAGGCTCAAGAAGGTGATGAGGTTACAGATTTGTTTCACATAGGTAGGCCATTAACATGAAAGTTGAACTCAGTAAAAATAAATTGAAGACTGCCCATGAACTGAAGAGAAGAAGGAAGAAGAGAAAAAGGATAATGAAAACTGAATGGGTGAATAGCAACAGATGAAAGGAAGGAAGGAAGGAGGATGAAAAACATGGTGCACTGCTCAAAAAACTATATTAAATTTCCAAGTTCTTTAGTTCACATTGAGAAGAGTTTGACTTGGGGAGAAAGGAAAAAAAACTTTCTAAATTTGTACCTCATTTCCTTGTTACAGCAGAATTCCCTTCAAGGTAGCACATGATCTGAATTAGAAACTACTCTTATGGACTCAAACGGGTGTTACAAGCAATGGATTATAAGCACCTCATTAATAACAATTATTAGTTTCTGAAGCTCTAGCCAGGCTCCCTATTTATTATGATATTAGTTAATAGGGTGAACATTTCTCTCTTAACCTTCCTCAGCTCTTGCTGCCAGAAACAAGACAAACAACAGCCCTCTGAATGAGGCAGGCTTCATGTCCTGTGGATACGCATCTGAGCAGCATCAACAACACAGTCAGTGTTGGAATACAAAAAATGCATAAAAGTGCTAGACTGCTTCTTCTTCTAAACTATTCTATTTTTGAAATCTAATCTGATCTGCACGCACAGCTAGATTACAAGAAAAGCACGTTGTGGGGCATAGGTCTAGCCAGAGCTAGTTTCTGTGTCTTATATGGGAAGGAAACTTCAGGACTACCTCAACTGCGAGTTCAGAAGGTTACTCAGATTATTTTACAGGAAGATTCTAAAAAAATTTCAGTTAAGTCTTTTTAAAGTACAGCTGCTTAGATGGTTATAGACCATTACACTCATGATTTCCTACACCTTGGACTAGCCAGAACAATTCCAGTGCAGAAGGTGAGCAGATTCACTAGTGAGATGCTAACAGCTGTGCCCAAAAATGCTTTATTAATTGCTTAGACCAGATCTGAAGCAGGTTTTATCTGTGCAACTGTAAATGTGTGACCTTAAGGGTGTACTTAAGGGGAAATAGACAAAATTGTGCCTGAAGTACCACTTTCAAATCGCACACATGAAGACAGGTATATTTGTTTACACATTTTTTCCACATATGTTTGAATGCTAAATGATACACCTTAACCCTGAAGATTCAGTGCTACTATGTAATGTATCTCAGATTGAATATTTAGTCCATGTAAACACAAAAATAAATCAAGGAGGAAAGAAATCAGCATTGCCAGGCAAGGGAACACAGCTGTTTCTCAACCTGATAATCCAAAGACAAACATTCCTGAAACACAATAGAAACAAAAACTTGAGGGACTTCTGAGATTCAGCAAAATGCATGCATTAAAAATATTCACTCTTGGTGTAATAGTGAGTTTACTAACATTTATAAAATCAGGTGGGCCATCTGGAGGCATTTATTTTCCAAACAGTATAAAACAAGTCTGCACATCAAAAGGCAACTATTCCAGCCATGTCTGCATCATTTAATTGGGGGGGATGGGGGCGGGGGGGAGCGGGCGGGTGTGTGTGCATACAGAATCCTGAAGGTATGTTTCCTTACATTTCTGTGCTAGAAGTTGCAAAGCACTTAAAGGAAATGTAGTGTCTGAGCGACATTCAATAGCAAGTGGAAGTCTAACTCCCGAGTACTCTAAAGTAACCAGTCTTAAATTCTTGATGGTTGAAGAATGCATTATGCTCTGAAGGCCGTTATTGTCATCTCTTCAAAGTCATTATCGATTGTGTTCATTCTTACTCTGAAAGTACCCTCAAGAGGAAATTTGATAGACACATTGAAATATAGGTTTTACAGCTGCTTCCTGAGAAGTTTGCATTTCATAACTATTTGCATTAAAAATGCATAAATACTGCAGAAAACTTACCTACCATCATTAGATATTTAATGTTTTAGAAGTTTGGTTAAATTCTACCTCATGGACATCTGTTTAACATTAGCCTAAAGTGAGTGGTGGCTAAACACTCAGAAACTTGGCCTTTCTTCCTTACATTCTGTTTTCTACAGCGCTAAGGTTGTCTCAGAGAATACTTCATTAAAATAAATCTCATATTTTGCCACTATCTTGTCATTTACCTCATGGAGGGAGAAAAGTGATGCCAAATAGCTTACTGAGCTTTGTTACATTTGCTCCCTGATATTGGCTTAATTTAACATATCCCTTGGTTCTTTTTCTTAACACCATCTTGTAAATTATCTTTCCCGAGGTCTTTTTTCTGTACCGTTTTGATGCATAGCATGAAGCCATCCATCACAAGTTAGAAGCAATGTATCCACTAATGGAAGAGCCCACTGCTTCCAGCTCAGTGAGCACATCATTCATCGTTTTGAGTGTGGCACAGAACTTCCACCTTTGGCCATCCCCACTGGATGTGGCTCCTCCCTGGCTGGAGCAGCTCTCCAAGGTACCCCGAGATGGACTTGGGGAGCAGCCGCTCTATGCGGCCTTGTTTACCTGCTGCAGCTAAGCTACGTTTCTGTCTCTAGATCATTTCTATTTTTTTCTCACCCACTCGCATTATCAACTTCATCTTTTATTTGAAGTTACACCTGTTCCTGTAACTATCTCACTACTACTGCATTAGCTGCCCCAAAAACTCACCACAAAAACATTGGAATATTCTATAAAGTGGAATATTCTATAAAGCAGAACACATATATAAATATTCACACACACCCACAACTACATACTTTGTAAATACTTTATTTTTACTTTACCAGATTAAAACTATGATAACTTTCCTAGTTTTACGTTCCCATGCAATTCTCTACAGATCTGGTTTCAAAAAACGGCCTTCCATTAATTGCAAACTCAGTTAATGGCAGGTACAACTGATGGCATATAGACATTCATCTCTCTGACTACACTCACAGGAGTCATTTTGTCTGAATGCTCCCCAGTAATCACAAAATCAATAACCACCTTCTTTTAACAAGTTACTCTGTATGTGGAACCTCTTTAATACCTTCCTCCATTTCATGTATCACTTCTCTGTGACTATTCATAGTTTTTCCAAAAGGAGAGTCAAAAATGAGATCTGATTTTATCTATTCTACAATAGCTACCCTAACAGGATTTTTTGCATCATTCCAGTGGGCCATAATAGTTTTTCCTTTTTTCTGCCAAGAGTCTCAGTACTCATTCAAAAGTACTGAAAAGTGCATATAGTATGTCAAATGATGGCTCAGTGGGGGTTATTTGGAAACAAATTTTGCAGAACAGCAGTTCCTCAGAGTTCCATTTTAATGACCTTGTTAATGTCCATGTTAGACACGCTATCCCCACCTCCTACTCTTGGTCACAGGGGACGTTAACTGAAATGTTAATACAGTGATGCTGTCCTCAGAAGTAAACCTCTGAATTCACAATGTTTGAGAGCATCCAAAATTAGGTAAAAGGAGTTTGCCCATCCAAAATAAATGGCAGCAGAAACAGGTGAATGACTTTTAGATGAGAAAGTCAACTATCTTGTAACTTAAACTGGCTTTAAAAACTACTTTCTTCCCCTTTTCACAACGATAATTTTTCATGTCATCTCCTTATTGTAAAATGCTCCAAGTGGCTTTCTCTCTTTTATTTTTGCAGTTACTGCTCAGTAACTGTAATCTTTCAAGTGAAGTAGAACTCTTCAATATTGCTGTATTAAGGGAAATTATAATAGCCTATTGACTGCAGTTTAGTCAATGATCCATTCGTTATTCTGTCTTAAAGGCTTCTGGAGTTTGTAAAATAATGTATTTGATTATCTCAAAAGTCAATATAAGCACAAATGGGGGACTGCAATGAACCAAACCAGTTAAGATAATTAATGTAGTTGTGAAAATGGGGTATCAAGCTGTTCATCCCACCCATTACAGCTAAGTCTGAACTGCTTTCTTAGGCTAATAGTCTGCACAAATAATCAGGTATAATCCCGCAATAAGGCATTTGTTGCTCCAGAGGCTCTTAGCCTTAAAAGTGGTGTGAGTGCATATTTTACATAGGATGGAACAGAGTAATAGCTGTCTAAAGTGCCAGTGTTAACATTTAAAAGGTGAGACATGGTACCTCATATACCTGGTAGGTGAAGCAGCTTGTTGCATATTTCACTTTAAATGTCAGGCACCCTGATCAGGTGACAATAAAAGAGATAGACTATGCACAAAAGTTTGGTATTTAATTGGATCATCCACTCCCATAGCAGACCTCTATTACTTCCCACACCACATTCGGATCCTGAATTTTTAGTTCAATATAATTCTTTTTCTCAGAGTGTAAGAACAAAGAACATGAAGACAAGAGAGTTAAAATCAAACTAATGGAAAAGTAATGGAGTAAAGAATCAAGCTACAAATCTTCATTATCTCCTCAGAGTTTGATTTTACAAGATCTCCAGAACCAACACCCCACAAGGACTACTGAGAGGTCAGTTTGGATAAAATCAGATGGACTATTAGACTTATGTAGGAGGCAGATGCCACATTCACTTAGGAGTCTCTGGTAGGCAAGAACTGGCAGAGAAAAACATGTACAACTAACCTTTCACCTTACCTCAGGAAGAACATCGCTCACTTACCAGCAACCACGCATTTCTGTACCTCCTACAGTCGTATCATTCAGACTAAAACATGCAGAAAACACTTGTCTTTCAGACAAACAATGGGAAAGGCAGAGCACTCACACACAGCATGGTCCTAAGCATTCCCTGTTGAGGCAGACACTGAAGCCTCCTTTCATGTTCCTGCCTCTTTAAAAAGCAACATGCAAACAGCAGTCCTGTCTCACTTCAAAAACTCAGGACTGCATTACTTAATCCTAGAATAGCTATAATACTCATCTAAATGGCATTTCTTTTGTACTTGAAAATATGTCTTTTATCCATCAAAGCTTTTCAAAAAGCAATTCACCAAAATTCCTGTCTTCCTTTTTCACCCAAGACCAAATTATTTCCTTCCCCCTCCTCCATCCTGCTTCCTGGCCAAAGTAAAGCTCAATAATCTTGAATGCATTTTCACCCATGTAGGCTATTCCAGCAACATTTCAGAATATTCATCTCTGGGTTAACTACATCTCCAGAATAACTTGAATTGAGTTTTCAAATTTCATTTTTACCAAAGGGGAGAAGGACTGCATCTTTCAATTAGGTTATACAAATATGAAGTTATATATGTCTTAGGTTTGCATGGCAAGGTTTTGGAGCAGGGGGGGCTGTAGAGGTGGCTTCTGTAAGAAGCTACTAGAAGCTTTCCCTATGTCAAGCAGAGCCAGTGCCAGACTGCTCCAAGATGGACCCATCACTCGGCAAGGCCGAGCCCAACAGCAATGGTGGTAGCGTCTCTGTGATAACATATTTAATAAAGGGGAAAAAAACGATGCGCAACAGAAACCATAGCCAGGGAGATGAGTGGAAATATGTGAGAGCAACAACTGTGCAGACACCAAGGTCAGTGAAGGAGGAGGTGGAGGAGGTGCTCCAGGCACCAGAGCAGAGATTCCCCTGCAGGTGGGGGTGCAGACCCTGGTGAGGCAGCTGTGCCCTGCACCCATGGAGGGTAACAGTGGAGCAGATCTCCACCTGCAGCCTGGGGAGGACCCCACGCTGGAGCAGGGGGATGCCCGAAGGAGGCTATGACCCTGTGGGAAGCCCACGCTGGAGCAGGTTTGCTGGCAGGACTTGTGACCCCATGGGGGACCCACACTGGAGCAGTCTGTTCACAAACTTGGGGTTTTTCATTCATCTGTATGCCTAAGAAAGCCATTTCCTTCTCAGCCACAGAAGGGTTTTTATGTATCTGCTACACAGTGACAGCCCACGGCCCCTAGTTTGCAGGAATTCTTTGCATCCAGCCTTTTTAACACTCTACAGTGCATTTTGAAAGATAATGGAAGTGCTTTTAATCACTTTTGTGTTTTTCCACATTCTTATGTTTTCCTGTTTCCTCCTTTGTGATGGTAAACTTCTTCCTCAGACATTCTGCACTTTCCCAGAAAAGTACTTAAGTACTTAAAAGTTGTGGGTTTTTTTTTTTAAAAAAGGTACTTTTTAGAGTACTTTAAAGGCAACAAAATAGCACTGATATTTTGGGCCACATATCTACCACATACTTTTTGCCTCTTTCCCTATGCTTAACAAGACTGTTCTGCTCAACACCACCAAATGGAGTTTAAGCTCCACTGAAGAAAAAAAATTGGAGTCAGCTATTCTGGCTAGTAGATCTGTATATTCACTCATTTTTTAACTTTTTTTTTTCCCCCTTGGATGTAGTTAGCATGAATTTAGTTGGGTGGCCACTTTGGAAACTAATATCTACTAGAGGGTTTCTATCCTCCAGTAAAGGAATAGCATCCCCAGGTAAAAGGAAATGACTAGCACTGTTGCCCTCAGGAATTTCCCAGAGACTACAAAGAAAGATAAGATTTGTGGTGCAGTCCTCTGTTCTCTGGAAATCGGCTGGAAAATATTAACCCACACCACACAGTCTAGGCCGTAGCCATCAAGTAGCACTGACACGTTATAATTATAAACGAGATTCGGGTCTCTACTGTTGAAACAAAATGCTCTACTAGATTCGAACAGGGCTTCTGCCAGTGGGGAACAGCATCAAGTGTCAAAGGAAAGCACAAGCAAGTAATGTAGTGGATAGCAACTGAAAACATAGCAACTTGAAACACTCTCCTGTGAGATTTATATGCAGTAATTTCAATACAGATGAAATCCTTTTGATCTTGTATAATGAAAAGGGAACACCTAAATTATCTTCTTAATTCACCAGTTTACATCATGTCCTTTCATTTTGGTTCTTTTTCTTGACTGTGGTCCCAATATTTATAGTCCATTTTTATACAAAGCTATTTCCCTGTGTCTCAACTCTTTTATCTCCTATATTTAGATCAATTCTCTTTCCATAACTTCTTCGGGGAAGAATGACCAGACTTGCCACAGTATTCAAAAGAAAGTTTTTTCTGAAATGTGTATAATGAGATTAGAGCATTTTAAGGGTTTTTTTCCTATCTGTTCACAGTACATTCAGTCTTTTGTTGTTCTGCCTAGTACTGTACACTGAACAGAGGCTTTTACTGAGCCTTTAGGCAAAGGTTAGCAGAACCTCCAGGCTTTCCCTTAGTTCATAACACAAAATCTGCAATTCTGCTTACCTAAAACTCTTTATCTTAAAACCTTGCTTGCTTCTTTGGCAATCCTTTTCTGAAATTGTTCATAGTTCTTAATTCATTAAAATGTAGTCCTTCATCTTCTCAGTGTTGCATGAAGATCTTGAAGTTCTCTCTAAGTTATCTTTGCAAGATATATTGCAGAAATATTTTGATGTATTTATCTACATTTTCTCTCTGACAACTTAAATTTAACTCTTGTATGATATGTCTCTTAAGTCTGTACTTATTACATCTTAAGCTTAGTTTACAGTCTTCTCAGCACTTTCGCAGAGGTACATTTAAAGGGCATGTGAGATCCAGTACTTTTGCATTCAACAAGTAAAAAGGAACACTGTACGTTGCCATATTGATACTTTTCCTGATTATTGGAATAGGGAGACTGCATTTTTACCTGTAAGCTCATTTTCTAGAATAACTTTGCAGGCACATGAAGAATAGATCAGACTTACTTTTTTATGAAGAAATCAGTCGAGAGAAAATTCCTTAGACACTACAGCAGCAAATGCTATCAAACTACAGGTAAACTAAGACAAATAAACAGAGCTATGCTATGTTCAATCCTTGTAAAGCTAGATCCATAAATAATTTTCTCTCCTCTTCATCAGCACAAAATGATTTTGGCTTCTTAAACCTGAATTCATCCTGTCTCATTTTAGCCACTTACCTGAAGAATCTCAGTCTGGAAACTCTCTATCACAGAGGAGACAATGGAATAATACCAGAAGTACAGTCCAGATACGAAGTAGGCTGAATTGCTTTCAGACATCTCTATCAATCTTCTTCAGTTAGAGAGGTGCTTAAAGTAACTCAGCTCTTAACTCAGGCATTACAATTAAATGTCTGAAGTTAATTGTATTTAATGTGTTTCCAAATCTGATTTAAATCAGTGAAAAGGCCAAAGGATCCTTCTATTTCTTTTACTGACTATAGATCATCACTCTGTCAATACCTCTCACTTCGCTGGCATTGGGGGGTGCCCTCTCTCTACCCCATTTTGAAATGATCACATAAAATTAATAAATACTTTTGATATTTCCCTTCTCTTCTATTGCAAGAACTGTAAGAGCTTTCTACAATATTTGAATTCTTTTCTTCTATCCAGCTAACACCTTTTCTTCTAGCTACAGCATGCTAAACTCTGAGTTCTGTGTACTGGCACTTGAGAAACCATATCAGTACATTCAGCTAGTGTCATCTTCTTCTCAACACATGGAGCACATTTTTCACGTAAAGCACTCTCCCTAGCCCTTTTCCACTTTTGGTTCGGCAATTGTATTAATTACAAATGCAACATGGAATGCTAGAAACTTTCATAGAGGGGAAGAAAAAGCATCCCCAGGTCATACCTTTGAAGAATATTTTTCTGGAAATAACTAATGCAGAATATGAAAATGCAATAATTTGACTTGCAGTAGAAACGTTCTTTCTTCTAAGATCCAAAATAAATCAGCAAAAGCTTTCAAAGCTGACATTTAATCCATGAATTCAAATAATTTCTAAGATTTATGATGCATTAGAAAGACAGTTTCAATTCCCCATGACAATGTCAGATTTTAAAGTATAGCTAGCAGAAAACGTATTTACACAGTATGTTTTTCATAGCAACAATATCATTTATTGATAAGACTTTTTTTAAAAAAAAAATATATATAGCTGGCTATGTTCTTTTTTATGTGTTTATAAATATTAAAGGGAGGCTGAGTCAAGTCTTTGCATTTGCATAAACCTGTTGGATATCATTTTTTCTAAAGAAAGGAATAACTGGAACTCTGCAAAATAACAGGGATTGTTCAAATGGCAGTAGATTTTATCTGAAATATAGTGTCTGATGTATGTACAAGCAAATTAAAGTCAAAATAAGGCTAGTCCAGCTTTCTTCCTCCTTATCTAGATAGAAGGATTCCTATCTGCCATCTTGCTAATCTCTAGGAGTGCTATCTTGAGTCTATGACATAGACAACATGCAGTTCAAGTACCCTGAGAGCTCAATCTAAGAATGAAGTGTAGAGAATATCTGATAACCTGTGGCATTGTACTACTGGTAAGTCAAAACCTTATTCCCCTACAGTTCTTTCCTTAATGCCAGCATCTTACTACGCATAATATCAGCTAAAGCAGAGACAGGAAATACCCAGTTTGTCTTCTGGAGTACTGTATATAGCCTTTATATGTAGTCATATAAAGTATAATGTATTGGTGTCTCATCCTTCCCATTGAACAAGGACTCCCAGTTAAGCATTTCTGTTCACTAATGTGAATATTTGTCTGTAGGATTATAAATTTAAATGACGAAAGCAGAGTTTGCTGTGTTAAAAGTACAAAGGATACAAATAAGAAAATTAGAAAATTGGACAAAAGGTTCTTTTACATTTAATTATTATCAAACAATCTTATACTCAGCCAGACTTTATCTTCCCTAATGTCAACTGATCATCAGAAAGATTTTTTCTTTTGAAGGTCTCTTAACTCCCATAAAGATGTACCTTTATTTTTATCAAACACATCTAAAGAATAGAACTTAATCTCCAGACATCATCTGAGATTTTTAGGCTGACATCTAGATGTATATTGACTTCTATTGGAGCCAAGTTAGACAGAATCTCTTTTAGGACTTAGTGAAAACTCCTTCAGTTGCACATTTAGAGCTTGTAGCTGTCAGCAGATGGTTGTTTATTGAAAAAAACTTACTTCCTTGAAACAGTAATGAAATTTTGTAATATGTTATTTCTATCCAAAGGAAGAAAAAAAGTTACCGGTTTTAATTAACCATGTTAAATTATATTTCTGTCTCAAATCAAAGGATGCAGTCTGGATTCAAATGACTAATCTCTCTTCCCTTATCAGGCAATGGTACTGCTTCAGGATGACTTACCTTAGACATGCACTTCACCTCAATCTCATTAAAGCCTGTGTTCTACTGATTCTCTTTAGCAGTCCAGATAAACCAATATGATGCTACCAGAATTCAGCTTTAATGGTGGATATTTCTTCCCTTGAGCTATCTCTCCCTTAAAATAGGTTTGAACAAACAGGAGCAAAATGCTGTTATCAAAACAGATCAGCCAGAAACTGTGTTGCTAGATTGTGGATGTTAAACTGAAGTAAAAAATATGCTTTCTGGACCTTGAAGTCATAAAATCCAAAAGGAACTCCACTTCTGAGTATCAACCCCTTCTTCTGTGTCATCATTCACTGTCAACAGAAGTCAGGGTGAAATATCATACTTGCAGTCATGAATATTCAGATTTGTAGTTACATGCATGTGATCCTCAGTAGTTTGTTTGCTTTTCAATAGTTCCAAATTTGTGAAGCATAATATGAAAACTCCTAGCACAGGGATATGCTACTGGGATAAACAAATGTATTTGCATGAGGCTGTAATAAAAAGTACTATTTAAATATAATAATTGAACATTGTTTATGGTAATTATTTGTTAATATCTCTTCTCAGCTGAATTAGTTTAGAATAGCATTTTGATCTTACTTTAGCCTTTTTGCCATTCCAAGACAGTACTGTAATTTACATCAGAGAATAATTACTCTTCCTGAGATAATGGGAATTTTTACACAGGCCTTGGACATTGGGTGTTAGCTTTGGTATTCTGGACTTAAATCACAGCTTTCTGCATCAAAAAGTAAAAAGTGGTGTCTCCAGAGGAGATTCATCTGGCATGCCGGATGTGCAATTCTTACTAACAACATAATTGGCTTGGTAATATCTCCTCTGTGTGGCTTTCAATAAGCATAGAAAAATCCTTGATCAATCAAAAAATTACAAACAGCATATATTTTTTTTTTAATTGTTTAAAATAATTTGTATTTGAGGCATCTGCAGTAATCTCACAAGTCTGCTGGAAAACTACAGGTCTGGAGGGAGATCTCCTTTTTTTCCTCTCTCTTTTTTCCAGTTAAAAGCTTTCCATCACTGCCTCAGAATGAGTTTCCCAGCTTTTATGTGATACCACAGGCTTTTTAAAACAATTTATTCTCAACCAATTCCAGATGTGGGCCCTCAGAGGTGCCAAATTGGCTGTTTTTCCTTTTCTTCCCATCCGCTCCCCCCTCCCAGTTCCCCCTGATAGTTTTATCTCCATTTTCTTTTTCCTTTTTTGATTTTTTTTCCCCCTGGAATAATCAATGACTCTTCTGAGGACTAAGGTCTTTGTCATATATTTGACTAGTATAAGCACAAGTAAAGAGGTAGTCATATTAGTAGATTTTAAATTAAGCAGTTAAAACATTTTTTCAAACATGACCAAATTGAATAGAAATTCTGGATTTGGATTCACTTTGAGAAACACATTTCTAAGGAGAAGTAAAAAATGAAACAATTGCAAAAAAAAAAACCCCAACGTTAAAAATGTGGATCTGTAAGTCAGAGCCTGAGGCTGTCAAGCCATATACTACTCATCCTTCAGAGGAAAATAAATCCAATCACTTTTGTGTGAAGAATGCACCAGTATTGCCTTGACATGATGGCCCTTGATCAATGCATCTGAAAGCTTTCTTATTAGCCTTTTCTACAGGACAGAAATTGTCCTTTACCATCCTGTTCAAAAAATAAATTTGACAACTAACCTTACATAAAGGGGATGGGGCAGTAGGTGGTCAAAAGTGGAAAGAAAACTTAGAAAGTCTCTCTTAGACTTGCCAGATAAATCTAAGGTTGGATCCAACCATGTCTGAAGTTGATCCAGTCAGTCAGTCTGCACATCATGTAACTAGACTGCAAACATCACAGTCTACGTTGCCAAGCTTCCCACTCACAAGCAAAAATTTCCCACAGTAAGGTCTAAAGATCAGAAGGTAAGGCAAATAGTTTAAGTCAAGAGAAATGAGGCAAGTTTTATGATCTGGATTTGCTGTATGATATTGTTCAAATTAACATTTTAGAATCACATACATATCTGCTCTTCAGAATCATTGTTAACAGATGGTCCTTTTATGCTTTTACAGGGCCCTAGGAATGGTGATAGCCTCCCATTTCATGAAGAAGCCTACTTCCCTAGGAGTCCAGTTTCTAATTTCAATAGAGTTTAGATAATTTCCTGCAAAGTAAGAACCTGTTCTGTCAATATTTCTCCTACAGAAAAGAACTACAATTATATGATGCTACTGCTTTCTTATGTGTTCTTTTAAAAGAGATGGGATAAGTGGGGAGAGACAGATAGCCTCTGACTACAGCAAATGCATAATCACTGAGAAGCAAGTGAGGTTAAATGGGGGACTTGTTTAGATTCTTTCTTGTCCTGTTTCTTTTCTTTTGATGTTCTACTTTTAAATATTTGAGCGCCATTTGTATTTTTTACTCTAAAATCAGTGTTTTAAAAAGCCAAGGCAGCATTCTGGAGAGCAGTCTCTTTAATACACTTATTAAACCAGAGTGTCTGTACAGTCTTTAATTTGTGAGTGACTCTGAAAACCAGCACTCATTTGGAAGGAGATCTCAGGCTTGTTGCCAACATGCTCTGAGAGGGGACAGTATCAACAGGTGGAACCTGTTTCTGATATGAAACTGTGCAGTATCCAAAGAACAACTAACAAAACCTGCAAGACCTAAACTGATTTTACATAATCTAGATTTGAACAAAGCCGTGCAGACTGTAGGACAAAGTATAAAAAAAAAAAATAAAAAAAAAATCCAAAACCACAATAAAAGATAACAATCATAAAGAGGTCAAGAATGTTTTTCTTTCCTGTAATAAACCAGGAATAAAGAGATGCTTCACACAGAACACACCGACGAAGAGAGAACTGGGGGGTTGGACGTTATCAGAAGTCATTTCCACTGAAATGAATAATAGTACTTTTGTAGTACAGCAGCCAGTTGCTGACAGAGAAATGCAAAGCTACGTTACAATTCCTAAAACAGTAACACATAGCCTGCATGGCTTGATAGCAAAGGTTTTCAGCTGGAAATATTACTGATACTGCTAGATTTATCTTGCTGTAGTGACTGATGGATTGTTAGTGGAAGTGGGTCAATATATCTTTTGGTATGATCATTACTAATCCAACCGCACCATTCTTTCAGTACACTACTTTGGAGCACTGCTGTTGAAAAGTCTCTTGTACTGATTAGTTATTTATTGAATATTTCTACATCTAGTGCAATAAGAAGTCACTTATCTAATCTGAGATTTCAGTTTACAAAAATATTTCCCATAAGAAGTAATTACAGCAACAACCATTGCTGTGGAGATGTCTGAACTATACGGGATCATACTGAACTTCAAAGGAAGAGGGGAACAATTTAATTAAGCACATAGGAAACCTTCCTGGCTGCAAAATGATAAATGGGAGAAGGAGAAAGAACTTGATGGGACTTAAAAAACCTTGATTTTGCTTTCATGCCCACCTAATTAAAAAAATGTTCTTTTTTCTGTGGCTGTAGCAAGAATTCTGAAGATTCAGTAGAGACATGACTGAAGGGAGCAAGGAGAGAAAATACCACAAAAGCATGGCTTATGTTGTAGCAGAAATAACCTCTGGTTATTCCAAGAATATTTTATTCAAGAATATAAATATTCTGGTCACAATGTCCAAAATCTAGAGTGAACCATAGTTCTCTCACATAGTATTCTTATGAGAGAGGGAATAGCCAAAACAAATTAAATCTATAAACCCTAAAAAAAGAGTGAGACAGATCCCTAATCTCCTCACATCCATCTGAAGTCCCATTCATCCCCTGTCCAAAAGGTTAAATAGGTACTTTTGGGGATATCAGTATCTTCAAAGGTTCAAACAGAATCACCCATGACTGGATGATACTCAAATCGCTCCTCTAATAATATAATTTGCAGCTGCTTGAGTATCTATCTTGGCTGACAGAGTTGGAGTTGTTCAGCCTGGAGAAGAAAAGGCTCTGGGAAGACCTTATAGAGGCGTTTCAGTACTTAAAGGGGGCTACAGGAAAGATGGAGAGGGACTCTTTGTCAGGGAGTGTAGTGATAGGGCAAGGGGTAATGGCTTTAAACTGAAGGATGTTAGATATAGGTCAGACATAAGGAAGAAATTCTTCACTGTGAGGGTGGTGAGACACTGGAACAGGTTACCCAAAGAAGCTGTGGATGTCTCCTCCCTGGCAGTGTTCAAGGCCAAGTTGGACGGGGCTTTGAGCAGTCTGATCTAGTGGAAGGTGTCCCTGCCCATGGCAGGGGGGGGTTGGCACTAGATGACCTTTAAGGTCCCTTCCAACCCAAATCATTCTATGATTCTATGACTGAAAGGACTGTTAAATTACCACAGAGGCACAAGTCAGAAAGGATGGTGGTCTTGCTGCTGGTGTTACAGACACCAGACAATACACAAACTACAGATGACAGTTTCCTGGCTCAAAAAGCATTGCCTCCAACTAAAAAAAAAAAGAAAAAAAAAATCTAAAGTTTACTTTATCTTGACAGAAACAGGAATTGACTCCAGAATTAAAAAGCAGTTGCTTGAGTACAGAAGTTTGTGGTTCATTATACCCCATTGTGTGCAAAAGCAGTGGAGTCCATATCAATAACATGTATTTGGTGCTTTCAAAGACTTATTTTAAGAAAAATGGAAACAAACATAAGCTGGATCTTCTGTGAAAAATAATATAAAATGAAAAAAAAGTGGATTGTGATTCGGAACATTTCCCTAAAGCCACAAAATTTCCAAACCTACGGTCAAGACAAGAGGAAACATTAATTAAGAAACCAGATGAAACATAGGAAAACAAACAAAACTCTTGAAAAATGCCATTTAGAAAATGGGAGGGTAATAGCAATGAATATGAATTAGGCAGTGGGAAGCACAACCACTAATGACAAAAACTGAAAGTCGTAAGAATCTGTGACCAGCACAGTTAATGCCAAAGGAAGACTCTTTTTATTACACTCAAAATGATCAGTATCTTAACAATTGTATTGGGACATTGTTCAATAAGCAAGGGGCAAGTGTTAATAACACAGACAGAAATTTTCAGTAAATATTTCTGCTATGTGTTTTGTTTGAAAAAGTAAATTATATATATACATAGTAGTTATGATGAACCCATTCTGTTAGCAGCAAAACAGGATGTTAAAAGAGAAGCTGTTTTAAATTCTTTTAATTCATAAACATTTTTGACTCAGCAAATCCAGATAACTCTCAACTAATAGCTAGAAAAGAACTTGTATAAGAGATCTGAACTGTTGATGTAGATTTTCAATGAGACCAAAGGCTCATTTCCAATACTTAATGGTAATTTCCAGAGGACCAAGTTAAGAAAATAATCTTCTGCCAAGACTTAGAAAAGGGTAAGTGGGGCAATACCTGAAGTAATTACAGACTTTGTAATCATGTGTTGATCCCAAAGAAAACAATGGAATAGCTGATAGGGGACTCAATCAAAAGACAGTAGTACAATAAAGTACTAATCTAAATGCTCTTATATATAATAGATCTCAAACTAATTCAGTATTTTTATAAGATTACATTTTTGATTCATAAAGGTTAATAGTGTTATACAATACACTTAGATCTCTGTAAGGCACAACTAACTGAACACTGCACAATATGCTGATTAATAAACTAGAACACAAAATCAGCATTGCATACATTAAATGGATTAAAAACAGTCAAGGATAGGTCTTGTTGATCTCACTGGAAATCACTGCACTGTGGCTGTATTTCCAAGGGCATTGCCACAGAGTGGGAGTTGTTGGCCGCTAGCTATTTAATATTTTTTTATAAATTGATTGTGGGGAAGGAATCAAACTGACCCAAAGATTAAGGGAGTGGTAAATACTGAAGATAACAAGTTATTGCAACAGAACAACAGAGATCACTTCGTAAATCATAACTAATATTCAGGATGGTGTGAGCAAAGTCAAACTTTTTGGAGCATTCCAGGTAAGTCATATTAGCTCAAGTAAAATGATGCTGCATTTTAAACCATATTTTGGACAAACCATTAGATAGGTTTTAACTAGCACACAAATGAAAATTAAGCTTTCCAGGGAATTTCTAACATTGCATAATTCATAAAATCATGTCTTGAAGCCAATGAGGAGAAATTGTATCTGAAGCCATCAGACAACCAGAAAGGCACTTCTGAGTAGCAGTCTACTTAACCTGGACAATCTGCAAGCACACATTAAGACCATTGACTTGAGGATTTCCAGAAAAGAAAAAAAAAAATGTATAAATTAAAAAGCAAATTTTACAGTCTCAAATGTTCCCAAATCAAAACAACATAGTAAGGAAATGAGATCAAATAACTCAGAAAAAAAAAAAACCCCACAACATTTCACATCTATCAATATCACCAATGAAAGTAATAGAACCAGAAGAGGCAATTCAGACACACGGTGCTTTTGAGATGGAATAAAAACCAGCCTCCAAGTCTGCAGAAACTTCTTTTGTATGCAAAATTGATGAAAACCCTGAGAAGAGTCTGAGAATGCCCATGTTGTTGATAGTCAGCTGGGCATGCTCATTGAAATACTGAAATGAAAGCATAGCCATTATGTACTTGATTTGTATACTAAGTCAGTGTAGTTACAGAAAAAAATTATTTAACCTCATTTACACCCCAAAACAAGTATGAGTGCCTATGCCTCTGAGCTCTTTAGAATACTTAGAAATACATAACAACGATGAAACAGGTCTCACATACTGGAAGAATTATACCCAGAATTTATAGGTATGCCATGGATAAGTAAGTCACCTCCCCATCTTACTGCAAGAAGACACTGATCACAGGGAAAATGTTTCTTCATTAATGGCATTACAATTATAAAAGCAACAAATATCAAATGAGAATTGAATACAATGCATTACAAAGTCAATGAGTACTAGAACCCATTAATGAGCTATATTAACAGGCAATAACGATACTACTAATGCTCATCACCCCTATAGCTGTGAACTTGACTCAACAGAGCAAAAAAAGTAGGATTACACTGATATGTGAATTTTAGGTGAATTATGAAATCCAGAGTGATTTCCCAACTTACACATTCTTAAATCCCTTTTCACTGATTATATCAAAGAAAATAGTAAAACATCAGCATCAGCCATCTCTCTTGTAATTATGCAATATCAAAAACACAGTTACAAACCCACAAAGTTTTGCAAGTCCATCTATGATTTGTTTTAAATATTAGCAGTAATGTCGATAACATCTCTCCTTGACTAGAAACTTATGAAATTTTCCACTGGAAGCTTGATATTTAGTATTGTGTTGCCTTCACTGAACCAAATATCCAAAAGAGGATAGACACCTCAGGCATAGTAGAAATCTAACTTTTCTGTATCAGGGGAAAGAGGTAAGCAATCTCCAGAGAAGGTGGTTCAGAACACCTAGGCTTGATGCCTAAAATAGAAGTTATAAATAATTGCCTATACATATGAAATTATCTAGGTTTGATTCTCTGCTGAGACAGATTTTAAACTTCTATAAGTAAAAGTTAGTTCAACCTCCTTTTTTTGCCGTTAGTAGGAGCCCCATGATTCCAAATTAACATAAAACTAGAAATGTTCATGCTAATCTATGGTAAGAACTCTTGCCAGAGATTACTTTGAAGTTAATTGTTGGAATTATTAAAAGTGATATCGCACAGAGATTACAAACTGTATGTGGCTATTGAATCAATGCTTTGGATCTCATAGTCCTGAGAATTTTTCAGCAGTCAGACAGAACAGCAAAACTTACATTTTGTGCTGCAAGCAACAGCAAGGACAAGGTATAGTATACCTGGGCTTTCCTTTGAAAAAATAAGTAATCCATACTTTAGCCAGGAGCAACGTTTATAGTAATTTTTAAAAATAGTAATTTATTAGTTAACTTCTTAACTGCACACCAGTCAACATATGCCTTTAACCACATCACATTTTTCCCCTTGTCTCACAACTTATTATTAACAGAGAAACATCCACTTCTAGTATAAGATAGGCAGGATAGCAATGAGACATAGTATTTTTCTGAGGTGACCTCAGATAGTAGTATTCCTGCCACTTTAATGGGCAGCAGTGAAAATGAACTTTGAATTTAGGGCTTATCTGCACAGGAGAGTTACTTCATAGTAAACCCCATGCCAATGGAGATGGGCTGACAAAGGAATTAAGGAGCTAAAAGTAGGAGCAGAGTCTTCAGCATTTTGCCTTCTCTAGCTATCTGTGTGAGAGGTGAACAGAGAGGTTTAATTCTGCCCCTAATAAATGGTTCAAAGTGAATGCCAATGCACTGCCCGCCTATAAACATGCCAGTGATTCTGCAGACTGACAACAGGTTGTATAAAGATGGCAGGCTACTTTCTAATCTGTTCATACCAATGTCATCTTTGTCTCCTAAATTGTATTTTCTGCAGGACAAAAAAGGCAGTATTGGCAGATCTTCAGTACATGGAGGAATACTTTGTACAAAGTTTTTTTTGATTGGTAAGGAACAGAAATGTTGATGTTAAGCAGAATTGTCTGAATCACATCAAGCACTCTGAATCTGAGCTTCAGGTTTGAAGTTTTATGGGTTCATAAAACTCCACCCATGCTCACATAAGTTTTAGAACTCCATATGAGTTTGCATGAACATGATGTAACCAGAAAACCACATTCCTTCCAAAAATCTACCCATCTATTCCTGACGGGATCCAGAAACCTTCTTCTGACTTTCAGCACATATAAGAGTTATGTATAAAAAATATTGAGTTCAAAAGCATTGATGTTTTGTGCACTGAACAGTCATATTTCTTCTTAGAACTTGTGACTGAAAATATGTTATGTAGCTTTGCAATTCATGATTCTGTAAATTACTGGGATGAAAAGTAAAAAGATTTCAGGGTAATATTTGAACAGCTCATTATCATATCCAGTTTTGAATGGTTTTTTAATCATTGAAAATTTTGAGATGGAAAATTCCATTGCTTTGTCATACTAGAAATTGAGTTTACCATCAGTTACTTTACTTCTTGGATAAATCACTGGATTACTGCATTGTAAATCAGAGATCAGGATACATCTTTCAATGCAAGTAATCTTGGATTTCTCCACATTTGAATACAAATTAATAAAACAAATTAAAGCACACCAGAAAATATGCAGGTTACAAGAGTATGTTAAAAGAAACTGCTATCTTTGTTTAGTATCTTCGCATATTTGTCTGTGTCAAAGTATATTTGAATTTGTTCAATTGTGGGGTATTACTCTGATGCAGGAGAGTTAAGATCATGCCTTCCATCCTAATGGAACCTGATGCTTTAGTCTTCACCAGAACTTCCTCCATTAGCTTTCACATACAGCACTGCAGATAGAAAACAAATGAGAACAGAACACAGCCAATTGCACGCAGCAAGCAACTGCAGGAGATAAAGATCTTCCTGCATCTACTCCTGAACTGGGATCCTGTTGCCCATAACTTGGAGCAGCAACAGTCCACAGTGTTAGAAATCCATACTATGCTCTTAGATGGAGGCATAACAAAAGTGAGACTGACTACTCTTCACAAATCCTGTTTAGCATCACTGTTTTTAAAACCAATTTCTCTTTACCCCAGAACCAGCGTGTCAGTGGAGCTCTGCTGGATGCTTCCCACTCACCACACCATGCTGATTTTCTACAGCTTATCTCACATCCATAACTCATCCTCTGTAATTTACTTCCAAACGTAATGAAAAATGAAAAGAAGGAATTTGTTCTTTGCTGGAGTCTATTTAATGACAGTAGAGTATTAGAGAAAACTAGTCAGAATCATCTTTAAACTTACATTCATTTGCTTGGCAAACACACTCATTTTTGTCTTGGTGAGTCATTCAAGGTTTCAATGCACCTGGACATGTGTGGAGTTCAAAATTCAGTGCAAAATGTCTGATATTATGATATCACTGTAGTTTTCTTAGGAAAATGTAAGTTTTCTGTTGAGCTATACAAGCAAGAACATAAGATATGAAGCTCCCTCATCTTCACGTGGAACAAAGAAGAATTTGAAAACATCAAGTCACTTGTTAGCACCATACATGCATAGGCACCGATAATGTGCCTCCCCATTACAACAGGTGAGTAAAAAGAACAATGAATACATTGCTCTTCTAGCTCAAAGCGCTAATGCATTTTTTAAAAAGAGGCATCTAATTTTCAGATAAAACTGCAAAAGTCTCCAAAACTTACTGTGAAGATTTTTAAAATATTTATGGCATAAATTAGCAAAACCATATTGTCTTTCATCTAGCCTATTCAAATTTCTTGACTAGGCAGTGTGAGAAGAGCACACAGAGCATCAAGAAAGAAGGTGTATAGGATACTAAAATGTAATAAAAATTTAAAACAATGAGGTAGTCAGGATTACATTGCATAGTAGTTAGCCATTATTAATTATTTAACCCTAAAAGCTCTGTGAAATATGTATAAAACCAGAACAAGGTCTTCATTTATAATTTTTTTGAAGCCCATCCAGAATCTAAGTTTTTTGGAAAATGATCTTGAAACATTCATTTTTACGGTTAGAGTTTTATGCTGAAATCATGATAGCATGAATTGGCTTTTCACTCAAAAGGTTTAGTTGATTGGTTGGCCTGGTGGCTGTCTTTTTTTCCACTAGTTTTGCTTTTATTAGGGGATTTTTTAATGCATATTAGAGAAACAGCTATAAGTAAAGATTATTTTCATAAAATGACTTTTGGAGTGAAGAGCACAAAGGTAGGAAATAAGAGCTTTTTGTACTAAAGTCAGATTAAACTTGAAAATGCAACATTAAATTATGAAACAGGTTCCTATGATGTTCTTCTCTAAATGTATCCGGAAAATACAAATCTCCAAATTCTGATTGCAGAAGAAAAATTATTCAGCAAAAGAAAAGCTGTTACCACCCGGCTCTATAAAATGAACCTTTGGCCCCTATTAAATCAAAAGTGAGAAGCCCAGGCTGCCCCTTTACATCTCACAAATTTGAAAGGAAGGGATTTAGCATGTTTCTGACACTGAAAAATTCTCATGCTACACATGATTACATGATTACAATTACACATGATGAGGAAATGAAAGCGTAACTAACAGATTAAATGATCTCCAGGAGCACTTTACACATGTGCTCTGAAAAGACCACTGACTACTTGGATAACTGGTAGTGGCTTCATGCACTGACCTAAAATTTGCCACATTTGACCTCAAACTGTGTAGTGATATGTTAGTATAAGAGATTAAAATATGTAGCTGAGAGTCAGCTTCGCTCCTTGTTTTGCCAATGAGCCGACAGGCAACCATGGACAAG
Organism: Strix uralensis; assembly: GCF_047716275.1. Taxonomy (NCBI): domain Eukaryota; kingdom Metazoa; phylum Chordata; class Aves; order Strigiformes; family Strigidae; genus Strix; species Strix uralensis. Next base: position 30,717,778 of record NC_133972.1, read on the forward strand.
TCATAAAAGCCAACACATAGAGGGTTATTAATTTTAATAACATGCTGTTCAGTTTAAGGCACTACTCTTCACAAATGCATGTGAGGCAGTATATCACCTCCAACTACAAACCAAGGTCTTCAGACTTTGTGCCTGCTTTGCTATCACAACTCTTATTTGGAAACCATGAGTGACTCCTTTATGACTCTGCTTTCCTGTAATTACACTGATTTGCCTTTATTAGCATTTTAGATATGTATTATTGACAAATATAACACTAATTAATATTGGACTAAAAACGTATGATATTAACAAATACATGCCCACACATTAATATGCAAATGACAGAAGTTTGCAGCACTGTTATGAGAAGTCCCCAGCACATAGTGGCATTTGTTAATAGCTTATATCAAGCACAGAAATGGAAAAACAGCATAAAAGTCTAAGTTTGTCTACTTGGAAAAGTTTCTGAACAAAAACCTGTACATCTTTCATCTCAGATGAAAGCCCTTTAGCTGTTACCTATGTTCCACTACACATCATTTAAACATATCTATATATCAGTCAGCAAAGCCTTACCTATAAGCATGGTTTTTTTCTTTTAAATCAATTACGTCACAGAATTTGACAGTTAAGCTCGTGTCTCTACTGTGTGACATCAGAAGTGTGTAATACAAAAGAAGAATCATTCACCAGAAGACAAATAATCTTATATGGTTAGCAGTTCTGCATAGAGAGTATGAAGGCTTTGATAAGCTAGTGCAAGAAGCAGAGATCATTCTGAATGCACCCAGTCCCACAGTTTTTCTCCTTTCTGTATGCCCATCAACGTCAGATCTTTGTGCTAATAAAATAGTACACAAGTTTAGCGTTGTTTAAGCATGGCCACATAAATGACATGCCTAATAATTGCCAAATTTTGCCAAATAAGCCAGCTCACACAACATAGAGCTTATGTCAGCTTTATAGTGCATTTGAACTGGCTAGAGAGAGCAGATGGTGCCAGTCTGGTGGGAGACAGGAGTGGCACAGGCAAGGCTGATCTGCCATATAGCCTCCAGGCTCACCTGCCAATGTTTTCTAAATGCACTTGAACCAGAAAAGGGAGGCAGACCGGGACTCTGTGCCACAGGACTGTAGTGTTTTTCATCTAGTGCTAGGACCTGCAAGGGCAGATTTATGTTATCATGTAACCGCAACTTTAGCTAAAATCTCTGCTGCCTTCATTCTGAAGTGATGTATTGATAAGAAAAATGCTTGTTAGAGAGGAGAAGATTACAGAACAACCCATCAGGGAGGATTCAGCACATGAGACGACAGAGACTTGAATTGAAATACATAGTGTCTTATAGCTGGAGCAATAGTCTATTTTTCTTGCTTTCTCTTCTTTTACTCTACTGTACTGAACACCATATTTCTTCTCTGCCTTTGGCACCTTTCATAAATGTAAACCATCCTCCCTCTGTTCCTGCAATGCTACTATATAGGAGAGAAAATGAAGAAATATTAAATTAAATTTCGATAGAAATGTCTTTGTACCACTTAAGCATCTCTGCCTTAACATCCTGTTTCAGTAGTACAAAAACTATGTAAGGTATTGGGCAGGAACACGTGAGAGGGAGGTGTTATTTTATACTCAAGGCATTATTTGTCCTTTCTATTTATGTTCAATTTATTACCATCCTTCCATCAACCCACTCTTCTAAAGAGGACACCACTCTTCTGAGTCATTCAAGCTGGGTGACCTCAGCACAACTGCAAAGCAGTTAGATAAGAAGTGCCTCTTCCTTCACCCTAAAAGCAAGTTCATGAGGGTTAACACACTCCCTTCACCTAAAAATCTTGATGACACTGCCCAGAGCTAAAAAAAAAAAATCCATTTCCTCTTGCTAGTAGGACTGGCCTCTGACTGAGCCAGGCTACAAAGTTAAAGCTTAGGGATGGGAAGAGAGGATGGAAAAAGGTGATGAAATGGGATGGTGAAACCTATGATCATCCTTTAAGCACGGGCCAATGGCCAAAATTCCCAGAGATCAAAGACATTGGGGCTGAGCTGCTCCGACTCTTTTTGACTTCACTGAAGGCTGAAACATACTTAGCATCTGGCAAAACTAGGTCCCAAGCTTTTTTCCTTCATGATCTGGGATGTCTCTAAACCAAATGAGTACCTTTAATCTTTTATTCTATTGTTGATTTCTGGGACGTCTGCCACAGATATATCTGTACCACCCTTTTTTCTTTAATGTCAGAAAATGCATTTTTATTTAGTGGCAGCGAAGAAATAAGATCCAAAAAAATAATGATTTAAAATCTTTTCTGAAAGTTTCAAAGTCGTTCCCAGGTAGCAGTTAATGGATAAAGTATCTCCCCTCCAAACAGGAAGCTCAGCAGAATTGTTGTAGACAATTGCCTGCAGATCAGTAGACATGATACTGCTTAATTACCACAGGTTATGTGTTACCTTGAAGTAGATAATTTTTTCTAGCTAAAACGTTAAAAGCCATCTTTGTCTTCAGTGATGAGAGCACATAATTCCCAAGCCCTTTAGAAATGCTCACTAGTACCCATTCATCTAACCATATATCTCTTTGTCAGGCCATCTGGACCAAAGGAAACCCTAGAGCTGCTCAGTTCCAGCTTCCTCCCAAGTATTTTTAAAAATTACTTCAGAATTTGAAGACAGAGATTTGATTTCTTATTCCATGTTTTTACAGAGCAATGCTCTGGAAAGGCTGGTGCTGTTGGCATTGTTCTGACAGCAAGTGGAAAACACTTGTGTTGCTTGTATTCCATCTGAGGGAGTCACTTGTCCTGATCTTGGTACTACTAAGTTATCCCTGTCAGCAAGCACTTGTCTTTGAGGTTACAGTTTTGGGGAGTTAACAGCTTTTTCTGAAGAGTAAATCTTTGCCTTTGAAAATGACAGGGTAGCATCATGTGATGGTTATGAGAGAGAGAGAGAGAGAAGCTTTAGCCTTGTGAGTCAGCAAATTCCCTTTCCTTCTACTGACAAAACAAGAACCCTTTGAAAAGATAATCCAAAGGAAAATAAACTTCAGAAACCAAAATATTCAACAAAAAGGATTTTTGTTCAAAATGTTAAAACCACTCACTAATTTATTACCCACTCAGCTCTTAGCAGCAGACACTAGATGACAGAAGACCTGGATCCTAACAGTGCCAGGAAGAAGGAAACCCTGCAGCCTTTCTGCCCAGGGGTCAGGATGCCTGTCCCCTGCCTGAGCCTGCTGATTTTCTGCACATCACAAAGACCTTTCCATTTTTATTTTTTTTTTTTTTGCATAGGGCTGCACCGAGATAACATAAAGGGAGATGAATGAAGCCTGAACCCAAGAGGTATTTCAGTGTCCGTATGACATCAGAGCAGTATTCGCTTATAACCCTGAAGGAAGGATTCAGTCTCCTAAGGCACAACGTGATGTACTGTCTTTGAAATTCACTAGCTAGATACAAGCTCTGGTGAATTATGAAGTATTCAACAAGACAAAAACTTATACCATGGCGTTGTGTATTAGTGGTCCTGAGGCCACAGTATATTAATGTACGCAAGCTGACAACAATAGCTCAGGGAAAGCTTGAGCGCCACAGCCTGAGATAAAGAAACAAATTGCAGAGCTCAGCCTAATAACCACAGTGGGTGGCAGCCAGCCAGTACAGTCTATATGAAATCTTCAGAATAACTTCTGTCACACTAGAATTAGTATTAACTCCAGCCCAGGTGCAGGGTAACACAAAAGATCTCTTCACACAGTGGTTTCACTCTATCAACATTTCTTTCAAGGTTATCAATACAACAAGCAGACCAGCAGAGTTAACCTTATATGCTGAGGCTGACCCCAAAAGAACAAGCTACCTTTTTTAACTTGCCTCTCCTGGTTTTTTATTCCTTTATCTTGGACTGTGATCTTGCAAGATTTCATAAGCTAACTGAGGTTAGCTTGGGTCATTGGTTAGATGTGAGATCCAAGCCACTATAGTCAGGGTCCTTCCATTGAGTTGCTGTTAAAGCTAGGTCTGCAACAAAGTCATTCAGCTGAGGTTTGGACTTCCAAGAGCTTGAGTGTGTTGTGATTGAGGACTTTAGTGTGGACTCATTATCAGGTCAGAGCTGAACTGTTATTAGGGCATGAGGTTAAGGACATAGTGATACTGAAAGGTCTCAGCTACTCGGATTCATTAAAGTTCTCATGACACTGCTGGAAGGGCATTTTTTCTATTAATACACAAAATTCAATCATATGCAATGCTATGGAAATCATTAAAGTTCTCTAATTACTTCCCAAAAGTGAGTGATGAACGTTATAAACCTTTCTCTGATTTATGTATATTATTACCTTAAAGGTCCCTTCAAGATAATTCTGGGTGAGTATTTCTAGACAAGTATAAAATATTGTTATTTTTAAAAAGTCCAGGTTTCTGACTGGTCCTCACCAAAAAAAAGAGAGAGTTGTTCAACCACACCATTCGAATTGTATTTAAATCTTATAGTTTTAAAGTGACACTGCTGGCTTTAATTCTACCAAAATACAAATGCAATGAAGTATAGAAATAATATCTGGGTAGTTCAAGAGCTTGAATGAAACAATTAATGAGATTGATTGCAACTTATTTTATAGCATCAGAAGATGTTTAGCTATTTTCCATTTCAGGTGAAGCAGAAATATTTTTATTCTGTATTAAAAATAAAGCAAGGTTGCAAATACAAAGAGCATGCCTAGGGGCTAATTATTCAGAAGCACGTATCAAGAGTCTAACCAATATATTTAGTACTTTATTTAAAAGTCTATAATTGAAACTCATTTACTTTTTAGAGATTAGTTGTCTAAAATTAGAATCAATATCAAAAATCAGTCATTAAAAAACTGATTCTGCATTAGAAAATATAAACTATTTCTCTGAAATAAAGTTTTCCCATTCTTATGGACTTATTGAAACAGGCTCAGTCTGATAGCGTAAGAGAGACAACCAAAGGCTGAAACAGTGTGATAGATCCTTCATATTTTCTGGGGGGGAAAAAAAAAACAAACAAAACAAAACAACAAAAACCAGAAGCTGAGATTCTGTTGTCCATGACTTGTCTGCCTTTTGGATGTCAGAAAGTTCAAGGGTGGGAGAAAGTTTTTTAGACACTAGAGAAGGCCACTGTCTTGGAAGTTTGGATTTAGTAGTTTGGTTCAAATAAATACCAAAGTTCCCCAAAGGTTTTCATCTTCTCTGTGTTACCTCATTGAAGAAAACATATGAAATAACCATAATTAGCTGTAAGTTATGGACTGGTCTGTCCTTTAATTGAGTATCCTACATGGGCCAAAAATTAGTTCATGACACAAGATACATTCAAACAAGCAATCTGACTGAAAGGCCTTCCTCAGAAATGCAATTTTAAATACTTGAAGGGCCTATCAGAGAAATCAGGTATATTTTCTTTCCTGATGATCTATTGCATTTTGGGAAGTAAGGCCAGAAGGGCCACTGTGGCTTTCCAGCAAGGTTCATTTGCCTTCTGTTCCAGGTATAACAGGATAGCATACAAAGCATGCAAAACTGTCAGACTTAAGAATCACGGAGTGGAGTTGAAGACATCTCTGTCCTTGGATCAAAACAGAAAACCTAGCATCTACTCATGTTTGACATCTTTGTTGAAACTGAAGCCAAGTAGTGTAGCTTACAGCTGAAGGCACAATAAAACCGAGGAAAGGCCCTTGTAGAGCTAATGAAAGTGGATAAATAAGACGAACGGGCCTGGTGACAGACTCCACCAAGCCTTGAATTTTCTTATTTTCATATTACCTGAAGGGGTGAGCACTACTCTCCTGAAGTGGACGAGATTTTTATTACTGACTTCAAAATAACGCAGATTCTTATCCATTTGGTATGTGTCTGTGCTGTCACTGACCTAAAACTGACATGTTTTATTTGAATCCACTTGAAGCTGCAGAGTTTATCGTCTGCCAAATCCTGTAGCATAACAAAACAATGGTGCCGATTTTTAAAAATTATAAGTACTGTATTTTTAGAAACAGTTATTTCTGTCTGTCACCTTATAAATACATTGCTAGTTTCCAGAATAGGGAATTCCTTATCTCATTACCATAACACTGCTCTTTTAACTCTACTTAATATGCAGAGAGAAGCAGCAATTGGTTAATATCACTTTCTTGAGCAGGTGCAATTGCGGAAGAGTTATGAATATAAAGTAGAACATCAGTAAGTTAGTAGGGACATGTCATTTAAGTCTGTCTTTTTTAATTCAACTGCATTACCGAGAACAGGAGAGGAAAACACATGTTACTAGTCTGGTTAATATTTCTATCCTACTATATGGTCCATTGACATGAAGGCATTTCTGTATTCAAAATACCAGATGTCATGGGAGCAGTGCTAAAAGGTAAACAAATGCACTCAGAGATCATATTATATACAGACTCAGACACACAAAGCTTGGAAAAGTAGAAAATTCTATATGTTTCTATCCTAATGAAACACTTATTATCATCTTTCCTTTGTACATCTCTGAGCCTGTTTGGAGACAGGGTCTGACTACCATGTGATAGGAAGGAAGGCTAATGTGCTATTTTCTGCTATGCTGTAGCCAGTAGAGCTGATTTAGTGAAGTCAGTGCCATGTTTTTATGTAGACAAGGCCTTCTCTCTGCTATAAAAAATCTTTACATTTCACAGGCTGCCAGTGAAATCTTCAAAATTAGTTGCAACTAATATAATGCTCACAGCAGAAAGCCTAAAACAGCAACTATGAGCCCTTCTCTGTTTCTCTGGGGCATTAACTTGCGTAACCACAGATAATGGATTAAATATTAGCATTGTTAACTGCTTTGCTGACAGAAAAGGATAAAACTACATCCTGTGGAGGTACCCCATTTTATGAATAGCAGTGCTATGTTTCCTTCCCACTTGTCAGGCTGGAGCTCTGAATGACAAGGTTTTGCTAACTTGACCTCTCTTCAGTGTTGGCAGTACTGCAGGAGCTGCTGGTTTTTTCTGCTCATCTTGATGGGTAGTTTAGGAAGTCCAGTTTTCTCTTGTTCTTTGCCTCAGGATTGTTCAATTCCAGGAAATGTTACACAGTTTGTGTCAGGAATAGTGCAAGAGAGGAGTAGAGGAAAACTAAAACATTAGAAATTACTCTATAGCATCCTACCAGAGCCTTCAGGAAAAGAGAGGTAACCCAGATGACTGTTTGACCATCCACCCATTCTACACAAAAGTGATTTTTTAAATGTTTTGCACTTGGAAAATTTCCATTAACAGCATTTTAATTTAGAGAAAAGACAACTTGATCAGAATCTGATAGATAATGTAGCAAAAATATTTGAATTATCTTGCCCACAGTCACTGGAATATCTAGGGAGGGATTCCAAGTCTTGCAGAGCTCCAGCCATAACGAGGAGCCCAAGGTTGTTAGCATGCTTCATTACTCTTTTCTACCCCAATCATTTCCAGAGATTTTACTCTATATTTACCTGTACTTACTTTCCTCTACTCATTTCCAAAGTCAAAAAAGTAAATCCATCCATTCCAGCTGCAAAGACTCAGCACTTTATCCCTATAATCAGACGCATTATTTCAGAGGCCTAATGAATCTGTACTGTAAATTCATATTGTAGTCATGTTACAGGATGACACTTTCTTTAGAGAATACTTGAAAGCAAAAAAGGGAAGGAGGGGTTACTCTTCAATTAGCTTCAAAAGTATGTCAAAAGTAAAAAGAGTAAAAACCTCCATGCTGAACAATAAGTCATTGATGAAATAAAATCTCATTAAAAAAATGAACAAAGATAAAAAAAGACATCAGCACAAAAAATTGTGATAAATGGCTTACTGAAGCTATGGGCTCATTTTTTATGATGTCTAAAGGCTCTATTTTTAAAATTTACCTTAAAAACAAATTTAAGGAGAGTGAGTGCTCATGGCTTTTAAGGGGCATGTGAACCTCTCCTCTCTAAATTGCTGCATTATTGGTTTTAATTCAGCTCAGGCTGGTAAAGACTAAAAGTCATTACAAGGGGAATACCCTCGGTAGATATCTGTGAACCTTATTTAATGAACCTGAAATTCAGTCAAGGTTCAGCACCTTCCCAGACAAACTAATAATGAACTTGCTTAAGCACTAGTGAAGGATATATTGCTTTCACTCAATCCTATGTGAAATTTGACAATTTTGCTTTGATTTTGGGGTCCTCTGGAGGTAAAATTAGTCAAAACAGAACACAAGTTAGAGACAAAAATAAATCTCCCTATATCTAATGTTGGTGTAATTCATATGTGCTAAAAAAAAAAAAAAAGAGACCATAGTTTTGTATTTTCCAGAGACAAGATAACTTGAATTGGTAGCCAACTTTCTGTTGTCAACAGGTGACAAGACCACAACATATGTACTCAGAACTAGCACAGACTGATGCTCTGAAGGGAAAGAAAAAAAAAAAAAAAAGAAAGAAAAAAAAAAAATCAAGGTCATAGTGAGCAGGGAGGTCCAAAATCCAGCTCAGGCCTTTAAAAAGTGACCATCCATCTTTGAATACCAATCTCCAGTCCAGACTAAATCTTTCATCCACATTTAAAACCTTTAGATGGGAGGCTAACAACAAAAGTAGTGACAAGCTTATAACTGTAATGATACTACTGGATATAGGATAATAACTGTGTTGACTAATTCATCTTCATGCCTTTAGGTAAATCATTTTTTTGGCCAAGTACATATATATATCCTGAGTTGAAGCTAGTAACTAAGAACAGAAATTTTTTTATTCTACTTTCATCATCTTTGCTTTTATCACCTTTCATCACCTTTGGCTACCCAAAAAACGTGCAGTGCAAACCTCAGCAGTTCAAGGTCATTCAGTTTACCAGTTTCATGTAAAATTTTAGAAATTTGACTGCCATTACATATCACAAGGCTGGAGATTGATTTATGGTCATTAAAAAAGGGTGATAAAAGTATTTCTTGGGACAGAGTACACACCTCTGATTCACTTTACATTAGATCAGTCACTCTCAGTGCATACTCTGCAGACCTTGAGGACCTCCATCCACTTCTACAGAGTCAGTGAAAGACAACCAAGAAAAGGAAAATTGTTGTCACCAGGACTGAATTCTCTGTGTAAGGGCTGACACCTTCTTCAGAAAATGCTTAAAGGTCTGCAGGTGAAAAGAGACTGACAACAAATGTATTACATATTAATATGGGCTTTGGAGTCTCACAAATCTTGACACCTGTGTCTCATCTCCACAGACTTCTGCTGCTGAAATGCTACCCAGCTGGTGACTCTTTTCAAACCTGCCAGTCAGTTGAAATCAATTTGTTTTCAACAATATCCTTGCAGAGAAGATGCAAAGGGTATTCACTTTTCTTCATTACAGAGAAGGAAAATGAAAGCATTCTTTACATTTCCAGTTTTTGCAGATTCCTAGATATTTGCAGCTGTGAGTTTCCAAACCTGTTTGGAAATTAAAAAATACAATAAAATCCATCCAAAAATTTCTATTTAGAACACCTTGGTTTCAGCAATTTGTTGCTGAATTCACAGCATGGTTCTGAAGGAACTGTGCTTGGGGTCCTGCTGAACTCCTGTACAGATCAATGGCTCCTGCCATCCTGATACAAGGACAATAGTTCCATCAGGTCCATTCAAAATTAGACACATGGTTTCTGCATCGCCTCGCTGCCATTAACACATCCTACTCAACTTCACTCCCACTCTCAGTTTTGAAAGTGACAAGAATATTATTTTTCCTCAGCAGATGAAGGGATCTTGTAGTCTGTGGGAAATTTTGTGTTTGTAAATATGTATGTGTATAATATATACTATATTATACATATTTTAAGACAATAAATATGAGATATATCTCTGTGCATGTATATATCTTTGTCTATTTAAATACAAAAACCAAACAAACCCCAAATAAGTAAAAGGAAAACCCGTAAGAGGGGAAGGGGAGGAAAACCTTCTTTTCTTAATGTCAACTCTGTAATATTACTGCTTCAACTGCTAAACATTTAGATCATTTCCCAGGGGCATAGCACCTTCCACTTCTTTAAGCAGCTCCATTTCTGTCTCACTTCCTAAGCCAGAAGTTCAGTGTAGGTCATTCTTCTAGTCATCACCCTTCCATGACTTCCCATCACCTTCTGAATCAAGTTCATAGTCCTCATCCCCAGGGCACAAGCTACAAATTTGCTAACATCCAAATTCTCATTCCCACTTTCTCTGTGTATTTTTACCTTTCTTCCACAAACAAACAGTTGTCCTTTACCATTTTGCCTGGTAATTTTCATTTTTTTATGCCAATTACTTTGTTCTTCTTTCTGAACCATCCTCAAGGCATTTTTCATTGAACCTTCCAGCAATGTATCTGTAGTGGCATTTTACCTGACCCCATTGCAGGACATTACCACGAGTGCTGGGCACACTTCACCATGACTGGCTAGAAGTACTCTGGGGAAACACAGACTACACATTCTATGGCATGTGACAGGGTCTTAAATAGACATGCTTGTAGTTTTAGTAATGCAAGATTCCACTCCTGTGCCAGAAATAGGAGGTACAGTGACTCTTAACACTAGTCCTCAGGATTTAACAGAAAAAAATTGTACCCTGTGGTCTAAGCTCATTCCCTCTCTTTGCAGCATCATGCAGATAATGGAGTTCTTCCTGGCAAAGCAATGAAGTGGGTAGCCACACACCCTATCAACCAGCTCAAGCAAAGGAAAATATGTACAACAGACACAGCAGGTTATTTACAAGAATCCCACAACACTGTGAGGGTATCCCAGTTATCAGGGATAGATTGTGCAGCAGCAGATGTGCTGCACCATCCCTCCAGTTTGGGTTGTAAACAACTGGGGACCTTCAACAAAATAGGACCTCTGTGTGAGTCTGCATACATATGTGGCATGGCTGTGGGCAAGCCTGTAAAAAAACAGTAGGTTTTAAATATCACCCTCAATTCTTTTAGGAAACTGCTGCCAAATGGGATGTGTGCTGCTCTATGACTTCCCAGGTTGATTATTACTGCAAGGAATAAATGGGCAGGCACGTTAACCATTTGTTACCATATGCATTATGTAGGCACTTATACGGATGTGTCATCCTTTCATTACAAAGCGCTACAGTGACTGCAATTTCCACTGTAAACATTCAACACAAATATTTCCATCCAGGCTCCAAGCAATGCTCCATCTAATCCTATATCCACTCTCCTGCAAAAGTCATTCCTTCACTGTTTTGCTCACACAGGTGTTTGACACATTAAGTGATTATGATGGACTCTTCATTACTGACAATTTGTGGGGTTTAGCTGTTCATGGTTGAAGTCTGCATCTTAGATGTTAGGGCCAGCAGATGGGCTGCAGATGGTAGATCTGCTGCCCTGAATTTAATAGTTGCTGTAGAAGAAATTGTCATGCTGGCTTGCAGCATGTTGGGAGTTTTGACTGTGATATCTGAAGCACCAGGAAGCAACCTAACAAAATCTGCTGTGACACAGAAAGTTAAAGCTGTGTTTCAGTAAAATTTTAGATTGTTTTGAAGTGGGAGACTCCCTCAGAATATCTTGTCACTGTTGCTTAAATAAAACAGCATATGATCCATTATATATCATTTATACTATGTAATCAAAGACAGTATGCTTATAATGACTAGATCTCACACTTCAGGTATTGTTGCTTGCTCTTCCCATAAAAAAACAACAGACAACACAGACACAGCCAGCTGAGAGACCAAAGCAAAGTCCTCGGAGGTGAGTGAAGGTAGATAGGAAGGATAGAAAATATTGTCAATTCCTGTTTGGAAATTGCATTTCTCCAAAGTGAATGTTACCCCAAAAAACTGCTATAAGTCAGAACCATGATAAATTGGGAGAGAAAAGTGAAAAAAGCCCCACTGTTTCAATTGTGTTGTGAAAGAGCTGCATCAGGAATCCTGATCCACTTTCAGAAATAGAGGGAAGCTTTTTCTCAAGAGGGCATTCCTCGTGCCTGCTCTAAACTATTTGTTTCAAAGAGACAGAATTTCCCCTTGTATTTCCACAGTGGTGAACTCACCTTCTCATACACACAAATGCTTGAGAGATCTCAGCTTCAGCATGGAAAGGTTATTTTAATAATCTTCCCTTTAGGAATGATCATTTTCTATTGCACAGCCTTGGCTTTACCACAATTCACTTTACGCCATGCCAAGCTTTATCACACCAGAACTCCTTCTAAAGGAGGAGGAGGAAGGTAAGCTCTCAAGAGCTCCAAATAGAATTCACACCGCCTATGAAATCAAGACCTCCCACATGCCTGCTGAACCCCTTTCTGCACAAAGGCAACCCTACTTTCCCATCCCTTGGACCGTGTTTCATGTCGTATTTTCCATTTCTAACCTCTCTCCAATCAGCAATTCCAATCCACCTGTTAATTCTCTTTGACATGGATTTTCATGTATCATAAAAACCTCCTGGAAACAATAAAAATTCCTAGACATGCTGAAAACAATTAGGCCACCCCTACCAGATGCATGAGTGCATGGTGAAGAGAATGTGCTGCTGGGTACAAACACACGATCAGTTCACATTTCTAGCTGTGCACATTTGAGGTACTCGGGTGGTGCGCAGATGTGACTCCTCAGTGGTGGAATTGCTGGAAGTGTGTAACATTGCCACATAAAAAGTGTTTCTTCCCACAGGAACTTTCCCCCCATTCAGAGGACAGTTGTGTTCTACCACCTTAATTATGTCACTGAATCTTCCAACCCCTGCTCTCCCTTTGTGTCATGCAGACATTAGAAACAGAATCTTAGACAAAGCAATATTTACATCACCTATATCTCTTCCTCTACAGATGTCAAGCCATCACAGAATCACAGAATCGTCTAGGTTGGAAAAGACCTTGAAGATCATCCAGTCCAACCATTAGCCTAACATTGTCAGTTCTCAACTACACCATATCCCTAAGCGCTATGTCAACCCGACTCTTAAATACCTCCAGGGATGGGGACTCCACCACCTCCCTGGGCAGCCTATTCCAATGCCTGACTACCCGTTCTGTAAAGACATGCTTCCTAATATCCAGTCTAAACCTTTCCTGGCACAATTTGAGGCCATTATCTCTTGTCCTATTGCTTGTTACTTCATTAAAGAGACTAATCCTCATCTCTCTCTGCAACCTCCTTTCAGGTAGTTGTAGAGGGCAATGAGGTCTCCCCTCAGCCTGCTCTTCTCCAGACTAAACAACCCCAGTTCCCTCAGCTGCTCCTCCTACGACATGTGCTCCAGACCCTGCACCAGCTTCGTTGCCCTTCTTTGGACACGCTCGAGTAATTCAATGTCCTTTTTGTAGTGAGGGGCCCAAATCTGAACACAGTAATTGAGGTGTGGTCTCACCAGCGCCGAGTACGGGGGTAAGATCACTTCCCTGTCCCTGATGGCCACGCTATTTCTGATACAGGCCAGGATGCCATTGGCCTTCTTGGCCACCTGGGCACACTGCTGGCTCATGTTCAGCCGGCTGTCAATCAACACCCCCAGGTCCCTCTCTGACTGGCAGCTCTCCAGCCACTCCTCCCCAAGCCTGTAGCGCTGCTGGGGGTTGTTGTGGCCAAAGTGCAGAACCCGGCATTTGGCCTTATTGAAACTCCTACAGTTGGCCTTAGCCCATCGCTCCAGCCTGTCCAGATCCCTCTGCAGAGCCTCCCTACCCTCGAGCAGATCAACGCTCCCACCCAACTTGGCGTCATCTGCAAACTTACTGAGGGTGCACTCGATCCCCTCGTCTAGATCATCAATAAAGATGTTAAACAGGAGTGGCCCCAAAACCGAGCCCTGGGGGACACCACTCGTGACCAGCCACTAACTGGATTTAACTCCATTCACCAAAACTCTTTGGGCCTGGCCATCCAGCCAGTTTTTTACCCAGCAAAGCATGCGATCATCCAAGCCTCGAGCAGCCAGTTTCTCCAGGAGAATGCTGTGGGAAAAGGCGTCAAAGGCCTTATTGAAGTCAAGGTAAACAACATCCACAGCCTTTCCCTCATCCAATAAGCAGGTCGCCCTGTCATAGAAGGAGATCAGGTTTGTCAAGCAGGACCTGCCTTTCATAAACCCATGCTGACTGGGCCTGATCATCTGCTTGTCCTGCATGTGTTGTATGATGGTACTCAGGATGAGCTGCTCCATCAGCTTCCCGGGCACTGAAGTCAAGCTGACAGGCCTGTAATTTCCCAGATCATCCTTTTGACCCTTCTTATATATGGGTGTCACATTGGCCAATTTCCAATCTGTCGGGACCTCCCCGGTCAGCCAGGACTGCTGGTAAATGATGGAAAGCGGCTTGGCGAGCACCCCAGCCAGCTCCTTCAGCACCCTTGGGTGTATCCCATCCAGTCCCATAGACTTGTGTATGTCTATGTGATGCAGTAGGTCACTGACTGTCTCCTCCTGGATTGCAGGGGGGTCGTTCTCCCAGTCTCTGTCCTCTGGCTGAGGAGGCTGGATTCCCTCAATACAACTAGTCTTGCTATTAAAGACTGAGGCAAAGAAGGCATTAAGGACTTCAGCCTTCTCCTCATCACTTGTTACCATGTTTCCTCCTGCGTCTAGCAGGGGATGGAGGCTCTCCCTGGTCTTTCTTTTGCTGCTCACATACTTATGGAAACATTTCTTGCTGTCCTTGATTGCTGAAGTCAGGGTAATTTCCAGCTGGTCTTTAGACCTCCTGATTTCTGCCCTGCAGAGCCTCACAGCCTCTTTGTAATCACTGTGAGTGGCTAGCCCCTTCTTCCAAAGGCTGTAAACTTTCCTTTTCTCCCTAAGTTCCAGCCAAAGCTCCCTGTTTAGCCAGGGTGGTCTTCTCTGTTGCCGGTTTCTCTTACAGCACCTGGGGACTGCCTCCTCCTGAGCCATTAACACTTCCTTCTTAAAGAGTGTCCAGCCTTCCTGGACCCCTATACCCTTCAGGATCGTCTCCCAAGGTATCCTTTGAAGCAAGTGCCTAAACAAGACAAAGTCAGCCCTTTGGAAGTCCAGGATGTAAGTTCTGCTTAGCCCTCTCCTGGCCTCTCTAATAGAGAACTCTTATTTCATGATCCTGTGCCCTAGTTGTCCTCTGACTGCCACATCATCCACTAGTCCTTCTCTGTTCACAAAGAGGACATCCAGCAGGGCACCTTCTCTGGTTGGTTCTCTCACCAGTTGCATCAGGAAGTTGTCTCCCACACATTCCAGGAATCTCCGGGACTGGTCCCACTCTGCTGTGTTGTATTTCCAGCAGATGTCTGGGAAGTTAAAGTCTCCCACAAGAACAAGGGCCAGCGATCGTGAGATTTCACCTAAATGCCTATAGAATATTTCATCCACCTCTCTGTCCTGGGTGGGTGGCCTATAGTAGACTCCTACTACAACATCTGCCCTGTCATCCACTTTAGAAACAAAGAAGGAAAAAGACACAAAGTTTGTTTTATGAATCTCACAAATAAATTCTGCCCCTTTCCCCATATTGAACAAACTATGGACAACCCTCACATAAAGGAAAAACACAGCACTATGAAAAAGAAAAAGCTATCTAGCATCGTATTTCCAAGATCAGAAAACTATTTCCAATGGCAGCACACTAAGCAATTAAGAGATATAGCTGTTGGCCTCACACTTGACTTGCAAATGTTCTGATAGGAATGCATGAGGCCTTTAGTAAAAGCACTGTTTGCATTTATCTCTCCTAGGAAAATTCCATTCAGAGACAGCATCTGGTATCTAACCAGGTCTTGTCTTTCATGCAGTTTTCCTGTTGGACCAGGCAAGGGGCAGGGAGATTTAACTAGCTGCCTGTGGTCACAGAGGCACCCATAGCTCCATCGGGCTAGAAGCCAGAATCCCTGCTCACCTCCAACTTCCACAGGGCTCTACAAACCTTGATGTGCCAGACCCTCCATGCTAAAACGCTTACTCATCTGGCTCACAGGCTGCATACAACTTTTTCTCCTCTCTCTCTTCATTTTGAATCTGTGGCAGATGTGGTCTTTGTTTCAACCAGGTTATTTTAATAAAGAGAATAATGGTCTTACCAAGGCTATATATTGAAAGCTTGGGAAAATCCACATCAAAGCCAATTAGGGGCCAGATGTTGCTTATACAGATTGCCAGCAAAACCAACCAGAGGTGAGAGTGCTGAACAGTTTCCTAGAACCATGCGCTTGAATGTTAAATCTATAGCTTCAGGCTCTCCATGACCTGCCAAAAGTGTGAAGGGGAGATCTCTAGTACGTTAATATATTTTGACCAAGGCATGTTTCTTCTGTGTCCAACAGTTAGGTCCATACACGTACAACAGATACTTACATGTATTTTATGTAAGTACATTTAAAGTACATTCCAGAATACAACTATATGAATGGAAAAAGAAAGCAAAGCTCTCATATCATGAAATGCAGCTATTTTAGCCTCCAGTATGGCCTCTGTTCATTAAATCGTTAGGCAGTAACCTTATAGGGAAACATATTACATAAATTCACATACAGTTTTCAAGTTTAAATGGAACATTATGTTTTAATGGGAGCTAAAGAGATCATAACTAGGAAATTTTGAGTCTTATAAAGGAGTAGCAAGGACCTGTTGCCTTGAGATTCGTATTTCATTTATTTTCAGTCTTCCCTAACTATACCACCGGTTTATTTGCATAAACCCAAGCATATACAGAAGATCCTCAGTAAACTTTGAAATCTCTATGTACCATTATAATAAGCTCAATAACAAAGTGTCAAACAGAATGAAACGAAACTTGTTTTTCTATGACACCTTTCATACTCCAAGTATCCTAGAGCACTTTAAAATAAATGACTTGGAAACTGCTAGTGCAGTCATGCAGTAGTTGTTAGTTCAAACTCAGGACTGGATGTCAGAACTTATTTTGGTAAAAGCAGGGAAGTACTAGCCAAAACCAGAAGTTTCTTCCTTGTCTTTCCACAGTGTCCATTAGTTCTTTAAGTCTCACCTGGTGTAAGCAGAAGAGTTTAGCCTGATATCTTATCTTGCCAGTTATTCCCTGCTGGTTTAAAAACTCTTTTAAACCACGTGCACAGAGACAGTCACAGACACTTCTATACACACAAATATTTAAAAAGCAAATCTGTGCAAACATTTCCACACCTTAATTTCCACTACAAGACCAGCCAATTTGCTGTCCTTGTCAACAGCATAATGCTCACTGAGGGAACAAGATTACAAGAATCTGTCCTCAGCAGACTTTCAACTCTCTGCATGTCCACCTAGTGGCAATCCCATTTCAGCTCAAAAAAAATCACCAAATTTTGGGTCAGTCTCTTGGGCTTCTCCTGTCCACTGTATTAGTGTAGACTAAGAAATACTGTTTCCTCAGGCACTTTTGCCTGCAGGAACTACTTGCAACTCCAATTAACTTCCACGGGAGTTACACTGGAGTACATAAAACCTGTTCTGGTCTCTGGCTCTTTTGATAAAGAATTTCCTCTAGCTGTGCAGAATCTAGTGTTTATATTTGTAGGTCAGAATTTTCAGTCTGTTGAAATATCCATTTACAAACAACTGTTCTAGAAAAGAGACAGGAGCAGCAAACATTAAGCTTAGTTGTATTTCAGAAAGTGGCAATTTTTCCCAGGAATAATTTCCAGAAGCTGAAGGGCAAGACAAAAGCACAGTAGAGTCTCCTCTTCACCTGCCTCCAGAACATACAATTTCATCTACATCGTGGTTCATATGGTTTGTCTGTTTTTTCCCATTCTTTCAGCACTTGACCTCACCACGTGCTAGGAAAATGTTACTAATTTGTTTACAAGTCATGTTCTGCTGCAATTCAGATGAGAAATAGGAACAATCAGGTAAGCAGTTAAATGAGGGCCACCAGTATGCAGGCAGAAGAACCAAGGGCTAAGGAGCTGGAAGAATGGGGATGTACTATCTGTCCCTCTCCTCACCCACCCACCACCTGCCTTTTCCTTTTGCTGTGGGGTTGCTGTAGCCAGCACTATGTTGACTCTCGTGTGACCCTCTGCAAAGCAGCACCTTGAAGAATTCAGAACAATCAATGAAAAAAAACGACCCTTTCTTCCAGTCTTTTATTTTTAGCCGTGCTTGTGCCCTTCATCCAACCACTGCATGAATAACAACCAGCTGAAGAGTCACACTAAATGGCAGGTTGCTATCTATCTGAAATGTGGCAGAATTGTTCATCACCTTGCCAAAAGGAAAAGAAAATAAAATCTTTGAATAATTCATTGAAGGGTTTGACCAACTGACCAGTGTTCCTGTTCTCTCTTGTCCCCTGCCTACATTTGAGTAAGGAAAAAGAGCCCTCTGTGCAATTTCCTCTCACACCCTGTCAGCAGCAAGCCCTGCTTGCAAACTGAATTGACTTGACTGTAGTAATATTGTTCTGCTGAGACAAGAACAATGATCAGCACAACAGCACTGTTAAAAATGTTATAGGCTTCATAAAAACAATCACATCAGCTATAAAACGGTAGGTGATCATGACTGCTGCACTGCTCTCATCATAACTTAGCTTGACTTGTCTGGATGGAGAAACAAATTATAGACAATTCCCTTTCCTTTCCCCTGTTATTGTGCAAAGTGATACAATGTCCCTATTCCCTGCTAGACCTCTGTCACTATAAAGATAGAACAATTATTTTTAGAAGATAGAAGGTGAGATTTGGGGTTGAAAACTGTCTGCATAGTGTTACAAGGTCTGTTAAAAAGCAGAACTAATACCCAGCAAATTGTTAAGGTTCATGAGAACAAACAATGGCACTCTGTATAGTTCAGCTGTAAGTGGGGAATGGATCAAGAAGCTCCATTTAAGACTCAACATCTGCATTAATCTTGTCTAGGTAAGACTCTCTCTGTAAAATCACTGATAGTTCAGGATCAGGTCCTGAACATATGTTGTCTAAAAGGCTTACGCTAATATATAAACATCATTTTAATTCTCTCTCATGCCATGCACCAGTTTGCACTGCATAAAGCAAACAGCACTGAGAAGATCAGTCAGTCAAGCAAGACTCTGCTTGACTTAGGTCAGAAATGTGTGATAGTGTCACTCAGCCAACTGAGAGAGCTTTCAGTTCAGAGTGATGCAGGACTCTTCAACAAGGTCTGTTCAGGAGAGAGGATTTGTCTGCCACTGTAAGGGCCGTGCAAATAACTGATTTCCCAGAGAACTATGCAACTGCAAAAGGGAGACAACCAAGCAACATGCTTTAGTCTTTATCAAATCAAATTTCTTTTGTTTGTATTTTTGTTTTCCTCGCTGAAATTAAAAGTCCAGAAAAAAATTCAGTATATTAAATGGAACAGTCCAAGAGGTCCAAAACTAAATGTGCTGATTTGGATGAACTGTGTAAAAGGCAAAGGAAGTGCACAGCAATGTTTACAAAGCAAAAGGAAGAAAATGCCTTTTCCTTCCACCCACAGTGAAGGAGGATTTGGCTCAGTTTTTTCTCCTGCCTGAAAAGACTTGAGTGAAAGCTCCTGCTGATGCAAATGTGGGTTAGTCACCAGGCTACAGTACAGGGTGGCAAAGAGGAAGCAAAGAAAGGAAGTGAGACTTGATCCTCCCTTCTTACAAAGCTCTACTTCGTGTAAATAATTTAACAATGATTGAAGTAGTAATGGCTACTCAGTGTCCCCAGTCCCACTCACCCCCAGCTTGGCCTCCCTCCTAATTGAAGCAACTTTACAATGAATGGGCTTTCTCCCCTAAATTATTGAGAACATTCATGAAGCTTTTCCATTTCCTACACTTGGTCTTGTGACTTTTGAGCTACCTCAAACCCTAATTATTAAAGCTTTTTTGATCTAAAAACAACATGTGAAGCATACCAAATTCAGAAGAAGCCCGTTAAAGATGTGACATATTATGAGAAAAGTTAAAATTACCCAGAAATGGACAATTTATATGTAAATATACATGGCAGAGGGAGAAACACAACCCAAGTACAATAAACCATTCAGAATAGCTGTGTGTCTTACAGAAAGACCAGGGTCTTTATTGTCCTTAAATTCTCAGCGTGTAAACTCAAGTGCTATTGCTATAGTAAGAGATAATTATAAAAGCCTCAGATGAAGAGAAACAACAATTAATAAGTTTTACAGCTTTCTATATTCCACATGCAATAATTCAGGTATGCTAATCTTCATATTTTCTGAATATAGGGGCTTTGAAACCAAAGTCTTATCTTGTTGGGAAGTAGTGAGTCATGACTTTTGAATGACAGCAAGCTGCAGTGTCTAGCTCTGATGGTTCACAAGACAGTAAATCTCAGACCTGTCACTGATCCAGATGCAAGTATTTTCAGTTCTGGGCCTTTGGGAGGGAAAACTGGACATGCTGACATTACTACAAATGATGCTATAGAAGAACCACGTAAAACTGAAATTCCACGCTTGGACAAGCACAAGAAACATTTTTTGTGGTCTGGTGTTTTAACTGTGATTTATTGCAATGATGCCAATTTGAGAGAGATGCATCTCTGATGGAGATGTATTAGTAGAGAAGTTTATAATCTTAATTGGATGGCCTAGGTATCACAAAGGCATGTATGCCTGGTTATTATGCCATATGCTGTCATAACAGTCATTTTTCAAAAGCCCATTATCTTTGTGCTGAGAAACATTAAAATCTAAAATATTTTGTGAAGTAACCATGAGAGATTAGGAAATGGCTCAGCACTGTTTATCATTCACTACTGCATACAGTCTTACAGTTTACAGCCTTAGAGTCTGATGTAAAACGTTACAATGTGATTTGAAACATTACACCACTTGCAAAAGTGAGGTGGCTGAGCCCTCTCAAGGGGAGATGTTTTAACATGATTTGCTGTATTCTTTTATAAAATGAGTCCTTTGTAATAGTGATTTCACAGTTTGCTGCCCCTGCATTGATCCTCCCTAAACTCATTCTGTAAAAATCTGCTACATCATGCCACAGAGTTTTTGTCAGCGGTGCACAACATACAAATGGGCTTTGCAAAAGACACAATAGGACAGGGCAAACTGGTGGGCAGGGGAGTAGATTGAAGCAATTAAAAGTGTTCAAAGCTACAAGGTCTGCTCTCAGCAAGCTCAGCACACCCCAGACCTCTGGAGCACAGACTATTACTGTGACTGAACTTCCAAAACAAAAAGAAGTAACTAAAAAGCACAACTTATCTTGGAAGGTGCCCTTGCCACAAAGAAGGCAAATGGTATCCTGGGCTGCAAAGCAATGGCAACAAGGTCAAAGCTGGTGATCCTTCCCCCCTTCTCAGCACTGGTGAGGTCACATCTGGAGTCCTGTGTCCAGTTCTGGGCTCCCCAGTACAAGAGAAACATGGGCATACTGGAGAGAGTCCTACAAAGGGCCACTAAGATGATGAAGGGACTGTGGCATCTCTCCTATGAGGAAAGGCTGAGAGAGCTGGGACTGTTAAGCCTGGAGAAGTGAAAGCGCAGGGGGATCTCATCAAAGTGTATAAATTCCTGAAGGGAGATTGCACTGAAAAGGCCAAGGACTGGGGTGCTGTCCTACGCACGCATCCTGAGCACTTGCACCACCACCCCTCAAAACAATGGGACACACACATCCCCACCCCTCTCATGCAAATATGCTCAAGCTGCATCTGGAAATGGGCTATGTACAACTGTACCTGGCACTGCTAGAGCTCGCTTGAGACCTCTGCAAAGTGCAGACAAGCATTTAAAGCCAGGTGACAGATCTCTTGCATCCCGCTGTTATAGAGAAAGACAACTGAAGTCTCCAGGGTTAACCAAGTAAGCATTTTTTTTAGTTGACCTAAAATCTGTGCAATTTTAATCTAAAAATTCAGCTCTGATTAAGAATTTCCTTCTCCCCTTTTCCCCCCATCTGGCTGTTTACTGCTGATTCTCCTTCCAGCTGAGAACAGTAACTGGCACATCACCACCCACAGTGACTCTCTAATGATCCAGGGGAAAGTTAATCACACTGTACCATCACATAAATCACAGCAGTTGGGCTGTGACTTACTCAGCCCTATTGAGGGCCAGATCTTGAGCTCCCAAATCATCCTTTTTTTTTTTTTCTTTTTTCTTTTTTGGCAATAGGACTATTTTCATTCTTTCATTTCACATATTGAGTCAGACTGAGGCATCATAATCACCCATAAACTACCATATGGGACATAAAATCTCAGGTTTCTGCACAGGCACAAGTTCTGCTGCCTTTTCTAGCTTCCCCTGCTATGATGTGCTTTGCTTAGCCCACGGCATTTCAGAGGGAGATCGCATATGTAGACAGGCTGCTCTATCACAGCAGCACAGCACCTTAGAGGGTTAAAGCTTTTGCTGTTTTTTCCCTGCCAATATTTTAATTTAATGTAAATTAATTTACTTCTGGGAACAATTCCTATTCAATGCACACACCAGGACATGCAAACACACACACACTCAAAATTCCTACTCATATCCGCTCTGCTTATGTATCTATGTCTGAAATGTTGTGATATACAATAAATATAAAAGGAAACTGGTGCTGATCAAGTGTCTGATTAAGTCAAAGGGCTATTTTTCCTTTTCCCAGGAGCCTATTGTTGACATCAAGCTGTGCTGAATCAGGAGAGTAATGGCACTAAGAAGCCAATACATGCTGCACCTCACAAGCACACATCCTTCCAAGCACCTGCAACATCCCTTAACTATACTGAGAACTGAGGATTCAGTTCCACTCACGATAAGGCAATGAACACATTAACCCAACAAAAAGATATACAGTATGAAACGACAGAAAAGAAAAACTGTCCCACAGAAATCTTTTTGTGGCATCAGACACTACATGAGGTTTATCGTATTTACCTGACAATAAAACAAAACTAACTTCACATAGCTTGCTGTGGCTCAACTCCTCCCTTTCCTCCTAGTTTTTATTTTAGCCAAATGATTGAAAACCTTAGGGGATAAATTCAACCAGTTCTGACTTACTGTCTCCACTTATAGCAGTTACTCCATCCGAAAACTAAAATCCTTCCTAAAATTGGTTATCAGTTATGTAATCAATATTTAAAATATTCCCAAAATCTTTATCAAAACATCATAAGCATGAGTTCAATAACCATGTTAAAATATTTAAAAGATGTATTAAAATGAAAATTTTACTAATTTTAGCCCCTGACCAGAGGGCACAGCAAACAGCATATCAATTTTTGTGAGATTATAACATTAGCTTCTGCAAGATCAGTGTCTTCCAGATTTCAGTAGATTTTAGGTCTAATATTTGCAGATTTGGAAGACAAAGTTTCGCTTTCT
Organism: Strix uralensis; assembly: GCF_047716275.1. Lineage (NCBI taxonomy): Eukaryota > Metazoa > Chordata > Aves > Strigiformes > Strigidae > Strix > Strix uralensis. The sequence goes on from NC_133972.1 coordinate 30,741,063, forward strand.
GAGAAATCTACTTTTTCTTTTCATGTAAAATGAAGTCCCAGCATGACTGCCTACTAGGACAGCCATTTGAAGGAAAGAAAGAATGCAGAAAATAAGTTCTTGCACTGAATATACCTATTGAGGCATCATTTAGTTTTGCTTGTGATCTAGATTTGTATATAGCTTTCTTGGTTGAATGGCTGAGGTACAAAACAGTAAAGTGATGTCTCCCAAGATCACCAAGTAGAACTTGAAACCTCTGTCTTTCCTTAGCTCCAACATGGACTGTATGAGCTGGTAGATGTCTCATCAGAGTCCAGTTTTAAATCTGTTTTAAATCTATGTGAGAATACCAATTCCATACCCAGAAGTCTGAGAACAATACATACAAAGCATTAAAATTTCCCCTCATAAGAAATTACTGCAATACAAAAGCAGTCTGATATTAAGACTTTAAAACAAAAAAATTAGTTACCAATTACCAACTCTAATTGAATAAGATCTAGTTCGTATTGTCTCTCATTTTTTCCTTTGAGAGAAAGAAGAAAATTCTTATTTAGTGCCTTGTGCAGCATTTCATGGATCACTGCTGAATTTTAAGACATGAAATGAGTCGGTACTACCCTTAAGAGGAAGCTGATGTCAGTAAGGCACTATTGTAACTGAGATAGTCAAAGGACAGAGAGGCAAAGTTAGGTAGCATATCTAGTAAGAACAGTTGATATGCTTGGAAAAAAAATACAAACACATTTTCAGGCTCAGAGGCCCATAAGCAAGTGTTAGTATAGTGTGTAAGAAATAAGCAAATGCAGGTGAAGCTGACAGGAAAGAAGATTCCCCTGTAAGAACATGAAAAACAAACAGAGCCTCCCACTGCAGACCAGCGCCAAGTCTGGTCCTGGCACAAGAGCCTCTGAAGACACTGGGCACACATCCGTCACGCGTGTGTTTCACACCAAGGGGTCTGGCACAGGCACCATGTCAGGTACAGCTCACCAGTGGGATCTCAAAACACAAGCACAGTCAGGAGCTGCTGGGATTCACCCTATCAAGATGCCATGACATTTCGGCGTCTGCTCTCAATGCCTGCGCTTAGTCTTGAGAACCACTAGTTTGGGTCAGCTGAGGCAACTCCTTTCAAAACCTGGTGAAGAGTAAAAGCATCCCTGTATCTTTTTGGTGCTTGATGGAAAACAGGCCATTTGTCCTTGTGCAGGTGAAGCAGCTGGAGTTGCCAAAACACACCCCACAGGAGGGAGGATCTGTGTTGATTTACTGCTTTCAGGGATAAGTAGAACAGCCCAGGTTTCTACCTCCTCATAGCTTTGGTTCATCTTTAAGCCTATGATTTCTGTATTTCTGTATCATGCTTTTATGCATTTTGGAACCTATGGGCTACAAGAAAGTGAACTACAAAGCACAATTCTAGTATAAATTAAAAAAATAGGTAGTTTTATTACAGGTTAGCACCTAACACACACCCTGGATAATAGAGCTGGGGATTCAACATTCACAGTAAAATCCTGTTTTCACAATCCTGAATGTAACGTTGGCCTTAAAATGCACTCTCCATCTATGAGCCAACAGAGTATAGCTACCCCAAGTCTGGATGCGGGGTTTTTTTGTTGTTGTTGGTTTGGAATGTTTTTTTCTAATACAGGCAGCCTGAATGACTTGCAACTTCATTAACTCTGGGCATACAGATAGAGATGTTCTCAATGACTTCTTCTGGAGACAATGTTTTGGAAACTCAAAGTGATTTCCTATCCCTAATCACCCCTGTTCAGTCAGGACTGAGGGAGTAAGTCACCTTATAACAGCAAGGTGACATTGGAGCTGAAGTCTATTTCCCCCTCATTGTTATTCAGCCTGCTGGCTGTTTTACTGCTATTCAGTGTGAACCGGTCCCTTTACACCAGACTCTTAAAAATTAAACAAAATATCAATAACACAAATACTATGTGAAGATATGATTTCTAGTATTTTACCATACTTCTAGTGGGACTGCAATCTGTTCATTGTTAACACTGGTGACAGTTAGTAGTGAGATGCTCTGCTTCAACATACCTATGAAAGGACATAGTCCTTCCTTACTTTCCCCCAGTGCATGAGATAAAGATATGTTACAACATTCTGCTATGTTGTGAAGTTAAGGACCTCTAATGATGGACAGTCCACAAGAACAGGCCAAAGAAACATTTATTAGGAATGATATAGAGAAAGATTCAGCCTTGCAGAAAGGTTTTGGATTTGGTTTTGCTGGCCCTGGCCTATGAAGTCAGTGTCACGTAAACTGTAATGTCTTTCTTCTTTAACAGTTATAACACTAATTAGGACAAAATCTAATTCACAAGCTGGAGCTGAATGGAGGAATCAGTTAATAATGTATGATTAAACAATATTAAGCAAGGTCACTGCTTGACTAAATATTCAACAATCAGTGATTAGATTTTGTTGGTCGATCTCTTTAAAGGACCTGATTGGAGATGACCTCTTTCTTTTAGATTAAATGTCTGCTCAGGCTGAGTTATTATTGATCAAGAAGCTGACCTTACTGCCAACAATGGCGTTTCTACATTACTAATCTCTTTGCATATTGTGTGCACGTAACCGCTGGAAAACTTCAAAGAGATTCGATCAAGTTGACGGTTGCTTGGTTAATTAACAAGGTGCCATTTTTTGGTATGCCAGACCGGTTGCTCTCTGCATTCTTAGGGAAATCACTCTTAGCATTCAATTAAAAACGGAGGCAGAGAAAAAAAGACTCTATAAAGCTTGCATTCTACAGGGTAAATCTTGTCCTGTCTCCCCAGACAAGGGGAAAAAAGGTTTTTTTCCCCTCCCATAAGTGGAGGAAAGATGTAATGAAAAAGAGGGTGCTTTTGCATCATTGCATCCTGCAAGGTGGGCTTAAGACAGAGTGGGAGAAGGTGCTTTGCAAAGTGTCAAGCACAAGAATGACATCAGGGAGGCTTTTAGCTATCTCAGAGCTCCAACTGCTTGTCACCAGATAGTTTGTATGACCAAGTGATAATGGGCAAGCATTTGTCTTTGGGACATAAGGTCATATATCCACCTTATAACTACTGGAAAATTATTAGATATACTCCTCTTAGGCTGCATGTTACTGTAAAAGCAGTTAATATTCATTCGTCTTCATCCCCATCCTACAAAATTTTGCTGTAACTCTTTCTCTAAAAGGTAAAGCAGCAACTCTTTCTTGGAGAAAATGTCCAGCCATACACCAGGCACATAGTCCTGAGATTGTATCATCTTCAGAAGAATGTGGTCTTGTCTTCATATCAAATGTCATTCTCGGAAGCAAATTAATTTCTCAGTCTGTCTTTTGAGTTGTAGGAAACTCTTTTCAAAAGCCAACAAGGTTAAGTTAGTCAGAGTTTAAAGAATACTACCACCAGGGTTTAAAGTAAACATACCATTGCTCTGAAGCAGTCTTTTCTGCTTTCCTTCACAGAGTTGTCTTCTTTTTTCCACCACTTTCTTCAAATCAAGTTCCAAACTTCCTATCTGTGATAATCGTATAATAATATTCAAGGCCAGACTTGGATAAATGCAGACCTCCAAGCAAAATTTAGAGGTCAGCACTTTAGGAAAAAAAACAACAACAACACTAAAACAAACCTCCTCTTGTCTAAATGGTGCATATGGTGTTTGGGTATGGTTATCCTTTTTTAAGCAACCTTAAATACAAGAGGAAAAAAATATTTAGGGAAGTTGCAGTCTTGAGAAGCAGAGTACTTCAGATCACATTCAGTTTCACACTCAGGCTCTGAATTAGCTGGCTGACTGCTGTTGTCCTGTGTATTTCAAGATTCAGTCTTTAAAAAAAGTTACAAAGAGAGGAGCTTACCTGCATTGAGCAGCCATAAAAATGTGTTTCACTTTGCAACCAAAAGAACTATAGCAACAATTTTGGAATTATTTTTTTCAGAACTGCAATGATTGATACTCGTGGCATGTATAAGATAAAAAACAGATGGATATTTGTTGATGTCAGTATAAAACTTTCAGGGTGAGTAATGTGGGGATCAAAATGAAGGAAGAAAAAAAAAATTAGGCCCTTTTTTAAAACCAGCATTTCTCAGGTTACTGTAGCTAGTGGCTTTGACAGTTAATTCTAACAGCAGCATTAGGGAGAGTTGCACAGCTCACCAGGTCATGCCAACCTCTGCTTCAACACTATGCATGTATGATTGTAATGTACTACTTGCAGAAGGTCAAAAATGGTAATAGTTTGTCTTTAACAGGGCCAGCTTCTCCAAGATTAGCATCTCAACACAAAGACACTCTCAGATTTCTCCCTTTTAGGTATAGATTTATTAAGAGACCAGTAGGGATTGTGGCCCACCCACTAGCTTTGCCTACTGCAGCACATGCTCCCACTGGAAATGTGTGAAGACATCTGCAGAGCATCTCCTCTGCACTCCTTCTGCGCAGAGGTCGTGGCTGTACCCATCCCACCTCTTGTCATGAGCCAGCATTGCTTCCCTGGGACTCCACTAGACATAATAAAGATGAGCATGGCATAGCACAGCATTTTTTTTCTCCAGGCATGGTTAACTTTTGCTTCTCAATCATTTACTTTTCCTTCTCAGTCATTTAGTTGCAATAATTTCTAAAGCAAAGCATGTTCCTCATTACAAACGAGGATGGAAACTGTGAAAGGAAGTTGCAGTTTTCCTGGAGAAAGTAGCACAGTTTGCAAGTGCACATATTACATGTTGTGTGATCCTTGGAAGGAAATGAGCATGAAAAATAATACAGATATTTTAATATAGTCCAGGGAAGGTATTAATCTATCACCACACAATGGTAGAAATATTTACTCTTGTTAAACAAAGAAAGGCAGAGTTTGTAAGCCCAATAAACAAAGTTGTTAGTTCAACAGGCTGCTCTGAAAATCAAGACCCTAATTCTTTAGCACTCTTTATCTAGCACTCATCTATAGTTACACAGATAACACACTTATATGTTAACCCTAATTCCAAATGATGGTACCAATAAATATCATTCAGCACTAGATTCTTCCTGTGCCTTAAAACAAATAAAAGTTTTCTTTAACCAAAATTTAGGAACCCTCTATGGCTCACTGTTGCATTTGCTCTCATAAAATAAGGAAGATTTAAATTATTTCTTTTTAATTGAAATAAATTTCAAAATAAGTATCAATTTCAAACTTCTAAATAAATTTTCAAATTTATAATTTTATAAATAAAATTTGAATTTTCTCCCATGGAAAGTGTTCTCAGATGTCCACAAAGGACTTAAATGTGCACTTTGAAAAAAATCGCTCTACAGTAGCACTAGAAGTTCCTCTTAATTTACAGGTTTGTTGTGTAATGTTTATATTACATTGTTTCAAAAACCAAAATTCATAGAAAAAAGTTTAAATGAAATATTTACAATTATTTTTCTGGATGATAAATCAGTAATCCCTTCACTGAAATCTTTGATAAATGCAGAATTGTTCTTCAGTTTTGGCTGAAAAATTCCACCTGCAGCTTCAGTTCTACCTCTAGTATATCTGTCCTCACACTCCTGAGCACACAACAGAAGTGTAAAAACCTATGCACTGTGCATAAAGTGGCTTTATCAGGTCTGTTCAGACAAAGAGGGACCAAGGGAAAGAAGTTACAGATAATTCCCATTGCAGGGCTCCTTTCAGCACATGCATTTGCACCAAGAACTGGCTGCTGCCTCCTCCTTGAGACACTGACTGTGGTGACACAGTTCATGAACCCTGCAGCTCACAAGGATCCCCTGAGACCCGGCACATCAGCTACATCTCTCTTACCACTTTCCCTTCCATTTAGCACCACAGGAAACCAAGGAGGCCAGGGAATGGTTTTTACTCACAGCCTAAATACAGACAGCAGGTACTCAGAGATAGGTGCACCTTAGAATAAGGTTGCCTGAAGTCTGTCCCCCTCCCACCCACAAGTCACTCTGTGGAGACAGAAGTAGATGCCAAACAGGAAGTCCTATTAAAAGACTATATTCAAATAGGAAGTAAAACCAAAACTTTCTGCCCCACAACAAAACTGGGAGGTAAAACTGTTGGGCAACTTTCTGTTGAACATCTGTTTATTACCCAAGACACAGGTCTGGCTGGTAATTGCTGTTAGATACACATTTTTTTAAACAATAAAAAGCTGCTTTAAAATAATAAAGCTAGCCTGGAGAGAAGTATTGATTTGATTATTTTATGCCTTTGGGAGCAACCTGGGTTTAATGTACCAGTGCTCTGGTATAGATATTTTTTAATGCATTTATTTTTAGATATGTTAACACAGAACACATTGTTTTTAAAGTTATACCTCTGTGGAAACTACAAGATGTCTAACAGGAAAGAAAACAACTATACAACATTCCCTTGAATAATCTTCAACCCCGTGAGATAGAAATCTTCCTCCAAATTCAATGTCATAAGCAGACTGCAGAGGACACAACAGGGAATTATCTCCAAGCCTAGAAGTAAAGGTCTACCCAAAGTAAGGGGTTAAATGTGAGAAGTCTGAAGAGACAGACGCTTATCTGAAAAAGTCACTGAATAAATATGAGGCAAGCTGTAGCTTTCTGCTGACCTCCTAAGTGGTGGAGATTGGGAAAGAAAACAACAGGAAGAAATTCAAACAAAATTAACTCCTATAAGATAGTAAAATTATTCAGAAGGTGTGGAGGAATGCTAATGCTTTCAAACTCATCCACCTTTCATGCTACCCTTGAACAACTAAAGAAGGTCATGCACCATACAGGCAAGCATCTGGAGTCTGCTTCTCTGAATAGCCCCCATCTACTTATCCCATACTAGCTGGAATCAATTCTCATGATCTTGTTGTCTGCAGTAAAGTGCTAATACCAGAAGCACCAAGTGACCTAAAAGGCACAGCCTCCAATCTCTAATATGCCCCTGGGAATGAGGCAGAGTCCTAGAGCAGAGGCCCTCCAAAGCTACAGGTAACCCTAGAACAAAAGAGAGGGAAGTAACCCAAACAATAAATTTGAAAAACTCTGTAGATCACAGCACTGGGAAACTCATCTGCCTTTCTGTGCTAACCAAGAGAAAAAAATACTACAGAAGCTCAGCCTTCCTGAGCTCTGGGGAATTGGTCCAATTTCAGTGAATTGTTCTAATCCCAGTTTTGGGATCCTTCTTGAGAGTCACCCTTTGCAGCTCACTTTTCTAAACCTGGATCCCCTCAGGCATTGTGTAAAGGATGTTTTCAGTCCCACAGGGATTGAATGGCAGCTCAGGACAGCAAGCACTTAACATGGCAGGATCAAGCAAAGGTATTAGCCTGCAGAGCAACTGTACAGTACTTTAACAGCCTTTGTGGCAAAGGCAGGTGATCAGGCAAAAGTGTCCCACAGACTGGATTTGAATCAAGGGCCAGCCAGCTGAAGCACACTGTGTGGTCAGGCATACCTCTGTCTATAGGGACAGACAATATGAGGGGGTAGGGGGGAAAAAAAGCTAATTTACAGTCACCTTCTCTGAATGTTGTACAAAAGGCTCCACAACATCTTCCCATGAAAGGATGGCTAGAGAAATTTCTTTTCACAGGCAGCTCTAGAATTTCACAAAGATGCCTGTAAGTGCTATAGTTAACTCACAGCCATTCCAAAATTAATTCCACATGTGGGATGAAGAAGGCTAGGTTTACCTTCACTTCCCCTTTTATGTTTCTTTTTTAAAATAGGCTCTTACTGAAACACGTATTCACTATGGGAAGAGAAGCAGGGAAACCACAGCTGAATGGCAGATTGATTTATTTTCTTTGGGGGTTAGAAATTCATCATGGCCCATCATTAAAGGTGTTTTCCAGTCACGCTAACCTTTGGTTTCTGATATCATCCAAGACCCTGTCAGCATCTTAAGGTATGCTCTTAGCTAGATGTCTGATTGCACTCTCCTTTCATTCTTCCTCAGCTTTTCTTTTAGTTCTGAAAGAAAGTGATGTCTCTATTGGCTTATGATAGAAGGAAAGCTTTTAGTTCTTGTCTTTATGAATTCTGTTCTCAATTCCCATTTAAATAAGCTAAACTAAGACAGCAAAGTGGTCAAGTGTCCTTAAGAAGGTGTATTTTATGAGCAAGGAGTAAAGATAAGAAAGACCTATATAAGAATAGATACAGTTCTATAAAAACTGGGTTCCTCTAACATAATGGATTACAAGAAATAGGCATGTTTCTAGCAGAAACTGAAGCAAATAGTGAGCAGGAGAAGAGCCTGGGATGACATCAAGGTGTCCGAAGAGGCTGCACATCCTGACTTCATCTGGAAGTGAAAAACAGCTGCTGCCCTCCCGTGTTAATGAACACTTGGTCAGAGGACAAAGCTGTTTGTCAGGACACTGCAAGTAGAAGTCTCTGACTGACAGACCAGCTGAGCAAGCACTGGGCTGGGCACTCAGAGCTGCCTGCTGCGACCCTTCCAGCTCCGTCCCCAGCACAGCCAGTGGGGTCTGCCCCCAGTGCTGCCTGCCCCTCTGTTCGCAGGGGTGGTATGCCCGCTCTGCACCCTGGCACCAGCTCCCCATGGGGGAGAAACCGCAGCAACACAGCCAAGTTTAAAAAAAAAAAAAAAAATCTCTCATGACCCTGAATACTGACTATTTTGCAGTTATATCAGAAACTAGTTAGTTCGTAGCTTCAAATCTTAATTTTTGCTCCATTCCACTCTGGTCCAGCTGATAACAGCAGTCCCTTTCCAAAGAGTGAGCCTCTTAATAAAATTAGGAGGCAGCTCATTGTGTTCTGGCTTTTTGTAAAACTTCCCTGGTGTGTGTGTATATATATTTAAGTCCTTGACAAATTTGGACTCCACTGGAGCAGTAAGAAAGCTAAAGTCAAATTAATCAGAATAGATTCCCTAGATGAGACAGTCATTGCTGCTGAGCAAACCTTTAGGGAGAAAAGTTGTCCTTGAAAAATATTTGATGAAGCTGCTGCACTAAGAAAGGGGCTAAATCTATGAATAAAACAGCCACTCCAGGGGCCCCATAGGCTCATTTTGTTAAGCAGAGAGAGGCAAGGGAGAAAACGGAGGAAGCAAGAGGCTAATACGGAGAATTTCATTATATATAGCAATTCAAAACACCTCCAAACCCAGAGAAATTTAGAGGTCTGTCCCACCAAGTCCAAGAATCAGAAACAATGGTTTGCCCCAAGGTAGCCCTTGAGCTAGTCAAAGCATTTAGACCCCTTGGGTAGGTGGCAAGAAAGCAGAAGGGAAATTTCTTCCTATTTATATTCTAAAACACTGGTTTTTTTCTGGGGGCTCTGCTGCTATGGTACAGCCAGAAATAGCAGCAGAGGTGCTTTTCAGGTCAGGAGCCAGCCTGGGGATAGCCAGTCCTCCCACTCTGACTGTGACTTTTGCTCAGCGACAGTTCAGTGGGGGAGGACTCTTGTGCCATCCATAATTCACATCAGATTTGGCTCACCTGCACTGAAGGTGGCACAAGGGGCCATGATGCAGTTAGAACAGGATATCAGGAATCTCCCAGCTTTCAATCTCCCTCTATGAATCATACAAAAAAACCCTGTGTTTTTTTTTTCTTTACTTTCAACATTCCTGGAAAGCTCAAGTTCTGCACTTCTTCATACAACATGCACCTGTAAATTTGACAAGCTGGAATGATTTGTCTGGGCAACTTGAAATCCAGTAAGTGAGGAACAATGCACTTGGCCACACCAAAGGTTCAGCTAAGCCCGTAACCTGTCTTCAGCTGACCAGCAGCAAAGCCAAGGGAAGAGGACGAGAACAGCACAAGTTTGTAGTGACAGCCCTTCAGACTGCTCCCTCACTCCCCAATGATGTGTAGCTCAGAGACCTCATGACCAAAGGCAGCATATCTTTGTATAGGAAGACCTATTTTTTTGTTTTCTTACTCCCATGAGTTTGCTCATTTACTTTAGGGACCCATACGAATTTTCAGTTTATGCAACATCCCTGTGACAAGGAGGTCCACTACTTTATTCTCTGTACCACTTATAAATTTATATAGACATGTATCTTCTCCCCTATCAGCCATCACTTTTACAGACTGAAGTCTTCCTTTTTTATACTTTCCTCATTTTCAGTCATCCAGTCAAGTAACAGAAACAATCCCACACAACTCAGGGAACTAAACACACACCTCTGCTAACAAATATTTAGTTGAATGCAAGGCCTGGGGGGGGGGGGGGGGGGGGAATGCTTTCCAGGTGTTTCTTAAGTGAAATATGGTTTAAGTAAAGCAGTGCTGAATAACTATATACTGGCATTTGTTTCTTCTCTGAGCAAATTAGTCACAAGAACTAAACACCTTATTAAAAAGAATTCCCCTGGTCCTAGAAGTTAAATATAAAATACTAGGAAAAAAGAAGGCACTTTTTGACTGGGGGAAGGTTTGAGGTAACCTGTCATTTAAGCAGTTAGTTTGTTCTCAGCCTGTTATTACAACGTTTTGCACTTTAAGAGTAACAATAATAGGCTTTATCAGGGGCATTTGTCAGCCCTCCTCTCATGTAAGACAAATTATGTCCTCAGGGTAATATTATTTTTTATATCATTGCTATGGGCATTAATAATTCCATTTTCTTCAAGATCAGCCCTTAAAGCTAGCTCTACCATCTACACAGTTCATCAGTGCATAGTTCCCTGCAGAAATGTTGTTCCTCACCTTTAAGACACCGTGTCAAAGACGGCAGTGATGAATAATTGCTGCTTGGGTGGCCTGTACAGCACTAAGCATAGACGAGGGTTAGCACCACCAACTCCTGCTGAAGCCAGTCAGTCACTGTCACAGATGTCCTTGAGGACAGTGGGAGAAGCACCCCTCAGAGATGATTAGGATGTTCAAAAAGAGCTGTACTACCACTAGTTTCACTGGGTGTTGTAGGGTACAGGTATCTTCTGACTCAAGCCATATACTAACACTCTGCCTGCTCCCTAATAAGAATTTTGTGTCCAGTGCTTAGAAAAACAAACCTAATGGCATATTTAGTAGGGTACATTCATCTCTAAATTAATTTTTTTGCTATGACTCAGTGAAAAAAAATAAATAGTAAGTGTAACCTCACGATCACCTTGGAAAGCACTGGAACAAGTTGAGATGCAGAAAGCCTCTCTGTCACTGTATCCTTTGGCTCTCTCACTGCTAGGCACTTCCAAAGAACAGTCTGAGGATGTATAGAAGTTACTTTTCAGTAACTGGAGTGATTAATTTAGTCATGAGAACACACATATCTTTATCTGATTAACTCAAGCCCACTTAAATTAATTTTCTCCATTTATTCTAAATCTTGTGGTAGACATCACTTTTATCTCAATCTGTGCTAATAAAATATCTTCATTATTGCTCTCTAAACAATCAGAATGTGTAAAACTATACAGGTTTGGTTGTGGGGTTTTTTTGGAAGAGAAGGTACTATGTAACCAAAAAACTGCACACTAATATTGTCAGATTAAAGCAGGGACAGGTTCACCTAATATTTGGACAGGAATATTACCAGATATAGTTTACTACCAAGCATCTAACCTAAATATATATATTGATTCTGTATAGTGTGAAGAGTTAAAGTATATGGATCTGTTCACTCTGTTGTACTGTCAGAGGTGTCATCCTGGAGAAGCAGCAGAAAAACAAAGTTCAGATTACTAGTGATCTTGAAATTTTATTACAACTCTTTTGTAGGGATAGCGTCTTCTCAAAGTCCATTCAAGCCAAATTTTCTCCTATGTAATTTAACTCTGCCTACCCTTCATCTACCAGCTTTGTCTAGTAAGAAACAGCACCTTCCCAATGCCTTTCTCTACAGACTGTGTAGCAGTGTTGGACTGTACACTGCTCCTCAGCTATCCCACAGGCTGTGGGGCTTCAAGGGGGATTTTTAACTGTTATTTCAGCGAAGTTATTCCCACATATGGTTTATAAAGCACTGTGAGATCCTAAGGGATGAAAGGTGCTATATAAATGCAAATTGTTGCTGTTGTTATGCATGAACCATAGCCAGGTTTTAAACTAGACTGACTATGAAAAATCTCATTCCTCCTGACCTTTCCTGATGAGAACCAGTGCGATTAGAAAATGTCTAAACTATTCGGACAAAAAGACAAACTCCAGTTCAAATTCTCTGAAAGGTAATAGCTATACTCAAAGTGAGCAAATGAGTTAAAGGAATAATTAAAAAAAAAAAATACTCCATGACCTAAGGCAACACTGATAAGACACCAGCCTCCAGGCCAAGGAATTTGGGCTCTTATTTTGATCCTGTACTAGACGCTAGGACAACTGGGAGGAAATCTGTTCACTGTTCTGTACTTCTGTTCCTAACTCTCCTCCTCCTTCTCCCACCATCTGTTTTGTCTATACATATGGTATGTGTCTATCTACATTGCAAACTGTCTCTAGCTCACTGTTTGTATAGTGCTTACCCAACCCTCATCCTTGCAGTTTCCAAGTGAGCAAAGCTGGCTAAGTAGCTGCAACCCCATCAGGTGCCCAGGTAAGCTTACATAAATTGGATGGTACTAATGGGAGAAAAGAAGTGGAAAGTAGGGCCATGGCCCCTTCAGTCTACCAGCTTCTTCCTCCCAAGTAAATATTCAGATGTTTTACAGTGCTATTTTGAAAAATGTGAGCTAGCTCAGAGTTAATTAGCTGGGGCAGAGCATTGCATTACTATAGTTGTATGGCCTCAGGTGTAAGCTAGATCGTGCAGAACCAGGCTGGGAATCATGCATGACTGCACTAGGCTTTGAAGAGTTACCCTCAGTACTCATTAAGAAAAACAAATGATACAGAACAAAGAAACTGAGGAAGAAGCTCAGTATCTGTCTTCACTTATGATCTGGGAAGGGTTTTCTCTTCAGTCGGTCCTAAAATTTTACAGCCTTTAACATGTCCTCTCCACTGGATGCTTACTGCTCTCCTACTCTATTATCCAGGCAAATATGGAGTAGCCTGTGGATCTGACTGCCATTGGAGGAAGTTGAATATGGTCATCAAGAGACACCAGAGTATCATACCTGTTTGCCAACTATTGTGTGGTCTCTTACCATGATCAATCTTCTAATAGAAATCACAGCTTTAAACAGGTGTGATAGCTGTGAAAACCAGGGCAAAATGATGGCAGTTATATCTGGTAATGAAAGGAATGTAGATGACTTATGTGGTTTTACTATTGAAAGTACTTTTTTCCTGTATTAGTGCACAAGGTACTACCAAGTTTTTTTAGTAGACATTTTATGTTGAAATAACATGATGACTGAGCAGTTAATGCCAGACTTAAGAAGATGGACTTCTGCTCATTTTTTTAAAATATAGGAAGGTGCAAACCTTCTAAACAGAAACCCCATAAGGGCCAGCTTCAGCCCAATCTAATTTCATGGGGAGTTACACACACCATTGTAGAACTCAGCAATACTAGAGCAAATCAGATGTTGGTTCATTCTGGTCCAGAGTAAGAACAGAGTTCCTATTCAACCTAACAGCCTACTCCCACTGCATTGATTCAACCTTTTCTGGACAACTCTTCCACAGAAATTATTAAGTGTGAAATTAATCTTGGAAAGACTGTAAAAACTAGTCACTCCATACTGGGCATAAATCTCTCTCATTCACAGATATGATTTTTGGTATTGCACAAAGTGCCTCTCATGTCCCAGATTTGCACAAAAATTTCAAGTCAGAAACTGTGAAGATCACATATTGTGATCTTGTGATGCACCCGGTTTAAAATTGGGCTGAGACTTTTTTTTAATATTCCCTTCCCTCCGCCAAAACTCAGTCACTTACCTCTTTGGGCAATCCATAAGTGCTACCTCATGTACAGTGGTGATTACTCTCTGACTAACTGTAAGAACTATCTGCAAGCCTACTTCTAGCATGAAACACTGTCTGGTAAAATGATTTTCATTGGAAACTCAGAGGCATCAAGAGAAATACTGTGAGAACATGCACAACATTTTAATCAGAAACCACATCACCACATCTTTTTTGGACAGTAACACAAAAAAAAAAATCTTCTTCTGGACTCCAACCCTACAGATAGCCACCTACTCTGTCAGTCTTCCAGTGAGGTCACACTTTTAATAAAGAAAAAAAAAAGAAAAGAAGCAGTTGAGCCCCAGATATTCTCTGGAAGACCAGATTCACCTGACTTAAAATGAAAGTAACTACAGAAGGTAGTTCTGGTACAGTCCAGACTACGATTAAAAGATTAAATTAGCTTTGAATATTCAACTGGATAATGGTTAGAACATTCTCATTTACACAAGTGACCAACAACACTGTTTTTACAATCCTTTATCTAGTTTCAAAGCAAGTTCAGAGACATTTGAGATTAACACAATTTCCGAATTAAGAAGCGTGCAAAAAAAAAAAAAAAAAAACCAAACAGAAAACAACACTAGTCCAGAGTGAAACATTGAAAGATATCTCAAAAATAAGTTTTCAGCTTGTTTAGTTTCTGAATAATGCTCAGGTGACTAAAAAATTTTCCCACCCATTACAGGTTTATGTGTATTGCCCATAGATACAGGCAAAATACTAGAATAAACTGTTAGGACACTCTGAGAAGAAAAAAATATCCTCATTAACAAATCAGTTTCTTGCCTTTGTCCATCATGAAAAAAAAAAAAAAAAAAAATCAGGATTCTCCCTGAAGACATGTCCTATGCTTACTGGAGACCATCTAAGATACTCTACTAGCAGCACCTGGGAAAGTATACACAATTTACTCTTGTGATTCTTTTTCAAAACACTGTCCCCTGAATGATGTGCAGCTGAATTTCCCTATATTCCAAGGTGATGCACTTCAACAGAATCAATGATGATATGAAACTCCATTAAGTCTCTTGCAACACGTTACTACATCAACAGGTACCTATCAGCATACGTCACCTGAAAACAGCAAGTTGCTTTACTCTTTTTTAAGAAGCTGCACACACACAGTTTTATCGAGAACGTAGTTCATGTAGCCACAAAGTGCACGCGGCTGAGCCAGAAACAATTTTTTGCTAGGAATTTTCAAAAGATAAGCATTTCCCCTCATACATCACCTTTCTTTTTTCCTGTTTTTCTCTTTTTCAATGCTATTTTATATGACTACAAATTAAATTAAAACCTCTTGTCATTAAAAGAAACAAAAAATGTATAAATCAGAAAAGTTAGAGGAAAAGATGAGCAAAACAGATAACTGTGAAGAGAGTTGCATTTCAGATAGTCAGCCTATCTGTAGGTCCTTAGTTTTCAAAGTGAAGAATTAGTCTTGCCTTCCTGCATGTGACATAAAGGGTATATTAATCACAGCTTATTGCTGGCCTGATTCTGAAGACATATGCACAATTTATATTGCCTTAAGTGGGATACGCGGAAGTTATTGTCAGAAGTAAACCTCTGAATATCTCCTGTTTCCCCTTCTGTTTCAATAAGAGCACTATTTTTTTAGGTTTATATTAGAAAAAAATCTGCCTAGTCTAGGTCAAAATTTACTCTTCTATTCTTCCACAGAATATGTGTTCTTCATTTTCTTTACTGGCTGCTACAGAAAACACTCTTGTTCAATGTATAAATATATAGTCAATGCTTCCAAGTGCTGACTGTAGCATGCACCAAAACTAGAGCTAAGCAAAAACTTTCCTGATGGACAAGTTATTAATTTAAAACACAGTTTCAATTTGAGAGTCTCCAGTTCTGAATACTAACCTAAAGAAAGGAGAATACTTTTATACTTGGGTCTTGTTTCAACTTTTAAGTTAAATATTTCTACTTTTTTTAATTGATTTGGTGGTTCAAGATCACATATAACTCCATTGTCTTGTTAGAAAGAATCTTAAAAGCCAAAAGAAGACTTTACCTCTTCAGTGTCAAGACCCAACTGAATGGCTGAAACTCAGCTGGTGCGTGGGTACTGGCTGAATCAAAGAATAACTCATATGTCTGTGCCCTCAAGCTCCTGCTTTCTTTATTCATTCTCCTGTGTCTTCCTCATCTTTCACACATAATTGCATAATTATTTTCACATCTACAAAAGAAGTTCCTCCCTTTTTTATAAGTAGAAACTTAACATGTGTGCCTTAAGTTAATGCCTGTCCTTTTAGCAAAGACAGATCCAGAAATAATAACCTATGATAATGGTTACTGTAACATGTATATGACCCAAACAAAATCAGGGGCACACTGTGCTAGATCCTCTGCAAATAGCAGAAGATGGCCTCAGGTTTGAACTATATTAAGGGATTACCAAACAGCATGGCTGTAGACTTCTGAACACAGAGAAATAGAAATGAGTTGCTGAAAGGTAAGGACCAAATCACGTCCAGAATCAAGGACAAAAAGACGTCTACAGAAATCCTAACACTTAAGGATTTCCTATTTTCCATAGTGAAGAGGCTCATGACAAATATAACTTCTGTTATGTATAGGGTACAGCTTGTGTTGTTAGGCATACAGTGATATGCTGCTTCACAACTCAGAAGGTTGGGCAGGTTGGAAATATGTCATTTCTTCCATTATGAGGAGCATTCTGAAAATATTTTTCAATATATGAAAATATTCTTCAATCCATGTTATAAAGGTCACAGTAACATATGCTGCAAAAAACATGTAATTATTCAACATCTGACATGACCGAGTAATTTATTGGGTTGGGTTTTTTTTTTTTGTGGGTTTTTTTTTTTTTTTTAGCTGAGTATCTTTCTCTTTTTTACTCATGGTTAGTGAACAGTTATTGCGAGTTGATTAATCTGATTGCACGAGCACTACTTAATTTCTTGAACTGTTCTAGCTGACAAACAGCTGTTTGTAATGTGGGATTTAGAGACAGGCTTATTCTAGGACAGGATGTGAATTACTTAAGTTTTCCTCCCCTTTTCCTAAATAACCTTTTTGCTGCCACCTCCTTTACCATCCCACAATCTCTTCCTACAGAATGAAGATCTTACAGCCCAGAACACAGGGTCTTTTTGCTCCAGTACTGAGCAGATTTGTCATCCCTCTGTAAAGTTGTTAGCAACAGCAATCATTCATGTGTTAAGAGAAAAATAGGGGTTTTTTCTTCCCTAAATATCATACTTTACAAGTTACTCCATATATCAGGTTGTGCAAATGTTATGTTATTGCCCTTAAAAGATTTATGAGTTTATGGCAAGAAGTGTAAAAATTATGTATTTCTTCATTTTATTACTCTTGCTAGCTGAAAGATGCTGGCTATTACCAAGGTCTGTAACGCTATATATGACTGAGACACCCCAGCTTGGTAAAGACTGATTGCAGATATTCAACTGCATGACCCGAGGACTTGCCTTACATGTTTTATTTAGGCTATGTAACACACGGAGCCACAGCTGGGTTTGCTGAAGCACCACAATACATTATGTTATTTGACCTATAAAAGAAAATCCCTGCACAGAGGAAGTCGGGAAGTACAAAAGACAAGTAAATGCTTTCTGCAAATTATAATATCCAGGAGGTAAGAGGTACAAGAAAGATAGAAGCCACAAAAAAAAAAAAAAGAGTCAAGCTTCAAAGTCTAGTATATGAAATGGATAAGGATGTCCATGTCAGTCAATAGCTGCCAGTACAAATGAAGGAGGTAGCGGTGTTTGTATTTCCAAAACTTTCTCCTTCTCCCCAGATTTGTTTTACTTTGAGCCAGAAATGAAAAGTCCTTTTATAATGCACAATTTGGATTTCACAGCTGAAACAGTTCTGCCTCCTAATTTAGACTACTGTTGGACACATCTCCCCCTAATTTGTACTTGTCTATTTTGCCTTTAAGCAAAATGAACCAGCCTATGCTCTCCTAGCTTTGGGATGGTAGCATGATTAATATATAATCTTATTTTACTAATTTTGAGAAATACGGCTTCCCATTCTTTTTTGAGATGAGTCTTTAGCAGGCAGAAGAAATATTAAATAGACAGTCAAGATCTGTAAGTATTCCCTGTAGTCAACTGATATCTGCTGCTGGAATACCCAAAATAGTTCAAGTGCCACATTATAGCCCTACTGTCACAGATCACCTTCCCTCCCACTAAATTTTTGATCCAATTCTATGTAAACTATCCAGGAAGGATTCCAGAAATGAATTTTAATTAAAGATTCTTTTTGTTCCGTCATTTGTATGCATTTCTCATGGCTTGTCACAAAAAAAAACCCAAAACACAACTGTGGAATCACAAATCTCAATTAAAATAATTTAATTGCATTTGTGTTCATAAGCACCAGAGAAAAACAGGTGGCCTTGTTTTAAATGAGTATTTTTCTTGCACTCAGCTAACAAACAAAAGATATTTTTCAAAAATTCAGGGTCTAGTCTTCATTTTATGTAGTATAAAAATTATTTCCAAATCAAATAGCAAAAATTGTTTTCATGTGAAGAGGAGGACAAATGCATGAGGTCTAATACACAGTAAGCATTTCTGCTGCTGCTTTGAGACTCAACAAGTGTGTCCATGAATCTGTCAAAACCAGGGTTTATGGAAGAAGTTGTGTGCCTGGGCTTGATCTCTCAGAGCAAACTAGGACAGAACTGCAGGATGCACTGAAGAATGAATCTGTACTGCAGAGCAGGAACAGACACGGAGAGCTCTCTTCCAGAATATCTAAACAGAAAGTTCTCTGTAGACATGGACTTGCGCCATAGCCAAGCTTTCTCAAAGTCAACAGTAAAACTCAGTTGTTGTTTAGCCAATACATATTTTTCAGATAATAAAAAACTTAACTTATGAATCACTTCAGATCCTTTATTCTATTTGTATTTTGTAACTATGATTTTAACTTATATAGCTGTTATATACCCTGAAGTCTAGGACAGAATTCTTCTCCTATAGGGATAAAAGTGTACCTGAGAGGACTGGGATTTGACATTGTAAACTATGACTACAACACCATGCAAGACCCAGTGCTGTCACTTGCTGAGCATCCTTATCTCCTTACACAGCTGGAACTGGTCCAGGGTTTATACAGAGAATCCCACTGAAAGACACAGAACTTCTGCTATGCATCATATCCAAGCATTGGAGACATTTCTGCTGATGGGAAGAGTGGGGGTGAGTGAGAAAAGTGGAAAGTGAAATCAACTGCACAGTCCCATTGCTTTCTTGTGGCTTTCCACATGGAAATGAGGTGTTGGAGACAATCTGCAGTGCTGCATTAGGAATGCAGGAGCTGTTACCTTCAGAGCAGGAAACTGGGATTTCAGGTCTACACAGGGAAGAAATGTAAGTGAAGGTCCCTTAGGAATTGCCTCCCCAGGAAGACTGCTCCTGATCACCACTAAAAGAGCTTGTCAGTATAAATTCATAAAAACCTCTGTAACTATTTAGAAGTAAATATTCCCAGGTCACCTTTGGGGGGGTGGTGGGGAGGAAAAACAAACAAAACCCAGGCCACCTGGTTTGGTTTTAAGCCACAGTTTCTTTCACTACATTTAAGCAGAAAAGGTACTCTTTTTGACAAGTGTCTTACTTGACATTTAATATCACTCATGTCAGTCACACTGTATTTCCTAATGCAAAGTGACATGGGCAGCACTAAGCGAGAGTCACTCGTCACACTGTTGTGTCTGCAGGAAGAATTTATATGAACAGAATTTTCTTAAATTCAGAGATGGAGGTAAGGGTGCCTTACAATTAACTTTTCCTTTTCTTTCTGGAAAGCAGATGCTATAGTGGAGTACATCTTTCTGTTCACCTGAGGTTTTACTCCCTGCCATAGGAAATTAATTATTCCCATAAATAGCAAAGGAGATACTGACTCTCCCCTCCATTTAATAGCTTTGTTTTTAGGGATCATCACAATCATTAATAATTTCCTCTATTAAGATTAAACTAAAATATGCCAAGTGTTAAAACAAATGTTAGAAAGCCAACAGATGAAATAGGACTGGAGTAGTACCAGCATAAATTAGCCTTCCAGTACCTAAGAATTAGTTTAGAGAAGATGGACGTACTCTCTCCAGATGGAAGTACAATGACAGAGCAAGAAGTAACATGCAGAATCTGGAAAATTCCATAAAAGGTCTTTATTGTGAGGATAGTTAAACATTGGAAGAGGTTGCCCAGAGACATGGTGGGATCTCCCTTCCTGGAAATATTCAATACTTGCCTTCATAGGCCCTGGATAACCTATTCCAGTGCCCTGCTTTCAACTGGAGCTTGTACCAAATGATCTCCAGAGGGCTTTTCCAGTCTAAGCTTTTCCATCACTCAAGGATTCTAAATATTCAGTTGTGAGAAAAAATTATGTTTTAAAAAAATAAAAACCACTGTATGCTACTACCTTCACCTGTTTCTTTTTCAAGTATAGCATATCAATGTATACTAGCATGTTTCAGACACCTTTAAAAATAAAGCTGAAGCTTAAAAGTCACACTTTTGTTGTGAGCTAAAGCAAAAACTACCACTCACTAATGGTCTGTATGGCACCTTCCACAATGCTGCCCAGAAGTGCATAGCTATAGGCACAGTAACTACACATTTTGTAAATCCTCCAAATCACTTTATGCACTCGGCAAGAGCACAACCATTTTTGTACAAATATCTTGCACACAAGTCCTTATTCTTATCTACAAAGAAAACCCAGTAACGAAGCATATCATCATAGAATGGTTTGGGTTAGAAGAGACCTTAAAGATCACCTCGTTCCAACCCCCCTGCCATGGGCAGGGACACCTTCCACTAGACCAGGTTGCTCAAAGCCCCGTCCAACCTGGCCTTGAACACTGCCAGGGAGGGGGCAGCCACAGCTTCTCTGGGCAACCTGTAAATATATTCCAAAGGACTATTTAAAAACATAGCAGAGAAAACAGCAAGAGATCAAAGCTTCTGTTTAATTAATCCAACCATTCCTGATGCTTTCTGATCTGCTTACTGACACTTAACTAAAAGCCCTAACATTTGGTGTTTAGTTGTAGAGCCGCATCAGGAAAAGCTTAAAAATATTTCCCTGTAATAAACATTTTTTTTTTATAAAAATAGGGACATCAATTGAGATGATGGATATAAAACTACTTAAGATTTTCTAAAAAGGCAATTTATATATAGAATGGGACCAGTCTACTGACAGTGCCATCAGCAAACTTGGTCTGTTTTGGATATCAGAGCAACTGGTTTTTTTAGTAACTTAATTTATTTCCCAAATGTGTTTATTCAGTTGACCTGACATTATTAGTGGACATGCATAGGAACTGGCAAATTCTTCCAGTTAAATCAAAAACCATATTTACATAGAGAACAGATTTATCTATTTCCAACCCCTTCTTTTTGGCCTTGTACTTCCTGGGCGATCCCGTAACTCAGTTTTCAGAATAGTTATTTCCTCAGAGATTAAATGAAATTCTCATTTCTCAGCTGCCCAAATCATAGCAGGTATCCTATTCAAGACACCCATCACTACTAGTGGAACGGCCTAATTACCAGACCATAAGAACAGTCTGTCCCATGATATCAGTTCTTTCCTGTTGTATGTATTACACTTAATATTATTTAATATCATATGAAAATAGGACAGCAATACTCCCATCTCCATTGAAAGAATATGCTACCCATCGTCCCTAACCTCTAGGATACAGTAAGTACTCAATTATTTATGCCCCAAAGAAATTTAAGAATCAATCCCAGTTGTAATACATAACCAGTTCTTTCTCTGTTTTGTGAATCTTTGATTTATTTTTGCATGTATTTCAAAAGGAAGACCATCTAAATACAAAGCAGAACAGAGCAGAAGATTCAGAAGAATGGTCATAAGAATATTTTATTCCTAAACAGAGCAGTTCAAGATCTGCATATTTTTGCATAGACCAAATTTATGTGAGATGATCTGCTGTGGTTTTAACTTTGTTTCTGGTGGAAACCTTGTATTTGCTAGTTCCTAACCTATAAGAAAGACCACTAGCATACCATGCATAAATACCTAATTGTGTTTCCTCTGGACCAAAGTCACACCTGTCTGTTTAGAAGTTCAAGAACCTTTCTTAAGGAAACACCAAGCCAGACAACAATGTCTATTTGGTTTCAGGTTTTAGGAAAACAAAATTCTTCAGGTTTGTTAAAACAGAAGACAAAGTTCAGCAAAGCCAAGAGGATTCCTTGCCAGAACGGCATGTGTGTCTGCCCTGGACTCACAAGGAAGACAGAATAATCTCAGGTATAAAGGAAGAGTATTCTTGGAAGAATCACTAGTTTCTACAAGGCAGAAAATCAGATGACTTCTGCTTCAACAAGTTTATTTCAAGCAACTTCTTTTGAGGTGTTTTGTTTTAAAGATACTGAAGAAGTTATGATTGTAAGATCCAAGCCTGCTAATGAAATCTAGCAGGTTTTCCCTAGGTCCTCCAGGACATTTTACCACATCTGTCTTCCCAAACACTTGTTTTCCTAACTTTCAGGAAAAAAGAATATGCCCCTTGTGCATGTTATAGCTTTTCAGACAGGAATTATATATATTTAATTCCCTTAATATTCTTTTAGGTTCCTCTCCCTCATTCATCGTGGAGTCCCCATCCCTGGAGGTGTTTAAGAGTAGGGCCGACATAGCGCTGAGGGATATGGTGTAGTTAGTTGGGAACTGTCAGTGCTAGGTTGATGGTTGGACTAGATGATCTACAAGGTCCTTTCCAACCTAGATGATTCTGTGATTCTTACTCATCTCTACTGAATAGATAGTCATTACTCAATAATTTCTGTTCTTTTTTTGTATTCATGTTGATGTTCTAAAGACAGTTCTCAGAAAGCCTGAAACAATAGACAGGTTTCTGTAAGCAAACATTACTGCACCAGTTAAGTTTGAGGGCAGGGCTGGTGGGGTTTTTTTGTGGTGTTTGGGGTTTTTTTCCCAGTCATAACTCTCAGGAAATAAGTAAGAATCCCATTCATGATGGTGGATTAGTCCTTGGCTATTTCCCTGGTCATAGTGCTTTTTTGGACAATCGCACTACCGAATTAACAGGTTGAATAACCATGCTGTTGAATTAACATGTTTAATTTATTAAACATATTGTTATAAATGTGTATAAAATAGAGCAATTCAAGTGTTCAAGGAGGATTTAAAGGAAAGGAAACTGCAATTAGTTCCTGAAATTACAGGAGGAAAAACTGACCTGAGTATAAGGGTCACTTTATCCTTCCTCTAAGATGAACAACCACATAATGTTCATAATTTAAAGAACAGCTGAGATTTAAGAATATCACAGTAAATGTCTTCAATAGTCTTGCACAGAAGATCTTATTAACACTTTTGGCATTGGGATACACGGGTAGAACTGCAAACAGGTGTATTTAGAGATACATAAATTCAGGATAGGAAAGAAGGCTCAAGGTCAAGCTAGATATCAAAATTAGAATAAGGTCAAGCAGAGATTTTGTAGAATGCTGGCAAAGAGGGCTTAGCCTGTTCTTCTGTTCAGAGATCAGCTGTAGTAACATGGAAACCCAAAGATAGTCCTGAGCCTGCAAACCAGCCTGTAACTTCTATTTTGATATGGACAAATCCCCTACTAGTCATATTTTATAAACATTTCCAAAGTGATTGGCTTGATACGATAGATCAGGAAACCCGTGATAGTCATAAACCAGACTCCTGCGGCTAAATCACAAATTCCTCATCACAAAAATACCATGGCTTGCTGCACAACACACCCAACAGATCCTTCCACAGAGATTACTGCATGTGATTGGTAAGTATAATGACCTTCAAATTTTACTTATATATGGTATACCAGAATAGTGATTGGGCTCTCCAAACCTTTAAAGCCCCCACTGGAATTATGGTCATATGTCACTGAACAAAAGCTTTGCATTACTCAGTCCTAGGCACCACACTCAATCAATGCATATCATATGCTTTCTACAAGTCAGTGGGGACAGTCATGTTCCTACAAAGGGAGAAATCCACAACATCCAAAATGAACACACAATTTGAATTACCTTTCGGTACAATCCTGTGGTCACCCTTTTTCCCAGATGCAGAGGGTGCAGAGGAAAAGCAGCGAGGTACCTGTCCTGGCTGACATTCTCCAGCATCGGCGCTGGCTTCCCATCCCAGTCCCAAGCCGTGCCTTACCAGTCTAGCAGATCTAGACTTGTTTCAATTTACCATAGGGTCATTTAGCACTCCTCTGCACACTCTTAGCACTGATAGGAAGATGTACAGAACTTTACAGCCCCAAAAGATATAACAATGTCATTAAAACAAACATAGCATTAGACACTTTACTAGATTAGCAGAGGAAAAAAAAAAAATAAGCTCTTACTGTTTAATCAGCCCACTTAACAGTTTGGGTTTGTTTTATTATTCTAATTTTACTACTCTAATTTTATGAACATTTACCCTAACCTTCAGCTTGTTCAGATTCCACCTCAAGTCTCAATTCATAACTGTTTGCTTAATACTTGAGGGATTAAGCCAGTGAGACTTAAACAATTTACTGCAGCTCTTTAAAAGGTTACTTTTCAGTTTTACTAGTGCCTTACACACATGATACATCAGCAAGCATTTGCTTCTAAAGCTTGCCCCAGGTCCTGACACATTACTGCAGCAGGTGAGTGAATCTATCCAAGAGGCTTACTGAACTGAAATCACAGGCTGCAGCATTTGCAGGACCAAGGTTGAAGGTCTGCTATGGTTTCAGTGTACTGACAGGTTGTCAACGATCCTCTGTCTTAGAGGACAAGAGCATAACAGTTGGTCTGAAAGATGCGAGAATGAAATTGTAAATTGAGGTTATGCAAACTGAAGAGAAATGTTTAAGTTCAGGCATCCTTTAAAGTTCCCCTGACCTGGTGGAGAGTTTGAGCTGAATAAAAAGGTGATGGAGCAGAGTGGACAAGGTTGTGACATGCAGAGCACACCACTTGGGCCCAACTGTCTGTGTTGAAGTCTACAAAGTCATTAATATCCATGAAATGGAAGTGAAAAATAATACTGATACCGTGTCTTTGTGCATACTATGGTTTGATATAGGTAGCAACGCAAGATACAAATTAATTGAGAAACAGAACTGCTGCATGATCACATATGATTCACTTACCTGAGCTCAGCTAACTGAAGGTAACAGAAATCAATCAAGTTAACTCCTACCCTGCATTCCCCTAAACTGTCAGTCATATAGACAGACCGAAATGCAAACTTGTTAAACTGACATAAACTAAAATTAAAGTCAGTGATGACACCAGAATATTTTGAACAAAACCTCAGACTTGCATTTGTCGTTTTCTCATTTTCCTGCATTGAAAATTTATTTTTTGCTTCACATATGGGAAATGTAATAAAAGCAGTTAAGAACATGATGCTAAACTTCATTTGTGAACTGTTTGAGAAAAATCAGAATCTATCCAGCCCATTAGTGAAATGAAAATTGTACAGGCAGAATTCCAGCACTTTTGAATAATTGAATCTAGATTTGTTCATTACAGTAACCTTCAGGGATCTATAATGCAGATCCATGACACCAGCAGCTTTAATAGGGACAAAAATGTGAATTTGACAGATATTCTTAGGATTTTTCAATGCTAAATTGCATTTTGCTTACAGACATTAAGTATATGCTCTTTATATCTCCTTACACAGAAAGTCATTAGCTTTATCTCAGGTTATATGTAAGCTGGAGAAAGTGACAAATATAAATACATATGTAAGTGGTTTTGCACATGAGAGGGCAACAGATGGGGTGGAAGACTCCTCTGTGCCATCTCCAGGTACAGGGTCCTGAAGAGGCGATGACTGTAACAACAAAATGACTCAGCTACTCACCTACAACTGTCAAGTATCGGTCACACTTTGCTACTGTAGGACAGATTTCTCCTCTGCCTGAGCCTACTTCCATTTCCTGCCCAATTCTATGGCCTCTCTCCTATACTAATGATATTTATGTCATAAAAAAAAATAAAAATCTCTATTTTCTAGGCCTGGTTGCTTGCAACAGACTTCTAAAATCTTGTTGTCAAGTTCTAACTCTCACCTTACTTAAACTGTTTCTAAAAATCTGGCACTAGATTGGATGGAAAATGCTTCCAGATAGAAACATCTGGATCTCTTCCTGTATTACACCTTAGCTGAATGACTGCATATCTTAATCCTTCTCTTTCTTGACTCCTTCCATATTTTCCTTCCAGGATGAAATCAGAGCTCTTTGAAAGGGATAGTAACATTTCCTTTGATGTGGAAAGAAGGTGGCGGGGGAGAAATCACAACTGATATCACATCTCCTGTATCCTCTCTTGCTTTTCTAGTCCATCATTAGGATGGAAAGAGACATTTGAGAAGTGGTTGTGGCTATGCTTTCTATGGACAGCTAAAGGAGACCTGTGGAAATGACAAAATACCATCCTACATTTGCAAGCAAGTGTCACTACATTTGCGGGTAAATTTGGTCTTTTGGTAAATTTGGCAGACCATGCAATATTCCCCAACCAGAAAGCTGCCTGATTTTCTGCACTTTGAAACTATTACATAATAGAAGTGACAGAGCAATCTAAATGAAAACAGTTTTTACTGGTTACTGCTTTCCATTATTTATAGCTTCATGTCCCTTTTGGGAAATGCCATCCCAAAATTAAACTTAATTTTATTCTCCAAAATTAGGCAAGTCCTATGACTCAGTGGAAGAGAGAATGTTACACATGCATACTTCTAAATGGGGCGGGCAGTTTAGTCTATTAGAATTCATTAGAGACTGAGTCATGATTGTGAAACTGAATTTACTTAGGACAATAACCTTCAAGTGAAAATAAGTATGACAGCAAGCCAGTTCTCATTTCAACAAGAAGTCAGGCAGCCTCCAAGCTTTCTTAACTGCAGTAATCCCTTCAAGTTCCTGCTTGGCAGGATTTAGGCTGCCTCCTCTACTTTCACATAGAACTTTACCACATATGATACCTGCAAAAAAAAAAAAAAAGTCACATGAAATTGGTATTTGGCTGCCCGGACTGTTTAGTCTGTATAACATCATTATCAAGACACTAAGAATTCATTCCCAATCCAGTTAAGAAGTAAAATTAGAAAGGGACCACATACAAAAATAACATTAATAAGTGGAAACAGCTGAAGTAACTCCCTCAGCACACAGAAAATAAAGTCTAATAACAATTTATTAAAACAAAATGTTAAATGTCAGTTGAAGATCTAAGGCTAAAGTTAAATATTAGGAATGCTATTTCAAGAATGAGAAGCCTTGAAGACATTGCTCTTGATCACAGATTACTGACTGTTGCCAAAATAAAAAAAATAGCTCTTAAAGAATCAAATAGTTGTCTGTCAAGAGCTTCTCAGTTTGGCAGGAGATAGCTGCACCCCACTATGCAAGGGCATGGTTTGAGTACTTATTTCTCACAGGCTGAGCGCAATAGAGTCAGACTTTCTCAGTTCTGACTTTGGAAAGTACTGGGGGTAAAGGATAACTTTAATGGTAGAGGATTTCCATCAATCTGGGTTCTGTTATGGGGTCACAGAAGTAATGATGCTGAAGACACGTTAGCTCCATTTCAAACTTTGATAGCAATTGCAGAATGGCAAGCACTTGCTTTTTGTTCTTTCCTGGTTGAGTGGTTGAGCAGTGTGCAGTATTCATGTACACTCAGGTGGCTTTGAATTTAATTTTGTCCCTAATGTACATAATTAACAATTAATACCGATGCTTCACAATTCATTTAAGCATACAGCAGTCCTCTGTTTTTCACAGTGGCAGTTGTGTTCCAACTCAATTGGGACCCTCCCTAAATCTATCCTCTAATAGCTTGCTTAATTTTATTTTTGTATTCCACAGTCCTTGATAACAGCAAACTAATTTCTATAACTCTGTTTGATGAAAATGTGCTGATGGAACTCATATTTCACTTCATTGACTGTAATGAGCTATTTCATCAAACTGTCCATGTGACACTATTATAGAGAAAATGATAAATTCACTAATTTATTCACTAGAAATTCCATTGGAAATTTAAGAAGGAAAAGAAAAGAGCCATGAAGTGAGTTACATTAGACTTCCACCAAATGATATGTCAGGGTCTACATGAAACAAAAGCACTGACTATTGCTACACTTAATGGAGCATAAACATTAAGTATGTGTTGATTAATCACTAGGTTGGCTGAAACTCAGCAGAACAAAAACATGCACCACAATGCAGGTTTTCCCTTGTAAATATTTCCAAGCTTTACCTACTCATTACATGTAGTGCTGCTACCGCTAGAAATCAGAGTTTTATTCCCATACTTCTTCCCCATCTCTGAGACCTGTTACCCATGTTAGGCACACTGATTTGGATAAATTCAGCAGCTGACAACCAAGCTCTTGTAGCAAAGAAATGATTCCTCCAAAAGTCATTTTTCTGAAGATTATTTCTATTTACCTTTTTTTTTAAAAAAAGGTATCTGCAACTACACTGTTGTGTAGGATGAAACAGTATTTTGGGAGAACAGTAGGGAGTATGTAATTAGACTATTCATCTCATGTTAATATTAGGCCTGAAAATAGAGACAGTATCACATGGCCTGCCTGGCTTATTTTAATTAGATGTCCTCCACCTGCTATTACAGTTATGATCCATGTATTTGATTGCTCTGCCACAGACCATCCTGAAACCCAGGCATCAGCCTGGAGAGCATACCAAGGGCAAAAATGCAAAACCAGCAAGGCACAATACTGACATTCTTCCTTGCTTCCCATTTTGTACCTATGCAGGGGCTTTCTTCAAAGTACAGGTACTCAAACCTGTAGCACACCCCACCTGCAATACTAACTTCCTGCACTTGTTTATGTGGAAAGGGATTTTGTAGGAGGTTGAAAAATAATTTTAAAAACCACACTATTTTAATTATCTTTAAAGAAGTCTAAAAGCAATAACAAAGTTAGAAATAAAATATTTCCTATCATGAAGATTAATTTATTGGACCTTTCTGGTGCACAAAGTTTAGGGGAAGCCATTTTACACAGAGAAGTGTGACAGGGGTTTTGTTTGGTTGGTTGGTCTGTTTTTTTAAATCTACTTAACTAAGATTGTCACTTTCAAAAACTGCTTTATTTGCTAGTCTAATATGCTGGAAGGAGATGACATCTGGAAGACTAAAATCCAAAACTGATGACTGCATAAAGAGCCCAAACAAGTATTTGCACAACATACCTTGTATTCACTTAAGGATGTGCCATTCACACATAAACAGAAAACTACCACAGGGAGACAGCAAGAGGACTTGTCTTTTTCCTCAGAGCCTGAACATTTTAAGACACGCTAATCCCTGCTCAAAGCTAGCAACAGCCTGCTGAAGGCAGCGACTAAGGAGCAGTCATCTTGCTGCTGCACAAGGGATGTCTTCTTAGGGTATGTTACAAGGAAAAACTGCTCAGTTCACACATTTTAAATCAAACAATGAACAAAGCAATCCAATGATTTAATAATGATGTAATTAACTGGTATTCAGTAAACTATACATTCAGGATCAGTATCAGGGATACAACACATAAACCACAATATTAGAAGTCTCCAAAAATGTTAATAAATACCTATAAATTTCAAAGCACTCTACAACTAATCCCAAGAGTTGTAGCCCACCCAAATTCATAGTTACACACACACACACGACCCTCTTACAGGGCTTGAGGATAACAAGCCCTCCCACTCTCTTCTGGGAGTGCCAATTCCCTTACTCGCACACAAGTCTTGCTGGAAATCTGGGTGCTCTTGCTTTGCGTGTATTCATGCTGCCTCCTACAATCCCCACGTGGCTGAGGAAGCACCCCACAAGTTCACATACACAGGTCCTCACTTCTTACACCCTGTCCTGTGAGCATGGTGGCTGGACTGCTCTGATGGGGAGGATATTCTGTTAAGCCTAAACAGAGGCCAGCATGCCAGTGGGTGACTTATGGCCGTATCAAAACAGGTTTTGACTGCTGCTCTGTTCCCACTTCTGTCTCCCCTGTCACAAATTTACATGTTTTTTCTATACTTCTTTTAAAGTTGACTCATCCATTTATCTCAAAGGTTTCTTGGTTAGAGGGAGGGCCACGTGGGTACCCCAAGTGAGGAAGAAGGTAGTGAAGAAGCTCTTCCTGAGAGGAAGCATTTATCAGCTTGGACATATTTCTACCCTCATGCACCTAAAGAGCATCTAGTCAGAAAGAGCTCACATTTCATCAGTGCAGAGTACGGAGTCAGCTCATGAGTGATGGTACCTGACCGAGAAGATGGTGGCTGGATTGCACTCTTCCTGCTTGGACCAGACCTCTAGGAAAGTGCCATTTAACCTCCCACTCTGGCTCCAGCTTTAATTAGTCCTTGAATTGTCATAACATTTAGACATATGAACGATCAGCACCTTGTTGTGCTAAGGTAGCTAGTCCTTGGGAATGTAACCTCCATAGATCCTCTAGAAGTACAAACTTGGCTTTAAAAGTAGGTAAACATTGAGGAAGGGAAGTTGCTCTATTTTTGAGAGCAAGTATGCCACTCTCTAATTAAGATATATAATTATATAAGTCCAGAGCACATCAAGTGCCATCAGAGTCTTCCTAAGAGATTTCCGTGTAATAGGCCAATCAGTAGTCCCTAGATCCCTATCCTGGAATTTGAGAACAGTGAGAAGATCCAAGAAAGATCAATTTTGGTGCTATTAGTAAAACGGACCACCTACTCACCTTCATGCACAATAATCAGTAACCACTATGCTGATGATACTTGTACAATATCTGTCTGAGGAGAAAAGTTCAGTTTCAGCAGGCTTTTCATAAAGCAATAATTAGATGAATTAAACTGTCCCTGGTAAATCTGCAGTCTTCAGAATGCCACTGAATGGTTAATTTACATGTCTTTGTTCCAGTCCCATTTTAGTCTTTTTTCCTATTATATGGATTGATGTAGCAACCATCTATAAACATGAATATAGTCCTGGCATAATTGAGGGGAAAAAAAATTACCTCTGTCATGTAAAGGAACATCTTCAGCTCAAGCCAGATTGTTTGATAGCAGTTTTTCTGCAGAGTATGGAGGCAACTAGGAAAAGCAAGAAGCCTCTGAAAGTCACTTTTGTTCTCCATGCTGTGGCAGGGCAGGAGAAGACACGAACTAATGGAGACATTAAAGACAATTTGGTCCTCTTCACCAATGATATGAGTCTGCAGGCTGTTACTATAAAATGCCACTGTAGGGTTGTTTTTTTTTCCCCCCTAGTGGAGCCACAGTCCTAATAACAATAAACAGAGTGGGGACACGGGAAGATCACAAGCCTCCTAGCTCAATACAATCAATATCAAATATTTGATCAAGTCTATTAAAATGTATATTGGTGTGAGTCTTTAAGGAAAAAAAGAGAAAGAGTCACTTAGCAGAAAAGACTTGTAAAATAGTTTTCAGAACCTGGCTCTGTAAGCAGAGTAACCACGCACCAGAGACAGCAGACTAGCCAAGACTTTCCCCTTTCCCAGTCTCCTTACATATGTTCCAACTATAGATGAATATCACCCATCTATACCAATATGAAAATACCTATTTGTCACACTCTCAGACTACACTCTGCCCACAGTCCCTCAAGCATCAACCACGGGCATTATTATGATGTCTCTAATTTATGTCCCGTTTCTCACGGCACTGAGAAGAGTGATCCCAGAATTGCTTTCTGGAGCAATGGATTACGAAGACAAGTAAAAATTGATCAAATAAAAGCTCACATTAAAAAAATAAACTACCCAGCTAGTCAGTCAGCCATCTAAAACATATATTTACCATAATAAAAAGAGCATAAGATGTTTGAAGTTGAACTATATAGAGACATACAGAAGTGCAGAATTATTAACAAATCTCATGATGAAAACTACAAGCAGATTTTGAATTGCCAAGCTGTTGCCAGTGGAACTGACAGAGCCACTCCTTGACTGAAGTGCCCTAATACCATACTGAATAAATACACAGCTTACTTAGGAAAGAAGTGACCAGCCAGAACAGAATGGTGTTTAAGAATCACCAGAGTACAGTTCAACCCCAGGCAGATTACCAGAATTCAATTGTATACTGAAATATCTTGTTTCACATCAATTAGAACACAGTTTACACAGCACGGAAATTATTTCAAGTTACAAGTCATCATAAAACACATTCTTTCTATGAGGTGATGAATTTTACAAACACTAAGATCTGCCTATTTCTTGATGCATATGATTCAGCTGGAATTTCAAATTTAAGCTCCAGTTTCTAACATGGTGCCAAAAAAATTCCTGGCCAGCAACCTTGAGAATAAAACATGCTTATGCACCGATTCAATTGCACTCTTGCTTTGAGTGAGCACAAACCATTCACTGGGTAGTTCAAAGTTTGCAAGCTTAACCAAACAGGCTATTTCATCAGCTCAGAAGAAACTCTCGTTGACATGGCAGTCCATGTGGCAGCATAACTTATTTCAGTTCTGTTTGCATAGGCAAGATCAAAACATTCATTACAGTGCTTGGAAGCCAACTACAACTTGCATGTTTGATATCTGTATGGAAAATACGAACAAATCAAGTTTTAAGAATTCCTAAAAATGCCAGGTTTCCTTTCAGAACAGAGCATGAAATACTTAAGCACTCTTTTGGACATCTAATCTGAGTCATATTAGCCACTTTAACAACTTATAGGGCTGAGAAAGAATAAAAATTAACAGCATTTAATAAAAGCACAGTTTCTTTGGCAATTTCTATCTTGCCAATATAACCTTAACAACAAGCAAGCTTCTAACCAGATTCAGGTGACACTCTACTGGTACAGAAGGCAATTTCTTGCACTCTATCCTTATTTGGTGATGGACACGCAACAACCTGACTAATGTGAAATGTATTAATGAGGCACTAAAAAATTCTTTGATATATTGTATTCATTTAAAGACAATTCATTTAAAAGTTGCAGGTCTTCTTGATGGTATATAAAAAGGTTTGTTATATAGAGATTTTTCTCATTATTCACTTTCAGAGTTCATTTACCTTTGATGCACTTATTAATTCAAACAGGCTTCACTGTTCTCAGAAAAGAAAAAACCACACCATTTCATATACCATTTATGGTGGATTAGGAAAGAAAAAAACAGGATATAGAAGAACAACCCATAACCCCAAAATAACAATATGCTTTACCTCTATCACTCATTTCTCAGTCTCTAATTTTTCTATCCTATAACAATGATACAGCTACAGGCTGAATCCAGAAGGCTTCAGAAGAGAGAACTCCATTCAAGGGCAAGGTGAACTCTCATAACTGGCCCTAAGTATTCCAGTGATAGTTACGTTTCAGTAGACAGTAAACAGTTTTCAATGAATCTGTTTACTAATTGAAATTCAGGGAGATTTTTTGCAGTGCAAACCAGCAAGAGTTTTGCTTTATTTCCTGTACAAACAAGCAGAAGGTAGGAAACTGAATTAACTGCTCTTGAAGAACAAAGGAAAGAACTAAGCAAGGCTCTGAATACTTATCAGCTAGAGAAAGGAAAAAGCAGTAGTGAATAGCAAGCAACAAAAATCATCTGAGTTACAGCTGGTTGCCTTACCTACACCTAGCAAAATATTACAAAAAGTTAAGAACATTTTCTGGACTGGATCCTTAAAGTCTAAATGCTTAGACTCACAGGTAGCATCATACAATTTCTTTTTTTTTTTTTTTTTTAGACCTAAGGAGCTCCGCTTCAAGGTGCCTGCAAAATTTTGTTTAGCCCACTCTTGTAAGCACTCTGTTCTAAAAACCTGCTTACTATAATAATTAGAAGCCTTCTTAAAGTCTAAGTCTACTTTTCCATGTGGTCAGATATTACTCATTTGCCTTTATTTCAAGGTTAGCACTTACCACTCTTTTTCCTTTCTGTTTTTTTTCTCTGTGGTGTATCCAGACTCAGAAGCTTTATCTCCAGCTCTTTGTTTGTTCTACTAAACTAAAACACCAGGTTCTCTGAGATACAGAAGTCATTATTTTGGCAACAGCTGACCACAACCAATGTAACTGCATCAAGGTGGTATTACAGCTGAGGCAATTAGCCCTGCTGAGAAACAGCACTCATTAGCTCAGGAATTCGGTTAACACACCCATGCTGCCTGAGACAGCCTCTGATCATTGGCAAAGTTGGCAGTTACTAAGAGCTATGAAACAGGCATGATCCTCTACCTACTTTGTTTATGCCAGGCATCTGGAAAACCAAGCTGATAACTTTTTCTGAGGGAAAGGTTGGGATATGTAGACTGCTAGTTGGGCCAGCAAGTTAAATTACCATGGCTGTTCCTCTGCATTTCTCTCCTCCAGCTGGCATTTCTGTAGCAAAAGCAACTTATCCTTATGCTCAACCTTCAAGTGACAAAATAAATTCAGTCTACGATGATGAGAAGCCTTGAGCTAGCACTGACACTGCCTTTGAGATCAGGACCACTTTGCACACTGCTGTGATGGACCATTTTGTTCTGGTTGTTTCTGGGATCTACCAGCATGTCACTAGCTTCCTTTTGTATGACATACTTTCCACAGAACATGCCAAAAATCTGATTTGGCTAACTGATCCAGCAGGAAAACCATCACATCTCTATGAAACTGTATAAAGGACAGACATTAAACCCAGGTAAACCAAGATACTTTTAAAAATTTGATGTACTGATGTATTGGACTGTGTACTGCTTCAAGGTAGAGTTGCATGACTGAATTCTGTCCAGAAATGAAACTCTTAAGGTTTACTTATACTGGTTATAATTTTCTGTTTCTAGATTACTACATGTTAGGACAAAAGGCAAAAGAGAACACGGACAGTGATTAGTTCTTCGTCATTGTTACTTTTTTTGGTACGGATTGTCAGAGGGTTTTTTCCCCAATTATAACTGTTGCTCTGAGAAAATAGTCAAATAATGATCCCCATAACCATGGCATAAATCTTTTTTGTTAGGCTATGTTTTACCATTAGCATTTGGCCTTCCTATGCAATTACAGTTCATCAAGCACAAAAAGTATTTGTCAGTCTATTAATTTTCCACTGGAATCTTCTATTATTGCTCACTTGAGTATGCAGCCCAAGCTTCTTCGGGATCCAGCTGGTAGTGACCGCTGTCATTAAAGAGGAATTTTAACCACTGCTCAGCCCTCCCCTTTGTCAGTGGCTCCTAACTTTCTCATGCAAAATCTATCAAGCCAAAAATGTCTGCGACTGCTCTCAGCCCAGTGCTGAATTATTTTGGAAAGCATGAGTAAAATCAATTCAGTCACTTGAGTTAAGCCAGCATGAAAAATAAACTGCGCTTTCACCATATGTCCTGATTGAAATTTTCAAGCATGGAAATCTTAAAAATGGCTAATTCTCCACACGTCAGCCCAGGTTGTTTTATAAATCCTCACAGAGGAAGGAAAAATTATTCATGGCTAATGAAAAATGGTTCCGTAATTGTAAACTTATGAGCATTTAAAGTCACACATTTGTTTAAATTTTCCCTGAAATAAGGGATGAGTTAATGCTGCTTGAGTTTAGAGCTAATCAATTACCAGTAATGCTCCTCAGCAAAGTCTGTTTTAGCACACAATTAAAGTGGCTGTATCACATTTTTAAAGTACTTTTTCTTTTAAAAAGTACAATAAATAACACTGTCACAACATTAATGAATCAAGATCTATGATTCTAAGATATCCCCAGAAATATGTTCTTCCTCCAGTATCAACTATACCTTATTTAACACATTCAGTACTTAAAATCGCTTTCCTGCACTGTGTGAATCTTGATGTACTATTTCTTTCTGTTATTTAAACTGTTATCTTGCACACAATATACAGAAAGAATACAGTGGCCAGAACAACAAAATGATGTTACTGATCATGTATCAGGGATAGGGATAGCTCCAGTCTTAATGGGGAGGGAGGAAGAAGGGCTGTGTAGTCAATAGGACTGTATTACCTTCAAGTCAGGGTACACCAAGCTTGTGAATCACTGATTATGGAGAAAAGGGGAGGTAGCTTTGAGCTTCTGCACCCCTCCCCAGTAAACTGGCATTTTCTCATACAATGCAGGAGCCAGAAATTCCTTGGGACTCCATAGAATCAAGGAAAAGTGAGATATCATGTAAGTGAATCATTAAATGTGTGACAGTGCCTATCCTCTTGGATATATTTTATTTGAAGGCTGGGGAGGTAAAGTCAGGAGTTATGGCAGCTACAGGGTAAAACAGTCAAAGAAGTATAAAAAAGAAAGTAGGGTAAAAGTATTTAGATGAAACAAATGAAAAGGGCTATGGTACAGAGCATATGAGAAGATTAAAAGACCTACAATCCTTTAAGCAAATACCACTACCTAAAATGCAAGTCAGTGGAGAGTATTGAGCTAAAGACCGTTTTTCTCTCCCTATTTCCTCACTGATCTCTTTGCTGAAAGCTTGACCCATCTAGAATTAAAAGGAGCAAAAATTGCATAAAAATGAAATAAAGGTCTCAGCATTTGGCCTCTAGTGTTTTCACCTGACATATTTTTCACATCATCACTAGCAAGCTACTAGTGTTATGTTAGAAAGGTAAAGCATCTGTGTAGCAGTAGTCAATAGTGTTCTCATTAAGAGTAACTAATGTTCTTATAATTGTTTGGAACACTTTATTTGCCATAGCAGCAAGGTCAAAGACTTGCAGAAGTAAATCAATTGTAGCAGTGTTTGTCCTAGTTGAAAACACCTGCAGCTACTCCTGAGACCTGATGGTCAATGTCACTAACCTAATCTGCGAAGCAATGATATGAAAGGCAATGATCTTGCCAGAGAAATAATCTTGTTGCTTTTAAAGATGAAGACTTAAAAAAATACCAAACAAACAAAGAAAACACACCACTCTACAATATTTTAGAATAATAACATTTAAATAACT
This sequence comes from Strix uralensis, assembly GCF_047716275.1. Classification (NCBI taxonomy): domain Eukaryota; kingdom Metazoa; phylum Chordata; class Aves; order Strigiformes; family Strigidae; genus Strix; species Strix uralensis. Next base: position 30,777,879 of record NC_133972.1, read on the forward strand.
ACTAAGTTAATGTAGAATCAGCATCATGGGATCAGTACTTCCAATGGTACATTATCACCTACATTTATTCCTTTATATTTCCTTTGTTTATTGGAGTTGCATGTGTTCAACTGCGCTAAATATTCAAGCGTTTCACAGCTCCGTGTTTACATTACATGCAACACTCAGTGACTTTTCCATAAAGGTCTGTTCACAGGTCTATTGACTCTGACCCCAGCACAGGCTCTCTCCCCCAAACAATGTCCAAATGCTTTTGCAACAATTCATGTAATAGCTGATCTTGGTGGTAATTTGAGTCTGTATGCTACACAGCTAATATCTTGTTGTTAGTCAAACATGAAATGTTTCTCAATAAGAAAATGCTTGCTGCCTCAGGCTATGTTTTAGACAATTTAAAGTCAGATCCAGTATTAGGTTTTTATGATATTATTACTCTTTTCCTGAAAGTTCTTAACACCAATAAAAATAAATACAAGAGATTCATTTTTTTAACCATTTTGATATTTTTGCATAATTTTTAAGTCATCATGACAAGTAACTTCTTCCTGGGAGAATCAATACCAAAAAAATTTTTCATCTTGTTAATACTGTGAACAGATGCCAATAATGGTGAATCCTTCTACCTCTAGCAAAGCAGAGGTACTGGACAGAAGATCCATCTGCTATGTGAGAAACTAGGGGTAGGACACCTGACATATATCTTCCCCATGTGACTTGGTTTAGCAGAGATTCTCTGATTTGCACGAGCTTTAGCACCAACACACAGCAGCTGCCTCTTTTCAATTTAAGTGTTTTTGTTATGGCCCTGTTCTTCTCTCAGTAATTACTTAGTGACTAGTACACTCAAAGAGGGTGGAAGAGAGCAGGACCCAATTTTCCTTTACCTCGGGGGATTAAAACTTACTTTGACAGGAAACTTAATCACTCGGTTATAAATTAAGGGGGAAGGAGATGCTCTGCACTCTTCTTGGTGTGGTTGTGACACTGCGCAGCCAAGAAAACAAAGATTCCTTGCAAGGCAATGTTTCAGCAAGACTCTCTTGCTAAGGGTTAAAGCTTCTCACTTAGTTTGCCCAGTCAATTAGCCAGATTAACAGTTCTCATACTGAGAATAGATTCACTTTTTTAAACTCACCTCATACTTCCCCACTGTGACTTTTACAGGCCGGCAACCAACAGGCTTCCAGAATGGGCAAAAGTTGGCTGCGCTCTGCTGCAATGCTGCAATCACCCAGCAGCATATGGATCCCAACACTGGAGTAAGGATATACTCATCATGTGGCCATGTAGCACCCATGCCTGATAATCTGGTGTATCAAACCTCCTGGAATATGATGGGACTGTTGTAGCTAAAATGCCACTCATGAATCTAAATCGGGATTTTAATTTGTGGAGCTATAAATGTTGGGTGAATATCTAGATCCTCAGTCAACAGAAGGATGGGGTATGCTAAATATCCTCACTGAGGTGTCTTTTCACAAGTATAAAGATGAAAATCAAAGACAAACATAGGGCCCTGAAGACCCTCATTAAACATACAACGTTTCCATCTGTTATCCTTTCAGTTAATTCAACCCTTAACTCCAACAACTGCAACTCAGTGCCAAATCTATGAAGCATTGCTGCCATCTTACAAATACGTGTGTATGTCCTGAGAACAGAGCATATACTATGCACCCAGATACCTTATATTTAGTAAATAACTTGTGTTTAACATTAAACCTCCTTGTGCTTCTGATGCAGTTGCCTAGTTGCAAATGCAATGTCAGGTATTTTTATCTTGTGCAAGACTATGCTTCCATGAGCAATTATAATCTAATTAAAGTCATTAATGTTTATGCCCTAGGGAAACATTCAGTTATTTGTAGGCATCTGAGTTTTTCCTGTCTTCCGATCCTTGTTGTAATTTATGCTTTACTGAGCACTTCTAAATATCCACAAGTTATTTCACCGCCTTCCCAAAGCAGTGCCACCCTGTAGCCTATGGCACTGTTTCCACTGCTTCTATTTAGTGTTAAACTGAATAAAATGAGTAATATATTTATTAAAGTTCCAGAACTGGACCTACAGCTTTGAAGCCAGATTTTACAAAGTTTTCCCTTATACCAAAAGATGTTCAAGATTTTCATACCATAAATCACGCCTTAATCAGAGTTCAGAACTCTTATGCCTTCCAAAAGCAAGCAGATATCTAGGAGTGTCTGAAAGAATACACCTGTGATTTCAAAACCTAGAGCACTAATGTTCTAAAAAAACTATTTTGGAGCTAGGAAGAGCACACAGTAAAGTATCAGTGAGGTAAGGATTTTAAGATAGTGTTGGAAAATTTCCTGTTATTTACCAATTATATAGCAAACCTTTTCATCACTAAATAAATAAGATTTTGTAAAGCACTAAGGTTTTCTTTTCAAAGTTCTGCTAGGACATTAATGTCCATAGACATCAAAGCCAGTATAATAGATCCCACTAATTTAAGTAAGTTCTGGAGTAAACTTCTGTGTCTCTCTTAGAGCCAGTACACTCAGGCCATGAGTCAAAATAGGGAAGGGTGTCATCATTACCAAAAGGTGTCTCTAATAGATTCCCAGGTTCCCAGGTTAGGACCTTTCCTACTTGGAACTGAGAACATTTGGGTGCAAGGTGAAACAGCCGGTGAAAAAGCACATGATTTAATCTCAGGCAATCTAATACAATTACTGCAGAGGGTGTGGGAAGTGATCTGTGTGTATCATTGCTGTCAGCCTGAGGAAGGATCATGGCTGATGGCCTGTGACAAGCGAAACATTTTCCCAGCTGTGTCTATACTAGTCTATCACCAAAAATGTTCCCCATCACTGCAAAGAACAAGGTATTTCGACTACAGCTATGAAAGAAGCATCTTCTCATCCAATGTAATTCCAGATTCAAACATTTTTCACTCCATGTTGGTGTGAAACCAAAACTTCTTAAAGGTTTTCACAAAGAGAAAGCATGCATTTCCTGGCAATCCCAGATCAGGTTCAACACGTTGTACAACCTGGTTTAAACAAGGGATGTAAGGCTAAGCCCTTTTCTAAACATATCATGAGCACCAGGCTGTCTTGGGGTGGATTTTATTCTCTAGCGTTGGAGCTGTTACATATATATGATATCTATAAACACTCAAACATTTTATTGCAGCCAGGACTTCATCCCAGTAGAGTTTATGAACTTGATTGTTGTGGTTTGGGACTACATCTACTTGTCCATCTTTACCTTTCTTCATCATAGGGTCAAGATAGCTGTCCCAAACTAAGCTAAATATACTTCAGTTTGGCAACTAGTCATTTTATGACAAAAGTAATTTCAGTAAAATATTCCCAACAAGTGGCAGTAATGCTTCTTTTGGAACAGGTTCTAAATAGCAATCAGCATGGCCAGCCTGACCTTGTCTGAAATCTGCTCAGAACAGATTTAATTAACATGACTAGAAAGCTAGAATACAGCCTGTCATGGCCTGTATTCTCCACAGACCATTTTTTTTTTTAGCTAAGGTGCTTTTCAGTAGGGGTCTGATGCCCAAATAGTGCAGTTCCATGATCAGGGCAGCACTTAATTGCGTCATTAACATGAAATGAGCGGGACTTTAAGCACATATTGTTACATACAAGTTGTTCTAAGTATGGATTAAGAAATCACTGTTCCTTGGGAATTATTCTTAATATGCGCAGAATTAAGAAATGCAAGCAGACCTTCTGTGGGGCTGTAGTCTCAGCAGCGTAAATATAACTTCAGTTGCAACATTTTTAAAGCTGACTTAGGAACAGATACAGAAATAGCCTTCTTTCTACATGCTGTTCTTTTCACCGTCCTAGGAAAAAAAGCAAAAGCTCAAATATTTTTTTCTATATTTTCAAACTAGGAACATGTCCAGCAATTCTGAACAGCTGAGTTGCTTGTACTACTCAGCAGAAGTGCTCATCAACATTTAAGCACACAAAACCTGTGTATTTTAAGTTCCTTCAGCATATCTTGTTTAGTGTGCGTGTCAGGACACCATAAGCTTCAGCCTTATGCTGAGAAAATTTAATTATCTGCTACTTCCATCACATAACTCTAGCCCACACTTTACTGTCCAAGCTATTAACTGAAAATTTGGAATACAACTACAGATGAAAATGGATTTATCTGATTAATGTGTGTATACAAGTGTGGGTTCTCTTGTGAACTATTCAAGTGTTGAGTTTAATTGAGCTACAGCTGGTGCCAACTGTGTTTTCAGAGAGTAGGGATTTACTGACTGATTGACTGTCTCTCCCTTTTAACCTGGATGAAGATGCATTCAGTAGGAAGTGAAATTTCCTGATGATACAAAACCACTGGGAGAATAGTAAAAAAGAGAAAAGCAATAAACTGAGTAGAAATAAGAGTACATAACATCAAGTAGCTTATGCAAAAGGAAGGAAACTAAGCATACCAGTTAGAAAATGCATTAAATCAGGGTTTTTACTTGTAAATCTCTAATTCAACCGGGGGGGGAGGGAGTGGAAGCTACTATTCCAATGTCAATGTAAATCTCCTTTGGAGAGGCAGAATAAATTCAATTAATGAACTTTTAAAACTCTTCAGCTGAGAACTTATCTCTCTTGTTGCCAGAGTCAGATACAGCTGTTCAAATGGTATCACAGAGGAAAAGTAGAAAATCATAAAAAGAAAGAAACTAAAAAATTGTCTTCCTGGCTTGTGCAGGTCAAACATCCTGTGTGACCTGACATGAAACCAAATGTAAATTGCCAGGGTGCCAATGCAAGCATAAAAAAGCAATAAAGCTATGCAGTTAAAAAAACCCAACCAACCAAACAAAAAAAAGTAATTCCCTAAAACTTCCACAGCCTTCATTATCTGGAAAAACACCACAAAACTTAACCCTTTTCATAATTTTAGCTGAGTAGAAGTTCTGGACAATGATCCTGAAAGAGGCCACCACAAGGGCTCTTTCCAGCTATTCTGTGTATGCAGAATCAATGTTCCACGTTCATCCTGCCCCTATTCCATCTTTGATCATTAACAGAGCCCATACTGCCGTTCTGTAGGCAGGAAAGTCACTTCTGTATTTCAGGTATTTTCTTCTGTTTGACCTTTGTTCTTTTTCACCAGTAATTTCACTGCTGTCTTTCCATAAATAGTGATCTGTTCTTTACATGCAGGTTTAATATACTCTTTTCTTTTTCTCTTGCAGGGGAATAATACTGTAGTTTTCAATTCTACATAAGTCTTGTTGCTGCCCACAGTTATAAATTAAGATGTTCTGGAAATATGGTTTGTTTTCATGATGTATATTTTCATTCACTGGGAAAGTATGGGTTCTACACAAAAATAATTGAGGAAATGTAATTACTTAGAAAATCTTAGTAGCTCCAAATAATGTCCCTAATATGATTTTGTATGTAAAATCTACGAAGCTGTAACACCAGAAATTGCTGTTCTTTCTCACTTTTTCATACTAGGATAGGAACAATTACAAGAAGACTGTGTTGGGTTTGAAAATCTCAACTGTCACCTGACTCAGTGGGTCATGAAAGGAGATGCTCTTCTAAATACATGAGAGCTGTGAGTGAAGACATACAGTGTGTGGAACTGTGATGCCATTATGTCACGGGGAATTTTGTCTTCTAACTTGTTTTTTAAAGCACAGACCCCTCTACCTGGCTAATCTTAAACTCCACTCCCTCAGCGTTGTGGCTTTTCTCCTATTCTATAATCCTTGTTGCCAGATATATCTGTCAACAGCTGGCTGACTGAGACAACCAGCTTCTTCTGGCACACAGGGTCACCAACTGGGAAAGAGCCATGTGCTCAATATATTAGGAAATAAAATATGAGGCTGGAGTTCAAATGACAGTCTATTCCCAGTAAATGAGATCTGATAGGTCTAAAGAATAAAGCCCTAAATTCCCCAAGTTCTTTGTTACAATGTGCACTGTTAAATACAACATAGAATAAGAATGAGTAGGTGCTTCTACTGTTGACACTTCTTTAAATAGTGTCCCATGCATATGGATAGAAAAGAATTGTGAGGAAAAGATGCTGAGCATTTTCTACATTCAGGAGTATAGAGGAGGTGTCTACAGTTTGGTATCCTTTCCTTTTTTTCCTCTAAGAATGCTCTATTCTCAACACCAGAAATAAATCAGGTGTTTTTCTGGATTTTATGAAGAATATTTAGAAGACAGATAAGAAAATTTAAAGTATTAGCAGTAAAATAAAAAATTACAGCGTGTAAATTGTTAATAAGCTTAGCATTAACAACCTGAATTTCTTCAAATTGTACCAAGAGTGACAGCTATTGCTTCATCCTCACAGGTTTGCATGTACATTACTAAACACGCCTATACTGTATTCCCATTCCAGCAAAAGGAGATAGCCTTTGCTTCAGCAAGTCCTTTATTCTCCTGTGCTAGAGTAATTAAAAGCAAAGCTATAAAACTTCTAATTCCTCCAAGAATTTATTGAAATCACACAATTTTTTATTATCTTTCTCCAAAGTACTATTTATAAATCCTGCCTTTGAGACCTTTTATGCAAGCCATTTGTAAAGCACATTCAATTTGCAGAGTAATCTGGCTCCACCAAGTGACGATTGCTGCAATCGCTAGTCTACACCCGGACCTAAGATAACACAAATGGGTACTAAATATTAAACTAATTTGGTAACCTTTGGGATTTGGTGGGAGAGCTTTGAACTTCTGTAATTCGTATATTTTCATAGAATCATAGAATCATAGAATGGTTTGGGTTGGAAGGGACCTTAAATATCACCTCATTCCCACCCCCCTGCCATGGGCAGGGACACCTTCCACTAGACCAGGTTGCTCAAAGCCCCGTCCAACCTGGCCTTGAACACTGCCACGGAGGGGGCAGCCACAGCTTCTCTGGGCAACCTGTTCCAGTATCTCACCACCCTCACAGGAAATAATTTCTTCCTTATATCTCACCTAAATCTACCCTCTTTCAGTTTAAAACTGTTATCCCCCGTCCTATCACTACCCTCCCTGATAGAGTCCCTCCCCACCTTTCCTGTAGCCCCCTTTAAGTACTGGAAGGCGGCTATAAGGTTTCCCTGGACCCTTCTCTTCTCCAGGCTGAACAACCCCAACTCTCTCAGCCTGTCCTCACAGGGGAGGTGCTCCAGCCCCCTGATCATCTTTGTGATCTCCTCTGGACCCGCTTGAGCAGGTCTGTGTCCTTCTTATATTATTTTGTTGTAGTATAGATGGTAAGTGGAATCACTGAAGCATTGTACAGAGGTTATCTGCCCCACTTCTGGATGATGCTGAAATTTTGTCTTACGAAAGTACCCATAAGTAACTCCAACGATAATACCTATGAGAATAATTGTAGTATGGTAGAATGAAGGCGCAAGAGAAAATTATTTCTCTCAAATACTTTCCACAGCTTCCAGATGCTGTGCAGGTAGACAACTAGAGAAAATCTGCTGGAATATGGGGACTGTGTGTGAATGAACCTACTATGCAGTCTTTAATATAAGGTCTGAAAGAACATGCTTCAGAAGGCTCAAAACAAAGTGGATGAAAATCACAGGCGTAAGGAAGGCTATTCCGTCTTCTGCAATAGTATTTTTGAATGACAGCATATTCTGAAACGAAAGGTTTTTAAAGCACTCCAGGTTGAGGAGGCTGAAGTCCAGGGAGATACCATGCAAAGCCAGACAGTGAAACTGAGATTGGTTTGGATGCTGCCTGCATCAGCTTTGTGAACCCACTCAAAGATCCTGGGCTTAGCTTTTGCAAGCTCACAGGGGCATGAAAAAGTAGATCTGCTGAAACTTGCAAGTATCATGAGGCAGTTGATGTTTTAAATATCGTTAGTCAGCTGTAAACTTTACCATAAGCAGTAGGATTTCCTTTATCATCATTATTACTTGCAGTTTTATTATTTTTGGTGAGGAAGACTATGGAAGGGCTAAGCAAGCTGTCTTTTGTTAGCTCAGAGTTCTACTTCAATTAATTATTAGCAGAGGAACCAACAAAATGGGTCAGCAGCTACTGGCAACTATCATAAACCCATGCACAAAGATATGCATGGTGCAGACACACATGCGACATACAGACTATTAGAAATTAAGTTAATGTCTTTGGCATTATAGTTCTGCCACTGTCCCTAGCTATACGTATATGGACTATACAGTAACACAGACAGTATTTGTTTTACTTGTGTGTTCTCCGTTACGTGTTCTGTTCCTTTGAAAATGCTGCACGAGGAGAAAGCCCACTCAAGACAATGGGAGATAACTCATCATGCTCAAGGGAGAGAAAGTCAGAGGGGCCACAAGAAGGAAAAGACAGTTGATTCACAACAAAGAACAGCCTGGCTCGAGAAAGACTGGAAAGAACTTCCCTAACAGGACTACGCAGAAATTGTGGGCACTCAGCAACTGAAATCCAGGATCTGTCTGTGAAGTGATGGTGGGCAAGAAGAGAACAGTGCATAAATCTTATTTCTGTTCTGTTGCCTCAAGTTGCCTTAAATTTTCTTTATATAAAAAACTAGAATTGAAACTTTTTATTTAAATTAAGTGTGGCTTCTTTTTAGTTTAGAATTTTTTTGGTCTTTTGGGGGAGCTCATTATAAGATGAAAGTCTGAGGCATTTCCACATCAAAGCTGTACTCCACTCTGCATCGTGTCACAGGAGGGAACAGACAACCTTGCAGACCAATAGAAGCTGCTAGTGTCCTAGATCCTGGTGTTATTCTGAGGAAGGGCTGGGGGTTGTGAATAAAATAACAGGGAAAATCACCTTTGGATCTGAACTGATTAATTTTGAAGAACATATTGAAGTGCTTCTTAAAAACAGATTCTTGCTTAGATTCTTTGTCATCTTGTGTTAATCTGTTAATCTGTTAAAAAAAAAAATAAATAAATGGATGACTCTTACTCTCCTTGCTGAATATTGGGGCAAAAAAAAAGTCTGGGTGTTTCTTTCCCAGATTTAGACCAGGATTCCATCCTTAGCATTCTGGGACTTCATTCCTTTGGAGTTACAGACTCTCTATAATTTATGGACTTAAGTATCAATTAGTGGGACAAGCAATCCTTGGAATCTTGAACAATTAAGTGTTAGTGTTACTGTCTCTAACAAACACTAGCAACACCAAATTCCACTGGTCTGTAAGAAGATACCCACTCTAGGGTTAAAATCATAGCTACCCCAAGCTGTAAAGTGACTGTCCAGCAAATAAGGAGGCAAGGAGCAGAAAGGAAGGGAATAGGTAGGTAGAATACAATACAAAGAAAAAAGTGTAGATCCTGGTAAAATCTGTGCTGAAGGCTGCACTGAAGGAAATAAATACTCGGTCGAAATGTTTGGGCAATAAACTGGTAATTTTGCATTCAGGTTGTACTTTAGTGCAAAATTTCAGGACAAAAAAAAAGCCAGAGTTTTCATGAGGCAACAGAAAAGCTACAATAAGCCAGTACCAAGGCAGAGATATCAAAACATCATTTTTATCAGAAGGACTATGGCAAATGCAAACTTCCTCACTACTTCCTCACTAGTAAGTACTTTCTGGATGACTCTGATCATCAACTAAGACCTGAGCCTCTTTCCCATTAAATAACACACAGTCTGATAAATTAAATAAAAATAACAGGATTAAAATGGATTAGCAACTGGGAAAGATGTGGTTGTTCAGCCTACAGGCAATCAGATAAACTATGATGTGCATACTGAGCTTGTATTTTATGTGTAGCAGTACCTTTCTCCTATTTCTAGGACTTCTGTGTTTCTACATCTATTTTATCCAAAAAAAAGGGCCAGGTTAGCTATCATTTCTTAGCTGGCCTAAATTGTCCAAGAGTGTGTGTGTGTGTGTGTCTTTTTTATTTTCTTTTCTGATTGGGGCAGCAGCCAGCATACCTGATGGAGGTGATACAGTATCTGTAGGAATGAAACTAGGAAAGCCAGAAACAGTTTTATCTAAACATACATAACAGGAACCTAGACAGACTCCCTTCTGACAGCCTGCATCTACTCTTTCCAAACCAAAAATGGTAGGAGAGATGTGTAGGAAGGTGACTGAATGTTGAGTGGGCTCAGTGTCTGCAATTTCATTTTCTCTATATCATAGGCACAGAAAACTGTCATTTGAGCAACTCTGTTTAGATTTGTGCTTCGTTCTTGGCAAACAATTATTTAAATCTCATTTATGTCATGAAATTTCTATAAAATTGCTTTGTACTAAAGCATTTTGAAAGTTTCTATTAGGTCATCTCCCAAACTGTTTATATCAGAAATTGTTGGCTTAACTACAGTGAAAAACTTTCTGGGAACATATTGATTATATTAAAATTTGTGACATAATAGCTTAATCACTTTTTTCAGTAATGTTTAAGCACTTCACAATGATTTTATCATGACAAATGTTATGTTCTATTTCTAATGATTTAAATATTGTTAAGACTGAAGAAAATTTGGTCACAGTATCTCATTTTTCAAATGTTCTTAAATTTTAAAATATTTGAATCACACAAAATAAACTAAAAGAACCATGGAATGTCCATTAAAACACTCTTTTTCAACATACTGCTTCCATGCTTCCTATTTCTTAATACAATCTCTAGCTCTTACCATACCTATTGTATCTGCATATAAATGTAAAATACTAATACTGGTATCTTTTTATTCTGATTTCTCCAAGAAAATTGAGGGAAAGTATTCTGAAAGGACAGAAAACCAGATGAAATTATGGGAATGAAAAGCTGTAACACTGGACATGGTAATACAGCTGCAAAGTAAGATAATAGAATGATAAAAGGTAGCGAGATACAGAGAAGTAGAAGTAGATAAAAGTGTAAAGATAACAGAGCTCGGAGAATTCTGCCACTGTTCCGCTTTTCTGTCAGTCAAAAATCTTGTTCATGTTTGAATTTCACATCAGCAGCAGTTCAGTTGCCTTTCCGTATCTTTTTACCACTGCCATGCCACTTACAGCTTTCACTGGTGACAGATTTGCTTCAACTGTTCAAATAAACATCAGAATGTTAGTGGCAGGCTAGGCTATAGAAACAAAATAACCCCAACCATTATAAGCTATTTTAATGTCAAACATTATAATGCCATTTTGGCCATACAGTTATTACTTATGTTGATCCTCTTGAGTGCTAGTCTTTCAAGTCCCTCACTTCTTATAAAGAAACAGCAGCCTTAGTGTGAGCTCAGATACATTATCAACAGAGGCACGGCATGATGGCTGGGGTGTATTGCTTTGTTATAGCACTGACCACTCTTTTTTAGCCTCCATTTTCTGTCTGGTATTACCCACAGCATTTCCCACAAAGTGTTTAAGTAATAAAATGACCCTGCTTATTTTAATATGGGCAGCGTACTTAGAGCAGAACCAAATGGACTACTACTGGGTAATGATGTTTGCTTCCTTGTATATCCTTAGTTATAAATTATACCCTATCTTTTCTCCATTGTTCTCTGTGGTGGACTGAAGTCATTAAAAAGTGTTTGCGCAGGACCTGTTGTGAGAGAACAAAGTGTCAATCTATATCTATGTCTTCTACCTATGAACAATGATTAGCTCTTTGAAAGTCATTCACCCATGACCCAAACCTCTGAGAGCTGACTGCAGCAATACAACCCCAGCAAGAAGGAAAATTGCTTTTCTACACTTCATAAAAATCCTCCTTAACCGATTATTTTGATCTAGAAGCAGAGCTGGTTGTCTAGACGTCTTTTCTCTGCTCTATGCCAGTGTGCTCTAGCCAACATGCATGCAGAATGCTGCTATTAATTTCTTCTGTCGTCTGTCCTTCATCATGTTTTACCAGTGGCTTTAGGAGCCAGTAAGGATTGTACAGGACCTACTGCTATAAGGCCTCAAATAAATGCTTGTATTTAATGTGTACATATAGAGTAGTCATGTTGAAAGAGAAGGGAAAAGAGATCAGTTCTAATCCCAGGTTTGCCCATATAAACCAAGACCTCTCCACTGACATCACAGTACCTATAGAGACAGTATATAAGAGCAGGAAGCTGGTGTCACTCTGCTCCATTAGGATCCAGGGGTTTCCGCAAATATCATTATATGGTTAATATTCACCTCTCAGATTATGACAGGTGTATTAGCATTAAAAAAACCTACATTAAGATATGCTCTTGTATCCATGAATGAGTTTCTTTCCATTATGTCGGATAGTATCATCATCATCAAGAACCACTATGCAGATCAGAAAGCACATTTTTGTCTTTGCCTCTTTATGGCACTAGTCTACTAGTGTGTCTCTGAGCTATTTATTCATTGGGAAAAAAATGGGTAATAATTAGTGGAAAGCCACATATTTATATGAAAACTATAAGGAAAAAAACAGTTTTGTCAGTAAATATTCCATTCAACAGTTAAACAAACTTGAAAGCTTTAAAAAAAAAAAAAAAAGTCTACTTACTTAAAACTACCTGGAAACACAGAACCAGTGATAAGTCTCACTTCAGTAATGTGAGAAAGAGGTTGGTATGAGATTTGGGAGTAGAAAATTTGAGGGAGAAGAGGTTGCTTCTGATTGCATGCTCTACCACATATCAAAGAAAGTCAGGGTTCTAGAAAACTGACAGGCGGTATAACGAATTTAAGATACAGACTCAATGGGAACATTGAGAAAATGTTAAATATTGACATACACTTTATTGACTCATGATTCCTCCTTTGCTCATTATATCTATGTAGTTTCAAGATTTCAGATTGGTACTTATATTGTTGTAACAGTGCCATGGGATTAAGGCACCCTTCTGGGACTCAGGATTTTCCCTGGCACTGACAGGAAAGATTTTGTGGCAACTCGGACAAGTATATATCACAGTACTCACAATACATTATGTCTGTAGTGGAAGGGACAGCTGCATCTGACCTGTATAATAATCATTGCATATATTTTCCTCTCTGGAATCTCTCTCATGAATGGATCAAGATACTTATTAACCTTTCACCTCCTTATTTATATTAAACTGATTAATAATTAAAAACATTTTAGAATATATATGTACATCAAAGACACTGATACAATTAATGTAGCTATGCTGATTTATAGCTTATTAATTTCAGCTTAATGAAACACATGTTGCCTCACGCTTCAATTAACCCATGCTTGTTTTCCTCTTACATATGCAGTTTTTGTTGTAAGTAGAACAAAGTATTTTTGAGAAAAAAAATATAAAAATTGTAATGAGAAAGTGGTTATCGATAACTTAGAATAGAGAATACACTAATAACATATTCCAAAATAGAAGTGGTCTGAACTTTAGCAGCTTATGGGTCTAATTTGATAAATCTTTCTGAAATGTGAAACAAATAGCACATATGGACATGCATAAAAAATAATGACACCTAGATGATGCTCACAATTCTTTTTAACCTTGCTGAAAGACAAATATCAATTGTCTGGCTGTCAAAATCTTTTCAGCTCATTATTTCTACAGGATCTTCAGACAAGCTTCGTCAAGTTAGTACAAGACCTTTTTGCTCAGATAAGTCTGTGCCAGCTTCTTCATAAAATGTTTGTTGCTCTTCTGTTTTCAGGGAAGCAGTGGGTGCATCAGCATCTTACAGTCCCCACAGTTCTCACATACCAAGTATTCTTAGACTCCTGATATGACACTTCCAAGCTGATGATAGCTACACACGTCCTACTCAAAACTGATTAGAACTGAACAGTTTGAAGGCACTTCACAAGCGAGCCACATGACGGTCAAGGAGAGAAGCACTGGAAGGCAGCGTGAGTGTACAAGTCACAATAAACGAGAACAAAGCTGACTCAGCAAGCCATAGGGGCATAAATGATCTTCCTTCCCCAACTCCAAAGGTAACAGAAAGCATGACAGTCCTGTGTGCCACTAACCAGCCTCGCTCTCCAGCTAAAGGAAGGAAATACTGGTAGTGCGTAAGAGCCAATTCTAAGGGTGTATTAACTAATTTGGCTTTACACATAATAGTATATTGTGTATACTTTTTCTTCTGCCCTCACAGCATGCACCCCATTGCATACATTGTCGTTTCCACCTCTGTATCTTGTTTTGATAGAGGTAGTGAAAAATGAGTCTTATCTACTACCCTAAGCTAATTGAGGTACTCTGATGGCTAAAACCAGATGCTATAAACATCGTCACTGTGGTTGCCTGATGTAGGGCTGGACATGGGGCAGCTGAGAAGACCGGTGGAATATAAGTTGGGTATCTGGAGGTTATCCAGCTGCCTGCATCAACAAAAGCTTGCCATCGGTCACCGTATCATGGCTGCTCTTCTGTCCCCTACTGGTGATCACCAAAAGTGAGTGAAAAAATAGATACAGTAAGTCTAATCATCTGTCCTTACAGAGCCATACAAATTTATCCTGTATTGAAACCAATAGGAGTTTTAAAAATACTTTCCAGCAAGGACTGTATTATCAATACCTCTCATAAGCATCCACTAAAAAAATTAAAATTCCATTTATTTGAAAACTTTGATATTGGTAGCAATAAAAGTAGCTGATTAACATTCCATAGGATATTTCATATCTGATTGCTTGCTTAGTTGGGATAAACAACTCTAACTTTGAGCCCTTTACATAGACCATTAACAGAATGCATTGGGCATCAACATGTAACACCACACCCAGACTTGAACTCTGAGAAGAAGTATCTAGAATGCTCCCAGAATCACAGCTCCAAATCCTGTAATTCACTGTAATTATATGAAGCAACCCTTTCCTTGTAATATAAGTCAGTAAACCTAATACGAGAGCAAATCCTTTAATACTCCAACTCCAGTCACAGTAGCAGCTGTTTTGCCACATGAGTACACCCGTTAGAAATAAACTAATAATCCAGAGCACCTCTGGCATCAATCACAGCATCAATCTTCATAGAGGAAAATGTGAAATTGCTGATGGCAAAGAGTCGGTCAAGCTAGAAAAATTCACTACTAGGAATCCCACACTATAAAGAAATAAAATAATACAGAGGGTGTAACCTGCAAATAACCTAACAGAAATACAACTGTCTTGAGATGAGAATAATGCAGAAATGAACACACCTTGGCAACAGTGAAAATATGATTATCAGGATATAGAAATTCAACGTTAAAAACCAAAAGATAATCTGCAGAAAGATCCCAAAGTGTTTCCAAAAGAGGTGTAACGAAATTGATGGATAACATTAAATATAATAGAAAGAAAAAAGGTGAAGAGTTTTTTTTAATACTCATGAAAAAAAATTAAGAGTAGCACTTAGACAGCAATGAGGAAAGCATTCTTTTTCAATCAAAGCATGGATCATTTAATCACAATCCGTGTATTTGTGTCAAGCAAATGAATGACTAATGGCTAAAAGACCTTACCAGCACTGCTGGAAACTACCAATTGCTACTTGGCCAAATGCAAAACACCTGCTAGCTTTAAGTGACACAAAGTTTGTAAGGAAAAGCATTACTTTTGTTTAGAATAGCTGGAGCTTATCTGGAAAAAAAAAAAAATCAAAACCAAAAACAGCCCCCCCAAGCCCCCAGAAGTTGAGTTCAGTGAGGTAATTTCATCTAATGTTTGGAGAGAGCTGTTTGCAAGGGTCCAGATGAGGCCGTTAGCTGCTGTTGAGTGGAGGCGTGTGCCCAATTATTGCCTGTAAAACAGTGAGAGGCCTGTTGGAAGTGGATGTGAGGTTAACTGTACAATATCAGGAAACTGGTATTTCTACTGAGTATGTGATTTTTAATACCCAGTACTTCTTTCTTCTTTTTTTTGGTCTTTTTTTTCCTCAGGCCTGTGGGATTTTTTGTTTGGTTTTGGGAGAATTGTTTTGGGGGCTGGAAGGATGGGTTGGTAGGTGTTTGGCAGACACAACAAGCAGACAGAAAGAAGGAAATAGATGTAAAGAGAAACTAAAATTGTGTGCTCTGGTTTTGTGTGACACTACTGAATAAGAGGGTCTAATGTGTTTAATTTGTTTGTAATGTTTCATGCCGAATCCTAAAGAAATTGTGATCTTTTTGACATGATCTCATGTCCTAAAAGGAGATCGTCACACTGCACAAGGAGCTATGTTTGCAGGACAACTTATTTGTTGACAGGAAATGCAACCCCAACTTTATCAGCATCTATTCATGAAGAGAGTAAGTTAAATGATATTTATTTATACTACTGTAAAAACTACATAGATGAGGCTAGCTATTCTGAGCTGGAGAAACAAAAAATACATAATCTGCCAAGGAGTAGGAAAGGATAAATACGTACATATCATGGACTACTACTTCTGTCATGATCTATGGGAATTTTTCAAGTTTGAAATCAGCTTGCCACACCACATCCAAGCTGTAATGAATAAAATCAAGTAAGCACAAATAGCTGTTAGAAAACTGTAGTAGCTACAAAATGCTAATTTCTCAGATGCAAGAATACCATTTATTCTACTGTTAATAAGGTACCGCTTAGCTGATTTTTTTTTTTCTTCTCCCATCATAAAGCAGTGTTTAATCAAAGTTCAGCACTCCATGTTCAGTATGCATAGATATTAGAATATACTAATCAGTTACAGTTGTTACAAACCCGACATAATCAAAGGAAACGCTGGTGGGGTGGTGGGGAGGTGAAGCATGGCCTGAGGCGAGGCGCTCCCTGGGGCAGCTCCCCCTCACAGCCAGGCCGCCAGCCAAACCTCCGCCACGCTTGGCCCACGCTTCACGGCCTGGCCACGCAGAAACCCCACAGAGCAGCAGTTGCCATCATCTTCTCGATGGAATTTTGGAACAGTTTCTTTCAGAAAATAACTGTTTGAAAGTAGGTTTAAGTCCGCAGCTTTTATCATATTTCAATTTCAAGCTGTAACAGCAGCAGTTCGGAGCACTCCACAAGAAGCACGGTCCGATAAGAGTGGGAAAGGCTTATCTCGCTACTGCTGCCACAAGCGATCCCTCTAAGTAAAACATCAAAGACTAATGATTTTTATCTCCTAGTTTTGCCGTTTAATAAACAGCTGTTGTTCTGCCTCATTGCCTTTCCACTACGGCAGCTGAGGTTGGGCAGGTTTAATTTGTTCGTGACGTTTCATGCCAATCCTAAAGAAATTGTGATCTTTTTGACATGATCTCATGTCCTAAAAGGAGATTGTCACACTGCACAAGAAGCTATGTTTGTAGGACAACTTATTTGTTGACAGGAAACGCAACCCCAACTTTATCAGCATCTATTCATGAAGAGAGTATGTACAGGAGGACCGCGGATGAGGGTCTGGCCGGGGGAGCCGCGGGGGGGCCCACCGGGAGCGTCAGCCCTGAGCCCGACTTCGGCCCGGCGCGGCCCGCGGAACCACCGACGGCCACAACCCCCTCCCGGCGGCGACACCGGCTCCGGGGGACGACGCCGCCTCAGGGAGAGGCGGGGGGGGAGGACGGGCTGCCGGGGCGCGGGGTGGGGTGAAACGAGGCGAGCCTGGGCCGAGCCGGCCCGTGGGGGGCGGAACCTCCGCTGCGGCGCGCGGGGGCGGGGGGGGGAGCCAGGCGCGAGCCCCGGATGAGCGCGGCGGCCGCGCGGTGACGCCACGCGCCGGCGCCACCAATGAGAGGGCGCGGCGGTGGTTTTTGAACGTTGGGACGCGGAGGCAACCGCCCGGCCGCGCGCGCCAGGAGGCCGTGGTGCTCCCTCCGCCCTCAGCGCCCGGGCAGCTGTGGGCTGGCGCGTCCGCTGCGCCGGGCCTCGGTGGGAGCCGTCTGCTGACGGGGTCTGCCTGCTTCTGGGGTCTGCCGGCCGCCGGGCCGGTGCCTTCTCCGTCTGGGGCTCGGGCAATCGCCGCCGTGCGCGGGAGGTGCCCGGCGGTGCCTGGGCCTTTCTGAGAAGGTACGGCTGGGCGGGCGGGCGGGCGTCGCGAGGGTCTTCTTCCTTCAGCGTTAGAGGGGCCGGGGACCCGCTTCCGACCCCTCGGACACACACACACACACCCCCCCCAGCCCCCGTCGTACCCGCCCCCCTGCCAGAGCTCAGAGGCCTCGGCCTGGTCTTCGCGGCGCACACCGTGCGTTTTGCAGTTCGGATAATGGGCAATAGTGGCAGCATCCACGCTGCAAAAATTGTTTTGAAAACGGCCCTAACTGTGTGTCTTTCGCATTTGTGAGTCTCTTCTGTGTGTGTATATGCAACTTAAAAATGCGCTAAGTTTTACTCTTGTTTCTTTGGTATTGGGGACCATTGTGCAACACCAGCTTAATGAGTTCTTCACCCTTTATGTTTCAAAGGTAGAAGATGGCTCAAGACTTGAAAAAGCCCTTCAAAGACAGTCTGAGTGATATAAAAGAACGAATGAAAGAGAAAAGAAATCAGAAATGGACAAAGTTGGGTAAAACTAGCCAGATCTCCACTGTAAAGTGCAAAATAACGAGTAAGATGCTTAAATACCTTAATAGTTTTCATATTTTATTTTTTCTTAAACCAAGTTGAAATACTCACTGTTCTGTTGCAGCCAGCAGCTCCAAGCAAATGAAGAGCATACAAGCAAACAACAAAGATCTGGCTCAGGCTCTGCAAGAAGAAAAGATCAAACTGAGGGATGCCCAGGCTACCATTCTTCAATTAAGGAAAGAATATCAAGATCTGAAGGTTCAGATGTTTGTCTTGCAAAGAAATCTTAGGTTGGCGCAAGCACAAGGACTTGTTGAGGTATTTTTAATAATAACTTTATGGTTTAGTGAAGCTGAACATCAGAATCTGCACCAATCCACTGATACTTTTATCATCTTAAATGTTTCATGAAAAAGCAACTCAATATATAGGACAAGTGTTTTCATATTTTCATCTAATCTGGTCATTAACTAAATATTTATTTTTCTGGCTACTCTTTCTTCTTTAATTAAAATCTATATTCTGTGAATTTTATTTTTTTGTCACAGTTGGCTGTACCTGACACAGGTATCTTTGGGTTTTAGTCATCTTGTAATATCAACAAGAAGTTATTACATTGGTAGTTGATACTGGAGTATGACAGTAATAGTGGTGTTTTCCTTCTTTTGTCTATTAGAATCGACTGTCAGCCTTGAATAAGATAATTTCAAAAGTTTCTCAGAATTTACTGGCGTCAGTTGATCTCCTTGGCCCAGCAAAGAATTTGTGTTCCATAGGCATGGTAAGTGCCTTTTCCTCTTGAGGAGCAGGATTTCTGTTAATTCTTTCCTTTACTCCTTCCAGCATAGATGCTTGCAGTTTTTGAGATTTGAGACTTAGTTTGGCGGTTCAACTAGTCCTACAGTTCCCAGTGTGGCATGGGGCCCACACTGTGGGGTTGCGTAGTAGGTTATTAGTGGGGCTGAGGCTCTGCTATGAAGTGGTAGGAGAACCCTGATTTTCTGTGGTTTTGTGTCTTGTTCCCTGTACTGTCCTTACAGTTCCCTCCCCTGTCCACTACGTGTGATTGGGCTGCTGATGAATGTGCCGCCTTGTAGGAGCCAAGTACGTGAGATCCCACGGCACTTTGTGTTAGCCAGCCTTTGTTGGCCCTTCTGTGGGTACCTTGGCTGTTGTCTAAAACTTGTATATGGTGCAAGCTTGTTTCTACTATTTAGTCACAGTAAGATTTATTTTGTTGACAGAATCAGAGACTGCTTGCTTCAGTTCTTGAAAATAGTTCCAGTGTCACAGGACAAATGTGTTCAGTGTAAGTATTGTTTATTGATACCTATTTATATCTGAGAATTCTTACAGTAAGCTTAACTTTCTGACTGGGAAAAGGGAATAAATTCAATGTAATGAAGTAGTTCATTGTCATAAAATATATTGCTATTCAGTAAATGCTACCTTTGGTATTTTCTCTAGAGGACCTCTACAGGGTGCTGATGGAGGTGATCAAGTACTTCCAAGTGGGATGGAGGCTGATAGTGATAGAAATGAACTGGGTCATTCTGTGTCGGAGATCTGTGAGGAATCTGACAGTGCCATTTCCTTAATCAGAATAGTTCCAGGCAAAGGTAACTAAATCAGAGTATCAGACATTGCTCTGTTCTGAATCGGGGAAAAAAAATGTGTAAGTTTAAAATGTAATTATTGCTTCTTAAGTAACTTTCAAGTAATTTTCCACTTAATATCAGAAAGGTTAGATATTAATGTTGGCAACTGGTAAACATCTTGAATGAAGGTGCCTAGCAAAATGGGGCAGGAATTTGAAAATGCTTTATCTTCTGTATACCTGCAATCTCGTTTCGTTATCTACCAAACTGTTCAACAGAATAAGGTCATCTTTAGTCATGCATTATCACTTATGAAATCAACAACTGTTAACAAAGCAAAATACTTGGAAAAGTAAATGACCTGTAGATAACATTTCCAAACAGAACAGTTTAGAGGAAAATACTAATCTGGTATACTTAACTGCTTTCTGTCTGGAAGCTGTATTAAACAGAGCTTATCTTGATTGCCAAATACTGGTTTATACAAATCTGTGGAGAAAATTCTAAGAATAGTCTTAATTTTTGACATGCTCAGAATTTGCACAAGACCTTAACAGGTTGTCACTATTTAGTTTTAATATGACTTTTTCTCTTGAATTACAAGGACGAACATCTGATTTTCATCTGGACAACATAGGGTCAGAGCTGGAAGATGTTTCTTCAAGTGGGGTGGCTGGATTTGATAACGTGTTACCAAAAGGTGTGTCCACCAGGCATCGCTACTCAAAGATGAGAAACCACGATGAACTTTGCACTGGTGTCTTGGACCATTCAGGAGCACCTGATTCAACAAAAAAGCTTTCTGAACAGGATGAAATTGGGCTTGAGGAAAGTCTAGAGAAGCGTACTATAGAAAACATAAATTCAGGTATTTCTCAGTTGAATGAGAATAAGGTAGGTTCAGAGCTGGTGTTGAGGCAGATAAATTCTGAAACTTCACAGTTAAACTTCAACAGTAATTCTGATCTTAAACAGCGTGAGTTTAAAAGCAGAGAAGACTCTCCAGTAAGGAAAGAGAAGCATCAGAAAGGAAAACTGGAATGGCCTAAAAATACTTCCAGACAAAAAGAAAAAAAAAGACAGAGTAAAGAGGCTTCCAAAGAAAACTTGGATTTCTTGGGCGGCTCCAGTGATGCTTATGACTTTAATTTTGAGGAGCGTGTCCATCTTACGCCTTTTCGACAAAAAAAGGTGAATGACAGAGATGCTGGTGTGGCTGACAAAGACAACTTATCTGAAACTAATACTACAGAGTCAAGTGGTATTGAAGAAGATTCAGATGATAGCCTCTATGAACCTTACAAAAGGAAATCGAAAAAAAGGAAAAGTTCCATGGACAAGACAGATACATCGCCAGTCCACGTAAGGCCAAGGTCTAAAAGATGTTTGGCACAGCGTGAGCAGAAACTCCATAATGAAAAAGAAGCTGAAAGTAATAAATCCAGTGACAAGTCTATCAGTAAGTGTAGAAAGTGTTCTGTAATTGCTTTTGTTTCCTTGAGAGATAACATTAAGGGATTTAGGCTTTTTTATTTTCGTTTTTTTAATAAATACAGAATAATAAAAACAGAATAATGTTAAAAAATCATTAGATTCATTCTTCTGGCTGCTTCTTTTTTTCCTCAGCAGAAACTGGAATTAAAGATATGTTTCGTTTAAGGAACTGGTCAACAATTACTTAATACTGTATTTTAAATGTGTTTAATGATGTATTAACACCAAGGAAAGAGGAGAACAAGATTATCAATTGAGAGAAGGGGAATAACAAATTGCACTTTGCCTGGCACTGCTTAGTGTTAGTTTATTTTTCCAAATTAAAATCCTGAATATTTGTTGATCCTCTTATGTGTTCTTAAGCAGAAAGATGAGGATAATAGTTATAGCTGAGAGTTATTTCACATCTAGTATGTTCACTGACATTCTCTTTTAAGCTAGCTTGCCTGAATTGTCTTAAGTCTGCTTAATTTCTTCCTAGGGGAGCCTTCTGAGCCATCTCGTGGTCATCTTCATGATGTTACCAACACCACTTCAGTGCTCCCCAGCACTGGGAATGCAACTATTGTCCCAAAAGGTGAAGGACCACGATCTCCAAAACGCAAGCGAAGCTGTACTCTTACTGTGAACTATAAAGAACCAAGTATTGCAGGGTAGGTGTCTTACTTTCCAGTTTGATATGAAGTTCATGGTATTCCATCAAATAGAGGATGTGAGGGGATTATTTAAATATTCGAAACAAGTTCTTAACAAAACATTCCAAGAGAGAGGTCTGATGTTAGTAATATGAAGTAGTTCATGTGAAATTGAACAAACTAGCTGAAAGTTAGTGTTTCAAATGATGTGGGGAACAAAACTCAATTTTGCCTTTTTGTTTTTTTAACAGGAAACTCAGAAGAGGAGATCCATTTACAGATACAAATTTTCTGGACTCTCCAATTTTCAAGCGGAAAAAAAATGCTACATGCCATTCTCTTAAGAAGGAATCTCTGCCAAAATACAATGAGAAATTTGTTGGTTGTCATTGAGATTTTCAGTCATGATAGCAAAACCATGCTCACTCTATGAAGAAAGGAAATCTTTCATCCAGGAAACCGTTGTTGTACAGCATCTTACACAAATATGTAATTGTTTCTGTGTCTAACATCAAGGGATTTTGGTTTTAATCCAGTGACTTGTTTTTAATGATACAGAAGACAAAAGACTACTCTTATAACTAAGGTGATTCCATTCCACCTCTTTTGAGAGGAGGCATCCCTACACCATGGATCTGTGAGTGCATCAGAAATATCTGATGGAAAGATGGTGAATGTGATTTTTACCATTTATACCCTGCTTGATCTCTGTGGTTGGCAAAGGTGAACTTTAGGCACTTAAGATTAATAGCAATTTTTGTACAGTTGATGTTTATGTAATGGTTGTAGCTTCATATTTATAATTTCACATTTTTATAATAATTGTCAGTGTCTTGGTTGGGTTCTTTTTGTGTAGTTTCCATATTTGCTTCAAGGGAAGCAATGTCAGAGTAGGCATGCTGCAAGCCAGTGTATTCCTTGCACATCTTATGTGGCATAAGCATACTTTAGAAGCAAGACTGCCAGGTGCAATTCGATTATGTAGCTGGAGCTCTCAAAAGTAGCAATTTAGGGTTGGTTGGTTGGTGTTACTGCTATGAATGCAAGTTATCATCAACTTCAAACTTGCTTTGTTCCTGTCCTGTTAGCTGTGAAGGTTGGTGAAGAGGGCTCTGGAGTGTAAACTGCTATGATGGGACTTCATCATAATTTTGGCCCTGCTTTGCCAAGTGCCTTTGCCACATCTCCACTGGTACCATTTGCTACCACAGTAGGCAGTATGCTAGAAGAACAGTTATAAACTGGCCAGCAAGATTTCAAGGTTGTAGAGGGCTCAAACTAGCCTTTCTTTGCTTAAGAAACACTTAAGAAGTATTAATAGATACATGAATAGAGAAAGGGAAGCTACCTTCAAAATAAATAATAGGAAAATTCTTAATTTGTCTTGCAAGAGTGCCTGTCTCTGAAAATCTCAAACGTCTCAATGACAACAACCACCTGTCCCACTTCACTAGGTATAAGTGAGATGTATTTTCTGTACATATTTTCTGTATATATTTTCTGTAATAAAAATGTATAGTGTTAATTACTGTTTCACTGGTAACTTCTTACATGACTAACTCAACTAATAATAAAAGCTGCAGCTACTGCATGTTTGAAAATATTCATTCACAATGCAGCCTTTGGATGTTGGAACCGAACAGTGGTATCCTAAAGCCTCCAGATCTGGGGTTCACCATCTAGGAACTTAAGCAGTATGATTTAACTTCAGGTGCTCTTTTCTTTCAGCAAACCTGTAACAGCTGGTTATTAGGGACTAAAAAAAAACCCCTGTGATAGCAGAGCAGCCCAAGGCAGGTGTGGTGGGTCTGGGGTACTTTTGGATTGTGTGCTGGGTTTGAATGGTGGAGGTTTTGGTAGCAGGGGAGGGGGCTACAGGGGTGCCTCCCTGTAAGAAGCTTCTTGAAAGCTCCCCTGGCTCCCAGTTGGACCTGCCTTTGCACAAAGGCTGGGCTATTTAGTGATGTGATAACGTATTTAAGAAGGGAAACCTGAGAGGGGGTGGAGGACTTTGAGCATGCGTTATGAGGAAGACACATATGTGAACACCAAGGTCAGTAGAAGGAAGGAGGGGAGAGGTGTGCTGGAGTAGAGACTCCCCTGTATCCTGTGGTGAGATGGCAGGGCTGCCCCCAGCTGCTGCCCATGGAGGTCACCAGAGGAGCTGAGATTTTCCTGTGGAAGGCCCCCAGGACTCCGTGGGAAGAAGGAGCCCCCACTGTTGTAGTTCGGTGCTGAGAGGACTGCAACATGTGGGGGTGACCCATGCTGGAGCATCTTGAGAAAGCATCCTCTGGGGAGGACTCAGGGGAGAGAGTTTGTGGAAGACTGTCTCCTGTGAGAGGGATGCCATGTGGAGCAGGGGAAAGACTGCAGAAGAGTGCTTCCCCCCCCCACTTCCCTTGGAGGAAGAAGGGGCAGGACTGACTGCATCCACCATCCCCTGCTCCTGTGCTGCAGTGAAGGAGGAGGTAGAGATATTGGGAAGAAAGCTGGGCCTGAGAAGAAGATAGAGTCAGGGAGAGGTGTTTTTAAGGTATGATAATGCCTCTCACTGTCCCATTCTGTCTGTTTAGTGTTGGTTTTGTTAGTGTTTAAATCAAAGTGATGTTCTTCCCCTAAGGAGTCTGTCTTTTGCCTGTGACCATTAATGGGTGAGCAAACCCTCCAAGTCCTTATCTCAATTCCTGAGCCTTTTGTTTCTTTTTTCTCCTTCCCAGCACTGGGGGTAAAGGGGTGAGTGAATGGTTGTGTGGTGCTCAGTTGCCTTCTGGCCTCAAACCAGGACAGTAAGCTTGAAGAATTGCTTCAGTTCCATCACAACTGCAGGAGTCCCGAGTCTAGCTCACCTAATCTCAACTGATATTCCTAGAAGTGTCCAGGAAAACAGGTAAGCCCCTTTTGACCACTATTTGCTACCCTCTAAACAGTACACTTTTACATGATGTGGAAAAGGACCAATCTTAGTAGATGGGGGGGGGTGGGGTGGGGGGGTGGGGGGGTGTAGAATAAAATCTCTTTCTACTCTCTTATTGTTAGGTAGTAGACAGGTGCAGGGTTTGTTTATGGTATGCAAAACAAGTGTAACATCAGTGACAGTAGGTAAGCACAAGCTCAACATGGACTCTAGTTTGCTCCTATGTACATTGTATCTTGTGAATAAAGGACTCTAGCAGACAAAAATGAGAAAACAGCATGAGCATGCTCTGAGGTGAAAAATCAAAACTTGAACAGCTGTCAAAGAATTGTTTGAGATGCCGAGGAAATGGGAATAACAGCACTGTAGCACAGTATGGAACTGGGAATGCTACTTGGAATGGTCACAGCTTTCCACACTGAATTCCCAGCTCAGCTTAGCACACCATGCCCCTGGTGAACTCAGGGGCTTTTTTGTCTATTTCCTAGTGTAGCTGGAAGATGCACTGACTGCAGTCTTGTAGATTCACTGTTCTCAGTTGTGAAATTGCTTCCGTGTGTATATTTGTAGTGCAAGAACTAATTAATGAAAAAAGAGACCAAAATAAGTAGGGTTTTGTACATATATAATTTAAAACTATTCTGTACCAGTACAATATATTAATTTTACAAATGTAAAGTTCATCAGCTGTTAAAGCATTTGCAAAACCACATATCCTACCGTAACTTTATTGCACAGTATCTATGAAAATATTAATTCTTAAATTAGAAAACAAATGTTTCAATATAGAAGAGACAATCTGATTGAAAGACAATAAGAAAATCTACTCTGAAAATAACAAAATTTCACAGGATACCAAGCTTAACAGGTGCATCTGTAGGCCCAATCTACAAAACAGGATTATAGCATCAGTACTGGCTATTAAAAAAAAAACCCCAAACTCACTGTACCTTTGTTATAGATCCAAATGTAGGTCAGACTAATCTTATACAAAACACTATGGCAAGTCTAGTGTTAACATTTTGAATACCTTGTGTATCACATTTGCTACTTCCAGGTAGTTCCTGACATCTACTTGCTGAATTGACTTGTGAATTAACGTTGCACAGGCATTTTGCAGGAATATATTCTTTAACACAGCACAGGATTGGGGTTTTTTCAGTCTTATAACTATTGAATTTTACCAGTGTAAATATAAAACACCAAGAATGAAAGTTAAATTCATTTTTTCACAAAAGCAATCATAATTTACAGTTACAAACTCTAATTAGAAAATGTCAAGTGACAACTTTTTGGCCTGTACTGATCTCCATTAGGAAGTTAGGTGTACCTCTTAAATGTAGTGTAAGCAGCAAAATATATAAGTGCTCAATTTGAAGATATACTAACATGAGTTGTAAAATGTTAATATGTTCCTGGGTCTAAATAATCACAGTTAATAAGCATTTACAATAAAGCTTGGTAAAAAATCCAGTTTACTACAGAGCCAAGTACATAACCTAGAAGCTGTCATATGTTGACTTCTTTTGTGTACAATAGGCTTATCTCTGCTGAATAATCTAAAGAATTTATCAGTGAAGAGTAGTAAATAGGGCGGATCATGAAGTGCATCAAAATCCTAACTCTACTAAGCCAATTGAAATTGTCTAGTATACGCGAATCAGATTCTCTGAAGTTATTTTGGGTACTTATGTCCTGCATAAGCCAAGTCATTATGACATTACACATCTAGCCAGATTTTTTTTTTAAATAGTGGTTATGAGATTACAATTTGCAGGTAAAATATTTATCAAAACCCAAAATGAATAGAAAAACTTGCATCTATCAAAGATTACAGGCAGTCTTTATTCATAACTGGCTGCTCTTCTCTCACAGCTTCTCAACCAGCTGAGTGTTTCTTTTAAAAAATAGTATCTTATAAAAAGATTCTACAAAGAAACAAGTATTTCAGAACCCCCCCAACTGTTGTTTTCCCTTTCTATTTTCTTTTTTACTGGAAAAAAAAATAATAAAACTTTATCAAATAGATACTGCATTAGGTAAGCTATAACATCTGTTGTCTGGAAATTTTCTTCCTATTTCCAAACATGTGCAATTTCCCACATGTTTTGTGGGGTTTCTGAGGCTGTAGCTGATAAACTTATGAACATACGGTAATGGGCACACAAAAGAAATTTTCTGTAATTAAATACATTATAAAGCATTTTAATAAAATAATTTTTGTAACTTCAGTATAATACATGTTTGCAAAACTAAAAGGGTTTTTAAAAGTGCGAAGTATTAAACAGAAGTTTCTTGAAACCTTAAAGTCCCACAACTCAGATATATAACGGCTTCCCCTGCCTATAAAGTAGGCACGCTATTTGGTTGTAAAAAAGACAGTGTCACTTGTCAATTAATCCAGCTTCTTTAATTTTTGTGTAGAAGAATTTCTCCAGTATATTGGCACATTTGTAGTATTCACTCTCGGGGGGGTTGTACTCTCTGCAATTTGTAAAGACTCGCTGCAAGTCTGCCATGAATAATTTCTTAGACACGTAGTACCTATTCTTGAGTCGTTCACTCATTGTTTTGAGATCTGTACAGAAGAAAAATAGATTAACAGCGTTTGATTCAAATACTTTTCATATGCAATATCTCTTTAGACTGATTTGCCATTTAACATGAATTGGCAAAGCTAGGATTTGGAATTCCTAATTGCCTTTACCTAAGGTGTGGTCCCTTTTTTAACTTCAACAGCAATTGAGCCCTTGGAACTAAGTTATATTTCACTGTAAGAATTTATTTTTTGTTCTTAAAGCATCGTTTTGTGTTCTCATACTTCTCTGAGTTTTCAGTGGGTATTGGGTGTCCCTAACTCCTCTAACTGCTCTGTGAAGCAAAACTGTTAGCTCTGCTGAAGGATGCCTTAGCAGTGCATAAGCAAAGAATTCAAACGTCACAAAACATGTATGTTAACCTAAAATTCTCACTTCTGTGCGAACACAGCAGAGAAGAGATATCTGTCTATACTACAAGCAGTACTTGCAGCTTTGAAAAAAGATTAAATTTGTTCCACGCTCTACATATATTTTAATCACATCTTCAAAGTTTATGGTTATGTATCCCTTTTTAAGTCATGTGAGAACAGATCTCTCCTGCTTTCAATGCATCATACAAAATCTGTACTTACAGAACATTAAGAAATATTTTCCTTTATACTAAAATCAGTCATCCATAAAATACGTAAATCATCTCAGTGTTCTCCACACAGTTGCTTTCCCAGTAATTCTTATCAAGCATTTAAAAATTTTGTCTACATTACAAGTGTTCTAGGAGTGAGTACTGGAACAGAAATAGTGGAAGGTGTGCTGGATGCCTTGGCTTTTCTCACCTCAGATGCTCTAACAACTTTTTTTTTTTTTTGAATGCTTGAGCCAGGCTTCAGCAGCACCTTTGCAAAACTGTTACAAACAGTGGAAATGGAAACGACTTACTGCCAACAAGTATTGCAAGGAAAGCAGAGACCACAGACCTCTAATGCAAAGGAATTAAACCTTAAAACTTAAGATTTAAAAATGCAGTTGTGGGTATTTTTGGGTTGGGTTGGGGTTTGGGTTTTTTTGGGTTTTTTTAAGAGAGATTTGACTTTGGTAAAATAGAGAAAAACCCTGTCAAATTGACAAGAGGGGATTATACACGAAAAGTTGGATGGATGCTCTCAAATACCTCTTCCAAATATTGTGTAACACTAGTGAAGGGCAAGTTCATTCAGCTCCCACTATGTCTGAAATTTAGATGCCTACATCTAAACTAGATAGCCATAGTCTAATTATAGTACTCAACTGAGAAGGCTGTTCAGCTTACCCTAAACCAAACATTGCCTGGCTGCTCAGTTAAACTGTTCTCCTCTAACTACAGTGAAAGTTTGGCTCCAACTGTCACTCAGCCATACAGCTTTTGTATTGCAGATGAAAAGGAGAAAGAACCCCAAACCAGTATTTCTTGAAAATAAGCAGCTGAAAGAAAGAGCACTTAAAACGGGAAAAAAAGTGTTTATACATGAGAACTGACCTTAGGAGCTAGTCAAAAAAACCTACAGCCATACCTCTCAAATATTGTACAATTTAGTTCTGTATGCAAACATAAAGACAAATGTTATATCTTGTATGTGATAGCATAAGAAAAGACAATGCTGTTTCTTTTTAATTGAAATTATGTCTGAGTGATTTTTGTACAGTATCAGCACACTGGGAGTGAAAGCAAGAAAGAAAGCAGAAGCTGGTCATGAATCAAAATGTGGTTTAGTTGTGCTGGATTCCTTAGCTGAAAAAAACAAAGCAAAACTAAACCAAAGACCTCAGCTTAATCCTAAAATGAGAGGTGCTGCCCCCACCTCCAGTGTAATACATCTGAACAAGGAAAGGACAAACAACATTCTTACTTGGGGTTTGCCAACCCAAGCAGTAAATTCTTTGTAACCACTGTTCAGATTAAACAGCCATCGAGATCTAGCCTCTGCTCAGAAAAGCAGACGGAGAAAACTCTGCCACGGGAGGGTGTCAACACTCTTTTTCTTCATTGTTAGAAAATACATTTGTGTCAGGGATACAGGAAGCTGGCTGCTGTTTTATAAAGTACACATATATTTGCTATTGGGAAACGATAAGTTGAATGCAAAAAATCATTAAGCCAAATTGGTATACACAGGCTAGGAGGCTGTGCAACATGAACAAACACTTTTATTCTCTGAGAAACTGATTGATAGTAGCCTGCAATGAACTTGTATTTCATTCTCTAATAACATTAAAAAGTACAGAAACTGTAATCAGAAAGGTAGAGGTATTGCATTTCAGTTTTAAATCTTCTGCACTACAAATCAGAACAAGCATCTGTTTAGAACAGCACTGAATCATCGTTGAAATTATATGACCCAGCAGTCAAAAGCAAAGAAAAACATTATTAGCAGTTGTGTACTTCCCTTTGCAAGTGATCCTGCATAAAGAATAGCTGCACGATTTAAAAATAAAACTAAATAAATAAACCAACCACCTCAGACAACTCTTGCAGCTCTAAAATACAAAGATAACTTTTATCTTACAATCAGTTGCATGAAGTGTTTTCCTAAACTTAAATTGGAGCAAACTGTTAAGACTTAGTTTAGAAAACCCTTGTACTTTTGAAAAGGTTTTTCTTTATGTAATTTAGAAAGCTTAAATCTGTTTTAAAGCAATTCAAATGCTCAGGTGTTCCTGAAAGTTTGCCTAGAGATTTTTTAACATACCAATAGGAACTGCAATGACCAGTTACCACACACAAGAATGTATTTGTACAACTCACATAAATCACCTCAGTCCCGAAAAGTTTCTAGCTGACTGCACTGTTTAAGGGCTTCCTTGGGCTCTCTAGGGCATACTAAGATTTCACATGTATACACTACAGATTCTACACAAAGGTCACGAAGGAGTCATAAATTTCAAAGGACAGCATCGTACTCTTGGCACTTCAGAGCTGCAAGCAACATATATCTTTTAACATAAAACAATCGGATTACAATTTATCTGCTATGTCTCCAGATATAAAGATTTTTAAACTCTATACTTAAAAAATGTTAATGGCATTACCCATAGGAAACCTTATAACTTCATAATATCCAGGAGCTTCTGTTCTCTTCACAGGTTCCATGAAGGGCCAAGCGCTTTGATGGCTCTTTGGTAAAGAAAAAAGTAAGGTATCTAATATGGAAACTCTATATTGCAAATCATTTAAAAATCTTTACAGAAGGTAAACTAGAACTAGCACTCACCTTCACCTGCTGCAGGATGGTTTTTAATGTGCTGTAAAGTTGATCTGGATCCTTGGGCTCCTTACTTGAAAGAAAATATGGATACAAAAAGATTAGCTTGAATCCCTTATCTTCATTCCTATGAGTGCATCTTACCCAAAAGCAACTCTAAAGTTTCAAGCCCTTTATGGAAATAAAATTTAAAAAAACCCAAACCACCAAAAACCAACACCCCCCCACCCCCCCCAAACCCCAAACCCACTTAAGAACTCATCCCTTGCAGATTATTTATCTATTTACCAATGGATGGACAGAAATAGCAAATGACATTGTTTAAAGACTTTTCTCAAAGGAATCTCCAAACTGCTTCATCATTTCACATTGTGCAGCACTTACCCTCTTTCTTTTCCACTTGGTTTCCAGCCAGTCTCTCCTGTACATCAAATACATGAGAGATTACATGGGAACTACAGCAGGTCAAAACATTAACTGAGTTATTGCAACTCTAAAAAGATAAGCCATTTCAGCCATTACTGCTGCAGTAAATTTTTTTTTAATAAAAGAGACTCCTAATAAATAACACAACCATCTAGCCTACAGCCCCATTCAATTTCCTACATGCCTCTTCCTCCAAATTGCTGAAAAGATTCTAAAATATTCCTACATGAAACACACACTTTTTCAATAATTCAATACATATTTTACCACAACCTCTGTAAAGAATAATGATGCCAAATTTACCACAACCTCTGTAAAGAATAATGATGTCGAAGTTATCCAATTTGATTCCCTAGGGACAGAGAATAAATTGCAGGAAAGCACAGTTGAAAAAAATCCCCCAAAAGATGATACTTAAATGTTCTAATTCTGGTTTGTCTTGTAAGTCAGAATAGAACAGAACTCATCCTTGTACAGGAGTGCAGTGCATCACAGTGGTGCCAGAGGGAAATTGCTGACTACACTGCCATACAAATCAAAGAGGGATCACATAGAAAGAAAATTACACACGTATACATAAAAGAGGATCAGCTTGGGATGCCTTGGGGAAGTCTCAAAGACAGCAATTGTACTGGAAACACAGCAATCTTCATAGAAATCAAATCAACAGAGCAAAACAATTACATTTTAATAAAAAAAAAAAAAAAAAAAAAGATGTGACTACATCAGTATTTCTAGTCTTGGACCTTTCTTGGGCTGTTCTGCTTCTGTTCTATGTTGAAAGAGGTTGATACATACTAATTCCAGGAATGCTTTCTATAGGAATCTGCCGTACTCCATCTTTGAAGCAAGAAAGGCCAGGATAAACTTTTCGTATCTGAGCTTGTTTCCTTTCTATGAGCTTTTTAATGATCTGTAATAAAGCAGCAGGAAAAACAAAAAGCAATTTATTTGCTTAAAAGCAACCCAGAGGATTAATGCAAAACCTGTGATGAACAGAAACACTCTCACTTCCTAAACTTACGATCCTGATAGATCCACTGAAGCTGGTTACAGGCATGAGCTATCTGGCCCAACATTAATCCTGCAGATGAGGCTACCAAGTCTCTCAGCTGCCTATTTAAGTACAAATCTGGAACAAAAGGAGCCATTGATTGCTGTATTGATCACAAACTGCACAGCTCCTGGGAAGGTGGCAGCAGAGATAAGGAAGGAAATTTCCTGGAAGCAGGTTTGGGAACTGGCTCTAATTCTAACAGCTGGTGCTTCTGAACTGCTTCAGCACAGCCTGGTCAGAAATTTCAAGGCACATACTGAATGCATATATTTCAATGCTCATATATGTTCATATTCCAAAATTTTAGAAATACCTGTTCACTTCAAAGTCTCCATAAAACTGTAGAAGTTGCTTAGATACCAGTCAGAGATACTCTTGCTGAAGATTTTCTCTCGAGGAAGACAGAATGCTACTCTTTGGAACTGAAATTCTACTCAGCTTGTAAATGCCAGGAAAGACTTTTCCAGTTCTAGGGTACACTCTGTTCTGCTTTGCAATCTCATTACCTCAATTCTAAGTAATTTGATTTGGTGCTCTTGATACACACTTAGATGCTTACCTAAGCTTTATGTGTCCTGAATATGACACTTTCAAAATGCCTTACTTCATAACTAGGAGTAAACAAATGCGCAGCCATTCAGACCACCACAGTTTGAGAGACTATTTTCTTTGGAAATAATAAAGATGGACATATTTTTAAGGACCTTCACTCCCCCACACATAGTATTTTCCCTTTCAACAGAGGTTACAAATGCTAAGAGAAATACAATATACAACAGCACCATCACCAGATTCCAAAATACTTTCAAACTAATTGTTAGACGCACCTTAAACCCTTCTTATAATTTAGGAACTAGTGGCTCTTCTTGATTAAAACAAGCTGTTCAATCAGTAACACTGACTACTCACAAGTCAGCAGGTCACAAAGCTTTGCATAAAATGATTTTTCATATTTTTCAGAATGACTGTAAATGAGTTACAAATCAGGCAGCACAAACTCACAAACAGTGGTCTGTGACCAGTACTCAGTGTTGGGTGACATGGTCTTAGCAGCCATAGGCACGTACTCTAATTCTTTAAATAAAAGCTTAGATCCCATGAAAAGCTTTACTTCTAAAAGAACAGGACTAGAAGAGCCCAGTACTGGCCAATACCAGCAGCAAACCAAATCAGTATGTAATCCATACCGTCAACATTCAAAATTCTACTTATTCCATGTATCATCTTCATTGCTTTTGATTTGAGCAGACAAATGAACATTCTTCATAAAGCTGCAGACTGTGAAGGCTGTTTCAAGATTTCCTTGGAACAGGGAGAATAAAAAGCCTGATCTCTGTTCTGAGTGTCAAACAGGCAATCCTAAAATGCGCTTCCAAAGGTGTATGTATTTATTCTCAGAGAAGATACAACAGCATAGATCAGTGTATAATAACAGCTTGCTTTCTAATAATGGTAGACGTGAGATGTCTGGAGGGACCAAGGCACTTCATCTCCAAGTGGAGTGTCTCCAAGTGCTTTGGAACTCTATGGACATCCCAACAAATGAGAAAGTGAGGAATGGAAAATAACATAAGCTGAAAAAGCAGTCCCAGAGCCAAAATCTTAAAAACTAACTTAAGTTTTTAAAAATGACATGTTGATGATTTGGGCCTAGAAGTGTATTACTGCAGTTCAGCATGCCCGAGACGTAACAGGCTACAAGAGACACATCCACTATCCACCCACCCTGAATACATCCCATCCCTGAGGGAAGAGTGACATACCCAGCAGTAGACTGGGATCTGAAGAGTAACCCAGCCAAGTAGAAATGAAAGGGAAAAATTTATGATCTATGTTGTATGGACATATGAAAACCTTCCCAATGAGTGAGGTTAAGAAACCTTGTAAACTAAATGTATAGCACTCAGATATTGTCTGTCGTTCTGCAAGCATGGGCCAAATAGTTCTATTGGAAGGACGATGACTGTTTCATGAAGAAGCACTTTAACAAAATAAAAAGTCATGAGATTTGACCAACCTTGAAAGAACAAATTATCCTTGTAATTTGTATTTCTTTATAAACCAAGGAAGGTATTTAAACACAACTGGAAACATCTTAATTATTTTGCTGATAAACTGCCTTATCATATGGAATATTATTATGGACTAAATAAAGAACATCCCACATAAACTCCAAAGAGGGACAGCCTGGAATTTCAGACAGCCCACCCTTGATTTGTATATTAAAACAGTGGCAGAAAAAATAATCCTCTTTCTTTCAAGTTAAATATAGGACATGCAGTACAAACACTCCATTCAAAAGTCACTCTAATGAACACTACTCTCATTGGGGGAAAAAAAGAAGACAGAAAAAGAAGAAGATTGACATAGCTGCAGAACAAATCAATCTCACAAGATTTTGCTTAGTTATCATCTAATACAAAATTTAACTATGAAATAATCCTCAAAATACCAGTATTTTTCAACATTTCTGTTATTGTAAAGATAGCAAGGTAAAATTTAATGCTTCAACTCCAAAATTATGGCACTGGGACTTGAATGAAAGAATTATTCTGACTAATAAAAGTATACATTCCAATGTTTTAAGCACTAAAGCAAAGAAGAGAGCTAACCTGGCACTGACTGAATTGTTTCTAAACATATGAATAGATGACAATGTTCAGTGTTTCATTTCAGCCTTTACCTCTTTTTGTTTTTTAATGATGACAGAAAATTCTGTGTAGGGGATCCTTGGATTTAATTCACATCCCATTAATGTGGCACCCTCATAATCCTTGATGTAGCCAACATATTTTGCTTTTGGTACTTTAATATCTTTGGAGAAACCCTGAAGAAGAAAAACACTCAAGTTGTCATAATGTCATTTTCCTTTTACATTTCTTTTAACTGAAGTGCTGTGATGATATAGAACCAAATTCATCATAATGTTAAAATATAGACAATACAATGGAAAGAGATCATGGTTCGTAGTGTTGTAAACACCTTCTCATGAGAGTCACTTGATACAAGAATAATTAATTGCTTATATATATAGGAAAAGAAGGGAGATAGGGCAGATAAAGAGATGGAGGAAAACATTTTTACTGTGGACAAATTTCCTGGATTTTTCCAAAAATTTTCTATTTTAGTATTAAAGGATGCCAGTCCTGTAATTGTTAGTCAAGGAAAGTTGCTGTTGAAGTCAATGAGATGACTGTAACTTTATAGCCAGAAAAAACTATTTTTTACTTTTGTATTTCAAGAGAAAAAATAAGGTAACAAATCCTATTAAAAGTTCCAAAGTTATACTACAGTCTTCATACAGTTCAAAAGTTAATTGAAAAACAAACCCACAAAAGAATTAACCAAGACAATAAAAACCAGTGTAGGACACTCCGTTCGGCTGCATTTTACTCTTATGTTACAGTGGTATGTAATGAAACCTCAGTAAAAACCAGGAACCCAACCAGGACTTCTGCCTCACAATTTACTATCAAAGACTTCAGACTTACATGGAGACCGAGCACCTTCAA
The DNA here is from genome assembly GCF_047716275.1 of Strix uralensis. Lineage (NCBI taxonomy): Eukaryota > Metazoa > Chordata > Aves > Strigiformes > Strigidae > Strix > Strix uralensis. Next base: position 30,813,634 of record NC_133972.1, read on the forward strand.
ACTGGGGAAGGGACATTTCAGATGTAAAAAGGATCTGTCTGCACAGATCCAATAGCTGTATCACAAACCCAGAATTTATTCATTTTGAATGTGTGAAGAATTAATTGTATTGGTTTTATATAGAGAATCACAGAAGAGCTGAGGTTGGAAGGGACTTGAGGAGGTCATCTAGCCTCATTCCTGCTCAGAGCAGGTCTCATCAGATCTGGCTGCTCAAGGCCATGTCCAGTCTTGAAAACTGCCAAGGACAGAGATTCCACAACCTGTCTGGGCAACATTTTCCAGTATTTCACCACCCTTAGGAGAGGAAGGAAAAAAATAATAATTTTCTTCTATCTAGTTGCAATTTCCCATGATCCAACTTGTGTCCGTTGCCTCTGGTCCTATTGCTGTACACCTCTGACTCCATCTTCGCTCTATTGTCTGACCAGATAGTTGACACCTGTTTAATCTATTAAATCTATTTGACAGATCAGACATCGCAATCTTTCCTGAACTTGAACCTCATGCTTCAAATCAAGAGGAGCTGTGAGCGCAGGTCAGGTAAGTTCTAGTCTGCTGTAGGTATGTCTGGTCCTTCTTTACACTTCTTATAGAATCAGTGAAGGAATTGAATGAATGGAGAAGTAGCCAACCCATATTCAACAGGTTTTTAGACTTGACAAATTATAGGTTATACTTTACACCTCCATTCTGATGATTCCATCAAAGTGAAATGCAATATAAGCCAATATCATTACCCAAGATGCACACAGCATATTTTGCAGATAGAAAATATACACATAAAATTACACTATGCATTTTATCCACCCATTTTGTCACATCTAGTTGTTTAGTTCATCGCTGTTAGATGTTAACTGCCTGCACCAAGTAATTTCTTACGTTGACTTACTTGTTTTTTGAAGTAGCCGATAGCATATTCATCTGCATATGTGAGAAAGTTGAGAATGTTGTGTTTGATGTGGTACTCCTTCAGATGGTTCATTAGGTGAGTCCCATAACCCTGTGTGAAATGTATGAGGAAAAAGCCATTACAAAGCCTTTGGGGATTGCACATATTAGAAACTGTGGACCAAGGGTTATTACAGACTGTTTCAAAATGACGCCTTTCCTCTAGATCCTGTTTTAAAGACTTTCTCATAACTAACTTGGTGATGTGTACCCAAGACCAAAATGTTTTCAGCCTTGTAAGGGTATCTTTGTGACCCACAAGGGAACAGAAAATATTGCAGCTTCTAGTGTCTGATTCAATTTTAATCTAAAAGAGACCAAAACTTAGACTCTCTCTAGCGGTAAAGCGTAGCTCTAAAGAGGTACATTGTTCTGGAAGTTGTAATTCAAGGTGCACACATTACTTTTTTCCTTTTAAGTGAGATATCAACTATTAATAATCACATATTTCACCAATAGCAAATCTACATATATTGTATTAATAGGGCATCCTTTCTTAGCCGTATCACCTCAAAACTGCAAAGCAGTAGGAATACCAAAATGCCTCCTTCTAGAGGAACCCGTTCTGAGACAAGATCTCCATTTTACTGTGCTCTGTGCACCTGCAGCAGAAACAGCCTCTGCCTCAAAGGATTTATAATCTGAATTTATCATAGGGCATAAAAGGGAATAGTGAAACAGTTATTACCATAATAAGCAGCAGAAAATTACTGAGTCCACAATCAAATAAATAGCTATGCCTCCTGACTGCACACAGGAATAATTTCCATTTTCATTCATCCCCAAAGTAAACAAAAGGTTCCATTTATTCACATTTCCAAGTAAGCTATAGCCTTCCCCTTCTGCTGTGAGATGAAGAAATGTAAAATAGGTGGAAAAGCCCATAATAATGTGTTGTTGCTGCATATGTTCGAATTTTAACATCATGGAGACTAACTGGACACTTACAGAAATATACATGGAATTGTTCTGGGTATTCTGTTCTTGAAAACTGGGGAAATTTTTACTTATGTACATAAGCCAGAAAAATTTCAATTTAATTCACAATTTAATAGCTCCAAACATGGAAATAGCCAGATAAAAGAGCTGAAGCTCAATACAAAAAAAACCTAGTAGTGACACATTTTCTTTAAAATCCTACTAATCTAAGCACAAACTGCGTATTAGTCCTTCCTTTCCAGCTAGTGTTTGGAGCATCTTGTATTCAGAGCTCACATGTGAAAATAAGACTTCATATGTGTAAACATAAGTACTTCTGAATTTGAGGAAGCTCTTAAAGCCACATGTTCACTTGTTGAAGTGGCACATATCATGCATTGCACCAAATACAAAGAAGTGGCTCAACAACTGTTGGAGAAAGTCCAGAGGAGGCCATGAAGATGATCAGGGAGCTGGAGCACCTCCCCTGTGAGGACAGGCTGAGAGAGTTGGGGTTGTTCAGCCTGGAGAAGAGAAGGCTGCAGGGAGACCTTATAGAGGCCTTCCAGTACTTAAAGGGGGCCTACAGGAAAGGTGGGGAGAGACACTTTATCAGCGAGTGTCATGATAGGATGAGGGGTAATGGTTTTAAAGTGAAAAAGGGTAGATTTAGATTAGATATAAGGAAGAAATTCTTCCCTGTGAGGGTGGTGAGACCCTGGAACAGATTGCCCAGAGAAGTTGTGGCTGCCCCCGCTGTGGCAGTGTTCAAGGCCAGGTTGGATGCGGCTTTGGCAGGGAGTTGGAACGAGATGATCTTTAAGATCCCTTCCAACCCAAACCATTCTGTGATTCTATGAACTGATGACATGTTAAGTGGTACAGCATTTATCAGAACTCAGAAGTGCTCAGGATAATGAAGACACTTTCTAATTGCAAATTTGTGTTCTCAAATTATTTGAAGAGGACAAAAACTCTGAACCAAAATCTTTAACGAAAAATGCAAGCTAGCAGTACATGAGCTAGCCAAGCTCCTCACTTCCCTTTTCATCAGCAGGGTGAAATGAACAGTGTATGAGACACTGATATTTTATTTACACCTGAAACACTGCAATTCATTCCAGTAATTCTAAAGCATCTAATCTCTGACAAAAAATGTCAACTTTGTGTCTCAAAGAAATTCCAGCAATTATATCAAACATTTTCTCCTGACCTATTATTTTTATAACCTTCACAGGATTTATTCATTCTCACAAACACTTGCCAAAGTCTAACAATCCTAAAAGGAAACTAAGCCCTGTACAGTAAAATTTAAAATAATTTTGTAACATGGAATCAAACTATCTCAAAAACAATCCAACTTTTAAATATCACATATAAAGGAAAACAGTACCCATATTTCTTAGTCCAGACTTGAATTAAAATAGGCATTTATCTTTCCCAAGAGTCGGCAGTTCACTCATGGGTGAACACTAAGTTTTTCTCAGTTACCTGCTGGTAGGGGTCACCTTCCTCAGATAGGAACATGGGAAGGCAAATTTTCAGAAATAGTCAACTGATACAGAAAGGCACCCAGAGGGTAACAGCAGAAATTGTGCATTATGTGTGCATATGCAACCTAGGAGGCACTCCAATGGGTCACATTTATTTGCTCTATTATATTTGGAAAGGTCATTCCTAGAGAATCACAACGCACCTTTGGGAGCCTAACTTGTGTAGTGCAGTTGGTTGTTTTAGTAGAATGAAAACACCTTTTACGAATTAGTGAAGCTCAGAATAGACATAACTTAAGCATATTCCATTATTGTTTGTATTTGCTAAAACACTTTGGATACTTTTATGACAGGCCACTGCTAAGTGCAGGGGAGTGTTCCTCTCTAACACCCGAGTTGAATAAAATCAAATATAACCCAAGTACTAACAGCTGTCACAGGCTTTCAATCCCACTGTGTTACCCTTCCTCACTCAGAGCTCTTCCCTTCAAAACAGGGCACACAATCTCTGCATGTTCAACTGCCACAAACTCTGAATTAACCCACATCTCAGCTCTAACAGTTTCAACTGAAAAACATAAAGCTACAGCACCATCTAAAGGCAAAACCCTGTATCAGATGGTCATAGTTAGATCTACCTGTAGTCCCTGGGAAAGCAGGAGAATCTCCTGTATTCAGTGCTCTATGTTCTTTCAACACAGCTGCTAATTCTCAACACTCGGAGAACATTTTGTGAAATTAACTCAAAAAAGAGTGTACAGAATAGACCATGTGCTTATTTTGAAATGCAAAACTATACCTTATTTTTTTGATATATCTCATTTTGATTGAAGTTGTGTAATGCCACAAAGTGATTGAACACAAATTACTGTCACACACAAGCAATACTTATTTCAGTCAACCACGAGGTGTTAGACTATACAGAGAGGCAATTGCTGAAGACGAGGAAGGAATAGTCCAACAATGGGAGACTACTGGCCACTATTGTTGTGTTGAGAAAGGTTTTATTTATTTAATTAATTACAAATAATGCTGCTATTATGCTGATGATTCTAAATCTGCACATTTGTTTAGTTTTTGTGTATTATATTCAGAATCACTGTATCTTTCAAACTCAGTTTCTGTTTGGCAACTCAGCAATATATTCGATGTGACTAACAAAATTAAGAACATATGCAGCAGTGAATGAGACTCAAATACATTTAATAAACTCTAATAGAGAATAATTTTTACCTTGACTTGCTCATTGGAAGTCACAGCACAGAAAACAATCTCCGTAAATCCTTGGGAGGGGAACATCCGGAAGCAGATACCACCGATAACACGACCATCTTTTATTAATGCAAGAGTCTTGTGTTTCCTGAGTAGACAAAAATAACAGTCACTTTAATTCATGTACATAGTACATAAAGTGCCATTACCTTCCTTTTTTCAGAAACTTGATTCACTTCTTTCCATGATGCTAATGCAATTGTATATGTCTCTGTTAAGTTAGCTGCTTGTATCTACAGAAGAGTTGCTATTTTAACATCATGCTTTAAATTTACCATAAAATTCATCATTCATGCAGCAAGGTCCTGGCCTTGACAAGTACTCCTAGATACTAGCATAATGTCCAATAAATAAGAGTTGTATTGCTTTCATTGAATCTACTGCTGACAGTTATGCCATCGTATAGTTCTCAGGATGATTTTACCCTGACTGAATTAGAAATTAATGGAGTTACAGGACAGCAAGTCCTTTCTAAGGGATTCCTGTTTCCTTGCATGTCTCTATAGCTAAGCTATCAGTTTCAAATGCAGCTGATGAAGCAAGAAATGATATTTCTTATTTCTAATCACCCACTCCTAGTGGAATCAAGACCAGAATAAATATCCATTTCTGTTGCACTTACGTTGACTGCCAGGAAAGACATAACAAGGTGCAATCTGAACTCTTGTGTTAAGAATTAAGAATTTTAGTGTAATCCTCAAGGTCTGGAAAGATATACACTGCACCTGTTCTCTAGACTATTCAATACACTGTACCATATAAATTGTATACAGTAAATTTACAGAAGATATCTTTTGGGGGGAAAGGTTGGTGCGAAAAGTGAGCCCTACAAAAAAGGTAGTCTGAAGAGTAGTTATATTTTATGTGCCACTGTTGAAGGAGATTTTATACATTTTATATACTATTCTTTTTCTTGGTGCTTTTATTTGTGGAATGACAGCAGCAATGTAGTAGCTTGAACTGTTAATTTTGTTTACTCATGTTGATTTGTTTAAGCAACATGATTCAGTAAGGATGGCCGTTTCAGAAATAAGAACATTAAAGGTGATAAGTAATGTAATAGCTGAAAGAAATTTGGGGAGAGAACTGTTGGACTCCACTATCTCACACTTGACATAGGTTTGTGCGTACCCACTACCCAGCATATGTCCCCAGTGTGTGTCCCTGGAGTTTTGCAGCAGATGCTGGGGTACTCTGAGCTGTCCAGGCAATGTACTTCACTTCCTTTGGGTCAACTGTTTGCCTCAGGCACACAAAAGAGGGCATTTTCTTGCTGTAGCAATACCTCTTTCTCAAGCACAGATCACTCTCCAGACAAATAACTATACTGGAGAGCACTTAAACTACCAGCAGTTCCTCTCAGCCTACTAGAAGAGTCTTTCTCAGTAAGAAATATGGGAGAAGGCCATGACTCAACACCACTAGTTCAGAATTTTGCTTTGATGTTCGGTTGTGAGGGAACCTGGCTTTTTCAACCAATAGCTTCTGATTGAGATTGCAGTGCTGCTAGGGCTCCTTAACTCAGACAAGATCCTGATGCTGCCTTGTTCTCCCAATGGAGCAGTGCTTATCTCCACAAAGGAGAGGTAGAAGAGTCCGGAATGGTGCTGGCCCTCACAAGACAAGTGCTGTTCCCCTCTGAAGAACCTAGAAGAAGACGCCAAGATCAGTGTCCTGTGCCTGGAGACTGAAGTCCTGTCCAACAGTCCCCAGTACTGTGCTGTTTGTGCTTCAGGGATGGCACAGACCTGGCAACAGCAGCATTTGCTAGTACTGAGAGTATTGTCAAGGAATGTTACTGAGCCTAAAAGCAGAGGAAATGGTTCCAGAAATGTTTTCATAACTGCTTCACCTATAATACCGGGCACAAAGACAGAGGCCAGTATCACTGGTGGTGGAGAAAGGCTCTTCCACAAACCAGGCTGCACTGTTGGCTGCAATCAGCTCAATCAGAGCTTCTCAGGGTGTCTGCTGACACACAACAATGAGCCCACAGGCATCCTCCACCGTGAAGTGCTACAGTCAGTACAGCAAACCCCTAGGCTATCGTTGGACATGGATCGTTCAGAGGCAGAAATTCTGGGAGAACATACTGGACGAAAGGAAGCAGACTCTGCAGGAAACACAATGCTGGAAAGGTGGACACTTCTGAGAACCTCCCTTCATGCTTTGGCAGCTGAGGCACAATTCAGTCAGGACACTAGGGTAGGTGGAGTACCATGTGCAACCTGTGGATGCTGCTACAGCCGATGTATCTCTTTTCATGTGCCTGTGGTGTACAGTTGCACCCAAAGCAAGACAGGAAACTTGCACCGATAAAGAGAAAAGCAATGTCCTTGCATGAGGAGTGATTTCTCCCATGCTGACTTATATGCTGCTGTTCTTCATAAATCCCATAAGTTCTTCTCATTGAAAAACTTCAGTCTCTGCTGCCATTTGGTTCATGATCGCCACAGACAGATGGAGCAGCCTGCAAGTTAGTATGGGCCTGGAAACCACTAATAAGCACTGTAATTACTTTCTGACTTTCACTTCTAACCTTCAAAAGTACAAGGTAGGTAGGAGCCTTCCCTGCAGGCCCACATTCCTGTACCGGGTTTGCATGGCAACATTTTGGTAACTGGGGGCCACAGGGGTGGCTTCTGCGAGAAGCCGCTAGAAGTTTCCCCTATATCCAACAGAGCCAGTGCCAGCCGGCTCCAAGACGGACCTGCTGCTGGCCAAGGCCAAGCCCATCAGCAACGGTGATAGCACCTCTGTGATAACGTATTTGGGAAGGGGAAAAAGTTGCTGCGCAACTGGGCAACTGCAGTGAAGAGAGGACGGAAAATATGTGAGAGAAACAGCCCTGCAGACACCAAGGTCAGTGAAGAGGAGGGGGAGAAGGTGCTCCAGGCACCAGAGCAGAGATTCCCCTGCCGCCCGTGGCGCAGACCCTGGTGAGGCAGCTGTGCCCTGCACCCATGGAGGGTAACAGTGGAGCAGATCTCCACCTGCAGCCTGGGGAGGACCCCACGCTGGAGCAGGGGGATGTCCAAAGGAGGCTGTGACCCCGTGGGAAGCCCACGCTGGAGCAGGCTCCTGGCAGGACCTGTGGCCCCATGCAGAGAGGACCCCACGCTGGAGCAGGTTTGCTGGCAGGACTTGGGACCCCGTGGGGGACCCACACTGGAGCAGTCTGCTCCTGAAGGACTGCACCCCGTGGGAGGGACCCACGCTGGAGCAGTTCATGAAGAACTGCAGCCTGTGGGAAGGACTCATGTTGGAAAAGTTCATGGAGGGCTGTCTCCTGTGGGAGGGACCCAACACTGAAGTAGAGGAAGAGTGTGAGGAGTCCTCTCCTTGAGGAGGAAGGAGCGGCAGAGGCAATGTGTGATGAACTGACCACAACCCCCATTCCCCATCCCCCTGTGCCACTGGGGGGGACAAGGTAGAGAAAATCAGGAGCAAAGTTAAGTCTGGGAAGAAGGTAGCGGGGGAGGAAGGTGTTTTAAGATTTAGTATTTATTTTCTCATTATCCTACTCTGATTTGATTGTAATAAATTAAATTAACTTTCCCCAAGTCAAGTCTTGCCCATGACGGTAACTGGTGAAAGATCTCTCCCTGTCCTTATCTCGACCCATGTACCTTTCGTCGTATTTTTCTCTCCCCTGTCCAGCTGAGGAAGGGAAGTGACAGAGCAGCTTGGTGAGCACCTGGCATCCAGCAAGGGTCAATCCACCACAGTTGTACAACAATTTGTCATTAATACAGCCACCGAGATAGTGTTTGGGTACAATCCAATTAGATTGGCCAGGAGTTATGGGAGCTTGAAAAGCTGGGAAAAGGATAACACAGGCAGGGCTGCCTTCCACACCACCTCAGCTGGCCCCTTCCTACACTGCTGCCTGCAAGCAACACCAGGCTCTCTTCATCTCACCCGCCAAACCCCTCTCCAACGATACTCACGGATCAAAGACCAAGCGTGTGATGTACTCCTTAGGCATGCGAGGCAGCTGATGGGAGAACACGTTCTGCAAACCGACCAGCCACATCATTATCTTCTTGTTGGGTTTCTGGTTCAGGGAATTGCCAACCACGTGGAATTCGATCACCCCTCTGCGCTCCTCCAACCTCGCCGCCTCATCCCGGGCTGAGTGCGCCGAGAGGAAGTTGGTCTGTGCCACACAAGAGAGGAACAAAATCACATTTTGGAGATTTCACATCCTCTGATGGAACAGCCTTAAGGAACAAACAGTCAAAACCCCCTCTTTTTGCCAAGCCACCTTTTTACAAAAATAGAGCTGAAAATGGTTATCTTGTTTTAGCAGAACTGACACCATCAAGTAAGCTGGATATAATAAGTCTATACTGCAGTGTACAAAGACATATTCAAACTTCTTTTGGTACAGATTAGGTAACAACAGCAATGGTTATGACTCAAAAAGTTCCAACATCTCTCAGGGGACAGCATTCATCCAGTTGAAGTCTATGCCACTAAGTCTTCATATTTTCTTTAGTCTAGCCAGCTTGGACAAAAGTAGTGGATTTGCCTACGCATACTGCAAATCACATATTTTAATGGCAGTGCAGGCAAAGTCATATTTTTTCATTTTCGTAGTGCTTTCCGCTATCTATGCCACTATCATAAGAGCCTAAAAAGAACGTTTTAATTCCTACTGATTTTGCTGTTACATATCTAGCAATTGTATCCATATATTTGAATGTAGATGAAAATAAGACAAATTATTTAACTTTTTTTTCAGGATCATTTTACAATGCCAAAACATCTCTGCATGCACATACTGTTTACTTTTTAGATCAAAGTTTGGCTGCTAGGTTTCTAGTCACTGCCAGCCCCAACAGCCAGACTGGCACAGCATTTGTAATATGCAGAGCCATCAGTCACAGTATATAGTTTGACTAAGAAATGTAGGTGGTTCCAAATCTTCAGCAGCCTCTAGCTAAACCTTGGCAAACAAGAGCTGCTGGCAAAGCATAGCCTGGCGAAGGGAACAGAAGGAGGAAAAGTCAGCCAAAAAAACAAAAGTGTGCAATTCTGTACATGGCACAATTCTGCAATTCTGTTTGTTTTTCTCTTCCAGCAGAAAAAAAAGAGCAACTGTGGAAGACAGAGCAAATAACTGTTTAGATCAGCCCTTCTGCACTAGACAGAAGTTTTTTAACTTTGGATCTTTCATTCTGCTGCAATATTTGAACCCCATTTATCTTGTCTTATGAGCTACATCTACGATTAACAATAAAAAGCATACTCTGAAACTGTTCTCTAACAGAAGTACCTTGAAAGATAACATGGGTTCTATTTTTTTACTATCACTAGTATCCAACTCTCTTTGCAGACAGTACACAATGCATTAAAAAAATGTAGAACTATTCTTCATGTTAGTGATGCATTTCATCAATATTTTTTGCTCATGATCATACTCTTTGAAAGGTTCTATTTTTCTCATTGACAGCATGGTCAATTTTGTGGACTCTTAGCTTATCATACTCTATCCATGTGGAACATTTATTAAAAACAGACCATTTACAGACCATTTGCAACACCAAGGCTATACATTTCTCACCTCTGGCCCCAGCATTGCTGCAGGATCTGTAATTGTTGACATGACTTCATTGATTAATTCAATAGGAATATCTCCTACAACCCTTGGTCTTTTGGAATCCTCCAGAGAATAGGGTTCATTATTTTTTCTTTTTTCCCCTATAAAACAAAACCAGGACAAATTAGAAACAACCAAACTGCCACAGACTAGCACTATTCTTTAGTTTGTACACCAAGTTTTGGATAAAAAAACCCAAATCCCTATAGAAAGGGAGAAAGAGAAATAAATGAAATATGAACAATACTTACCACTGCTACATTTTTGTCTTTGCAGCACTGGGATATTAGCATGAAGCAGGATTAATATACCTCTCCTTCTCCCATACCTCCGTAAAGTCACAGTGAAAATATTTGCTTTTTCTTTTTGCTTCAGCATCATCTGCAGTGAACCTCTGTATTGCTATCTTGGAAGGTCAGTTCTCAACACACAAATAGTGCATAATTCTGGCTAACATAAAATCACATTTTGGGATTCACTGCAATTAAGTATCCAGTATAGATTTCTTTCACCCTTTTTGTAAACCAAGCAGCACATACAGTCTGACATGTCATACATATTTGACTTAGAAAAATCTATATAAAGTTTCCAAATGAAAATATACCTACTAACTGCAGACCAACATGTAATATAGCAAAAGCAACTAGTTACATTCATGAAAGAAGAGCCCACCAAGGACTAGCAGAGGTACAATAATACTGATAGAGTCAGCTGCTAGCTCAGGATTTATTCAAGCAGCAAACTGCCAAATACTAGGAAAGCATACAAACAGGAATATCACTCCATGGTTAACTTGTTCCTGTATCTTTTCCCTACAGATCTGCTAAAGATCAGAGCCAGGATGCAGAATTTTGCCTTTGTGATCAGCACTTAGCAGTGAGATGTTAGTTTGGTTTTGTGGGTTTGATGGGGCTTTTTTCCCCCCTAAGGAAAATCCACAATGGCTTTAAGATCCTCTTTCTGAAACAACCAGGTAGTTTAGGGCCCACTATGCCCACTATTTTACACATATGGTACAGATTGTTTTCCCACAGCTATAGCACTCTAAATATATGAGGATAAAACCGTTCAAGCAGACTTTCAAGCAGTACAATTGTTTTCTTAACAATGTGATTTTATTGTTAACCTCCCTTCATTGTGGAAATTTTTATTCCTATTCTTTGTTTCTTACTTTTTAAACAGTTATTCATATGTGAACAGACCTTCCTTCTTATTTCCTAAGGGATTAATTTTTTTTTTTAAAACAGAATTTTTTGAAGCTATTTGTCAAAAGCCTTTTGGAAATCCACATACTCAAAACCCTTTCCAAATGCTGAACAATTCCTTCACAGATATGTACAAGTCATGAGTTCTACAAAAGGCACACTGAATTTCCATGCATCACATTACTGACATATTTATTCATTCCATCCTTAATCAGTTTATTATTGTTTCTTCTAATTGTCTGATATAGGAGACTTGCAATTGACAGTTTTCTGAATTCTCTTAAAACCCCTTTAAAAACTAGCTTTGCATCTGTAGTGTTTCAGTTCTGTAGTGCCAAGGGCAATTCCAATGACTGCTCAGCTGCCCAACTTAGTTAGTTTGTCATTTCCGTATTTCTTTTCAAACTATCAAAAAAATGTAATCTTTCTAGTGATTACTTACTACTCAGTTTGCTGATCTGTAATAAAAAAAAAAAATCTTCTACTCATTCCCACTTCTAAGACCATTTCCCAACTTGTCCCTCAAAGAAAGCTGCAGTTTAGGAGCCACCTTAAGTTCCTCTGTAGCAAACACCGAGGCTAAGAATTTATTTAGCTTTTTCCACTTCCTTGAGGACTTACTTTCATAAGCTCGTGATCATCTCTCTGACCTACAAAGTCTTTTGACAGGCTCATTAATCCTGAGGTGTTTGAAAAAGGATTTATTAGGAGAATTTATGCATTTGGCAACTTCTTTTCCCCCAATTTTTTTTTAACCCGACCTCATTCAGGTTTTACATTTAACCTAGTTGCTATGTTTGTGCTTTTCTTTATTGCTCAAATATATGCAATTTCAGTACCTTGAAAGATTAAAAAAAATAAATGCAATGGCCTCTTCTACTCTTTTTTTTTTTTTTAAGTGAAACCTTTTTTCATGGCCCATAATACATGTACTCCAAGTAAAGTGTTTTTCAACAATCTCTGACACAGCAGACCTTTCCCCATTTTAATTTAATTTAAACAAACCAATTTATTTTTTTTCAAATACAGTTGCCATTTCTGCTGGTTAAACATTACCATAGTGGAGAAAAAGTATGTGTGTGCATGTCTTTTAGCAAAAACACCTCAAGGTCACTATTGCAGAATGAAGGCAATGGTCACCATATACTGCAACTGCTTGCTGATAACAGTGACAGAGGCCAAAAAGCAATTCTCCCCCTTTGTTACCTAGGTTTGGGTCAAGGGCAGAAGAAACTTTGCAAGCAGGACTCATATTCCCACTGTTGGGTTGCTCCAGAGATGAAGGACTTGCACTGTATGAAACAGATCTTGCAACAGGAGGAGGACTGATAACTGCAATGGCATAAAAGGCAAACACAAAAAAATCAGGAATGGAACCCATTACAGTGCTGACTGTCACAATAATGGACCCAACTTCACACCCACCACCTGAGAAGTAACAGCTAACGCTGTGCAAAAGAACATGCTACCAGTTCGCAAACAGAGACATTAAAGCTTCATGTCAACATATTTTTCTAAACTTCTACCTAATGAGTGACTATATTACTGCTGGATGACAGAGGTTGCAAATATCAGGCTTCACTATTCTGCAGTGCTGAGCATAAGCTAAGAAAACAAACCTCCTCCACATACCTGCCAAGCCTGCTGGCATTTATCTTCATGAAAAGGCTTTTTGTAGGGGGTCTATTGAAAAGCAAAATCTCATCATTCAGCTTCAGCTGTCCACTTTAACAGTGTCCAAAGACTGGTTGGACAACTCAAACTCAATAAAGGGAGAAGTTGTTGCACCAGTTAAGAAGATGAAACTATTATTTTAAAAGGCCACAGACTAACATCTCTCTCTAATATTTAAAAAATAAATAAAAAAAAAATCATCCCAAATCATCCAGTTTTCATTTGTGTCAGGACTTTTCGCAGGCAGACAGGGGGTTGAGGTGATAGCTCATAGTCTGGACACCTGCAGTCTTTCTCTTTGCATGCCTCTATGCTGGTGTCATCACCAGCAACGGCTCTTTTGTGCCACATTCATGCCAAGAATCCAGGGCTTAAGAGGTGCACATTAAGATGAAGCACTGCAGAAATGTACATGACAGAATGAACTCTGAGAGCAACATGATTTTTGAGATGAAATGAACTTGTGCCTGAGGCATAAGTTCATGGTGCAGACCAGGAATTTCTCACAAAAAAAGCCTGTATCCGTGGCAGTGAAATTTCACTACTGCTCCAGGAATTCACTATCAGATGAAGTGCTGACACAACGGTTTTGTCAACTGATAATCAATAATTATTTCAAAATACTGAATTGTTACAAAATATTGAATTAAATACCTGAAAATTGAAGTCAACCTCTGAGCTGCATAGATGGATTTTAAATACTTTTGAGCAGAAAGGAAGAGGAGAAGAGGAAAATGAAAGACAACCATCATCACTGTACCCCTGCAATGTACCCTAACTGAGGAAAAGTGAATAAAGCTGCAGAATAGCCGATGAGGCACACAAATAAGAAACAAAGCCAGGAAAAGCTATAAAAAAATCCCAAGGAAATCAAAGGCATGTGTACAAAGGCAACGGGACACCTGATGTGGAAGGTCCCTACTTCCCTACTGCTTTGGAGTCAGAGGACTGGAGTGGGTCATTACATGAGGGGACCACTGTCCAGCAGGTGACCCACCGCAGCCATTTACCTACTAACCATTCTCACTTGCCCACACCGAGTGCACTTGTGCTGCTTGAATACTCAGGCGACTTGCCTCAGCACCCAGCCCGCTCCACTGGCACCTTCAATTAGCTGGATTTCATTGTCAAAATGGGATCTTTATACGAGGAAGCACCAGAGAGTCAGACACCTGTGCTTACTTGAGGCAGACTGATTTTGGTATAGCCTGCTATTTATAAAGGTGCATATCTAAGTCTCTTTCCTTAGAATTCATCACTTGTACAGGTCTATCTTTATATTCAGGTGCTCCCTAACCCATCACTAAACGCAAATTACCTGTCTGGATTCCCAGCTGGCCAGTTCGGGAACTAGACACCATGAAATCCTGATCCCAAATGGGAGAATTCTGGCTGTACACTTCTTCTTCCAGCATCGACAGAAACCTAGGCACAAAACCAGGTGAAATATTAACTTAATAGGACCATTCAAAACAGGTTCTTTTTCAGAATAAGCATTTGCAACTTTTTTTAATTTAAAAAGATTTACTGATTCAGTAAGAAAATGCTGTTGGCCAACTCCTTTTTAAAAAAACACACACAAAAAAAAAATCACAAGCTGGAGAAGACATTAAGTACCTTAATTCAGTAGAGTGCTTTCACCTATGAAAATTAGTCTTTTATTATAAGCAATATTTATCTAATTTGCAAATGCAGAAAGAAATGGTTACAAACTACTTTTACAGAACAAAACAGTGCACTAATAAGAAAGCTATGAGTTGACAGATGCCAAGGTACTCATGTCATACAACGATGACAAAATATGTCTATTCTGACAAACAAGTAATTTGCAGATGCACTTGCTTTCTGCCACTTACAGATTTATAAAATACCAGTGTTAGTTATTAACAATGCTCTTAGGAAGGCATTTTAATTCCTTTAAGTGTCCTACTGTAACATTTAATTGAACATTTGTGCTTGCATAATAGTATTTTTAATCTTACTTTGGTACACTTACAGAAACAGTGTGATTTTAAACCTCTCTTGGTATTATTATAGGTGAGAGAAATTCCACAGAGCAGACTATCCAGCACACTTGCCTTCACAGGGCTATATATCAATTCCCTCCCAGAAGCAAGATAGCTGCTTATCCTATGCTGCACAAAAAGGGTCTTCAGACCAGAAGTTGACACAGCACATTTTTACTCTCTAGAGTCATCTATATGTATAGAAACTGTCCAGCTGAAACCAATAGGACTGTTGAGTAAGACTTTCTTGAACAGGGTAAGGATTTTCTGGATCAAGTCCTACTCTCGTATTTTATATATAGGACATTCATACCTAAGCACAGCAATGTGTGGTGTTTGCTGCTATCCATACAGCTGATAATGGCTAAAAAGTTTGCAACAACTACTTGACCATCTATGATGGAGCAGAAGCACAAAATTAAACTTTAGCCAAGGCTACATTTACAGGCAGCACAGACGCTCTGCGTTCAGACCCCTTGGTGACTATTTCCTAGGTACATACAGACAAAACCTGAGGGTGCTCCCTTTGCCCAGGAAGAAGCCGCCAGGGCAGTCGAGAGCCCTGCACTGACACCAGGCACCGGCTCCATGCTCTGAGCTGCAGCTCCTCCACCGGGTTCACTCTGAGTAATGCCAGCAGAGGGACAAATGCTTCAGACAAGTACAGCCCATAAAAGATTTAAAACGTTATTCCTATTTCTCACAGATCATGAGCAAACAGTGCTTGTCTTTTTTTTTCCCCCAGCAGAATATTAAAATGGACTGCAGTGAATAATAATGGTTTTCAAATTACTTGTCTAGGCTGTAAAAGGCAGTCGAAACAGGGGCATATGCACACCTTCTTCCTCTGCAAATCTGCTCCTTATATCAATGCAGGGTTAAATCCTTTTTTATACCTATTCCCAGATATACACAAACATTCCTGTATCCATAACAGTCTACCCCAGACACAGTTTACATTCTTCAAAGTGGTAAAAGGCACTATTAATAATAATAGGAGTAACAAATCCTGGCTCTAGCCAGCTTTGGAAAGCTTATGTTGTTTTTCATTCCCCTGAGCACTAACCCAACTCTAGTCACAGACAGTAGCTTGCATAGCATCAGTGCCATCAGCTCTCCAGTAGATTCAGTTAGGAGGGACAGACTTTTAAAATATGGGCTAGAGAGCCCAGTCACCCTCACAAAATAAGGGTATTTTTGAAGCAATACACTATTTTACCAGGAAGCATACAATGAATGATCCTGTCACCACCACCACCCTTAATCACCAGTAAAATGTTTGAAATTAAGCACTGTCAAAGTTGAACGTGTTTCAAGACTGTCATTCCCCCACATACCCCAATACGTAATTGTTGTTTAACTATGAGAGCTTGTCATCAATATTCCAGTACTGCAACAGGTAGTCAATATGAAATTCATGAGTTTAGGATTCACTGATGCAGTTTTATACTAATTATTCTCTTCTTTGTCAAATGAATACATACATCTCTTCTGAAGATGGGGTGACTACTTTGTTCCACAGCTATTACAATGTTGAATTAAACTGAAATTCTTAGGTGTAAACTCCAGTACAACATTCCCTTTTCTACTGCTCCCTCACAAAAGCAGAAGCAAGTATGTTTTTGGAGATCTGCTTCCAAGAACTACAGAAAAAGAAAGTAAGTGACCAACAATATCTGCTAATAGACAATAAGCACAATCCCCCAGCATGATGAATAATCCTTTTTATAAAGTAAAGCCCTAGGACAAAGCAAAACAAGTGGTTGTGTACATAAAATACGCTAGTTAAAGCTATGGCAGAAAAGAAAGCTGCACTATCTACTTGTTATTCAATAAAAGGAGAAATTATTTTAAGTTGCAGGTAATTTCTCCATTTCCATGCCAAAGTTGCGTACTACTGGTTAACCTTAAATGCAGGCACATTGCGACCTCTTACTTTGGAAAATGGGTGAGGATTAGTGTTCGTTTCTCTTGAGGAAGCTTGTCTTTTTCTTGCCTGGCCTGCTCCAGCAGTTGCCGTCTCATTACAGTAAAAACAGAGCGCAGCAATGTCCTACCGAAAACCTGGGTGGTTTCATACCGAGGTAGACTGTCACAGAACTGAGGGACATTGCAATAACAAAGCCACCTGTAAAGGGGAAAAAAGCCAGATAATTATCACAATCTAACATATGAATTAATGCAATAAAACCACTACCCACATCATTTATAACGCAGCTGAGAGCTATATGACCACATAAATCAGTTCCACATCAAGTCTGGACAGAGTTAAGCAGCATTTATATTGCCCAGTTTTTTAAAGAAATGACAGCCAAGTACTTTTAAGTCTCTATATATTCTTTTTCTCTGCAGTCTAGTTTCCAAAAAGCAGTCTTGTTCCAGACAATAATCATAGATCACATAAAATTCGTGCTGATTTCAGGGATTCTCTCCACAGCTCATTCATTCAGCCTCCCACACCTCCTGCCTGCTCCATTTGTCCCTCTTTAAACTTCTACATCTCCCCACATAGATGCAAAAGGGGTGACACTTTTAACTAGCTCCATCCCAATCCAACTGGACTCCCACCCTGGTCTGCCACCAGCTGGCTTCCTCCCATTACACCCTGACTTGATTTTCTTTCATTTACCAGTAACTCCCTCCGTAATGAGTTTTGCATTAAGAAGTACGTATGAAAATATAGCATGTTGTGTTACTCTTCCTGGAAAAGGGATCATGGTACTGAAGAGGTAAATCAGGAGTACACTGACTATTTAGGTCATGATATCTGTTAAATTTATATAAAGATTTTGGTATCTCTGTGCAAGTGAACAGTCAATGGTATCTGTAGCTTTAGCAGAATCAGACCACAAACATTATGAAAGCTCCAACAATGAAAAACAATGTTAAGAATTGGATGCAAACAGACTGTGCTGGATCCTGCACAGGTTTTCTCACCCAGACTCAAAGTACAGCCTGTCTCAAAATGCTCTCCCAAACTCTTGTGTTTAATTCTTGCAAACACAAGAGTCAGAAAAGAGTTGTGAGATACAGTTGTTAGCAGACCTTTACTCCCTGTTCTTGGCTGATAAAGCACACCTCTCAAAACACAAGGATGCATGTGAAACTGATAATAGTTTCACTCAAACTGTCAGGTTTTCAAATGAAGTTGGTGACTGCAAGAATTCCAGGTGCACCCATGGTGCACAGCAGCTTCCTCAGCACCCCGAGCAGTGCCTCGAACACCATGGAGAGGAGAAGCTCACAATGACAGGTTAGATCAGATAGAAAGAGGCGGTACTTCGGGTCAGAGGGAACCTTAGGGACTGCGAGCAGGAAGGCCTGAGAAACCACAAGTGACAAAAGGTCACAACCAAAGTCACCAACCAGAGCCAATGCTAGTTATTGATTCCTAATAAAAGTTGACTCCAACCAACCCTGGCTATCTGACATCTGTATCACAAACAAATGGGAGGTCAAAGACCCACCAAATATGGTGTTAGGAGCCCCATGGATTATCAGTAGTTGTCCTTTACATCAGGTAGCTATTTGAGGCCATCTGAGGTCATCTGAGAGCAGCCCGGTCAGGCACAGCGCAGTCTGCCATATCACCAGCCACAGTCTCAACTCACAGCAGGGTTTGCTGTTCTCCTTCACGGAGCTGAGGTTTGTCAGAGGAAAGGCCACCAGGAAAGCGGGCAGAAGGCAGTGCTCATCCTCCACCAGGAAAAGTGTACCCAGGCTGTTCCTGGGAACAGACATGCTGAAAGAGACCTTCGCTGACTGCTGCCACCTGTGCTCCCAGGCGGCATGTTAACTGTTGCCTGCACCGGCAGGAACCATTAAGTGCTGTCGCTGTGCTAACTGAAAAAGGCGTTGCACTATTGTTATGAGAAAAGCAAAATTAAAAGAGACTTGTCTTTTCATCCTAGCTTTTCTTCCCCCAGTGACTAAGTTACTCCTTTGAATTCTGACAATGTATTAAAAGATCATAACAAGAACTATCATTTTAAGGAACCTAATAATATCTACTCCCCATTTATCATTCAGGCATTTATGAAATTATTTTAATTTTTCAAATATTCCATGATTTGGTTTCAAACTGTGACGCTTTACATTGCTTAATGTTATCTTCTTCCATTTTTTTTTTTTCAGTTGAATAACAAATTGCCTGAACTTTTAGTACATGAAATAAGGATCTTACATGAGGCTCATACGTTAAGAAGACTGAGAGCAGTTTTGCAAATGCAGGACATGCAAAAGCATTGTTAGATACAGTCGTTTGCGACATCTACTCCCTGTTCTTGGCTGATAAAGCACACCTCTCAAAACACAAGGATGTCTGTGAAACTCTGATAATAGTTTCACTCAAACCATCAGGTTTTCATATAAACTCCACGACTGCAAAAATTCACATGGTGCACCCGAGGCCTACAGGTACTGGTGTATTCCTGAAGTGCGTACATGCCATATTTGTAAGCAAGACTTGTAACAAGCAAAAACAGCGTTACCTGGTATAATTCACTTTATACCCTGCAATATCATCATTGGGTGATCTTAGTCTTCGCTGTGAAGGCGTCTCCAGGTGCCAGTAGTTAATGCGGTTCAGAAACATTTTAGCCAGTTCCACTATTGTTTGCCGCTCCTTTGAGGGTAAGTGGCTAAATTTGTACTGCACAAAATTATTCACACCCTTAAAACAGAAGAAAATTATGTTAAATTATTTAGCCACAATTTTTGTAGGAGTGTCCTCAAACATTCCACACTTTATGTTTATTAACCCTGAACTTGCATTACATGGGAGACCACAAACTCCTTGCTCAGCTACTCATGTAGCTGCCACAATCTGGTTCCCCTGCACACAGCAGCAGGTACATCCAGATGTTTTTATTCTATCCACCTCCAGCAGCTGACTTAAAGTAAGAGATGGAAAATTCTTTATTTTTCCTTGCTTCTCAAAGTAAAAAACTTCGTCAAGGAACAGAAAAAGATCCAGCTGGCTTTCTTCTATATGCTCACATATGCACAATTTTGCTGATAACCATGCTAGATGATTTATTTCCTCTGTAAATCAAGTATCACCTATAAACCTCTCCAGCTACCTTTCAATAGAAGACTAGGGCTTGTGGACTTCTAGTTAAGTTTGTGTCTACACATCGTATTATTTCTTCAAGAAGTGCCAGCATGTCCCCCCACTGCACTTTGTATACTGTCCACTTTAAAAAAACCTACTGAAGATAGTTAAAATGTGTAACAAAGTGCTCCAATATGTATATATTATAAAATGATTATAATATTGCTGCTTAGCAAATAATTTTGTGTGATTGAGTTGATGAACTGCTAAAAACAGAATTGAAAAGATTGATCTATTTTAAGGGAAAATTATTTCAAAATAAACTGTAAGAAGAATTATCCTTTGATCTCTGTGTTACTTTCTCAAGCAAATTGAACAGTATGAAGAATGTGACAAAAAAATTATATTGTACAAAACCTTTTTAATAGTATATTTTAAGGACTAGAAGCGTATGGAGATTACATACACTTATTATTTGTTTATACTCAAACTAAAGGAGAACTTAAGGTGAAGACTTCCCAGAAATTCAGCAATGAAGTGTTTGGATTTTCCTAAATTATAAGTTGCAAGGAAATAATTACTGCACATAACAGTCTTCACATTTAAAATATTCTGTTTAACAATAGAGCATCCATTCATCCACTGATGGGAAAACATGGAGCTCCTGTTTCACCGAGGTATGTGAGCCTCTGCATAGTCTCACTGGAGCTAATGGGCCCACTTGCATGCCAAAAGTGCATTCTCAGGAGCTTGCTTAGCCAAAATCTGAATTTGTCATATGTTCTTTATCCACTAAGAGTTACAAAAGCCTCAGTTATTCTTTGGTTTCGGCTTTGTTTTTTATTGTGTACTCTTTGAAAGAGAAGGCTATGACCTCACTGAATTGGATTGTAACATTTTAACTGATTTACAGAAGACAAGTATCATTTTAATATTAGATTTCAAAACTTTGACAGCATTTTTCATCACTTGAAACAAAGAAAGATTAGAACTGCCACACAAGAAAGTAGTATTTTAAGTTCATTCTCTAAAACCACAAAAAAGTCAGTTTCACTAAAGCATAAGATGAATGATGAGAGAAGTCAAATAATGTAACTATTGTACCAACACTAAAGGAGAAGCAGCAGAAGTCTCCCACAGTCCCCTACTTGGACAAAGTAATACACAGAAACATCTGCAAACTGTCTAAAATGCCATGTTTTCAAAAACCAGTGCCTATGTTTACAAAAAAACCCCACCAAATATAAAAAACCCCATACCAAACAAACCCAGACTTTGACTGCTGACCTGTTCAATGCTAGGTTTCTCAAATGGGGGACTTTCCAAAGATCCTTCTACTACAGGTTTTCCCATCTGTAAAATGCACTTCCTCAAAAGCTGTTAAAAATATAGAATTTTTTTAATTAGCATATTTACAATTAGCATTTTTGCATACGTAGGGTCAATGGAAGTCACAGGTACACAACACACTGCAAGCAGTGTTGAAAATCTCCTGACTATATATCTGCTTGTTTAGTCATCTAAATTTATAGCTACTAAACTTCACTGTGAATTCACCTTCTTTGAAATGCATATAAGAGGCTTCTGTGAGCAAATGTAGGCAGATAAGTTAACGTTTATTTCAAGTGCTTTTCCTATGTGTAAGTGAAGAGGGTAAGGCTTGCAGGTTGCACAGTTTATAGACAGGAGTCAGGGTCTGCTCCTCAATCATCTGGATGACTTTTGGAGTAAGATACGTGTCCTGGTTTCAGCTGAGATAGAGTTAATTTTCTTCCTAGTAGCTGGTACAGTGCTGTGTTTTGGATTTAGTGTGAGAATAATGTTGGTAACACACTGATGTTTTAGTTGTTGCTAAGTAGCGCTTATCCTAAGTTAAGGATTTTTCAGTTTCCCATGCTCTGCCAGCGAGCAGGTGTACAAGGAGCTGGGAGGGAGCAAGGCCAGGACAGTTGACCCAAACTAGCCAAAGGGATATTCCATACCATAGAACATCATGCTCAGTTTATAAACAGGGGGTAGTTGGCTGGGGGTGCAGATCACTGCTTGGGCATCAGTCAGCAGGTCGTAAGCAACTGCACTGTACATCACTTGTCTCTTCCTGGGTTTTATTTCTCCCTTCTTTTTATTATGTTCCTTTTCATTACTATTATTATTACATTTTATTATTGTTATATTTTATTTTATTATTGTTGTATTTTATTTTAGTTATTAAAACCATTCTTAACCCACAAGTTTTACTTTTTTTTTTTCAATTCTCCTCCCCATCCCACTGGGAGGGGTGAGGAGTGAACGAGCGGCTGCGTGGTGCTTAGCTGCTGGCTAGAGTTAAACCACAACAATACGGTACACTGCAAGTACCAGAAAGTCTAGCCCATAGTTAGCCACTAGAGCATCACACTACAGAAAAAATTCTCACCAGATGAAGTCAATACATGCCTGAGGGGCAGTGAAATTGGCTTATGTGTGAAAGAGTGAAAACCTGAGAAGACTACACTACGCAAGTTCAGCTTACTTTGAACAAGTAGAAATAAACTTGCTTGGTGTCTGCATCTTCTTCTTTGTGGACACAGGTGAACAGATACTCCACATCCAACACAATCCCCAGCAGCCTATTCATTTCTTCTTCAGACACATTCTCCAGGTGAGAAACGTGAGCAGCTAAATGAAAGAAAAATCCAAGCCTGTAAAAAGCCTACTGAGAGAACCAATAGCACAAGTATTCCCCAGGTTATCTCAAACTAAGCCATAACAGTAAGGGCACTGATCCTGTAATAACCTATTTAAACAGAACATCTTATCAGAGGTAACTGAAATATGTGTGCATCACAGTAAAGGTAGTCTAGTGGTGGTAATTCCCACAGCAGAGGAATGATGGCTGGTTAGAATCACAGTGTCTGTTAACACTTAAAACAGACCACACAAGTCCTGTCTGTATTAATACGTTGCAATATATAAATAACTACGTACACTTTTGTCCAAGAGCTATGCTTTTGAGACAAGGTTTCTTGACTAAAGAAAATAAATCCATAATTCCCATACATTAGGTAACCCAGGTGTTGATGCAAGTAGCACCTTATTCTGTGAAGAGTTAAAAAAAAAAAAAAAAACCAACAACAAAAAAACAGCTCCATAAATAGGCTTTTTGTTTTAAATTGGACATTAATGGCTAAGTCTCTTACTTTCATATCATCTGTGGTCAAACTATGCTTTGTGCACACCAAATTAACAAAGCTTTTGCAGATTGTACATGCTCATTTGTTCAGAGGTTTACAAAAAAGCATCTTTCAACATATCAGAATTTCCAAGTGACAAACTCCCTTTTATCATCTCCACAGGTAAATACAGTTCCACAACTGTAATTTTCAAAAGCTTGAGGTTTGTAGGCATGAAGCAGGACATTCATTTCAAGCTGGTTTGAACAACTGGCCCCAGGAAGAGAGAAGGCAATTTAAAATAAAAAGTCAATTCCCAGAAAGAAGCTATTTGCATCACAAAAAGAAACGATCTTCGCTGACTCCAGGCCAATGTATGTGGTATGAATATCCTTTCCCTTGAAAGGACAAGAAAATATCCTTTAAAAGAAAAGGAAAATTATTTAAAAGGTTGGTCATATTAGTTTTTCTGTATTTTAATAATTTTATCAATATTTACTTCTTAGATAATTATTATATTATCTCAGATATGCCAGTGTGATTAGGACTGGTAAGAAATTTTCAACGTAAATCTGATTCCTTAGTGGGGGAGGAAGTGGGGGGAAATAACACTTGACTTGAAAACTGCCATATTTATTGAACACCTGTCACGTCCCGCTCAGACAAGGGAGACATGCACGGGATGTGACACCCAGCAAAGACAGTTTGTTTTGGGAAGTTTAGTATGACACCTGCCAAAACACTAAAATTCAATAAATTTGTGTAGTTTCAAGTAAAAAGGACACTGTAGCTCAGAACATTAAAAAGATGCCAGCAATTTTTTCCACTTAAATGAACATTTATAATACAGTGTCTTAAGTTCTGACCGTATGCTCAGAACTAAAAGGGGAATGGCCATCGGGAGTCTTCTTTAAGGACAAATATTCACCATTCTGGGCAGAATAAAACAATTTCATTTCTGTCCTTGAGCCAGATATGAAGGTTTAATATTCCCAGATGTCTGTTCTGATCTTGTAAAAGTAATAAATACCCTCCCTAGATGAGCACTGCATTAGAAATTGATAACATACTAAAGAAACCTTGCACTCAACTAACAAATGAATAAAACATCAGCATAAGAAGCCATTTCCATGCAGTTTCCATAACAATACTGAAAGTTGCCTTGACTACTTAGTGGCTGTATTTAAACATTTTATTAAACTAGAGAATTATTATCCATACCGTGAACCTAAAAGTAACAATCGTATTACCAGCATGTATTTACTATCAGTTACCATTTACTGTAGACTCACCATTGTTTGTACATCAGCCCAACAAAGTATCTTTCTTCAGATGTTCACTGCCCATTCCCAAATTCTTGTGGCCATTAGTAAACCCTTTATTAAAATCAAAGCTTTAGTACACTGACATCAAATACTGAATTACTCTTGACTACGCAGTCCCATTTATCTCCATTGCCCAACTGG
Organism: Strix uralensis; assembly: GCF_047716275.1. Lineage (NCBI taxonomy): Eukaryota > Metazoa > Chordata > Aves > Strigiformes > Strigidae > Strix > Strix uralensis. Next base: position 30,838,429 of record NC_133972.1, read on the forward strand.
TACAGCCTTCCTCAGTTGCTGTTATGCTCGCAAAAAAAACCCAAAACCAAACTAAAACAAAACAAAGTGCAGGTTGCTACAGCATGCAGAAGAAGAAAGCAAGCAGAAAGAACAAGGCCAATGCAATGAGATGAAGACCTGAAAAATAGGAAGTTAATTATTTCAGTTGTGCAACTTCAATAAGCAAGTACTTGAATGTATGAATTAGGAGCAGTGAAAAAACAGATTAATAAGGAATGTGTCCACAGTCTATCTCAAAATCAGTGTGTACATAAAAAGGACAGGCAAATGTCCTAGTAATAGGACAGGCAAAACAAGAAACACCTTAATACACTACGTGAAGGTGCATAGCAGGAACTGAAGATAGTGCTGGGAAAAAAAGAGAGACTGAGTGTGTATATAGAGTACTAACACATTACTTAACTAGTTTTAAAAGTGACTCAAGACTGAAAGTGTTTACCAACAGGAAAGCGCACCCTGTAACACAGGAGAAACCAATAAAAAAGAGAAAAAAGTCTCTATGTAACACCTGGTCTTGAGGCTGGTGGAGAGTGAACTCTCACAGAATCACAGAATTGTCTAGGTTGGAAAAGACCTTGAAGATCACCCAGTCCAACCATCAACCCAACATTAACAGTTCCCAACTCCACCAGATCCCTCAGCGCTATGTCAACCCAACTCTTAAACACCTCCAGGGATGGGGACTCCACCACCTCCCTGGGCAGCCCATTCCAACACCTAACAACCCATTCCGTAAAGAAATACTTCCTAATATCTAGTCTAAACCTTCCCTGGCACAACTTGAGGCCACTACCTCTTGTTCTATCACTTGTTACTTGGTTAAAGAGATTCATCCCCAGCTCTCTGCAACCTCCTTTCAGGTAGTTGTAGAGGGCGATGAGGTCTCCCCTCAGCCTCCTCTTCTCCAGACTAAACAACCCCAGTTCCCTCAGCCGCTCCTCATACGACATGTGCTCCAGACCCTTCACCAGCTTCGCTGCCCTTCTTTGGACACGCTCGAGTAATTCAATGTCCTTTTTGTAGTGAGGGGCCCAAAACTGAACACAGTAATCAAGGTGTGGCCTCACCAGTGCCGAGTACAGGGGTAAGATCACTTCCCTGTCCTTGCTGGCCACGCTATTTCTGATACAAGCCAGGATACCATTGGCCTTCTTGGCCACCTGGGCACACTGCTGGCTCATGTTCAGCTGGCTATCAATCAACACCCCAACTCTCCCAGCACCCAATTCAGTCACCACTTCACAGTGTTATGGTAGTGACCCAATGCATCACTCAAATAAAAGAAATATTCACTGAAAACCCAGTATTGGGCCAAACTGCAGGCTGAGCCACAAATAGAATATAAGTTGTAGGTAAGTAGACAGAAATAAGCTCGATAAACTAATACGTACAGCCAAACAGATTTATGCACCAAAAACTGCACTGGCTTGAAAATTGAACCATACCCCAAAAAAGAGATGTCTCAAGCAAGACTAATATCTAGGATTGCTTTTGGAAGAAAATAATAAATAAAAAAAAGGCAAAAAAACCTAACACCCTGCATTTTACATCAGATATGGCTTTAACCAGTACAGGAATTTCTACATTGCTATTTCAGCGGCTCTCTGAGGAAGAGAAAATGAAGTGCAGATGATAATCTGAAGCCTACACACCTTGTGGTCAGTCTGGTTTTAAAGGTATTCAGCAGGAACACGCTAATGTAGAGGAGATGAATAGGAAAATTATCTTGGAAAACACTGCTGAAAGACATATTTTTGCCAGTAGTATGAGGAAGAGGACAGCAATTCATTTATTTCAAATGAAACATCATCCTCATTAGCTGCAGTCAGAAGAATAAGAAACTTTACCTTTTCTAAAAACAGCAATAAATAAAAATACAGTTCGTTCCATAAGGTACATTTCACTGGTACTGATTTTACAGTACTGTTTTTTCCTGGTTCCCTAGCTAATGAGTGATTTAAAGATTTTTTAATAGACCAAAAACAGCCTCAGCCTTTAGAAGAGCTCAGTTTTTCTGCAAAATACATAGCATCCACAAATTCTGCTGAAGAACCAGGAACTCACAGGCACAACATCTCATAAGATTTAAAAAAAAAAAAAAAAGAAAAACCTCTTTCTTCAAAGGTCAGGAATGAAAGGGACAGGTAACACTAGATACCCTAATTGCATAACCAAGAGCAGCACAGAGAAGTTGCGTGATGAAAGGCTGAAACTAACTTGGCTAAAGCGACCAAACTTTCTGTGATAATATGGATTTGTTAATCTTCTTCTGCAAGAAAACCTAGAGATTTTGGATATCAGGAAAGGAAAGAAATCTGCTGAAAAGCCCAGAACTAGATCAAATGTAATGAGAGCATAAAAAGAGAGCAGAAGTAGAAATAAATCCCAATTAAAAAAAAAGTATTCCACACAAAGTACAATATTATTTTTAAAAGTAAAAAACATAAATGATTCATGTTGAAGGTTTTAGATTTCCTTTTTCTTATTTGACTGTCCTAGGTTTTCAACATCAACAAAAATTAAATAGCAACTGCTTCTTTTCAATTAATTCTGAATTTTATTTTACCTCAATTTCTATTCAATAATTGCTAATGTATACAGAAAAATTAATCAGCTTTTATTTTGGATAAATAGAAATTCTTAAAAAAATAACACAGTGATTCACCACTCTATTGCAGGCTATGCGGGTAACAAATCATTATTCTGGAGGAAAAAAAAAAAAACAAAAACCACAGCAGTATTTAACAGCGGATTTTAAAACAGTTTGGGTTGGAAGGGACCTTAAAGGTCACCTAGTTCCAACACCCCTGCCATGGGCAGTGACACCTTCCACTAGACCAGGTTGTTCAAAGCCCCGTCCAACCTGGCCTTGAACACTGCCAGGGAGGGGGCAGCCACAGCTTCTCTGGGCAACTTGTTCCAGTGTCTCACCACCCTCACAGGAAAGAATTTCTTCCTTATATCTAATCTAAATCTATACTCTTTCAGTTTAAAACCGTTACCCCTTGTCCTATCACTACACTCCCTGATACAGAGTCCCTCCCCACCTTTCCTGTAGGCCCCCTTTAAGTACTGGAAGGCTGCTATAAGGTCTCCCTGGAGCCTCCTCCAGGCTGAACAACCCCAACTCTCTCAGCCTGTCCTCATAGGGAAGATGTGGCCTCCTCTGGATCTACTCAAGCAGGTCCACATCCTTCTTATGCCTGGGGGCCCAGAGCTGGACACAGCACTGCAGGTGGGGTCTCACAAGAGCAGAGTAGAGGGGGAGAATCCCCTCCCTTGACCTGCTGGCCACACTTCTCTTGATGCAGCCCAGGATACTGTTGGCTTTCTGAGCCGCAAGCACACATTGCTGGCTCATAGTCAGTTTTCCATCCACTAATACTCCCAAGTCCTTCTTCGCAGGGCTGCTCTCAATCCACTCATCTCCCAGCCTGTATTTGTCTTGGGATTGCCCCGACCCATGTACAGGACCTTGCACTTGGCCTTGTTGAAGTTCATGAGGTTTGCACGGTCCCACCTCTCCAGCCTGTCCAGGTCCCTCTGGATGGCACATCTCTTCCCTCCAGCGTGTCGACCGCACCACACAGCTTGGTGTCATCAACAAACTTGCTGAGGGTGCACTCAATCCCACTGTCCATGTCACCAACAAAGATGTTAAACAGCGTCGGTCCCAGTGCCGACCCCTGAGGAATGCCACTCATCACTGCTCTCCACTTGGACATCGAGCAGTTGACTGCAACTCTTTGAGTGCAACCATCCAGCCAATTCCTTATCCACCGAGTGGTCCATCCATCAAATCCATGTCTCTCCAGCTTAGAGACAAGGATTTTGAACAGTTGCTTCCAACACATGCAAGCTGTCTGCACAATAACTTAGACAATGCTAAGATATGCAACCCCACTATTATTTTCTGTGACACGGAAAAGGCAGTTCTTTTTGTAGGTAAGAATACCTGCTTTAGCAATGTTCAAGAATATTTTATAGTTTATTCTATAGTAAGAAAACATAATGGAGCCTACAGGAGAGAGTTATTCATGTTGTAACTAAGGCAGCTGACAGATAAAACAATGTGAGGTTAATGCATATGTTACACACTATTAAAATTGTTACGGGTAGCTTAACAGTGCTGTTGCATTTTAACCACTTAGAATGTCTGGGTTGTTAGAAGTTGTACCTTAGTTCAATTTCTTCAAAACTCATTTTAGGATATTTCCAACATATTTTAAGCCAAGTTATTGACATTTATGTCCAACTGTAACCCCCATTTCTAGATCTTGGCATGGCATCTTGACTTCCATCTTGCAGGAGTAGAGATTTCTGCGTATAGGCACGCGGACTGCAGAAGAGAGGCAGAAGCTTACCCAGCGCGTGGCTGCAGCTGCGACAGGGCTCGCCGAGGCTGACAGCCACCTGCTGCAGCTCTGCCCGGGGCGGCGTGGGAGGCGGGTTGGGGTTCTTCCAGCCATTGCATTTACAGGACTCCTCTGCCTGAAATCAAAGCAAAGGTGTATCGATCAACCCTGTAAAGCACAGGAACTTGCTGAAATTTATTTCAAAAGCAATAGAAAGTAACATTATTAATTACAAGTTGGTTTTTGTTTTGATGTTTTGGGGGGGATTTTCATGGTGTTTTGTTGTTATTATTGTTGCTTTGTTTGGTTTTGCTTGTTTATATACCACACAGCTAGACTTTATTCTCTAGAAAGAACCAGAACTAGAAGAGCACCCCAAACCAAGAGATTAACACAGTTCTGGTAAGCAAACTGTGCTCAGAAAAATACACACACAAACTCTGGCTAACATCTTTAAAGAAAGCCCTCACTGTAGTGAAAGAAGTATTCAACCATTTACCGGTATATCAACAGGCACAGATCCTGCCACTGAGACAGTTTCAATGATTTAAACACAAACAGGTTATCTAACAGGCAACATATTTATCACTGCTTTATCAGCTACACTGGCAACAAGGAATCATGCAACTAAAACCAAGCCCCTGACAACCCAAGCAGGGCTAACTAAATACTGAAATAAGCAAACAATAACTGCACTACTGAAGAAAGCTGTCCAAAGCAAGGCTTGGCCACAAAAGCAACAGATGCCAAAGACAGTGACGCTACCAATGCAACCTGCTGCTTACCCTGGAAAGTTTAGTTACGCTCGCTGTGTATGAAAGACCACAGATAGATTGCAGCTAAAAGGGGTGACCATGAAGGGAAAGGTTGTGACTTTGGTAGTCGTGTCTCAAATCATTCAGAAGTTCAAAGTACCGATTCTAGTTATCCAAAGAGCAGCTTTACAGGAAGGGATTTGCGTCTGCATATCCAAAATATCTTAGTTAGTTTGATGGTAAAGTATTTCTAACATCATCCATACTCCTATTTGAAGATCTAATCAGAAGAAAAGTGTGCTTTTCTACCGTTCAGAGATATCTGTGCACTGTGCTGTAACAAGACACTCATGAATTTGCACTGCCAAGACCTCAGCGAGGAAAGTATGTTAACTGCTGCATAATATTTATGACTGAAACAACCTTAGTAGGAAAAATTGTGATGTTAATATACCCAGCATTAATGTGTCATTTTTCAAAATCGATTCTGAATATATTTAATGCAATCTATTTCAGGAACCTATTTCATTTTCCCTTTATGTTTCCAAATTCCATTTTACCTAAGAAAGAAGCACCCAGGAGAAGCAGAAAGGATCACAGCTTGACAGCTCCTAAGACTGACAGCTTTGTAGATTGATGGTAAATTGTTCTTCCAAACTAATTTCAATATTCAGTAACCTGAGCACCAAGAAAACTGCTGCCCGCAGTTTGCTGAACACCACATGATGTTTTTACCATCTCTAACGCTTAAGTATTTACCTGGCTGGGCTCCTGGCTCCAGGTGCCATGGCCTCTGCCTGTGCCCAGGACGGTCTGGCAGGTACGAAGGGGTATGAGTGACATTTTCAGCAGCCAGAGCCACCAGGATGAGTCAGAAATCCACCTGCGAGTGCCCAGCAAAACCACTTCCACATAATTCCCCTTGGAAAGGGGACAACCTGCGTCACCTGAACCCCCTTGCTCTCCAAACTCACTGCGTGGGTGCAGACTGCCTGCTACCCCGTCTATTTATAATGTGGTATCAGGGAGGTTTCAGTATGATATGTGGGGAAGATTAAAACAATTTATTCTATTTTAAAGTCTCATAAAATGCAATCTGGATAGATTTACGGTGAATTTTATGTTATTTTTCTACCATGTTTTCTATGAGTAATATGATTGGCAGAGAAGTGAACAAGGCCCGATGTTATTTTACAGCTGAAACCGTCTCTTACAGCTCCACAGGCATTGAGCCAGTTTTACTTTTGTTTGTTATCCAGACCTACAGGACCTCTTAAAGTTTAATGACTAGAAAGAGAGATCAGTGATTGAATGACACCTGCAAACCAAGGATTGCCCCGGTGCAGGGACTTTGGACATCTGTGAGATGATGTGAAACCCCACTTTCAATTAGTGTCTCCAGCTAGACAAAACCAATGCCAAATAAGCTACCCACATTTGCTTTGTGGGAGTGGCAATGTTGCCATGAAAGTTTTTGGAGTTAAAACAAGGATAGAGAAACCGTCACAGAAAAAACTGTCAGAAAATGAGATTATTGCCAAAGAAAATTCAAGACAAAATCATAAAGAAGTTCTCAAACAAAAAATGATTGAATATTATTTTAGGGAAGTAAGATTTGATCTTTCCCATGCAGCTGTCCAGACAAATGTTCAACACTGTAAATTACTAACATAATATCATGCTTATTATTAATTGCCTTAAATCATACCACAATGAAACGTGTCCAGAAAAACCTCCTCAAACTAGGCACAAGCTTTTTGAGAATTTTTTCTCCGAGTGGAAGCAGTATTTCACAGAAGCTCACCACACAGTGTTTACTATCAAGCCTAAAAACTATAAACAGTGAGTAACTACACAAACTTTAGTGTCACACAATAATTAACAGCAAAGATGCAAACAAACAGATGTACAAATCGTGATAACAGATCAGTTAAACTGCCAAAAATAAATACCAACCCACCCACAGAAGAATAAAAACAGCGTGTTCAACAGCAGATTTTTTCTGCCCTTGGTAGTATTTCCTCGCCAGATCTCTGAAGCAGCTGTTAATTTGTATTGTTCAAATTATTCCAGAGACCTTTCTCAAACAACGACTAGGGTGGGTTTTTTTCATTAATCTCTCTATAAAACACCAGAATCGGCATAAATGTTCTGTTAACCAAGGGTAAATACAACCCAAAAAGTTCCTCTTTAAAACTAAGCTTTCATCATAGATGTTGCCAATGCAAGTATTTTGCAGTGAATATGCAATGAGCATTCCTCAGCGGCTTAAATTGCTGAGTTGTTTTAAGTCTTCCAACAGCATTTTGTTCATTCGGTCCTTTCTTTGACTATCTTCAGCTTTTTCCTTTCTTTCTTCCTTCCTTTTTTTTTTAATGTCACTCATCTGCTTTTCATTAGAAAATAAAGTATGACTTCACCTCCACAAAAACTTAATTTGAGATCAGAACAGTTTTGAGAGGAGGAAGGAAAAGAAGCATTTGAACTCATACAACCAGTCTTTGGAGCCTTGTTTTCTTGGACATCTGCAGAGCTTTGATAAAGCCACTGGAGAAACTTGGGGACTTCTGCCTTACTGAAGCCTGTAAAGTAATGACTGTCATATTTGGGGGCCTGGGCATCACGAACACTGCATCTTCATTGACAGTTTTAATAAAATTGGATGAGTGCAATATAATAAAACACAGCAATTACACACTGTTGCCTGCTTTCCCCCCAAGAAAACCCCAGTGCAGAAATTATGTACATTTTGCACTGTACATTATAATTTCAATCATTTTTTTGATGCCTTCCACGTTAGGTGGAGAGTTACAATGTGGGTAATCAAACAGTCTGGTAGGTCTGAGCAGTGAAAACTGCAACTCTCTACAAACTAAAGTTACTCTTTCCTTTAAAATACTGAATATACTGATAGCAGGTCAAAAATGGACAGTGAAAAAATACAGAACATTTTAACACAAGTTGTTAGCATTTTTTTAAAAAAAAAGGAAGCATGTGAAAGTTACAATATTGCACATCTCAGACCCTTTTAAGTGGGTTTCAGGTGTCTAAATACTAATTAATAAAGGAAGAATGTTACAGTAACTTACGGACTAAAACATTCCTCCCCTTTTCAGACAGTGAAATGAGCACAAAATGTGTTAATTACGAAGTAAAAGACCCCAACAGTTTTAAAACTGAGTTTCAAAACAGCTGCTGTGCTTTCCAACTCAAAATCATACAGGTTGCCCTGTTTGGTAACTGAGATGCAAAGCAGACTCAACAGATTATGAAAACACAACATCATAGATCTTTCTATTTCCAGCAAGTGTAATTACTCTAGAAAAAATATTCTTCCTCCCAACACAAAAGCCATATAGAATACCCTGTTAAGTTATTTCCTGCAAGCAATAATCTCAAATTGATGCTTTCAACAAAGAACATCACAGAAACCATAACAAATACATTGATGAATTTAAAAATACATATTTTTCCTACTGAAATGTCCAGTACCCAGCAACCAGACAGTTGGACACTGCTTGGAGAGCCACTCATATGTATCAGGAACATAACTGACCCATTTATCTTTAAAAATACAAAATAGATCAGTTCAATGTTCAGCTCTAAGGACATTTTCTTCATTTATTGATCAATCCAAGTATCATATTCTCTGTATTTTCCAGTTTCACTTACAGAATAGATGTAGGCTACCATATAAAGCTTTTATTAATAATAGGGGCCCAATTCCCAATTCCCACCTTGTAATGGTAAATTTCCTATTTAATTTAAAGGAAGGTGCTTTAATTGGGCCGGTAAGACATTGTAAAACAGATTCACCCCACTATGAAAATGATCGTAAGAAAGCTTTAGAGATCTTGTACGGATCCTACACACTTCTGCAGAAAACAACTTGAATACAATTCCAGTTGAGCTTCAAGGAGCTGTAATCGCACCATACAGAGTCCAGCGGTAATACGGCCAAGTCTGACTCACCTTAATCTGCCTTATAAAAGTCAGGAAAAAAAATACTTCATTATGGAAACGGTGGTACATAGTTACCCTATGAACTCTTTTTTATGTGTAGAAACAGGAAAACTCCACAGAGGTCACCCTAGGATGAGAAGTGGGAAGAGCCTCTATCAAGGGTCAGCAACTGGTCTGCAGCCTGGGACCCAGACTTTACTTCAACCTCTGCCACTCGCTCACCTGCCACAGGGCCTTGGCCAAGTCATCTCATCATAACCCTTCTCATTCTCTGTCCATTTTGCTTATCTAAAGCACAAAGTCTTTCTTCAAGGAGGTACTGCTACTTGTGCAAATGCCTTAGGCCACTGGGATTTAATTATATTTATAAGCACTCAGTCATTACTGTAAGGTATATATAAGAAATTACCAATTTTACAGAAATCTTAGTGTACTAAATTAGTACATATTTCAACTTGTTTATAAGAAAAACTCCCAGTGGGACTGAAGAGAGAGTTGTATTTTCACATACTGTAAACCAACAGGGGAAAAAAAAGCAGAGGAGACTTCCTCCTACATTTTCATTAAATATATTTATGTGTGTAAGTCACACAGTGCTGCTTTTATATAAAAGTGCTGCAAGCTCGCATGCCTAATGCTCAATTTCACACTGGACAAAACTAAAACGATGTATGCAGCCATTTATATGTGCACAGATAGAGCAAGTGCCAAATACAAAACCCCGCACAGCATACAGCACTACTGTGCACTTCCAAAAGTCATGAAAACTGTGCCAACTTCTAATATATATCTTATTGTTCAGAATGTGCTTTCTTCCCCCCACACACAAACTCGGGCATTTAAGAAGGTTTTTTGACACAGAAGAGCCTGTTCTCTCCCTTCCACCCCCACCTTTTCTCACAGGCAAAAAAGTCAAGCAGAGCAGCTCAACAGCTACAACTCTCCTGTCCCAATTCTTTATCAGGAAAAAGAAACAAACCTCACATTTGTCTAGCCTGGGCAGCATCTCCCTAAACTTCACTCTCGTTCTGCTCAGAATATGTGCACACTGAAGATGCTTTGCCAGCAGTCTTAGTCCGTGTTTCCTGTGGAGTAAAGGGATCACTTAAGAAGGACCAGGAGGTCCCTTTGGGGGACTGAAGCACCCTACCCCAGAGCAGTGCCTTCCACCCTTTTCTGCTCAGCATTTCTGCTGTTGCCAGGGAGACTCAACCTCTACGTGGCCACTGACCTCTCCATCTTCTTGCATTGCTGCTCTTCATCCCTAGCAAACACACGCTCCCTGCCTCTGCAACTCCCAGCATCTCTGAGGTTAAGTTTCTAACAAATTCTGCATGCTGAATTTTGTGATGAATTTTACGTAGAAGGTGATGGACGCTAAGGATGCCATTATGTCTTTTCTGTGCTCCAACTTGTACAGCTCTATGTAGATTTACACAAGATTCACGTATGGCCACTCTTTGAATGAAAACAGATGTCCCCTTTGGAGATGGTGCATTTGCCTTCTCTCACTCTTTTGCATTCACACACAGAAATGCAAAATAAGTGGAAGAGAAGTTGCAACCCAAAGTAAGAAAAAGTTCAAAGTTACACTCTGCTACAGTTTCTTGCAAGTCACTAATGTTACAAGCCAAGCAGTGTCGTTTTGGAGCACCTGTCAGGTGTTCAGGAAGAAAAATAACACATTCTTCCACCCTGCTCCATCCTTCCCCCTTTATCCCACAGGAGAAGCCGCTTGATTAGTTTACAAGGAGCTTCCCATCTGTCTACTTGCTTCTGTTTTGAGACCTGAAAGAAAGCTGCCTGCCACTGAATTACTGAAGCGAAGTAAAATAGCAAAGGTAGGTCTTGCATTTTAATCTGAACACAGAGCAGCGTTTAGAGCTGTGGCTGTGCCGAGATCCTGGCGGGAAGAAGAGGCCCTCGGCCATGGGTCCCGCTCCATCCATCACTGGAGTGCCAGCCGGGCACGCACCCAGCACTGCTCACAGAAGAGGGCCCGCAAGGCCAGCCCCGCAGAGCACTGGCAGTACAAGCTGTCACCACGCTGTATCCCACCACCGGAGCCCTGGGAAAGGGAAAGAAGGGCTGGTGGCAGGTCGCACCATGTCCTCCCCTCCCAAATGGCACTCGCCTGCCTTCCAACAAAGCACCTGCGGCAGGTGCACGTCTGGGGCTGGTGAGTCCCCGAAAAAGCAAACAGTTTGGGAGGAGACAAGGCTGCCTGCGCTTCTTCACAGCACAGCTACCTCTGTGGGGCAAAGCACCTCAGGAGAAGGCTTTGGCCCTGACTAATATCTTCCGGAGGTACATCAAGGGAAGAAAAAAGAGCCAACCAGGGAAGACAAAAGCAGTTCACACACACACGTGCACTCCCAACAGCCCATGAAAATCTTACCCACCCCCCAACCAGCTTCATTTAACAGCAAGTCTTGGTAACATTAAAATATGGAGGTGCAAAGGGAACTCAGCACTGGGGAAGCTTCAAACCATGTCACCCAGCCTGCAGTGAGGGCTGCAAGTTTCAAGTACACTAGCAGCTCTTTTAACTTACTGACACCAGTGTAGTCTTGCAATGCCCCACGCATGCACCAAAGCTGAAGCAGAGGTGCCTGTAAGGTGTTTGGAAACAGCTAAGAAATTGAAATGTGACTTCCTTAATCTGCCCTCACATGACGGGATTGCAGCATGCCTCCAGCATACAGTTAAAGCTCCTCACACCATCAGACAGGACTACAGGGTCAGCCTAGGATGAGCCTCATGAACGTTAGCATTTAGTTTGTGCCATCGCTTAACTTTGCCCTTTAGAGGCTCCAAAGGGAACAGAGAAAACAAGATGCACATTTCCCACCAACAGCTATTTTCGACTCTGAAAGCGTTACTAGAGGATTTGACATCAGCACGGCCCACCTGAAGATGTCAGACCTGCTGTGCATCCAGGCACTGCCCCGATGGCCGCAGCACAGCCAGCGGCCCACGCTCCGAGCACACCGCCCCGCCTTCGCACGCCGCACGTGCACACGCACAGACGACAGCGCCAGCGGTCACAGACCTCCGACGGCAGGAGCGACAGCTCCGGCTCCAACAGACGGCCAAGTCCTGCTTCGCCCACCAAGAAGACAATTGCAGGTGGAGAGAAAGTGGTTATGGAGGGAAACACAGGGCAGCGCTCCTGCGCACGGGAGGCGAGCCTGCACAGGTGACCCCGCTGGGGCAGGGTGCAGGTGGACGGCGGAGCCCGCCGCCAGCCCGGGTACCGGGCAGCGGGCACCGACCGCCGGGGACGCAACTTTCCCCATCCCGGAGGCCGCGCCCCTTCGCTTCTCCGCCAGAGCGGCCGGCGACGGTGCCAGCTCGGGGCAGCGGCTTTCGCGATGTCAACAGCTCCGCGCTGCGAGGCCGTCGCCACGCCCCAGCCGGCAGAAGCCCCCGCCGCGGCCGGGCGCACCCCCCCTCCCCGGGCAGGCGGGTGTCCTCGCTCCCCGCCACGGTGTTTACGCGGTGGGCAGCCCCGGCAGCGCTGTTAACCCAGCGCTCCCCGCCGGCAGCGGGAGCCGCCCCGCCGCCTCCCGCGGAAGGACGGACAGACGGACGCCGGGGACAGGCACCGCCGGGGACAGGCACCTCCGCCGCCCGGCTCGGGCAGGGGAAGGGCGGCGCTGCCTCCGCCGTCCCCTCCTTCGGCGCGTTTGGGGTTTATTTTTGCGACCGCCGGCCGGAAAGCTCCGGGGGGAGCACGATCCGCCGGCACCGCCGGAGCCGCCACTTCCGCGGGGAGCGCCGGGCTGCAGCCGGGCCACCCCCCCCCTCGCCCGGCACGGCCCTTCCCCACCGCCTCTCTCCCTCCCTCCCTCCCTCCTCCCGTCAATCCCCACCCTCCGTGGGCGGGTGGGCGCCCGCGGCCGGGCGGCCGGGTACCTTGCAGGCGGAGTAGACGCCCAGCTTCTCCAGCTTCTTGGCCCGCGGCGCGGCGCGCAGCTGCGCCTTCTTCCCCGCGGTGCGCGCCGAGCCGGGCCCCCCGGCGGGGCTCTCGGCGACGCAGCGGGCCGGCCCCCCGGCGGCCACCCCCCCGGCGGCCGGGGAGCCCTGCTGCGGCCCGCCCGCCGCCGCGGCCCCGGCACCGCCAGGCTCCGCCATGCCCGCGGCGCGGCGGCAGCAGCCGCCCGTCCGCCCGGCGCGGAGCGGCGCGGAGCGGTGCGCCCGGCCCTAGACCCTCCCCTTCGCCGCGCCGCCGCCGGCTGCTCCCCGGGGGGGGCGGGAGGAGGGACCCGCCGCTCCGCGGGCGGCTCCTGCCCCGCCGGGCGGGGGGGGGGGGGGGGGGGGGGCGGCAGCCGGCAGGCACCCGCCTCCCGCCGCTGCGCACCGCGGGGGGGGACGCGTCCCTGCGCGGGGGTTGCGCGGAGCGGTCCTGCGCCCCCGTGGAAAGGGTGGCGGCGGCGGCAGCCGCTGCGGGGCCAGCCCGGCCCTCCGGAGGCTGCGGGGAAAGTTGCCCCGGAAAGAGGCGACACCGCGGCTGGGCGCCGAGCCCGGGGACCGGCGACGCGGAGCGGCCGCGCTCCGGAGCCGCGGTGAGCCCGCGGTGCTGCCACAGCGCCCGTATCCCCTCGTAGTGCCACTACTTTGTGTGACTTAAGCACGGCGTTTCCCCGCTGTGCGCTTTGCAGTCGCTTTTGAAGGATTCTGTTGTTGTTTTTTTTTTTTTTTTTCTCTAGATGATTTCTAACTCAATATATAAATACCAGTCAGTTTTAAATACAGGATAGTTCGAAAACTCCCTGCTCCCGGTGTCATGGTTTTGGGACTTTTTTTTTTTTTTTCTGCCAGGAACAAGTGTTGACAGCAGGTCGGTTTATGTCTTAAAGGGATTACCTTTTAATTGAAAGCTAAAATTAAATCCATGTTCCCACCACAGAAACTGCGCTCTATGCATAGAAGCAAGTGCCTCGGTTTTGAGGCGGTTACGCTCCGTTGCACGTATGTAAAATCGTGGTTCAGCCGTGAGAAACCACAAATGGCAATTCTATAGTACGACACCACGGTTTAAAAGGTTGGGATTGAGGCTGGGCGTTCGCGTGGGATCTTTGAGGTGTAAACCTGAAGGAGCAGTATCACTTTGGAAGGGAATCCCAGCCTATAAAGAGCTCTCGCACCCCCAGGGCCTGGCCACCTTGCACGGGGCACGCAAAGATGACTCCAGACTTCTGCAAAGTTAGGAGGAGTATTTGGAGGGGGGTGGAGTGAGAAAACACTTTCCCTGTGCCCCCCCTCTTCCCTCAGCTTCTCAGCTCCTGGGGATATTTTCAAGCATAGGGTTACACGGCGAGTTGGCATATTCGTTAAAGATGGGAAAACAGAATGGAATAAAATGCTGCAGTATTTTCATGAAAAATTAGCTCTGGGTTTTTGTGGGGATTTTTTGGCTGAGGTTTTAAAATCGGCAGGGAGCTGATGGGGGGGGGGGGGGGGGACGGGACCTGCCCCCCGGCCTGTGCCGCGGGGTTCCCGGGGCCGGGGGACCCCGGGGCGGAGGCCGGGGCTGGCTCAGGACTTCCCGGCAGCTGTGACAGCGACCCGTAAGATGGCTGCTGCCATCCCCCGCTTTAAGACGGACTGTTAAGGTGGAGGAGCCGCTGCCCTCGGCGGCGGCTGCCCCAAGCTTCGCAGCAAATTAAAGCGGGGGGAGGAGGGAAATAAATCCTGCTTCTCTTCATCTTAAGAGAGATTGATTTTTAGGGGTTTTTTAATTGTTTGAATAATGTTTTACAATAACAAATAGCCGCTGTATGGTAACAGCCACCCAAGAACCTCTTTGCTTGCATTTTTTTTTTACGCCGGTTAGGTTTCTACTTTCCTCTCGGACTTGAAAATGAAACTGTTATTGCTTAGTTTCACTTTCAGCTTTCCCACTGCTCTTCCTCGGGAGCAAAAGCAAAGAGCGCATCTGGAACAACATATTGGCTGCTATGGTCCACTTAATGTCCATGCCTGCAAATAAACGCCTAGTTTTTGTGGGAGCCTTTACATCCCCCAATACGTTTTCCTTTTTTTTTCTTCCCCCCCCCCCTCCCCCGCAAATCACCAGCTTCTCCTTTAAATTGTAAGATATTTAATCCAGCGTTAAATTTGCACACCTGCATATAAATGAATTACAAGTTTCAATTCTGAAAATACGTTTACTATTTTCACACAGGGGAGTAACTCCACTGATGCTCATTAAGGCCACTCAGCATGCATTTATTTCTGAAGCTGCACAGGCGAGTGTTCACGGGATCACAGCCTACGCAAATGACCTTATTCTTTCACCTTATTCTTCAAGGTCCTTAAAAGCCTGAGAAGGTTTTACTTCCATTAAAGTAAAATCAAAGATGAAAGTTGTTACAAAGCAGATACTGACTGGTTAAATGCCTGAATATTTGTTTACATTTCATGGTGTATTTTATGAGTGTCTAATGGGAAAAACACTGCTGTGTTGCATACAGTAAGGCACTGGTTAGTCTAATGGCAAAAAATACTTTTACTGCAGTTCCTTCTTGAATCCTCAAGAGCATGGCTGTCTTACAATACTGTCTCTTTTTTCCCTTTTTACCTTACTGCTCACTAGATAATCAGAACAGTAAGTCTACCAGCCTGTGGCTACGGATACAGTTACTATAGGAACATTTATAAACACTAATTTCACTACACATGCAGAACTCCAGCCTGGTACTGCAGAGGAGCAGCTTAGAAAGAAAACACTCTTTAACTGCAAATAGGTAAATCTCTTTTTTATCTTTTAACTTTAAGCTTGATTTAAATAATTGCTCTCATTCTAACTTTGTGCAAATGTATTGTTTAAAACGAAAAGAAAAAAGCTTGGCTCTGTCAAGAGCAGTTGCTCCAATGACAGGTTAAATATTACATTCACAATTTTGACAAAAATAAGTAATGAAAAGACCATTTGCTGACTGGAAACATGGAACTATAACTTGGGCTGTGTTGACTTGTGGTGGCTTCAGTGAATGTAATTTGGCCAGGACAGGTTACACTACATTAGGAAAAAAACAGAAAATTTGTGCTTTGACATATGAGTGTATATATGTTAGTCTCAATTTCATATATCCAAGCTGGCTTTTTCTGTCAACTGAATTTACAAGCAAGTACATACTAATTTTCTAATTGTAATGCATGCATAACTGAGCACAACTGAATCACTCTGGTGATTATTTTTCATCATTAAATGAGATTCAAACTCAAAGCATTGCCTGAACAACCCTTGCCACATTTTTCAGTTTCTGTCCTTCGGGGCATGTCAATGGGTTTGCACAAGTCGAACTGACTCCAAAACCCACGTTTAGCGAGCGCTGGTGAGAGCCGAGGGAGCCTAGCTGCCTGCTGCCTGCCTGTGCTGCTCAGCTCGCAAACTCAGGTGAGCAGCCGGGTGACTTCGGGAAGACTACTCATCCGCATCGAATTAAGCAAGCCAGGAGCTGGGTGAGACACGAGTGTCAGCTCCTGTGATTCTCAGGTCTCTCCCAGGCTGCTGACAGCCCCGAGGAGGTGCCTGCTCAGAGCTGGTGCTCCCAGGAGACCATCTTGCATCTCACGTTTGTTGCTTTCGCCCGAATTCACTGTGAACACCCAACAGGCTTCAATGCAAGAGCAGGCGCGTTATTCCAGCAAAGGATGCAGTTGCATTCTTGAGTCACAAAAGAGGAAATTAAAATGTAGTTTAGGGTGTGCCTGATGCCTGGTTATTACCTAGCTGTCATTTAGGGCTCTTGGGGCCTATCTCGGTCATGTAAATTAAAGAATGACTCAACTAATAGCAGCCTACTGCTGAATGCTACCTCTCTGAGAGGGACCTCCCAGCCCACGGCTGAGCTCTGGGAGCCCACCCCTACCCCTCATCCCTATCTCCCAGCCTAGTCAGAGCCAGCGTGCCCAACCCAGCCCTCTCCCCCTCTCCTTTTGTTCAAGATGGGACTTTCTTCCTGCTCTTCCACCTGTTTTTATTCTTGCCATTCAATGCAAATGTGTAAAGCGGAGCTCTTGCCCCTCCAGGGAATTTCTCCAAGTATAAAATCCTATTGTGTCCTTTCATTAGCGCATTCCTTGTGGGTGAAGTGGCCTCCCTCTTGGCCACCATGCATTCAGGACTGCTATCAATATTTTATGAATCACTGAAAGTATTAACAGTACAAAAAAGATGCTGTTTCTAGCATCTTGTCAGCTTCCCATGGTGCTTGCATTTGACTTTGATAATGCAGATGGCAGACCTTCCCACTAGGCCTTTGTCTGTTATAGGGAACCTCACACGCCCATTACCCAGTTTTTTAAAGGAAAAAATGTGAAAAAAAAAAAGGGAGAAAATGTCATTGAAAGGTTCATGGCTGTTTTAGTAACACTAAATGTTTGTTAGTGATGGAGCATTTAGCAGTTTTTATTCACTTCTTACCCAGAGGATGCTCCTCTTGACTGCAGTCAGAGTTTTGATTTAACAAAAACCAAGTGAGAAAACTAAAGGCTGGGCTCACGCAGCACAGGACATTTAGTGCCTTTGCCAGTATGATGTGAAGTGTGTGTGCCAAGTTCAGAAGGTGCTTGTTAAAAGTTATTTAGCCTTCTGCAGTCACTACATAAGCTTACACTGTATTATTTCATGGTAGTGAGAGCTCTAGCTTGCTTCATGCAAACATGGGATATACTACCTTATTTTGTCCTTACCTTTTCTTTCTTCTGCCTCCCCACGTTTGTTTTTGGTGTTTTTTTTTTTTTGCTTATTCCTTTCTCTAACATCTTTTTCTTTTCTTCCTGCTACTTAACATGTGGCAGAGATCCCCATGATTCTGTGGGACCCTGCTCAGTGTACTTTGACTGTCTCTGCTTTGACAGTTTTCCTAACCACCCCATCCCCATGTAGGGCAGGTCCATCGGTGCTGGCAGCCTTACAGGCCCCCAGCGACTGGCACAGCCGGGGGGGTGGGAAGGAAGCAGCCTCATTTCTGCTGCTTGCACCCTTGATACAACACTGATTTAGATAACAAAATGCTGCATAGAAAATCCCTTTTATTTCTGTAAGATGACGTTACGCTGGCCTACGCACATCTGGCCGTGCAAGCTCACTCCTGGGTCTTCCCCATACCTGTGTGGGAAAGCACCTGGAAATCTTAAGAGCTATGGAAAAACCACAACCACTTCAGTTAAAACACAGATGCTAAACAGGTTAAAACCCTCCATTTAGACCAACTATAACTGTGGTTTGTATGGCTGGAAAAAGCAGATGGACCCCGTGAATATAGCAGTAACCCCAGATGTGGGTTTTTGGGGTGAGGGAGGCAGGGTATCACTGGGAAGAAAGCACAGGAGGCAGAGTTATCTTCACTCATCTTCCTCTTCTGCCACTGCTTTCTCCTTGTGGATCCCCAAAACCTCATGTGCTTTCCCTCCCATGCTGAGCCCAGCAGGTTTACCATCCCCAGTTGATGCTTTGCAACCTCTACCCTACTCAGGTACTCAGTGGATAACAAACTGCTGCCTCTGCCCCACCAAGACAGACCCAGCCACCCACAACAGGTGCAAAATATCTGGAGTGTAGAAAGAGCTGGTTTTGCCGTTTTTTTGCTACTCCCATTTCCCAGTTTGATGCTTCCTCCCAGCTGAGGAGCTGCACCTCTGCCCAAGCAGATGGTGTCACCCAAGACGACCTAATGATGGGGACTCATTCTACTTTATAGGATGACATAAAACCAGTTGGCCTGGAATCCCAGGATTCCAGTTTTGGGCAACGCTTAAGAAGATAAATAAGGAGAGTAATTATCTTAATTTATTCCATAATTATTTAAATTATTAATCACTTCCTTCTTTCTTGCCTATTATCAGGTCTAGGGGTAGGAATGTTCCCAACACCCAAAGGCAGGCTCTGCCCCCCACATGCTCCTGTGACTCACCAGCTTCGTCTTTATCTCTTCCCACATCTTTCATAACAAGACTTCCTTGAAGCTGCGTTGTTGCTTCTGGGGATACAGTAAGTAGGGTACTACACACACCCGCTAAAAGGGGTGGAAGGTGTAGGGCATGGCTGCTGGGTTATCAAATGAGTTTGTCTTTTCAGGTGGAGAGTTTTTCAGAGGTCTTATATGCATTTAATAAAGGCTACATAAGGTTTTTCACATAAGAGATAAGCTCTTTGCTGCTTTGGCCAAAGATGATCATGTAAAATTGGGACCAGGTAAGGCAGCCCCTGCAGAGGTGACAGCACTCACCTGGCTCGGGCTGTGCCACAGGGCACGCACTGCACAGCACTGCCAGGTTGCACCACAGCAAATGCTACAGCCCCACTGGCTACCCATGGTGGCTCCTCGGCAGGGGCCAGTCCCGGCAATGCCGAGTGCCCGCCGTGGTTTCTGCACACAGGTATGACGCATTTGTGAACAATTTTCCAGGGGAGGTGCTTCTGCCAAACTGTGTGACGGGTGGAAGGGAGGGAAATCAGTCAGGAGGAGAGGAGCAGGGCTGAATGAATGGAGGCAGCGAAGCCATATCATGGCATCACAGGCACGTGGGAAAGGAGGGTCCAAGAAGGAAGTGCTGACTGAGGCCCGAGCAGAGGAAAGGAATGGCAAAAAGTAAAGCACGGAAGAAGGCAAGGAAGCCAGTGCTCATTTAGCAAGAATTTGCAGCAGTGGAACCTGTTTATATGTATTAGCTGATAATATTGTGATGAGAAGCTCAGGGAGACTGTGACCTCCATTTTATATCACACAGCCCTTCTCTGCCTGCTCCTGTCACCCACAGGCAGGCAGGCATCTTCCCGGTGCTGGTTTCAGCATCCATAATTGTCAGCATTTTCTAAGAACACCAGTATGTAGCAAATAAAAAAAAAAAAATCTCACAGAGGAAGGAGTTCAGGACTACAGATTGTGTAAATTAAGTGCTGACTGTGACAAAGGTAAGTGAGAAAGAAGCACACTTTGGGTGGAGACAGGAACATGTGTCAGAGGGAGATGAGTGTATATGGGACTCTTCTGTTTGGATACAAATCAGATCCTGGGTCCCTGAAGCTCAAATTAGTGCCATCTTCACTAATTATAAAATGAGATTGTAGTGTCAAAACTGTAGAAACAGAAAATAATCTCACCTTGCGGTACGAACAGCAAGCCAACTCCAAGTGCTACAGGTAGAGAGGGTTACTGGGATTATGGTATCCTCTGCCATACAAGTCCCTGGCCTGCAGTCTTATGCTCTGCCTCAGTTCTGCCTCTTACACACAGGGTGCGTATGGTGGAGAGCTGAGGCAGCCACCGTTTTCCTAGAAGCATGACTAAGGACTGACCAAGAGGTTCTTTGTTGTGACACAAACAGTAAATATGATTTTTGCCCTTGAAAACATGTACAGTCTCAAACTGTGGTTCACTCCCCATTTTTCTACATCTTCTAATTTTTTTATCTGGTTCTATTTTCAGCTCAGAACATTAAATGGTGCTGGCTGTTTTGGCTCCCTAAATAGGCACAGGGAAACTGCAGTGAGCTAGAAAGCTGAATTTTATCTTTCACTCTCTGATGCTGCGTGCATTTTAGCTTCGTGTATTATGCTGTCAGGATCTCACTGTTATCCTTTAACCTGACAGCAAAAATCTTGGGAGTCTGTCTGTTCCTGATGAGGGAAATGCAAGGAGAGAAGGAAACAGACTCATCTTTTTACTTCATAAGAGACCAACAAAGGAAATGTTTCCTTTTTAATTTCACTTTTACAAGTTTTTCAGCCATTAACATAAGCAGTGTATGCATACTATAAAAAATTAACATCAGCACTGTCCTTTTAATAGTTATGAGCAAAATGATTGCCACCAAAGAGTTGTAGCATATGTTGTTCTACATGAATTATTACGTGTATTATCCTGGTTATTTACACACTGTAATGAAGTGGGACTGTTTTGGTGCTCTGAAATTGTGATGTGTTAGCACTTACACCCACTTGCAGAGATATAAACATCTATAAAATATGTTTGTTACAAATGAAGCTTACTGAGGTCAAACTAACATTTTGTTGAAAGTTTTCAACTTCCCATCTCTAATCCAAGGGGCTTTTGTATACACTAAATGAAAAATGGATTCATATTTAAAAGGCTGACGAAAAGCAACTTACCACACATTTTTGTATGTATTAGTCCTAATTTTTCTCATGCCTGAATGCATCATCACGATGACAACAGTGAAAGGGCTTGTGCGATCTCCCAGTCTTAAACTATGTAGAAAAGGAAAAGGGATCTGTGCAAGCATATCTTTCCCTGCTATTTTAATCACGTGCCTCCTTATCTTGCCCCACTAAAGCGGTGCAGTGTTTCTAAAGGAAGCTGATGCTCACCTCTCATGGAGGGATGGACTTTCCCATAAACTGGTCCTACAGCAGATTGAGAGCTGTAGACACTTGCAAACTTGCCTCTGCAAGGACAAAGTATACTACAGTGTCATAAGGGGTTTTTAAGCGGTATCACCCTCTACTGAAGCGATCAATTATAAAATTTTAAAAATAAAATCTAGCTCAGCTGATCAGAGGCATTTGATTCTTTAAGATGATAAACTGGAGCTGGAGGAGGTTGGGGCTTTCTCTTTTAATGCTCCTGTAATTCTCAAACAGCTGAAGAAATTTTGTCAAACAACTGTCACCACAGGAAAAAAGTGCATGCCTTGAAAAACAACTCATGGAAATGCTTATAACTGAGAGGTGATGAACAGAAATAACGAGAGAAAAGAAAATCTACTTCCCAGCTGAAATCCTGAAAGAGATAACAGTTGCAAAATAGTTACTTTAAGGTGTGGCTGTATCAAGTTTAAAGAGCCCCAGAAAATGGATGAGGTTGAAGCAGGATGAAATTACCAAAGGCTACTCTTGTAATGATGCTGTGGCATATTATCGCTGCTAAACCATTGCTGTTTGCCCTGGTGGTAGATTAACAGCAGTTAACAATGGTCACTGAAAGTCAGAAATCTCAGAGTAAAAAATTCAATAAAAACCTATAATATATGCATTTTTTTGCCTGATACTTCTCATCCATACACACATAAATACTAAATGCTAAATAAATAAAACAAACTTAATTAACTTAGTAAACACTATGTTTACATACTTCGTAGACAGATAATGTATAGGCTGGCAAGTAAGCTTCTCACATGACGTCAGGATTTTGTGTTATTATGGTGTCTGTACATGTATGTTACGTGCTGATCTATGGGGAGAGGATGTTACGCAAGCAGCTGTAAGGCTTAGCTGCACATCACATTATAGGACACAGCAGCCATTTGTACAATTTGCTGCCTAAGCAATATTGACATTTCCTCCGTATGTTATATACCTGTTTTCTTACCCATTTCAAATTATAGGAGAATTATTAGTGCTTTTACCAATAGGGTTGCCCCATATTTTCAGTAGGTTAAAACCGTGCCAGATATTAACTATTCCTACTGAAATTTTCCAAGCAGCATCTTTTGAAGAAGTTCCAAGCAATATGGTTTAGATGCTTCTGAGAATATGATTTGAAAAATATGTTGTTTTGCTGGGATTAAACAAAAATTCTAACAACTATTTTATAGAGAAGCTCTAAGATTGTCAAGTTTTAAACTAGGCTGTGGAAATTTGGCTGAGACTGCATCAGTGGTGCACCTTTTGTCATTGTAAATTTACCCAAATCGGAGCAAGTTACTATATTTAAAAAGCAGCATCAGAAAAAGCAGCGTCAGTTTGCTGGTGCTGAGTAGAGACATGCCAGTGTGGAGGTGCTGAATTCAGGCTGTCCCCTCTGCACCAGCTGGCCTCTGGCAGGGAGTGTCTCACTAGGACTTACTCAACAGCTCTGACTCGGGTTTGTAGCACCAGGTGCCAAACCTAAGAATAGTCTTGTATTTCGTCCTGGCTCTCAGTACTCCCTTTGCTAGTAACAGGAGAAGACTGAAGGTGTCTTTATACGCACACATCCCCATCACTAGCAGCAGGAGTGGTATTTGGAAGTAGATATTCAAGAGAACGTATGTGCAGGACTGCGAGCAGTCCCGGGACTCGGGGGACAAGAATGAGGAGATAGAAGAGACTGGGCTGCAAAGGGAGACTGGAACAAGGAGCTGAAGTGGGAGAAAGAAGGTGCATGGGGACAGGAGGAAGATACTAGCTTCGGCTGGAGAACGGGCAGAAGTGCTTGTGCTGACTAGACCCTATGATGTCCTTGCAGTACCTGGCCTTGATTCCACATTTTCAGCCTCATTGCTCTTTTGCTCTTCCATGAGCTCTGTTGCAAAGTGTGTGTCTCCTTCCACCCTGATAGCTGGAGAATGCAGAGGGTATGTGCTGCTGCCCACAGGTCTCATGGCTCAAGGAGCAGGGGTGTTTTCCAGAGACCTAAAAGCTGAAACACTGCTTGGCCCATTTCATAATACTTTTGTTCTTCATTACGCTTTCTTGATTTAAAAACTGACACATTCAAAATCCATCCTACATTAAAGGAACATGAACATTGCAAAATCTAGCTCTCATAAGCAAGAAAAACAATAAATTGTCCATATAAATGTAATTTAACTTCTCTGTGCCTAAATTCAATGGTATAAAATAATATAAGTTTTTTCCAGTTGACTTCTAAAGGCCTCACAACTAAAACTGACAGCAATGAGATTTGATTAAAGGGATACAAAACAGGACCAGAAGCATTGGTGTATCTCCCATGCAAGATTGGCAGATGTTTTTTTTTTAATCTTAATCTCAAATATGAGGGTTTTTTTTTTATTGTTGGGGTTTTTTTTTGGTTTGGTTTGTTTTTCAAAGAGGAATTACACTCCATTACCATGTCTGGAAAGTGATGAATAGAGAGAGAAAAGCTGATGAGGAACTACTTCATACTTACAGATCTAACAGTGTGAAAGCACAGGGCTATGCACTGAATCACAAGCAGGAAACAACCGAGACCTTACCTAGGTACAAGAATACAATAATCATCTAAATTGTGTCATGAATTCTGTATTTCCAAACTTTTCACTTTTTGAATTTGCTGTATTAGATTTTTAACAGTTATTAGTTACAATTTTTACATAGTCTCACATGGGTTTCCCAATTTCTTGACCACAGTATGCATTACTACATGGTGATGTAATTCAGAGTTTAGAGTTTGTAAGAGTGAGAACAAGGTTTAGGTAAATGTAGTGTTACCTAATATTAAAATATTGAAATATGAAACTATGAACACTCTTAACATATTCAACTCCTTTAGAGAATGACATCGGAGGAAAAGTCACAAGACAAACCAAACCCACCTGATTTTGAATGTTTCAGAGATGAGGAAGATCAGCTGGAGAAGGTCATAACTGCACCTGAGAATGATGATTCCAAGCCCATTTCAATTTTTTGCTCTGTGTGTCAACAAACAATATACCCGTACCACCTTCTTTATCATAAAAAAAACCACAAAGCCCTAACTTTGCTGGGCTTTGATAGCCCACAAATGAAGATTGACAACAAAACACTTTTAGCTCAGAGACGAAAACTAATTTCAAAATTGACCACGATTCCAAAATATTCTGAGACACATAGGCAGAAGATTGATTATTCATTTGAATTCCTTATAGATAATCACAGTCCTACATCATACTGTGATCTTGCTAATATTAACAACCCTAGTACTTTTAAGAAAGTATCTAATTCTTTAATAAAAGCATTCAATTTGCCAAGATAAAAATTCCACATGGCAGGAAGACATGAAAGACAGATTTATTGTGCTTGACAGCTATGGAAATAAGTCAGATACATGTTTTCTGGGGTTAGTTGATGGCTCCCATGGTGTGACAGCTGCGGAAACAGTTGCAGCAGAGCTTCCACTTTTATTTCTTGACCAGCTAGCTCAAATGGATTCCTCCTACAGAAAGAGTAAAGATGAACAGCAAATTCTAGATTCTTTTGCCACAGTAATCAAGGCAGATTACAAGGAAAAAGAGAAAATTCTCTGATAAACCAGGCAATGACAAGACCAACAATACTAATACTTACGAATGGATTCACAAAGCATATGCCAAGTCTTTTTGGAGAATAGATAGACTTTTACGACTGGGAAGGAACGAGGTTTCCAAAGTTCGCTGGAGTGGCTGTTCAGCTGTTACCTGTTTGGTGGAGAGAATCCCCAGCAAAGAGAGATGGCACTGAGGAAGAAGAAAGAAAACATTTTGAAAACAACACACAGAGTCCATTAGCCAGGACAGCCAAAGGTGTTGCTGGGTTACTGCACATTGCCAATATAGGTAGGTACATTCTACACTAGGATTTTTTTTCTCTGTCCAATAAAAAGAGAAAAAATAAGATAGAGTTTTGTTGGCAGTAGATATGTGGAGATAAAAAGTAGCAATTGCTTTAATTTGACAATGTGAAGGAGACATGGTAAATTCCCTTGCAACTGATATTGGTATTAGGCAGTAAGTACTAAGCTTAATCTAATAATCACCTTCATTTCAGTTAAAGCAATAAAGTCAATTTACTAATGCAAAAGACATAGTTAAGAAACATTTCATAATATACAAGTGACCTCTGTAAGGGTAGCAAGGACAATTTTTTCATTTTTGTTTTTAAATCAAGAGGAGGTTTAAGGTGTTGTCAGTTTAGTTCAATCATAAAACTGATTTTAGATCTGATAAATCCCTTGTGTCAATGAAACATGCTTAAGATATTTTTTATTCATTTGTGTCATTGACAAGTGAAACCACATTTTGCTACCACCTGAATTATTAATTTCTGAAATAGGCATTGGTTATTTACTGTTGTTATGGAAGACCTATTCAGACCTGTTTCCTTATGAAAGAGAACCCTGCTTTGCCTTTCTACAGTGTAGAAAATCAGTTATTAATTACAATCAGAAACACTGATACATTCTTAATGCTTCTCCACCCAGCCCTGCTGCAGGAAACACTACACAAAGCTCTTGCAGTTCTTAGCAACTCCACTCATTACATCTTCCCACTTGGTGATTTTTGTTATCAATTAAGTTCTCTTGTGTATGTAAGACAGCTGTAGGACTACAAGCAAGATGCTTGCTTTCCCATAAAGGAGTACACAAGCAGAATTATATAAAAAAAGCTGTTGGGTGAATAGTTTCAAATGGATTTGTGTCTGCAGTTATATTCTCTCCAGTCTCTGCTTGAAGCACTGGCCCAGCACTGAGAGTTTTCTATCACTCTCCCTAGCATTAGTAAGGAGTGTGCTAACAGTGCAACTTTCCATCAACAGGGGCACTCTTTCATCCTCAGATGAGTGTATTTACAAAACTTGTAAGACTTCTTATTTCTTCATATGAAATTTGACTGAAATTAATCAAGAGGGTCAAAGATCAGCAGGGAAAGGGAAAAAAATCATTCAGGAGGCTTCATTTTTTTCAGGAGGCAAACCAATTTTGTCATAGTCCACATATGGAAAAAACTGATCCCAGATTTAAAAAAAAAAAAGTATTTTTGCTTAACAATATTATGCAATCCTCCACCAGTCTGAGGAACACTATAAACCGACTTGAACATGCACTGACACTGAACTAAGTAACTGTGCTCTGTCCCCCCACTGCTTCCTCTCCTCCGTTCTCCCGACACTTGTTGCTGTAGCCATGCTTCCTCTACCTCCAAACAAGCATTTGTGCAACTACCTGACCTTTACCATTACAGGTATCAAAACTGATAGTTTAGTGCTAGCTCAGATATTCTTTCAGGAGATGCCGTCACACCTTTAATGGAATACAGGAGTAACTCACATAAAGGTTGTAATCTCATCAGATGTATTTGTTTTTACTTTATTGGGGAAGAAACCCATTTTTATTACAATGAACTCAAGTAAGATGAAGGTAAGAAAATTTGGTAGAGAATTCACCCAACCTAAGTTTTCTGGTTCTAGTTACCTGCCTCCATTCTTCCCTCACAGATCAGGTTTTATGCTGGCTGCAATTAAAGATACTGTAAACTCGAGCTCTGCTAATGAGTTAAGGCTTGAAGTTGATCAGATACTTTAAGCCCTTTATGATTAAAGTCCACAGTTTTGAACCAGTGCTAAATACGCATTTATTTAATCTAATACACTTAATTTTCCACCAAATGTATCACATCAAAGAAAAATATTTGCACAAAATTCAGCTTCATTCTCCCCCCAGGAATGTGTTCTTACAGAAGATAGACATGTTCCTTCAGCACCAGGTAAGCAACTGAAGAAGATGGTCAGATACGCAGAGCAGGAGATGGTGGCATTGGCCAGCTTTTGTCTTCTTCATTTAGTCCCACACTGATAGGTCAGCTAGTTTTTGTCGATCCTTTTGCCCTGTCTCTGGTTTGCAGACAAGAGATGTGCATCCAAAAGTGACTAGATTTTACTCTTTCTTGCAGTCAAATAGTTCCACATGGGTTATATTATGCCTGTTGTTAGGCTTACAGATGGTGGTCTCACTTCGAGGTGATTTCAAAGGAGATTTTAGACAATCTTCTAGCTCTCCATGGAAATCAAAGGAAGAGGGAGCAAGCACAAGGATACATTCACGCAGCATAACTTAAGGCATCTACATTCTATAATCAATAAAAAAGGTCTGTCCTTCAGTTTGGTATTCTGAATCACCTTCTAGAGAACTCTGTCTTCACACAGGCTATACTTAGCTGTCTCCTACACTAGACAATGCCAATACTGCCCAAGAAATACAACTACTGTATAAGCAGTGTCTACTTATAAGCACTTTTGAGATCTGTGCCCTAGTCTATCCAGATGGTATTAAAAATATAATATAAATGAACACACTGCAGCCAGCTTAGTGTCTGGAAAGCTACCATCCCACTCAAGCTCCTTCTTTAAGTCATCGCTTTTGCCCTTATGCCAACACACAGGAGCAGACCAATCACCTCCTCTAACACAAAAAATGGGTCTTGTCCCAGCATAGCCATAGAGGATCTCAAACAATGCATCACTTTGTTTCAGAGCTGCTTTCCTTCATGCTCTGCATTCAAGTCTGACAAGACTAGTCACCTGCAGTGTTGCAAGTCACCTGCACAGCTGCAATTTCTAACACTTTTCATTCTCACTGTGCAGATTTCAAAAGTTTCCTACTAAAGGAAAGAAGTTACTCCTCAGCTTCTCATGACAACTGTGAGACGTCTTGCTCCCTTGGGTCCCTTAACTGAGGAAGAGATTTAAGGCATCATGTTAGTAAACTGTAAATTCTACACAATGTCCAAATTATTTTCAGGTACTAGAAATTTTATAGTGGTAAAAATGTGCTGAACCTGGAACTTCCAGGTCATTCAGCCATACTCTGAAAGCACACACTCTCTTAGGGAAGAAAAAAAAAAAAAGTATTTGAGAAAAATATGCACTCTTGCGTAAAAGCCAGTCAAGGTGCAACATTTCTATCAGACTGCACTTTAAGCTGAAGGAAATGTCACTTAAGACTCCTCATAAGAATTTAGTTGCAGTCAGAAGAGTAAGGTTCTAGAATAGTCTTCTGAATAATGGAAGGGGGAAAAACACCACAGAAAATTTGCTGTAAAATAGAACCAGATTCATTGACGGACATATTGTTGCCTGTGGCAGTAGATCATTGAACTATGACCTGTTTTTTTCCCAGTCCTTAGCAAAAGGCTGTTAGTCCTTAGCAAAAAGCAGTATCTTAAAAAGACAGTATGCCATAATTGAAAATATTATTTCAATTTTAGGTAATGCACGTGCATTCTTATGTAAAAATGGAAAGCGTCATCGCCTCTCAAAAGAGCACAGCACTTCCAATGTAAGCGAGAGAAAACGTGTACTTCAGAATGGTGGAAACATCAGCACTAATGAACCAGACGGATTAGTAGAGGGGTACCTGAGAACTACAAGAGGTCTTGGACATCATGGGGATCCAGTACTGAAGAGATCTGTTATACCTGTACCTCATACTGTATCTGTCCCAATCGATGACACTTGTCAGTTTCTTATTTTAGCTTCTAAGGGGCTCTGGGCGGTTTTGGATTACAATGAAGTACTTGCATTAACTCTAACAACATTCACCCGTTATTTGAGAATGTATGAATGTGTTCAACAAAACGGGACTTCTCCGTACAAGTGTCAGTATTTGATGCCCCTCACTGAAGACAACTTAAATGACTCAAAGGCTATTAATGATCTGCAAGATGGAAGAGAGATCCTGTATTCCAATAAAGACATTTTTCTCACTGACTCAAAAGGCAACCTGAAACAAAATAAGCCAAAATGTTCTAGGGGGACCTATGTGCAAAGTAAAGATGGAGTTCCTAAGGAAACCGATGACCAGAAAAATCAAGATGATCCAGAACTGACTCTTTTCAGTAACAATGAAGTAAATTCACAGAACAGAGAGATAAAACAGTCCGATTCTAGCACACGAGGTGGCTCTAAAGAGCTGAAATGGTTTGAGAACATAAAAGTTTATCCATGTAACAGCTTTCAGCCACAGTCACAGACTGCAGAGCGAGAGGAAACACACACTGACCCTTTCTGTGCAACAGGTCCAAGTCGCATCCATAAACAGCTGCAAGAGAATGTACTGGCAATAGCGTCTAAAGACATGGAAAGCTCCCAAAAGATACAAAAGCATGCCTATCTAGTGATGACTCAGGACCACAACTGACAGAAAAAGTGGACCCCGAGATATTTTGTGACAAACCTGCAAGTTACACCGATCAAGAACTGCTAAAGACTGTATCACCAGCGGGTTCTAAACCACCACCACCGTTTGAAGAGGACACAAAAACGTATCAGTCCAATTGCAAATCACAAACTGCAGGAAGAGGCACAGTCACCTCTGAGACACTCTACGATAATGCAGCAAGTTACATTAGTGAACAACTGGTAAAGGCTGCATTAGCTGCAGGTTCAAGAGATAACATAACTATTTTGATTGTACTTCTAAATGGATGTGATAAGATACCCAATTATCTCAACATTTAAAAATTTATCATAGGATAACTGGAGTGCAACAGTAAGCTTATATTTAGCTGTGTCATGAATCTACTTGTAATCATCTTAAACGCTGACCCATATATAAATCAGACATCTTGTCTGGAACTGTGCAAATGCAATAAAACCTTCTGAAACTCTCAGTAAGAAACAGTAATCAAAAATATTTTTTTAAACCACTTTATTCAAACCTGAGCACCTCAATATAAAACTAAACACTGGTGAACTGTCATTTTCCTTGCTAAACCCAGATTACTGCAAATTTAAAATCTGCACAAGTAAGTTTCTGCTATCAGTTCAACATTTAAATAGACTAATTCATCTCTTCTGACACACTTGGTAGATTTCATATAATGAAAATAACTAAAAGAATTAGTGCAATATACTGGACAGATCAAAATAAAACGTACTTTGGAAAACAAAGTTGCAAGTTCATTACTGACAGACAGCAGTACTCATGTTACAGATACAGGAGCATCATTTATTACTGTTCTAGCCATAAAGGAAGAACTTAGAACCCCCTTTGATTAGAGAGGAAAAAAGTTAGCTTTAAGTAACTGTACATTCTGTATACCTTTAAGCAACTCTTAAATATTACAGAAAGTATTAAACAAATGTAGACTACAATGCAGAGTACCTATTTACAGTACATTAATATCCAAATTTAAAATCAAGTTGGATGTACATAATCGTTAGTGCACTATTTTTTTCCTTAGGGGAAAAACATAAACTGTAATGGCCAGCAATGATAAAAACAAGAAAGAAGTCACAGACACCAAGTTTTTTGTGGTTTTACTTGAAGAGCTCTTACAGTTTGTAGAGAAAAAAAAATCCTAAGTTGTAAAGTTGAATTTACTGGTCTGTACCCTCTTAACAGATTAGAAATTAAGTTAAACTTGATTTATCACTAATTCCTTTAGATAACTAGCTGGGTTGATATAATTTACATACAGTGTACCAACTAAAACTCCACTTTCCTGCAAGCATAGGGTTCTTAAAATTGTTAATGCAAGTATTATTTGTAATTAAATTATTAAACTATGGAATGTATAACTAAACAGTAGATACCTGCAGAAACAACTGGTTGCATCAATACTGTGAATAAGTTTAAGTAATTTTTAGACCCTGTTTCTAAAAAGGTTTTAAAGCACAATTGAGAATTATGAAAAGTCCCAATTCTATTTATTACAACAGTAACCAGTATTGAGGCTACAGGAACTGGCCAATTAGGTCCATGGAAAGTAGTTCTTCTACACCCCTAATAAGTGATTTTTTGAAACCTTTCAACTGAAGGAAGTTTATTCCGCTTCCATCTCTCCTCTACTGCTGAAACGTTACAGCCAGTGGTGGATACATGCATGTTAAAATTTTAGGTAAAAAAAAAAAGCCACCTCTTTATCATGAACTTGACTATTATCGTAAGTCTCTTCGCTGTTTGGAAGCTGTACTGGGCCAGGTTAAGCACTCCAATTCCATGGTTATTAACAGTTAGGAAGCAGAAGAATATTGAGAACAGTTTAAAGCAATTGATGTTTTAGTTACTACAACATTGACTCTTGGGTGGTTGTGTGGGTTCAGTAAGGTCTACTCCTCTTCCTCTGGCAGAGTTGGCTCCTGCATTCTGTGGTTCATTCTTGGGCAATTTTTTTGCTATAAAGTCAACAAGAAATAAGAGTTAAAACTGACATTATACTAGGATTAAATCACCAGAGTACACAAACAGTCAACACTTTATTACTCTATAAGCATATCAATATAATCACTATAAAATTTGAGTTGATTCAGTGTGTTGGTAATAAAAAAGACAACTTCTCAATGATTAACTACCTTATCTATAATTTTCGAAAGTGAAATACATTAGTAATTTGAGCTATCTGCTATGCCAATAAATGATGGTTCTTGTAATAAATCCATTGACACAGAACAGGCTTTAAGATCAGGATGTTAGTGCTAAAAGACACAGAAAGATTAGAAAGGCACAAAACACAGACAGATATGGGTCAAACTACTGCCCAGCTATCTAGCCAGAATAAGTATTTGCATACAACACACAAAATGGCCCTCAGCACTAGATCAACACTCTCTTTTTCAAGCTGTCTCTTCTCTCCAGCTCTTACGAGTCAACTGACTGT
Organism: Strix uralensis; assembly: GCF_047716275.1. Classification (NCBI taxonomy): domain Eukaryota; kingdom Metazoa; phylum Chordata; class Aves; order Strigiformes; family Strigidae; genus Strix; species Strix uralensis. The sequence goes on from NC_133972.1 coordinate 30,870,593, forward strand.
GATAATTCTTTGTTGTCCTTTTAGCTCCAAGGTAACTCCTTGGTCCTGACATGAAAAATAAGGGTGACAAATGTTACTCTTCTGAGCAGTAGCTCCTCTTAGCAATTTTCTGATGGAGAGAAAGCTAAGTTCTACGTAAAATGACTTCCATGGGGCTGTCTTGCCCACGTTACCAGGACCCAACAACTATCGCTATTCTACAGTTTGGCTGCATGCTTCAACTCCAAAGTAATTATTTTGGTCAGCTTTTTAAACAACTTTTCCTCAAAGGAACAAAATGCAAGTATAAGTGCCAGAAAACCAGCAAAGTACACATCAACAAGATGTGTTGTGGTGCTAGATAATCTCATCTAGGCTCCCTTTCCCACAAAAGGTTGGACCAGAGATGATCTTTTGAGGTTTGCTCCAACTTGGGCTGTTCTATGATTCTGTAATAGAACTGCAGAGTTCACATGGTACTACACTGCTGAGACAGCACAAAGAGACAAAGCACCAGCAAAAAAATGCCTTTAGAGCACTGTCATTTTGGATTCTAGATACATTCTAGAACTGTAAATTGACATGAATTTTTTTAACTGGAAGTTCTGAACGAGCTCTAAATCAGTCAATTTACAACAGCTGTAGGTTGCATCCTTCAATTCTGTCCATGTTCTCATTTTTCATTTTCTCCCATTTTTGAAGATATTCACAAATGATCCGAAGAACTGCATCCATGTTGTGCAAAAGGCTATTCCAAGTTCCATGCAATACTTAGTTAGATCCTCATGAAGATTTCCTTTCAGGGTCCATTGCTGCAGAGATCTTGTTCTGATGCACTGACAAAGCTGAATTTCACCCATCGATGTAAAAGAATACTCACATGGACAACCAATGTTGCAGACAAAACCTCTGGGTACTAATTGGGCTTTGTTTTCTCAAATTTACTTTGTATGCTTCATCAAAATATGGAGAGGTAAGACTTCTTGTTGATACAAGAAATTACCAAAAAAATTACCAGATTTTAAGGATTAATTTTTTTTTAAACAAGATGCAAACCACACTTTTGAACAAATTAATTTTAAAATTTCATCAGAACAGCATAACCGAGCATTTCTGTATGATTAAATGCAGGCTTATCTTGAGCATTTGTGAGAAAAATACACTTTCCACTCATACAGATATGGTTCCCTCCCCAGTATTTATAGTTAATATAAAGCAAGTACTTGTTATAGTGTTGCTATAGTGATAATTAAATTTGCATCTGCTGGAACTTCGAACCACATCACAAATTACATTCTGCTTTACTGACTTGTAAAGCAGAAGACAAGAGCTCTTTAGAAACACTTAATTTTGATAGCAATGCTGGATTTCACAAAAAGAAGTAGAATAGAGAGGTCTCTAGTGCAAAATACAAAATAATTTAATAAGGTTATTTGACACTATACGTTACTATTCCCCAGTAGCAGAGCCACTACTATGGTTAAGGTGATTAATAAATAGGTTGGTGACCGACCTAAAAATACATGCTTTTTTCTCCATTTTTGAAATTTTATTAACAATGGATTATAATTTTGTACCTTAATGGAATTTACACAATTTCTTAATAACTTATACTTACTATTACATGTTAGCATCTTTACAAATCTCTAAGATTATGTTAGGGCTAGAAATATATTCGTAAGTTTACTTTTCACATGAAGTGTCCTTTACTTATACTTGGACACTGAATTTAATCACATATTGTCATCTTTGGCACAACTTTTGGATTTCAGAGAGCCGCATTTGGAATTCAAATAAAATTTTAACACAGAAGTGTATTTAGCAAATATTTCATTTAGACTAAAATGAACACTTGACTTTTTTTTTAAGCAAGTCCATTATCACTCCCATTCTGAAATGTTTCCAGCTTTCAGTTACCACTGTCTCATAAAAGGTACATTATTCCAGGTTCTGCACCTATCCAAGGCAGTGTGGAGTCTGCTACAAACAACATACCATCAAAAGGCACACATTTATACGCTTTTACTTATATTCTTACACTAATTTGATTAACAAATGCCAAGTACATCTTACAATTAAGAAAAGCTGTGTAAAGCTTTTTATGGTTACCCATACCACGGGAAAGGTGGGTGGTTTTTGTATATAACAACTAAAGCTTAACTTTGCTTGAAGCAGTAGAAGTTTTCATCACGGAATCAAAACAGGTACACGGAACTTGCTGACAGAATTCAAAAGTAACCCAGCTTAGCTATTTCAAGTTAATTCAAGTGTTTTGGTGCTTGACAGAAGACCTGTTCAACTGTACTTTAAGTAAGTTTATCTGACTTCTTCTGAGTATCAAAAAGGATCTGAAAGGGCTTACAGAAAATTCAGCGCCAGAAATAATTTAAATGAAAAACAAAGATCTTGGGTTATAAAGATTGTGATGGCGTATATCTCACGAAAACAATTCCCTTAAATACTCAGTCTGTTCATGAACTCACCAATTGCCATGAATATTTCATTTACGTTCATAGATGTTTTGGCAGACGTCTCCATGAACAATAAGCTGTTGTCATCTGCATAAGCCTGTGCTTCCTGAAAGTTAAAGTAAGATTGCATTACTTCATTATAGAAAAATAAAAAATAAAAATCACACAATCATTACACATTGTACTTTTATTGCTAATGAACAATTTCTATACCATTTTAAAAGAAAGAAAGTTTGTTGAAATACTCATGTGACTGAGTTATTCACCAGCTGTGAAGAAGTTACAATTCCATCAAGCAGTTAAACGTTTAGAAATGCAACCATAAAAATCCTTACTCATCGTAAAAATATCCATATGGAAAAATCTCAGGCAAAAAACTCAATAATAAATAAAAATATTTATTAAAAAGACAACCCTGATCCAGAACACTAGCTGTTGATAGCAAGGATGAGCTCCAGAAAGTGCCACCAAATGTCAGAGTCTATTATCACTCTGGAAAGAAGGCAGTTTGTGAACTATCTTGAATCTTTCAACCATTGAGGCTGATGAATCAGAATAGTTTCATTGTCCTGACAGAAATTCACAGTTATAAAACAAAAAGGCAATATTAAGTATCTTGCCACGTCATCTCTCTTTTCAGTCTGAATTTTGATCTGAAATATGTTGTTTATAAAAAGTTTCCTATTTTTGCCACTTCCTGTGCAATTCCTTAGCCAATTCAGCTGAGAATCCCCAGCTTCTTATGACTATGTAACTGCCTTTGCATTCAATAGGAAATCTGCAAAAAAGTCAAAACTACAGAATACCTATGATGAAAAAAATAATCTACAGCATTCTACATTCATTTAGGTGACATCCGCTATGGTCTAGGTATCTATATGTGAAATAGCACATCAACAAATACATAGAAATCTAAAATGTGCTTTGCAATGAGAAAGGATTGTCAAGCCTGCAAGGAGCCCATAAATCCCCATAAATAAAAAAATGAACATTTTAAAAATATTAAGATTGCAATTGTACAAAAAAGTACTAAAAGCAGTTCTACTTTGGTAAATTTGATTAAGTTTTTGACTACACACATGTATGAAGTTTTTGCTAATTTTCACACATTTTTCACAAAACACAATTTTTCACAAAACAAATGTCTTCTGTCACGCAGCTTTATGTTACAATTGACATGTAAGTATAAAGTTAGAAAACAGCATGGTTGAATTCTGGCAGGAAAATTCCTAACACACTGCTAACCTTTGTAGTCTGACTCCTATCATTACAAAAGGATTCATGACTATAAACAGTAGTATCTCACACAGTGACACCAAATACAAATTAAAAATGTTAGAAAATTAATGACTAATACAAGCTTAATTCAAATTCAATCAATCATGAATAGATCAGAACCATCTGCAGTAAGTTTTATTTGCTTTGGAAGCTATTTTCTGATCTTGAACATTGCTTCAACAGGACAGCCTAAGCAAGTTAAGCACATCAATCAGCTTTGCGTCATACAATAATCAAAATTCTCCTGCTGACAAGTCAGAGAGAATGGTTTGCACTGAGAGTTACTGCTATCTCACCCACTCAAACTCTAGTTTCTGGTAATTTCAGGTTGAAGACAGGAAGAGGTCACATCAAAGAACAGAAATTCAATTAGCCTTAAAGACATGCAAATAAATTAGTTATTCCTCAAAGTCATACTTAACTATTCAAAAAAGTCTATTGCTGCATAGCACTTGTAGAGAAATATATTTTTCAGTAGCATGTATAATTAGTCTCAGTTGACATTTATATTTAGATTATGACCTCTGTAACAACTAGCTATGCTATGTATATAAGCTCCTCCTAAGTTTATTTACTTTCTATTCCAACAAAATGCTATTTCTATAAACAGAAGTTAAGTACATACCTGGAAATCCACAGCTCTTTTGTTAGCTAGATCAGCTTTGTTTCCTGCTAAAGCTATTACAATGTTAGGACTTGCTTGTCGCTGAAGTTCTTTGACCCAATTTTTCGCTCTGGCAAAGGACTCCTGTTAATGATTGCAAAATGATGCAACTGAGTTTTACCATCCTTTTGTACTCACCTATTACCCCAATCTCTGTTATCTATACTTCAGGCAAAAGGCCAATGCAAGGCTGCTACCTTAGTCGAAAGGCATGCTCCAATTTGCCAACTGAGCTTTTAAAATGAAACATTCCTACCTGAATTCTCAAATGTGCTTAGCTGGGATAATGCTGAAAAAGTAAGTGAACATGGGAAGATCTTTATGTAAACAAGAGTAAGGAAAGAGAAGTGGTTAAGAGAGAAAATAGGAATTTTAATTTCTCCTCTAGAAGAATCAAGTTTATGAACAGCTGTACTGAAAGGGTCCCAAAACACTTTCTAATTACTGAGTACTGTTCATTATGGTACAGGGTTTCTGGGTTTTTTGAAGGTTTTGGGTTTTTTAAGTCTCATGTTACCAAATGCAAGTGAAGCTTATCTATCTGATTTAAGTTCAAATAAAAAGAAATCAAATAACCTTAGATTTTGGTCTCAATGGCTTGTGCTACCTTTCCAGTCATTACCTGTAACTTGCAATAATACAATAGTAAAACAATGTCTTCCACTATCTGAAATGAACTGCCACCAGCAATGTGGTGAGAGTAACAGCTCAATTCTGGTGAACTGATTTAAACGTGGGCTTGAAACACTTCTACAACAGAATTTGCTTTCCTTCTCTCTTTAATACAAAAAAAAAAATATATCCTAGAAACGGTCTTTTAGCAAGAAAAGTTTACAGACACAAGTTAACATTACATAGCCCAGTATGAAATGAGCAACCTGATCTAGTTGAAGATGTCCCTGCCCATAGCAGGGGGCTTGGACTAGCTGACCTTCAAAGGTCTCTTCCAACCCAAACCATTCTATGATTCTATGAAATGATGAATTGATTCACACAAGTCAGTGAGAAAAATTAAGGACTGCTAACTTTCAAATCCCACTTGTGCCTCCCTAATATAGTACTTACCTCATTTGTAATGTCGTATACCACTATAGCTGCTTGCGCTCCTCTGTAGTACATGGGTGCTAAACTGTGGTACCGCTCCTGCCCAGCTGTATCCCAAATTTCAAATTTTACTGTTGTATCGTCGAGACATACAGTCTGGGTTAGAAAAGCAGCTACAAAAGAGATAGAGGTGCTGAAACCAGAAGTCTGCTTATCTCTCTATATTCATATAAAATTATGTTCAGAGATGCAAATATGACTTCCTTAAACAATTCAAACCTATATTAAAATACAGCAGGTTTGAAGCAAGCACTAGCTGACAGACTGTAACTCTGAACAACACAGAACAGTTATTTAAACAATCAGTCTTTCCTCAAGTTAAAGACATAAGAAAGCAATAATTGGAAAGAATTCTTTTTTTGGTAATAGTCAATCTGAGTAACCACAAGCCTTAAGTGTTCTAGACATATTTCCTGCTTCAGCAGACTATACGGAGTACCAGTAAGAGCATCCCATCACGCTGTAATCCAACAGTTCAGATATTTACAGTTCTACACATTTACATTACTTGAATAGTATCTTAAAGCTTTGATTTTCAGCTTCTGACAACTCCACCTTAGCTAATGGTATGGAAGAAAGAACCACTTCTCAAGAACTCTTGTTCTTAAAGCTGACATCTTTGACTTTGCAAGTGAACTCAAGAATGAAATTCAGCAATATTCTGACAGCCTACAGTTTCAGGGAAACTTGCATCCATTGCCACTACAGCTGAATGCATTACCATAAATAATGGTCTCCTAATTACAGAAAACAGTAACTTATTTCAAGTCTTCAGCTACTCCAAGTAAAGATTTTCCATTCACATTAATGTACATATTAGAACTACGGGGGCGAGTACCCACACAACATACAAACCCATATTACAAAACTAAGCTACAATCTCAAGAATTTTGTGGGGGAAAAAAACCACTGAAAAGTAAGATTTCCTTCTACTGGATTATCTTAACCCTTTGAGTTTTAACTCAGTCATCCGTTCCACCATAGCTTTTGAAGTTTAAAAATAAGCACACAACTATTACAGTGGTCTGACAAGCTGTCTCAATTACCTGCTTTATAGTCACATTGTTTGCCCAGTTATAGTACATACACAGCAGAAAATGCAACGATTCTAAGAATTTAGATAAAAGTTTGCGCAATCCAGCATAAATGCTTGGAGTTGTTTTTCCAGTCATGACAGACATTTAGTGAAATATAGTGGACTAGCTTGTCCTTGTTCCTTCCACAAACAACGAAAAAAATTTAAAAATTTAAAGACTTTCTCCTTGATGAAATGCAAAGGGAAGCCCCCTACTTGGCTGAACTGGAGACTCATCACTAAGCATACTGACAGATTGTGGGCAATTTAAATTGAATGTCTGAAGAGGCACTGACCCATAACCCTTGCATACCTGGGATGTTAGCCTGTCCCACATACTCCAAGACATCATAGACTATGAATCATTCCAAAACTGCTGCAACTTTCAACTCATTACAGTAAACCAAAAGCAAGCCAATCTTGCTTTTATAAAGGACACTAACTACCGTACAGAAGCTGACTAGTTAAATGGTCAGTGTTCCTGCTTCAGGGGTATTAGCATCCATCACAGATGAAGAGGCAGGTTAGAGAAGGTAAAGGCTTTGATGTTCCAATGTTTAATCACCATAAATCTCTCTAAATGCTAAATATCCAAGCACTGGTAAAGCAGGCTCCTCTTGGTAGCTCCCTAAGCAGCCCAGAACCAAAATAAAGAGGAAAAAAACCATACGTCCTGCATCAGACCAAGGGCTTCCTCCTCAGAACCAGCTCAATATTATATTTCTCCAAGGCAGAGACAAGATGTTGAACAAGTAGAATCTGAAGTTCTTAGGGACTTTATTCTTTTCAACAGAAGAATGTATCTACACTCCATAAATGAAGGGAGGTACTCAGGAAGAGAATTAAAACAAGGGTTTTATCTATGACATCCTCTTGTTTTTGTTGAACATTTCAACCACAGTAAAATGCCAGTTAATTTCTGCAAACAAGGTAACTTTCTTCTGTCTTGCAAGGACATATTGAATTGGCAATTAATCAGTTGTGTTAATTATATGAAAGCCTATCATCCTTAACAGCCATACTTTTGTCTTAAGCAACTAACAGGCATTGCCACATTAGTCTGAAGTGGCAAAGTCTAGTTACCAAACACACCACCACCATCCAACATGTTTGCCTTTAACTGCACTCTCTTTCAGATGTTTTTATTCAGATTCACAATGCACATAAGCCTGTCTTTGTTAAAAGGCCCTATATACAAAGAAAATTATGCCTTAGGCAACTACAAACTACAGAATTAGACAGCTTTCTCTATAGAAAACTTTTTCTGAATCCTAACATTGCTACATTTAATATCTCTCAGCTGTATAATATGGCATTTCCTTGTTTCTATTTTATATAGAAGAGGCACAAGTTAATAGAGAGATTACACTAAACTCTATATATCTGAACTTGGACTGAAGCTCTTGTTTAACCTTTCTATAGATTTTAAACAGTGTAACAGGGTCTGGTTATCTCTAGTTATATCCAGACACTAAAACAAGAAAAAACAAAAAGGAGGTCAAATGAATTGGAGACCACTGAAACTGAACAATGAACTTCACTTAACTTTAAATGTTTTTTCCAACTAAAAACCACATTGATATTGGGAAGGTAATTCACTATAGATCTTCGAAAAAGCACTCCATGTTACCACATAGTTGTATGAGAATACAGAAGCCTTTCACACCAACACGTATCCTAAAGGCATTATAAAATGCACAATGCCAAAAGTGAGCATTAGTAAGACTGCTAAGGGAGAAAAAGGTGGTTCTATTTATGCTGACAGATATACAAAATAAATACATGTAACAGCTAGAAATACAGTAAAAAAATGATGCAATGAAATTCAGCTTTGCATTTTTTTGGAAAGCTTTATAGATTTTTTACACATCAGCAGTTGTTGAAATGTAAAGACACATATAGACCACTGAAAGGGCTTCACATAAATATTACCATGAAACAGACTGATTCACACAACCAGCAACATGTACTACTAGAGAATATTTATCAATCCATAAAATGCATATTTTGTTTAAAATCTGTATGCTGTTAGGTAGTTTTAGGATAAGTTTAAATTCATCCAAGGAGGAATACAGCTCAAAGCACAAACAGCTTCAACATACAATAGAACAGAAGAAATCTGCCAGGGAGGTGGGATCAAATCTGTTCACAGTTAAACAGATGATTTTTTTTTTTTTTTAAATTCTAGTAGCTAGCACCTGTTTTGTTTGAAGTCACAAAATGTAAAAACAGCACATTAAAAATCTGTGATTACTAACAAAGAAAGGTATATCCAGAAATGTAGCAAGTTCTACCAAATCAGAACTAAAGCCAGGATGCATAAATGACAACACAACCTTTTTGGAGGACGAAGGACTTTGTTTTCATAGCAACTAAATTCTTAATTCTTATTAAGCAGTTATTTCATGCGTTAAGCATACAGCACAATTAAAATAGCCACACATCCACCCAAAAAATGTAACATCCAGCCCAGTTTTCAAAACTGCACAGAGTTCAAGCACACATTTGCTTTCTCTACTTGACATTGATGTTTGCCAACTACAAATTTTAGCTTAGAAAGTTATAGTTCTCAGAGACATAGGGCTCAGCTTTGATCCTTGCTGTCAGTGACCCATTCTAGAAGTGCCACTACATTCAAGATTGTCAAGGACAATATAAACTCAATGTGAAACAAATTAACAGGATCATTTCCTTACCTCCAATTGTACTTTCTTGAAATTCATGAAACTGTCCTTTTACAAAACGAAGAACCAAACTTGATTTGCCAACTGCAGACTCTCCTAAAAGTACGAGTTTGAACTGGCAAATTTTATTTCCAGCATTTGGCCCATTGGGTCTTGTTGCTCCTCGATTAGCCATGCCCAAATTAGAAAGAAGTCCTTTGTTTCACTCTGTTGAAAGCAAGTTCCAGGATTCAGATCTCAGTGGTGTTTCTGCCAGTAACAACCTGTTTATGGAAAGACAGTGGGCGGTATTAGATTTATAAAACAAGTAAGAAAAATCTAATTCACGAATGCAACATGGATTACATATAACTTGTCCTAATATTTACCAAAGTCAATAGTCTGGAGTACAGCTACCATCACTGTTAACATGTCAACTATAGACAAAATCTCTGACAAATGAACCAGTTTTCTTCAACACCTAGTCTTCCCATTAAAGCTTCAAATTAGGACATTTAAATTCAATTATGTTTCTTCTTGCAAGACTTCAGTATCTTATTTCTTAACATATCAAGATTGAAATAAAACAACAGATTCAGACTTTCACATTACTGGTAAAATATAAAGTGACAAGAAATAATAATTTTCTTCCATAGTTTTGCTATTGCTAAGTAATATTCTGAAGTCAGCACCATTAAAGGATGCTAAAAAAAAATTGAGCAAATTGGGAAAACTCAATCACCACATCAAGTTCTTTGCAAGTAAACCTCATGAATTCACTTCTATCACATGTATCAAGTGCAATTTCCATAAATAAAAGTACAGAACTTGATGTACAAATCATGAATACATTCTCTAGTTAACAATTGTACTTTGAGAAGCAAAAATAAAGCCTTCCACATGTAGAAAAATGGATTGTCTTGACCAGTAAGAATTCTAGATCACTTTGAGCAAATCACCAGAGAACTATCATATGATGATAAATTGCTCTTTCCAATACTAACACGTTCTAGCAGATCAATATTCACAACAGAGATCTTTGTTAAGAACAAGTATGAGCATCGTATTCCTTACTCTACCTACTCTTCTTTCAAACTCCTTTAAAAAAAAAAATCACAGTATTATTCATGTGGACAAGGAAGCCTTTAGATTCTGGTGGTACCACTTCTAAGCCTAAGATTTACGCTTAGAGATTAAATCTTTTTGCAGGTAAGCATTGCTGTATGAAAGACTGGCACAATAATTTTCTGTATTCTGTTTCCTCCCAGTTCCCAAAACAAAACTCCAAGCAAGCCCACAGGAAATATACCCAAGTGATGGTTACTCAGCTCCCAGTGAGAAAAACATCTGCTTCTGTATTTCTGCTAAAAAAACCAAACAACCAAAACCCAGCCTATAACTTTGTCCAGTTGATTATTAATTGAATTGTGCATACTTTGTGGGTATACAGCTTTCCTAGAATCTAGAATGCAAGCAAGTTAGTTTAGAGCATATTTTCCTAAAGCACAAAATGGCTTTTATATATATATATATATATATTGCAAAAAGGTAAGCAAACCTACTACTTTCAAATGACTTCTTGCCTTTCTTCCTTATGGTAAAGCAACTACATTTTAAACCAAGCAGTAGTCTTTAGCCATCTTTCCATTTCAAACTACTTAGCACATGTATCAGGCACTTGAGCATTCCAGTTTGCTACACACCTAGCTCAGACACTAAGTCTTCCTTCTCCTTCCTAACTCTCCCTTTTGTAAAGTCAACACAAGTCCTGAAGAATCTTCTTTTCTGGAAAGTGCTTCTAGCACTCTAGCAGAACCCCATCCTCCACTGACATACCCCCTTATAAATTAATTTCTATGCAACAAGAAAGAAATCTTAGCATTATTTATTCACCAACCTAACAGTTGAAAAGGTGGTATTTTATTTCACTGTAAACAGAGCTTGCATACAGGTCTTAAAAAAATATTTTCAACATCTTAAACTCCTATTTGCTCATGTTGCTCCTTTTCCTGTATCTCTCAAAATAATTTAGCTTCTTCCAGGTAGGATATTCCAAGCCTGTATTCGTCCCTGTCTATCCCAAATTTGTGTCCTGTTTGACTATTATGATATCCTTAAATCAACAGATTTTTTTCCTAATTTCAGTTGCACAACATGATCTAATAAATATCAAATTTTAGATATATGTTCTTCCAAACACGTGAAAGAATGTTTCTGTGAAGCAAAAAAGCCCCTGCATATCCCACCACCATTGTTATTAAGTACTATGATAATTACAAACTAAAATTCTTACTCATTAAATTAATTATGGTTGAAAATTTCAGAATACAGGAATGGATCCAGTTATTTTAAAATACCAGACCTCTCATCCTTACACCATAAAACAGTTTATGCACAGCTGTTGTGTTAGTTCTCAGGCAAGACCCTACACGTGCTGCTGAAACTCTTCAGAAGTAGTGGAGCAATTTGGATAAAAATGGATCAGTGACAACAGTTAATCTCTCTCTAATTATAAGAGAGAAAGCAGCAAGGCATAGCCAAAATATACGTAGCTCGGAATACTGTTAGCCATTTGTTTATCTTTTCCTTTGGAAAAGTAATGAAGACAATTAAGTTATTTCTGTTTTAAAACTAAATACATCTGTTTGCTGTAGCATTCTAGTGTGTTTGGATAACCATGAAATAATTTAAAGCCCTTTAATCTTAATTCATCCCAAATTTTTCTAGACTCTGCAGCATTAATAAAGACGTAAGAGCTACATCCAATGACCATACAAGTTAGTACTCTTTGGAGGAAGTGACTTCTGGATGACACACAGCAAGGAGATCAACCCAATACACTGGTTACTCGCTATGACTACTATTTTGCTTGCTGTTTCCCATATGGAGAGCAGAAGGACGTATGATAGAAAAACAGACAAGACTGATAAAACTCGCATAATATCTATTTGTTTCAACTGGTCATTTATAGCTTTTAGTTATTCAGATTTGTATCACTTACAAAACAATAATTATTACCCCTTGCAAAACTCCTTCAGAACCCACCAAAGCTGAAACAGATTGTCAAGAAAAACACCTAATTCAATTTTTATAGATGCCCAAGCTACAGAAGCTGTAGTTATCAGAGAAATTGTAACAACCTTGTAACACCCCCCCTCAGAAATCATTCTAGACACTCAGATACCATGTACAAAAATAACCAGCTGTCAAGCTGGTAGAGATCACACTACAAGAGAGGTAGGCCATCAAGTCCAGGAAACATACTGCAAACATCATTCATTCACTAGTCACGTCAATATATGTAATAACTTAATAATAAACCTACTACAGTCATACCACCCACTTTTTAACAGCTCAGGGTAAAAAAAAAAAAAAGCAAGACTGAAAACCTGATAGAGCACATCTAGATGATTTTGATATATTAAAATTTACTAACACCTTCTGTAAGTGTATACAGAAATCAACATCTTTTGAAGTTTCAGATGATATTGGAACTGTTCAGTAAGTTCACAGCACAGTAGGATACAAACATGAAAAACAAGGAATAGATTTTCTTAATCTGAAGAGAAGCAATATTACAGTTTAACATAGACATTACAGAATGTTTCTGGCCTAGTCTTTCCACATTTGTGTCAAACATAGTGCCTCACAAGGATTTAAAAGTAGATTTCAGTGCTACAGACCCCATACATGCTCCAAGCCTCAGGTCACATTCATTCTCCAGTTCCTTAAGTCATCTGTAAAACACTGGCCTGGAGAACCATAAAAAAAGCACCACAGAAGAGAGGAAGACTACATTCAGTACCCTACACACACACACACACACTGCAAACTCAAGCCTTTTTTGACAAATCACTTTCAAGACAATTCTCAACACTTACTTCAAGGGCTTAGCAGCCATACCTATTTTTTACCCTTAGCTTTGGTGAAAATTTCCAGGAAAAGACCCACTAGTGTCTCTCCCTGCCATTTTTGTATGCTAAGCAAACTTTGTAATCAATATGTTTGGAACATATGAATAAAGAAAACCTTGAGAAGACATTTTAATTCATCTACACAAAAGCAAGCACATAACTGTTTGACTTGCAACTGATACGTATGAAAGTTATGTAGGGAAATTACTCATATAAAAATCTGACAAGGAAAATACTATAGAAGTTTCTTAGATGGATGGCTCCATATGGATAGAATGAGGGAAATTTTCTTACTTATATGGAGGTTAATATGAGAACTCCATCATATATTAAAAATTAAGGCCTATTTTGCAGTCTTGGGCACTACAAATACATAGGTCCTTCTGGTAAGTAGGAACTTTCACTCTTCTCATGAATCACCCCCAAAGGCACAGCAGCTTCATGCTGAAATGCCAGAACAACAAAGTTTGGAGCATATTATTAGGAAGTACCAGTTAATCCTACCAAGTAATTGACCAGATGCTGGGTATTCTCATTACTCTAGAAGAGAAATTTATATGCTTGTAGATAGTTTTTATTAATGAGTTGCATTTATGAAAGAGTCATAAGTATTTTAATAGATCACCACAGAAATTTTATTATGTTTGAGTCTGTGTAGAAAACACCAACAGTCCTAGCCAATATCTACAAACTCACACTTTAATGGCATAATTCAGTCATGTAAGCATTCAGACCAGTGCCTATTTTAAACTACAAGAAAGCTAATACAAAAGTATCAAAATAACAGTAGTGACAAAAGCCAGCCTACTGAAGAGATTAAGACAGCTAACATTGTTCCTACAACGAATGTGATTAAGCGCATTATCAAATACAAAGACCAAAACAAAAATCTGTGGTAATTTAAAACAGGAACATTCCACCACTTTTATATTTCAGAGCAAATGACAGTGTTTCTTACCATGAGCACACTTACTATTGTAGTAATTTCTAATAAACTTTTTCACACCTCACGAACAGAGACAGATCATACAATGCTAAGGTTGCAACCGTTACCTACTTTAAATTTGTTTATAGTGGACTACCTTAAATGCTTTAAAAAGCAGTATCTAAAAAGCCTTATTTATTAGACACTCCTACCAACCAAGTTTTTTGTTACTCCCTTCCAGGTTTGGCAGAATTAATGTGGCATCTTACTGCAGTGTTCAAGACAGGGATGCTTACAACTGTCAAAATGCCTGTCACATGTAAGCCAGTTTATACTGAAACATAATGAGACAGTAAGTTAAACAACTGATTCAAGAAAGTCACTGCAAAAAAATCACAGCCTTCTAATTAAAGATAATAACCATCTCATAAGCTCACATGAATGATGTATAGTAACAATTGCCTTCAGATAAACTTATTTATCATACAGGAAATGTAAGCAATGACTGCACTACCATTGTCTCTAGTCATCTCACTTCAGCCAACGTCTACCTTCTCCCTGACATTTATCACAGAATAACAATACACGCATGCAATCTAGCCTGCCTCCAACTCTGAAAGTCACAACCAAATTGGAAAAAACAAAGATGCCATGCTTTTCACTTGGTCTGAATGTTACATGGAAGCCACCGATTAATTTCAGCTGCTTAATCAGCTGTTCAACCTCTCTTTTCCATCCCCAGGCTCTGAAAGAGGCATAAGGTAGAAAAAAAAAAAACCAATCAAAAATGCTGAGTGAACAGCCTTTCACGGCCCTATTGTTTGGAAGATTTTGGTAGTTCTCAGACAATTCAGCTCTCCTCTAAAACATAAGAAGGCATAGGTTTGTTCCTCCACCATACTTTAGCTTTATGGCCAGTTCCAATTAAGTCTTAGGTAGAGCGTACCGAGTATACTAGGCCTGTCGTGATCCCCCGGATGGCGACGCGCTGAGTATTTTACTGCCCACCTTGTTCACCGTCTCTCCTCCAGTCGCAAGTGAAAGGGAAAGCGAGGGGCCCATCACCCAACCTCACCCTCCGTAGCTCACAAGCAACTCGAAGGAAAAAACCCTGCCCTTGTAGCTGGACCCAGACGGTGATAACTCACTGCAGGAGAGCCCGCACGCAGGGGAGGATCCCCAGCTCTCTCCTTCTCGCCGCAGTCCTCGGGCCCAGCCCCTCCAACCCCCGCCGCCGCCGCCGCCACCACCACCACCACCTCCCCTCCCCCGCGGCTCCCTTCCAGGCACAGGAATAAGGGGAAGTGGGAAAATCGGGGGCGCCATTTTGAGACGGGAAGGGAGAGACCAGCCTCTTCTTCCCGCGCGCCGCGCTGCCCACCTCGGTAGCCCGCAGCAGGGCCCACTGCTCCCGCAGGGCCCGCCGGCGGTGCCCGGGGAAGCGGCCGCCGGCAGGAGCCCGAACGACAGACACCCCCTCCCCCAACCCGGTCGCCGCCGGGGCCCCCCCGCCTCACCTGGCCTGGCCGCGGCGGCCGCGCGCGCGGGAGCGAGGGAGGGGGAAGAGGGGGAGCCGGGCGGCGGCGCAGCGACGTCCGTCCGTCGGTCGGTCAGTCGGTCCGTCCGGTGGGGCTGGCGGGTGAGCCCGGGCAGGGTGGGTGGGTGGGTGGAGGAGGGGAGGGGAGGGGAGGCGACTCCCTCGGCGGGGCGCGGGAGAGGGGTGGGGGCGAGGGGCGGGGGCGCAGCCGTGCCTCACCCAGCCCGCCGCCGACTTCCGCCGCCGCCGCCTCTGCCCCGACCAAAACACACACACAGGGACACACGTACTTCCGCCGCCGCCGCCACGTCACGGCCCGCACGCGGCATGCACTTCCGGTTCGCTCGCGCGTCACGTGACCCCCTTTCTTTCCCACCTTTTCCCTTCGTGTGCGTGTGTGTGTGTGGCCGTGTGTCCCCTCCCCTGGGGGGGGCGGACGTTACCATGCCAACGCGGAGAGGCGGGACACCCGGGCCCTGCGTCGCCGGCACCGAAGGGAGCATAAGCGCGACGCGGGGCCTGAGGGAGGGGTGTCCCCGTCCCCCCCTCCCCCTGCTTCCCTGCCTGTGCTTTGTAGCCGGGTAAGTCCCGAGGAGCGACCGGTCACTGCAGAGGTGGCCTGTCAGCAGCAGGGTGGGACCTTCGACCGTTTGATCCGCAGGGTGCCCCGTACCGCCTGCTGCTCCTCAGCGCCGAGCAGGAGCGTTCCTGGGAGCGACCAGGCATCTTCCGTGCGAGTCCTCTAGGGACTGCCGGCGCAGTGCGGCCTGCCGGGGCCGCTGAGGTGCCCGGGGCAGGAGCTGGGTATCACACAGACGGAAAAGTCCGGGCTTAATGCTTTAAAAGAACCAGTTTCTCAAGCTGTTAGTCAAATGAGTTCGAAGAAGGAACTACACAGGAAAATCTGAATTACAATCGGGAATTTACCTTACTTTTAAAAAAAGTGAACAACCACTGATAAAGCCTTAGAGATAGGCTTGTTATTGGGACACTGCTAAAACTTAAAGAGAACAGGTTGCTAACACAGAACAAGTCTTGATGGCTTAGTAGGTGGGTACAAGCAATCTGACTTAATACATGCAAATATTAAATACTACACCTTGCTATAGAGACTGTTGGGCATACATCACTGGTTTTCTGTATTACGGTTGTATTTTGTGAAGCCTTTGTAATACTGTGTGTCTTTTTTATCTTGATAACAGGAATAATGCTGAAAAATTTGAGGATAGTTCAGGAATGACATTTAATAATGGTTAAAAGACTAGAAAACTTGCCTCATGGTGGAAAATGCAAAGATCTGCTGACCTCGTAAGAGAGAAGGGTAAGGATCACTTGGTCGCAGACTGGGCTGTATAGGAAACAAAACTGGTAATAAGTGTATCTTCAGTCTAGCAGATTGAACAAGGTCTAGCAGTTGGCATCTGAAGGAAATAAAAACCAGAGCCGGTAAGACATTTAATAAGTTTTATCAGTAATGGTATTTAATCATTGGTACAATTTAATGAAGATTGTTTAGATACTCCCATCACTGGAAATACTGAAGATTTGATGTGCTGTCTCCTCAAAATATGCTTTGGGTCAACCACATGTATTTAATTGAAACAAAAACTAAGTTAGGAAAAGCCAGTGGCCAGTGTTACACTGGAGCTGAGGCTCCATTATGCCATTCATTCATAAAATATATGACTAGTGTTAGTTGTCCAGTCAGTCCTCTTGCCAGTGCAGGTTTATATTCTCCTGTTGTTGCTGCTACTTTAGGAATATGCTGAGAACAGAAAGAAAGGTATAATCAATCATGTCAGAGTCTTTCTTTTTTTTATCCATGCTTTAGTGCTGCTTTAGAAATACCTCACTACTTTTAAAATATTATAGCCGATAGCCTTGTAGAATGAGAGAGAAATCAACAAATCTCATATCTGTCTGCTTTTGTGTTTTCCTTTTTTTTTTTGTCTTTTTTTTTTTTTCCTTTCCTAGTATGGATATATCAGTATTTTAAAAATTACTGTAGTGAATGGAATAAAACCAGACTGTTCTTTTTCTTTTCTCCTTCTTCAGTTCTTTTCCATGTACTTTTCCACTGGTAGCAGATTGGTCTCAGGGTAATAATTTCACCATTCTGCTTTACTAATTAAAAGTTAATCACTTACATAAATGCTTTTTGTAAGGGCAGTATATAACTTAGAAAAAGTGAAAAGGACTTTGAGTTCACCAGTGATGTAGAATGCCAGACTAGCTCCAGAGAAACATGTTTGAAAGTATGCAAGTTTTCTGAGCTGTGAGTTTGCTGAAGCTTAAGGTGAAGACTGCCTTTTAGAATATTTGTCAGAGTTGCTCTTTAAATCAGGTAATCCTGCCCTAACGTCCTGTTTATTTGCCCTAACCCTCTGACTGGTGTCAGTGTGTTCAACTGAACTGCAGGATTTGCTGAGCAAAACATCAGAATCCTCATAGACAGATGTTTTGTGCGGTACACATTACGAGCATACATCCAACCAACCTGGCAGCTGCTCACTTGCTCACTCGCTCATTTCTCTGCAATGGGAGAGAGAATAGAATAGGAAGAACAAAAGCGAGAAAACTTGTGGGTCAAAATAAAGACAGTTTAATAGATGAAGGAAAGAGGAGGGTGGGAAAGGCCACATGAAGGAAATCACTCCCCACCTCCCACAAATAGGCCAATGTCCAACGAGTCTCCAGGCAGCAGCCATCTTGGAAGCCAGCTCCTTCTTCCTCTACCTCCAATTTTTATTGCTGAGCATGGTGATATGAAATATCCCTTTGATCAGTTAGGGTCAACTGTCCTGGCTGTATTCCCCTCCCAAGTTTCTTGCCCACCCCCAGTGCACCTCCTGGGTGGGGATGATGACAAAGATGAGAAAAAGAGAAAGCCTTGACCCTGTGCAAGCTCTGTTCAGCAGTAGCTGAAGTATTGCTGCGTTAACAACACTGTTTTAGTCACAAATTCAAACCATAGCACCACAGGCTGCTATGGAGACAATTAACTCCATCGTAGCCAGACCCAGGACATACACGAACAGTTTTGGATCAAAAAAATGAACATATTACACTGTGGGTCTTTAGAATTACTTGAACTTAAATTCATTTTAGAAATTAGATGCTCATGTCATACATGGCATTTCATGTTTCACTTAATCTACTCCAATAAAGAGCCACTGATGGAAGGTATGATCCTAGTCCATTTCCATTTCCAGCTGCAAGCTTACACCTCTTGCGTAAGTTGCGATAGCTTACAGCTGCAGAGTGAGTTGGATCAACCACTTACGTCATTCAAAAATTATTCACCAAAAGACAGTTTTGTAGTGGCTCAGCTGACTGAACCAACTCATCTGTGGCTGCAGGTTGACTAGATCTGGTGCAGGTGTGAGCAAAGGAGTTTTAATTCAGAAGACAAAGAGCCCAGAACTGCATGTTTCACAGTAAGCTTTGGTTAGGTGTAATGTGAAACCACATGCTCAGTTTACACAAGAAGAATGAGAGAAAATACGAAACGTAATGCAGCAATGTTCAGAAAAGAAGAACCGTAACATTCCACATGTAGGGATCAGATATTCTGTACTTCTAATATAAAGAAATACTTTCTAAAATCAGAGTAATCCTTCAGATTAGCAAATGTGTAATGAATAAAAAGGGGCCAAAAGTGATAAAGAATGTATTACTTTCACATGAGAGATTAGAGAATTTTTCTCTTCAGAATCCTTTGAGCAGACTGAAGATACATTGCAGTAGGCCATTTTGCTGAAACTGCTAGCATGAATGCAAGTCTCACATGCTTTTTGTCTGTTAAGTATATAGGCAGTCCACGTTTTGGGTTATGTGGTGGATGCACTCTGAGACTCAGCTCCTGCAACAGCAGAGCTACCATAGCGGTGTGCTGCTAGAAAGCGTGTTACGCATATGCGGAGCCTACTGGCTAACTAGCTCCCTGACCACAACACAGAGCTATAGTATGTCTCTCTTCCTTTGTGAAACTCCCCAGTTGTTCATAGCTGGTTGACGCTGACATATGGGGTCAGCAAACAGCAAAGATTCACTGTGAGTTTGTGAAAGGGAGGCAGGAGGGTGTGCAGCAGTGATCAAATGAGTGAGTTCCAGTTACTGTGTTTTGGGTTTGACAGGTCTGTGAATGTTAGGGGTGAAGATGTGTTTCTTCTGTTGTAGTCTGGACAAACAGCTGTTTAAGAAGAGCTCAGAAATCACCCAGATAGCCCTACCAGCGTTCATGTTTTCATATTTTATGTCATCTTGGGTCATACGTCAAATACCAAAAGTGAAACTGTGTTGGATGATGTTAACAAAAAAAATTATGTTAGTGGGTCATGTTTTCACCAGATGGATTTCTATCTATTTCAGCATTTCTCATTTAATAATATGCTCCGTTCAGTCTTTTTGTGTTTAAATCTGACTCTAGATGTGTAATAATAAATGGAGTTTGACTTTAGAGGACGTGCAGAATCTCTTCATTCTTGAACTTCCCAAATTTTTTTTAATATGACCATCTGGTATAATATCCTTTCTTCTGTCTGTCTTCTATCTCTGCTTGTGTACATTTTCTCTGTACATCCATTGGTTTGGTCATATCGTAGCATATAGAATGTGTGTGACACGTAGAAGGCAGTAACTTTCAATCCATAAATGAGTAAAAACCATGAAAGTAACAACAGCAAAGTGTATCAGCATGGCTAATGTCCTTCAAGAGTTTCACAAAATTTGCAGCATTTTACATCAAGTTCTCTGGCCTTGAGAGATCTTAAGAAATTTACAAACTTGGTGCTTTGACTGCCATCTATGCCAGCACCATAGTCAGAATGAGAACTGTGTTGCAGAACATGGTGTCTTTGTGCTTCATAAAAAAAGTAAAATGCAGGGTTTTAGGGAGTTTCCATTCCTCAATTTTAGATTGAACAAGACAGAAAAAGGTACTATATTGTGGGAATTGGATGTCAGTTAATAGTGGTAACTTTCAAATGACAAGTACTGTCAAGTAAAAAAGTACTCTTGTAGAAGGGAATATTTTGTTCAATTCTGTCCAAAATGGATTTCTCTAGAGATCTGGGTTTTTTTTAATATAGGAGATGACAATTTCATGCTGAAGTTAAGAAAGTTTTGATCTTCTTTTCTAAAATGGAGTTCAGGGGGGTTTTTCTTTTAATTCATCAGTTTATGTTTAAAATTTACAGATCCTTCTTAACCTACTCTTCCTGCACACTAGACTTTCAATCTAAGAAAGAATGAATATGACACCGATTCCTAAAATGAGCACAATTATATGGAGAAGGGGCAGCTCTTTCACTGGATACATCTGCGTCGAACTTTGAGTTCACATCTTGTATCTGCACTGTGGACTTAGGAAAACACCTAGAAAATAGAGGTAAGAAAACCCTAGCTTTTAGAACCCTTTCTCATATGGTGTATCCACCCATAGTGCTGAGAATGCACTTAGCCTGGTTTTTACCAGACTGAGTCCTATCTACCTCTAATGCAATTTATATGAAGTGAAAATCTTTCCAAATTAATCCACTACCATTTGAGTTTCATTTCTATAACTTCAAGATTCACATTTTAAAGAATAGTATTTTTTTTCTGATAGGGGGTGAAAATATGGGTGCAGTTTTTACAGCTTAACAGTAGAGGGTTTTTTATATAGGAGGTGAAAGAGATGTATTCTTCTCTACCTCTTTAGTAGCCAGTGTTCTACAGTATCCACTCTGCTTTAGTAATTTATGGTAGAAGCAGCTCCTGCAGATAAAAAATGTTTGCCTGCTTTTTCTGGCACCTGGATGCATCTCTTGTGGAAAGCAGCCAGACAGGCATCTCCCTCTTCCACAAAGAGGCTAACAAATGAGAGCATTTCTAAGAGCAGGTTTTTGGTCTGAGGGGGTTTAGGATCTGTTTCTAAGAGATGTGTGAAAGATAGCCAAGAGAAGCATGTATGTTAGTGGGCTTCAAACTGATTTATCAGGACCTGCAGTTCTGCTGGGAAGAAACAGGGGCAAAACAGAGAAGGTTGAGGACTTCTGGTCTACTTGTTTCTGCAATAGGCGTTCTTTTTATATGGCCATGTCCTATTTTTCTACCTTTGACACAACCCACTCCATCCGGGCTGAGTGGATTCTTTAAATTCGCAAGTGTGGCCACCTACTGGGGAAAAAAAAATATAAAAATAAATCAGAAATAACCGAATGTACAAAAATTGTAATACCTTGAGCACAGGTATATAGCCAGCTAGAAATACAACAAACGCAAGAATAAAAATTCAAGTCCCAGTTTCCTGTGCCCCACTATTACCATATAGTTTTTGTGATGCTATACTTTGCTCTTTCTCTGTATAAATAGTTCCCTCTTTTTCTGACAGTTTTATCCTGACCTAGTTACTCCTCTCAATCAGATCAAATTCATCCCTGATTTCTAACACCTGCAGTTTTTTTCAAATCACAATTTAGCCTTTAGTGGATAGAAATTGCACCTGACAAATGAACAGATCACAAGGCAAGATGTAGCTGATTTTATTTACTCTTTACTATTTACTATTTGCTATTTATTTACTAAACTACCAACAATTATTGCTTTATTTGGCAGGAGCGCTCTAAACTTTAAGTAACAACAAATATGATTGAAATATGAAATGAATGAACACGTTAAGAATTTACAGGAAGCTTCTTTAGTTCCCCCGTTGTAGATGTTTTGTATTAGCGGTGTGGTACAGCCACGTCTGCCGCAGGAAAACACACCTACTTTTGAAAAGACACCAGCATGGCAACAGCTAGATAATAGCTGACGATAACTTAATGTTACCTGAAGAAGGTTAAGATACTACGTTCATGCATGCTAGAAGCTAGCTGATCATAGTACTGACATGTACTCTGACATGCCTCTAACAGCCAGCTGGAGCAGGTTGTCAGGCACCCCTACTGCCCGGTGGCCTGGTCATCAGAGAGCAATCACTGCCTGAGCCTCCCATCTTCCATTTGTAGGAAAGGGTCCTGAGATTTCAGTTTTAATTTAGCTTCCTTCATTTTAAATCCTTATCAAACACATGTTAGAGTTGAGAACGAAATGGCAACAGCTGGTAATGTTTGTTAATTAATTACGGTTAAAGTCTGTATGTTTATCTAAAATTGGTTTTGCCATCATAGGACTATAGAGAATGGAGCAGGATGTGATTAAATTTAGATGTTTTGCTGGAAAGAAGGGGAGAGTTTACTACATATCACCTGAGAGTAGAAGTCTTTGTAAGACCTGAGGGGCTTTTAAACAGTGAAGCTTGTTCAGTCTTACCCACGCTGCTTTTCTGAAATAATCTGCATCTGTTTCTAAAACGCAAATACAGTGGTTTAGATATAGAATGTGTTGACTCATTTAAGATAAAAAGGAAGAGCATTCATGTGTCCTGATATATGGGTAGTGCTGACAGACTCCTCCCACCCACCTCTGTGCTGTTGTGTAGATGGGAGTTGCAGTTTTCTCTAGAGGAACAGTCTCAGTATAAAATATTAATATTTTTATACATGTGACAACATTTGTGAAAGGGGCTTTATTTTTTATTAGAAGAATGAATAAAGATTTAAAGTTTGATCAGACTTTTGACCGTGTATGACCTTCTTTCAGCCCAAAGAAGTCACAACCTGCCTGTCTGAAAGCTGGTGGATTTTCAAGGATTTTAATAATTGGTCTAGGAAACATACTACCTCTGCAGTTGGACTTTAATTATTTTCTTATAATTATTTTCTTAGATCATGACGGTTACAGAATAGCCTGAGTGGAGTTTGTTTCCTAGCTTTCTCCAGGGGGTGAGAGGGAGATGGCGGGCGGGCTGTGAGGGGGAGGCCGGTGGGTGCTGGGTGAGAGGGAGATGGCGGGAGGGCTGTGAGGGGGAGGCCGGTGGGTGCGATGGCGGGGGTACTGCGAGGGCGGCCGCGCCGCCCGCCCCGCACAAGCGCTCTCGTCGCTGCCTCCCGGGGGCGCGGTGGCGCCGGCTGCCGCCGTTACCCAGCGGCCGGGTTTGACGGCCGCCGCGGCCCCGTGCCGCCATGGCGGAGCAGCTGCGGCCCGTCTACAAGGGGAAGTTCACCGACAGGTTTCCCTAGCTGTCGGCCGTGAGTGCCTTCGCCGAAGGGGTCCCACCGTTACCGCACAGCCGCCCGCCCGCTTCCCGCGCCTTTCTGGGGCCGGGGTCTCGCCGTAGGCTGAGGGAAGAGGCTGAAGGAGGGGCAGTGTGGGGGGCGGGCACGCACGCCTCGCGGCGGTCCACCCGCTCTCACCCCAAAAATGCTTGTCGCTCCTTTTTTCCCCCCCTTTTATCAAAACGGGGACAATGAGACAACATCTCCTGCAAGGTGTCAGATCCCAATTTGACTAGTTGTGCTCATTAGTACAGTGGGTTTGGTTATGCCTTATTTTTTGATTATATCGTTTAGGCTGGAAAGTTGCTTCTCACTGGCGATACAGCTGCAAGTTGCCTGACTGAGGTTTTACCCCGGGTGAGTTGGTTTTTCAGATACTCCTTGTGAAACTTTTGTAATGACCTCCCATTAGTGATTGTACTTTGAGACAAGCCGTATAAAAAAAAAAAAAAAAAATCAGTGAAACCTTGGTAATTTTTTCCACATCCTTTCTCTTTAGAAACTACTATTTTTTTACATGTTAGTTTTTGTCACATGGGATAATAGAGAATAGCTGGTAGGATTGTAAAGTTCTTTTTCACTCTGCATGTTTTACAAAATTCACTATGCCTGCTTAGATGGGACTAAATAGAATTGGTTTAGACAATTTTTCTCTGGGAATACAATTATAGGGTTTATTATTAGGAATTATTATTACTTCCGATGGAGGTCCTTCTTTATCAAGGCTGCCCCTCAGAATTGTGCTTCCCACTAGCCCTTCCCCATGCCCCTGAAGAGTCAGAGGGTACTGAGACACAAACAGATCCCTTAAATAGCTCTTCCTTTAAATGGATAATAATAAAAAAAACCTGGTTGAAATAATTTCTGAAATTGCTTAACTGATGGTGGAATTAAGAATCAGGTTAAAGGTTTTTGAAGTTGATAGTGTAGCATCTACTTTTCATGAAGTATACATGAAGAAGCTGTTCCCCATCTTAAATATGGAACCGGATAGCTGAAACTTAGCAACTCTCTCATTACTTCTGTTGCTGGTTTGATAAAATTTAGGCTGGGCTATGTTGACCTTATGCACAGAATATCAGTATCCGCAGAAGCGTACACATGCGTTATAGCCCTAAAACATACAAATGTTTCATTTGTACCTTTGTGAAATCACACTGAAATGGCTGCAGTAGATTTTATTTTCATTAATATTTTGTGAATATCTGCTGTAAAATTGGTTTTGCTTTGCTTTATATATAGCCCATTACTCCAGCTATTGTGCGAAAGTTTCGAAATACAACAAATCCAGCTCCTGGTGTTGAAAGAATATTCTACGGCAGAGCAGACGGTCCTGACATTGCAGCTCACTTGACACATGGTATAGAGTCATGTTCTTCACTCAGTGTAAGCATCTGACTCATTTACTTTTGTGTAAGAATGGACCGCTTAAGAATGTCCTTAATAAGAGCAACTGGTTTCTTCATAGTCGGGGATAAAAATACATAGCTGAGTGATTTACACTGCAGCATTTCACCGCTGTTGTGGATTATCTGAATTGAGGTCAATTCATAGGATTTAATTAGCATGATTGAAATAGGAAAACACTTGAAGTTCACTGACTTTTATTTTACCAGTGACTTAACTTTTGCAGTGACTACTGAATTATTTATTTCATGTCAACATTTTAGTGAACAGTCTTCTACCCACAAATTTTGCTGCTTTCTTTACTGATTGTAGAGATAAAACCTGTTGAGCTTTTAGCAAGAGAACTGCTATCTGAGAACGTGCTTATAGTTCAGTCTAATTATTCCGTATTCTTTCTTACATTTGGGTTGAAATTGATTTTGTAAGCTAAAGAGTGATACTCTGGATATGTCAGACTATTTTGTGTATATTCTTCAGAAATTATTTTTGTAATCTGTAATCAATCAACTGAAGAGATCATTGGTGATTTTGTCACATAATTGTTAAAATATCTAAAAATAACAGTTGTGTTAGTAAAATACAATTTTATGGTGCATTTCATCAGCTGGGCTTGTAATTTAACAATTTTCAGTTTTACAAATGAAGAAGTTGAGGCAAAGAGGAGTTCAGGTTTCAAAAAGAAGTCTTCAGATTGAAACACCTAAGTCCTGATATTAGAGGATGTTGAGTAGGACATTTATTAGGCATATCCAAAATGAAAAGAAAGGTTCTTGGTGTCCCTTCTCAGAAGTTTTACACTGAATGGATTGATTTGTTTAGCCTGTACTGTCTGTTGAAGACTGTTTCAGTTTGCATTATCAATTAAATATTAACTGGAGAAAGAGTCGGAATCTTAGTGGGTTTGCTAAGTGTGGGTTTGGATCAATTGTATTTGCTACTACTGCTTTCAGGTCTTCTTTATATAACATTCAACAAGAATCTAAAAATAAACACTGTCTAGAGTGCCCATTACTTTGATGAAAACTCAGACATTTTGGGAAGATCACAATACCCTGTTTTGACATTTCTGAAACCTTTTTTTTGAGGTTTTTTTTCCCCCTTGAAGTTGACCTAATTTTACGAGTAACTTCTATTGACCCAAGCCCAGTGTGTACACAGAGAAAAAAATTTTGTCTAACTTTAGTGCTAAGCTTTGAAAAACCTGATGAAGTATTTCCTGTTGGTAGTTGTCTTAGCGTGCAATATTAGTGTATATCTTGAAATATTATCTTTTAATTCTGCATTGGCAGAATTGGGAATAGGTGTTTAGAGCATAGATAATCTTAACCGCTAGACAATAGATGTTTTTAAGCATAAGCACCAGGAGACTTCATTCCAAAGATGTTATGATTATAATCATTTTCACACTTAAGTTTTGGTCATATTACAATTTGACTATAGTTTCTAATACATGCTAAGAACAGAAAGGCCACAGTCTGAAATTTTATAAATTAACAAGTGGAAAAACTTGCATAAAAATAAAAAGCTCTGTCTCACGACATGTATTTTATTGAGCTGGAAATATAGCATTGATTATTAGTAGTCTTCTCTCAAACACAGTTTTGTTTTGCAACTTGGTATATAAAATGTCAGTGTAATCATATAAGATCTCATTAGAACACTTAGGATCAAATTTTTGTTCGCGTGTATGTTGAGGAGGTAGCCATAGTGATGTGTGAATGCTTAAATTTTGCTGCTTTTCTGTATCTTGTGGTGTTTGTGATGTCTTTAGGCAGCTTCATTGATAAATCCACTTCCTAAAACTGATTTTCAACAAAGAATACAAGACAAAGAAGAAGCAATCTACTTTAGTAATCGTCAAGCATCCTTGGGCAGATCACATGATCAATCTTGTATGTTACCTAAGGGCTTGGATATAATTAATACTACATTTGGAACAAAAGTCATCCAAGTTAGGAAAATTTAGCATTAAAACATTTATTTCACATACAGGATAATCTGCAATTTAGTATCCAGCACATATACTATGCTTCCAACAATTCCAGCTTAATAGAGAAGTTAAATTCTAGCAGTTATTGAAAGGCATAAAAACGTACTAGTATTTTTCAGTTACAATGAAGAAACAGCAACTGAGGACATTTGGTGACTAGTAGGGCTTTTGTCTCTGTTCTGGAGCTGTCGTAGATTTCCCTGGAGAACTGTTTAGATAGTTAACAATTTACCTTCCTATTCCTAACTATTCTAATAGGTCTAATAAAAGATATTATCTTGTCCTGTGAATCTTTCCTCCATAGATTGGAGAAAATCGCATATGTGTTGACCATGTAGCTTTCTTGCAACAGTTATGTACATCTCAGGTTCTGTGATTTTTATTTTTTTTTCCCCTCAGTCCCATGTCATTATGCTGTAAGATTCCTATGGAATGACTGGAAATGTGGTAAGAAGTATCATTCTTCCACACTATTAGCACCTTCGCTACAAGATGTTGTTTAAAATTAAGGACCAACCAAAGAAAACACCTATCCCCCTTACCTTCCCCAACCATATATTTATTCCATACTTGCCAGGTATACCAGCTGGAGAGATTATAAATCCACCAAAAACTTCTGAGGAAGTGGATAAAGAAGCCAGAGAAGGACATGATCTGTACATTGTGTCACACAATGATTATTATGTGGGTAAGTGTAAAGGCTGATAAGAAATGGCATTAAAAGTTCTAATATAAATAAAGGTAATAGTTTTTCTTTGTGTCTTCAATATTTTGTATGCTATTGTTTGAGATATAAACTATTATTTTTTATTACTGTATTAATATAATAGAAATTATTTTTGAAAGTAGTGATGTGAAAAAGCATATGCAACTGAGAGAGCATGACCTGTTTGTAGGACTGTAGATCACTTCATGGTGGGTGTATCGGTCAGTATAAGAACTTAATGAAGGAGTTGGAAGCCTGATTTCTTTTGGGTGCTATTTGAAAGGCAAAGTATTTCCAGGAAACTAGAAATGCACAGATGCCCTGGTTGCTTATTGAGTTTGGCATTGTCTATGCCACTGAGAGCAATCTCAGGCTTAAAGCCACAGACTGTGAGCCCAACCTATTCCAGTACTTTCACCTCTGGTTCCTTCCTTTTATCAGGATCCAAAAGGAATTTCAGGACAGCTAGACTTTCTGATGGAGCGCTCAGGATCAGGCTCTGGTTACGAGGAATTTCAGACTGCTAATTGGCTCTCAGGAATGCAGGTTCCTCAGCCTACAGGATCCTGCCTGTGAGTCTGTCCCACAGCCTCTGTCTCTGCCCTTCCACTGGGCTGTGCCTCCACTGCTTCAGCCTCAGGAAGCTGTACTTGTGTGAAGAGGTCTGCTCAGGGATGGTTACCCTTTATCTCATAGGTCAGTACAGGAACAGAGTGACAAATATCACTCTGAAACGCAGTACATGTATTACTTTTGCAGCCGCTTCTATTTTTCCCAGTCCCATCCTTTCCACTTAAGCTGAGAGGGTTACTACGTTGCTGCTCTATAAGACTAGTATTATAATAAAATTGCTCATTGTGCTAGTACCAGCAGTTTTGTAGGTGTAGGCCAAACACGTAAGAAACTGCAGTACAGGTACTTCAGTTGTAATAATGTAAATTTTATATGGAGGTAGTTAGGTAGAAGTGACATTTTAGTACTGTGTTCTCTCATGGAGAAATTACTACAAGTACTAATGGTATAAATTGGCCAAACTTGTAGTTTTTTTTCACCTCTTCCCCATCTTTCCTAGGTGTTTTAGTAGAGTTCTTCATTATCTGTTTCTGTCTCCTTTGCAACTTTCATCCTGTCATGGAGAGGTCATGGAGAGGCCAATCCAAAAACAGACAGACAGAAAAAAAAAAGTAACTGTGTGCCCCAGTTCTGAACAATAGCATAAAAATTCCATGCTGCCATACAGCCAGAGGAAACCCTTATTAGAAAGCACACAGTGAATAATATTTTTTGAAAGTTCTAATTGCCATTCCTGTCAAAAGGTGATTGAAAACAGCTTGAAGAAACAGAGTGGCAGTTTCTTCTGTGACAAGAAACATGTGTTTGCTCACTTAGAGTACTTATGTGATATTCTTGTATGTGAAACTTCATTTTATAGGCAAGACTTGATTAATAGAATCATGAACAAGTAGGGTAATACCTTGTTTACAGTGAAGTCAGTGACAAAATTTCCATTGAAGTCAACATAGCAAGAGTATATCTGAAAGTGCAGTACCTCAAAAACATTTTTTTCCTTTTAGCATTATTTTTTAATAAATAGTAAATTAATGGAACGCGTCTCTGCTCAGGTATGGACGTAATAAAGTGATTTGTTTGCGTGACCCTCACTACTTAGGCTGCCAGGTATTTTTTCATTAATTGTGTTGGGCATATCTTTAGTCAGACATAAAAAGACATCCAACTATTTTACCACTGAAGCAGTTTTTGCTTTTTATTTTGCCTTTTATCTTCACTTTTGACAATGGGATTATTCCTTGCTACTTACTAAACGTGGAGAATGCAAATTAGTTCTCTTTAATTGAACAGAATTGTTAATTAGTTATTTGCTTTTGTTTCTTCATTGTTTTGTCTTAAGAATGAAGATACTTAGTACATTTTTCTTCCTGAGGTGTTTTATACAGGTTGAAACACTTTTTCCACAGGGGAAACAATAAATAGGAAGTATGACTCACCAAACTTCAGCAAGTCTTTTGTTTATGGAGTAGAAACCCCTCATTTTAAAGATGGGCGAAGCATATCCAAATCCTTAAATTGGCTCTGTGATCTGCAATCGTAAGTTGCAATGAGTTAACTAGTTAATTAGTGGTGTGAGTTCTCAAGAAGATAATTTCACATCTCACAATCCCATCCTTAGCTATATTGAACTGAATAGAAAATGTAAGGACTAATTTTCAGAATAGTTTATCCAAATCAGTTCTACCATAGTATAACAGCACTTGGCATGTCTTTAGCATTACATAAAGACACCTTTGATTTTAAATAGCAAGATTTTTCAATTAACTAAATCTGTATTTGTCTTGCAGAGGAGTTGCTGTTTCCTTCTAACACACAATAATATTTTTAATATTATTGAAAAATTGTTGAATATTGTTAAACAAATATGTATGAGAATTATTTTCATAATTCGTAGGAAGAGAGCAGCAAAAATCTTATCAAAACGAAGTGATGATTTCAAAGAAAAATTTCAGCCTCAGCTTGGAAAAGTCCTTGATCCGTAAGTAAGCAAAGATACCTTCCAAGAGCAAAATTCACTTGCATTTGCAAAGTCTCTGATATCTTTTTCTGTCTTGGGTAAAAATTATAACTGTGTGCTCAGTGCTTCCACTACAGCATTCAATTACAGAAAGGGACTTTCTACTTGCCCTAATTAGGCTGATAAGTACACATGTTACTGATGAGGGCTGTATTGTGTCTATGTGGTGGTTTTAAATCTTATTGTTTAAATGGTCTGTATCTGAATTGATCGAGTTTGCACCAAGCAAATTACAAGCACACTGCAACAACTCATTGTTTATTTGTTGTCTTTTGCAGTTACGAAGGTTCAAAAGAACTGAAATGTCTCACCTATTATTTGGGGATTTGACTGTTTTTCTTACTCTGACACTATTTTTGATCATCTTTGTTACATCACCTCTATTCTCACCTTGTTATTTCCTTGGGAAAGCACATGGAACGAAGTTGTGTTATTATCTAGCAGCATGTATCAGTCTCAGTCAAATCATTACAATGCTTCATAAACCTCAGGTGATCTGGAACAGCTTTTTAATTTTACAAAGCAGTGCTTATGAAGGGCTGCAGTAGTCCTGAGGTACAGTGTGGTCAGGATCCAGCTGTGCTATACATCTGTGGTTCCTGAATGTATACAAAAACTGTCTTTGTGGCTGCTCTAGATTTCTGCAAAACAATATCTGAAGACGTTATTGACTTTGGTATCAAAATTTAATTTTAAGCTCAAGATCACAGGCTTTAGTGACTGGAGATCTATGCCTGTAGTACCTGTGAGGAATGAACACAAATGTGAGCCAGCTTCTCCTTTCCTCTTCACTGTGTTCTGCCTTACTTTTAAGTAGACCTGGAGTGTGAGCAACATGGGGCAGTATGATCAGTCAGGAAATAGGGGTTGCAGTGCAAGCTCAAACCATGCACTAATATTAAAAGACAGATACAAGCAAACTTAATTTTATTTAGTGAATTTTACACCATCCACATCCAGTGTGTAATATGAAAATGATAAAAGATGAAATGATAAAAAGTAGTTTTTAGATTACACTGCTTCCATCTCTGTCTGGGTTGTTTGTTTGTTTGTTTTGTATTTTAGAACAAAGCACTGATTCTCCTTTCAATTTTGATCACAGAATCATAGAATGGTTTGGGTTGGAAGGGACCTTAAAGATCACCTAGTTCCAACCCCCCTGCCATGGGCAGGGACACCTTCCAGTAGACCAGGTTGCTCAAAGCCCCGTCCAACCTGGCCTGGAACACTGCCAGGGAGGGGAAAGCCACAGCTCCTCTGGGCAACCTGTTCCAGTGTCTCACACCCTCACAGGTAAGAATTTCTTCCTTATATCTCATCTCAATCTACCCTTTTTCAGTTTAAAACTGTTACCCCTCATCCTATCACGACACTCCCTGATACAGGGTCCCTCCCCATCTTTCCTGTAGCTCCCTTTAAGTACTGGAAGGCCGCTATAAGGTCTCCTTCTCTTCTCCAGGCTGAACAACCCCAAGTCTCTCAGCCTGTCCTCATAGGGAAGATGCTCCAGCCCCCGATCATCTTTGTGGCCTCCTCTGGATCTGCTCAAGCAGGTCCATGTCCTCCTTCTGTTGGGGGCCCCAGAGCTGGACAGAGCACTGCAGGTGGGGTTTCACGAGAGCAGAGTAGAGGGGTAGAATCCCCTCCCTTGACCTGCTGGCCACACTTCTCTTGATGCAGCCCAGGATACTGTTGGCTTTCTGAGCTGCGAGCACACATTGCTGGCTCATAGTCAGTTTTCCATCCACTAATACTCCCAAGCCCTTCTCCGCAGGGCTGCTCTCAACCCACTCATCTCCCAGCCTGTATTTGTGCTTGGGATTGCCCCGACCCATGTACAGGACCTTGCACTTGGCCTTGTTGAAGTTCATGAGGTTTGCATGGTCCCACCTCTCCAGCCTGTCCAGGTCCCTCTGGATGGCACATCCCTTCCCTCTAGCATGTTGACCGCACCACACAGCTTGGTGTCATCGGCAAACTTGCTGAGAGTGCCCTCAATCCCACTGTCCGTGTCACCAACAAAGATGTTAAACAGCGCCGGTCCCAGTGCCGACCCCTGAGGAACGCCACTCGTCACTGCTCTCCACTTGAACATCAAGCTGTTGACCACAACTCTTTGAGTGCGACCATCCAGCCAATTCCTTATCCACTGAGTGGTCCATCCGTCAAATCCATGTCTCTCCAGTTTAGAGACAAAGATGTTGTGTGGGACAGTGTCAAATGCTTTGCAGAAGTCCAGGTAGATGATGTCAGTTGCTCTTCCCTTATTCACCCTTATCCCTTATTCCCTATTGTAGCATTCTGCAACCCCAGCATAGAAGGCCACCAGATTTGTCAGGCACGGTTTGGCCTTAGTGAAGCCGTGTGGGCTGTCACCCATCATTTCCTTATTTTCCATGTGCCCTAGCAGAGTTTCCAGGAGGATCCACTCCATGATCTTGCTGGGCACAGAGGTGAGACTGACTGGCCTGTAGTTCCCTGGGTCTTCCTGTTTTCCCTTTTTAAAAATGGGGATTATGTTTCCTCTTTTCCAGTCATGGGAACTTCACCAGACTTCCACGACTTCTCAAATATGATGGATAGTGGCTTGGCCACTTCGTCCACCAGTTCCCTCAGGACCTGCGGATGCATCTCTTCAGGTCCCATGGTCTTGTGCACCTTCAGGTTCCTTAGATGGTCTCAAACCTGATCTTCTCCTACAGTGGGCAGTTCTTCATTCTCCCAGTCCCCACCTTTGCCTTCTGCTACTTGGGCTGTATGGCTGGAGCCCTTACTGGTGAAGACTGAGGCAAAAAAGTCATAAGAGTACCTCAGCCTTCTCCATATACCGTAACCAGGTCTCCTGTTTCCTTCTGGAGAGGGCCTACATTTTCCTGACTCTTCCTTTTATCACCAACATACCTGCAGAAGCTTTTCTTGTTGCCCTTGACATCCCTGGCCAGATTTAATTCTGTCAGGGCTTTGGCCTTCCTGACCTGATCCCCAGCTGCTTGGATAGTTTCTCTGTATTCCTCCCAGGGTATCTGTCCTTGTTTCTACCCTCTGTAGGCTTCATTTTTATGTTTGAGCTTATCCAGTGTAAGGAACTGAAGGAATTAATGCCTCAAACATTCATCGACACAGAAAACCTCAAGGACAAGCTGTGGCCTTTGTGATTAGTCTAAGGAATGTCACCCAAGGAAGTGCGGAGTGTATGGAAGGATGCACGTCCCCGCTCCCTTGTGGTTGTATTGCCAAATTCCTTAGATCAACCTCAAAGTGGGGATCATTGGCTCCATTGTGCAAGTGTGATATGATTCAGGCCTTGCTAATCACTGGCTCCCCAGTAGGCACCAGAAACCAGATGATTGCTCAAGAAGCATAAAGTCAGCAAAAATCTGTGGGAACTGGGGAAGAAGTAAAGGCAGCAGGGGGAGCACAACCACCGACTTAATTGGACACAGGGGTTGATGCTCCCCATTGCCGCTCAATGCACGCGCAGAACCCATGCTCCACCTTTTTCCTCGTCTTTCATGGAAATGAGTTTGCGGAATACCTGCCTCTCCTCATCTAGTATGCTAATCAGCTGATAAGATGAACTTAGAAGGCAACAGAGAACTTTGCTGTGTGTGCACCCACCACTCAAGATTACCAGACCTGAGACAATGCTGGAACCTGGGGTGATCCATATTTCTGTGACTCTTTCTCTTCTTTCTTTTCCTTTCCTTTCTTTTCTTTCTTATAGATTTATAAGAGACCACATTGCTTATTATCCTTTTCCAAGTTTAAGCCATTTCTACTGCAAGTAAAACATTTTAACTGGTTGTCTGGTGTTATTTCACCTTAATTTAACCCGAGGGGATCACAGAACCTTTGTGACTCTCTGGGCCTCCAGTCCAGGTCGTAACATCCAGGAGCTCCTTGTTCATCCATGCAGGCCACCTGGCATTTTTACCTGACTTCCTCTTTGTCAGGATGCATCGCTCCGGAGCTTTATCCCACGGTACTCTGCCAAGCAGATCCCTGAAGTCGCCAAAGTCTGCTCTCCTGATGTCCAGGGCAGTGAGCTTGCTGTGTGCCCTCCTTGCTGCCCTAAGGATCTTGAACTCCACCATTTCATGGTCACTGAAGCTAAGGCTGTGCTTCAGTTTCACACTTGATGGAAATTTCTGATTCATGTAACAGTTGTAATTATTAAACATAGCAATAAAATGAACATTGCATCTTTTTCAAATTAAGAAATAAACAGTTCTTTAATGTTACCAACAGCATCTTAATTTTCTGGTAAGTAAAGCTGGGACAGTTTTTCCAGATGGATATTGGCTTGGTTGCTGGTTTTGGTAGACACAAAATTGCATGTTAAAAAGCAGAGGTGTGATTCAATTTTTCCACTTTAGCCAAAAGTAGTTTATTTGGAGACATTATTTCAGTTGGAGATCTGGTTTGTCCTAAACGTTCCTATTATTTGACTAGTATGTTATAAGGACTTTTTTCACTCATTTCTGACATTGTCTTAGAAAAAAACTTATTTTAGCATAGAATGTTTTTCCTAATGAGTATAAGTGTTCAAAAAGTTAATGTTTACATTTAGTTGTGTTCTATTACAAACAGCAAATGTTCTGAACAGGTTTATAAAGGAATGCTTTTCTGCAGTGGCAACTTTGAAGCAAAGTACTTATAAATTTCAGGTGAACTATGTGTATCGTCCCAAATCATATAACAGATTATTACTTTTTTTTTAAATATAATAATACGGGATTTATTTTGGCTGTTAATAAACTATTTGACAATTAACAAAGAAATGTGCTTATTGACAGTATAGCAGAAACTATGAATGTTCCCCCAGGACGTGCATTTGGAATGTTACTCCATCGAGATGAATATGATAAGTTGAGGGGCAGAATAAAATCTTATCTTCTTTCTGAAACTATGCTGAATTAATTACTGTGGGTTGTGTAGTATATAATTTTCCTAAAATCTTAAAGGCAAGGTGCAAAAATTTAACACTGACAGTAAATTTTTGGAGGGAAAAGTTGAGAAGAATTGAAGTTGCTAGTGGGGAAAAAAAATGTCAGAAATAAAGAAACTTTAGGTTTCGGATGATGTTTTTTTTGTTTTGGTTTTGTTTTGGTTTTTAAGCCTCTGTATCTGAATGCGAGCAAAACAGGAAACAGCAGAAAACTCATATTGAGATCTAAGTGACAATTTTTAAATGGCTATTTAAATCAATTCTGTGTCTTTCCTCTTGATTTTTCCAGCACTTCTGTAAAAAGAGTAAAAATAACAAGCAATAAGAATAATAAGTTTGGAAGGTAGCAGGGAGAAAGAAAACAATGAAAATAAAAAATTATTAATTTTCATTATGACAATATTAAAAGCTAGTTAATTCAAATAGTAAATATTGGGATTGATGGTGTTTTAACATTATGTTTAATAACTAGGGAATACAGTGAGTAGTTTAGCAGCAAAAAATGTAAGTGGCTCAAAGTTACTAAGAGTTACTACCAGAGAAGGCTTGTTCAAATTCTGCATAAGCTTTTATACATGCTTTACTATGTTCTGTAATAAATATTTTAAATGTGTAGGTATGCTTGTCCTATAAGGAACAGCAGAAGGAACTGAACAAAAAAATTATTAACAAGTAGAAATAATGCATGTACATTGCTGCTAGAAGGGGATTAGGTGAGTTACTCCTATTTGTTATTGGACACTGAATTAACTTCTTGCAGTCTAGAAAGTGACCTTGCTGTCTTGGGGACTTTTGATATTAACTGCATGTGAGTAGAGAAATCATCATATGGACCATTTGATCTTTTAATGAAATGGCCATATCAGATATTCATTAGTGCTGAAAATCAGCATCCTGAAACTGAAATTCTCCTTTTCCTTAAGACTGTAAACAATTTTTTTTTAAATGTCTATTTTCTATATATGCATAACTAATTGAGGATGTGTTTATTTTTATAGGAATTGGTGATCTTCTTCAGTGCCATGTTCCATGTGAGTTCCTCCATGGTAAAGACAGAGAGAGAGCTGTCTTGACGGCAGTTCGGCAAAGTTTGAAGAAAGCTAACTATGAGAATTTTGACATATTACGAGAAGCATTCAGGCATTATGATAAGGTTAGTGCTTTGAAAAACTATAGATGTAAAGGAATGTGTGACATCAGCACTCCTGTGCTGTGGAGACACAGACATGAAGAAACAAGCATAGCAAGGCAAATATAGATGAAGACTATAAAGACAAGGTAAATTCATAGTTATTGCATGTTTAATCTACTGTGATGTGCTATGGAATTAAACACAACCGTAGCTGGAGCCTTTCACAACAGTATTTTAAATATCCAAGTTACAGTGAGCAAGGGACATACATGTGAGCAGGAATAATCCTAGCATTTTTTGCTCTTGAAAATTTGGTAGTTCTTCTTAAAAGAAATACAGTTGAAAGGATTATGTTCATATTTTCTTCCAAGCTGTATTTTTGACTGAGTCACCAAGCATCAGAAGTTCAGATCTTTTCTTCTCTTTGGAAGAAAAATGATAATTGACATTTCATATATAACATCAATTGTAATGTATACAGAATGATTGATGCCTTACTCTCAAAAGAAATCTTGTCTTTGCCTCAACATTTGTGATTAGGTTGTTATCTTGTCACAATACCCTGTCACACTCTTTTAGTCTCAAATCACTGTATTATTTAAGTTGAAAATTATTTATTGACACTTTTATATTCAGATTTCAAATTTCTAAATTATTTAGGGTTTCTTTTTTTACTCAGCAATGTTACTCGTCTGAAATGGTGTGCTTGGTGCTATATATATATATAAAATTATATACATACGTGAAAACATAAACACATCCGTGTATGTGTTCCTTTTTGGTGGAACCTTTTTATAACGGCTGTTATAACAACTGTTTTCTTTTATTTATAATAGAATGGTGATGGAAATAGACAAGGACAACCTACGAAAGTCCTGTATTCAGCTTAATCTGAATCTAGATGATGAGCTCCTGGATTCCTTATTTGACTGTTGTGATTTGGATAAAGATGGTCTGATTAATTATCTGGAGTTTACAAACTTTCTGAACTGGAAAGACAAAATGGCTGTTAAAGAGTTTGAAGAAAAAATAATTACAAAAGGTAGATGACTTAATATTGGGAAATTGTGGATGTGATCTTATTCTTACAACAGCTATTGAAAGCTATTGGAAACTTTCAATATGAAAACAAGATGATCTTGTTCTGCTGTTGTAGACTAGGTGCTCCTTTAGAAGGGTAGGATTTAGAGAGTGCATTTAGTCCTTGCCTACCACCAGCAGAGCCTCAGATAGAAATGTATTTCAGAACCCTGGAGTCTGTTGCATATTGAGAATGTCCCATAAATCAAGAGAAAGTAAAAAACCTCTTAGAATCATTACCAGAAATGCCGATTAATTATGTTACTTACTTTATAGTTTTTCAAGGATTCAAGCAATGTCTTTTACCTCTTAGTCTATATTGTGCTGATAATAAACCTTGGCTGTACCATAACTTTTGTTTATAGGGAAAAAACTAGATGTTCCTCTTCTGCCCGAAGACACAAAGATAATGATGAGCCACTGCTGAAGCAGGAAGATATTCTGTTAAAAGAACCGGGAAGCTCAGAAAAGACAGCAGAAATGCTTACAAGATCAACAGATCATGTATTTGCAAATTATCAAACAACTTCTTCTCAGTACAATGCTGTAGTAGGTGGTCTCCCAACAACCTGTAAGTACAGTGGACTGTACTCACTTCTGAGCATTATTTAAGACAGAATCAGGAACAAGTTTTAAAATATTGCTACAGGTTCTATTAATGTACAATAGTGAATTAATTTATCTAAACTAAGTTTGTTTAGGACCATGGCTTGGAAGCTGGCATGGCTTGGATGTTTGGCATGGTTAATCCATTCAAAATGCGAAGGTTAATCTAGATGTCTTTGAGAAATTATGCTGATAATTTTAAGAGAACAGTGTTGTCTTGGAATCACTTAAAATGTTTTCAGCTGGAAGTACTGGATAAGTAGAATATGACTGCAAGATTTCCTGTTGCAGTGCTTCATGATGTAGCTCAATCTAGGAATTCTAAAAATATGAAAAAAAGAGATGAGGAAGAAAATTATATAACTTGTTATTGAACCTATGTGAGATGAAGCATCAAATTTGTTCTTACTTCATACAAAATGTTTTATCCTCCCTGGTGCTATCTTTACATACAGGCTTTTCCATGCTACCTCTTGATTGATTTCCATAGGTTATCCAGTGTGTGGTGTTCCAACTATTCGTTCAGCTATTCCTGCTTCTCGAATTCGCCGCATCAGTGACAGAACTAACTATGGTGATGAGGCCAGTGCTTATGCAGTATTGTTCCCTTCTGTCTTCAGTCGGAAGGGAGTGTATGAAAGAGACTTTTTAAAAACAAGACCAAAGACAGAGGTATAGTGCATTTCTTCAGAATATTCTTCCAAGGTAAATGTACCTCTAGCCATGTGGGAGTGGAAAGTCATATTATCAGATAAACAGATTGTAAAATTCATTGTTGCAACATTACTGTCTTTACATCCATTCAACTATCTGAAAAATATGTACTCTTCACATTCAAAATTATTCATAAATGTGGTAGATAATAATTTTACTGAGATCCACCTTCAATAAGTAATATAAGGAAGTACATCAGGTTGTTGCTGCTCACGTGCTCAAATGCTGTGTCGAACAAGGGTTTGTAATTAGTCTAGGGCTCAAGAGTCTATGACACATCATTTCTGCAATGTGAGAAGAGCAGATAAAGCAGTTGTGAAATTTCCATCCTTGCACATAGTCAAATTTCTGAGGAAGGGCTCAAGCAGCGAGCAACATGCTTTAATGGTAAAGTTAGCCCTGCTTTGATTATGTGGTTGGATGGATGATCTCCGGAGATCTCTTCCAACCTGTTATTCTATGAGTAGATGCTGTTAAAAGCCCCACAAGAAGATTTTTACAGGTGTGTAAAACTAGTTTCTATTACAGAGGAAGGTTCAGTGGAAAACTTTATCCTAGGTGTCTCTCTTCAAACAACCTTGCCGATTTTGCTAATGGCAAATTCAGCAAACTGCTTGAATATACTTCTTAAGTGCTCTTCTGAGTCATGGTCGTAGGCTCAGATCTACAAAGGGCTTATACAGTGATAGAGGATATAGGGAGTCACTCACCAATGCTGTGCCATCTCATCTGTCTGAAGAGAAAGGTAGGATGTGAGACTGTAGGGATTTCTTGGGGACTTTTCTATCTGATATGTCTGGGGGCTGCTACCACTCTGTTACAGCCCAGAGTTCCTCCCACAAAACAACTTTGTTTCTTCTTCAGTATTATTTACTCTTTTGCTTCTACGTTTATATGCATTTTCTAGTGAAAAAATACTAAGGTAACTTCATTACCTGAAATACAATTTATGAGACAATTGTAACAAAACATGAAATTCCAATCTAAAATCAGAAAAGAAGCCTTGACAACCTCTCCCTCTCTACTAGTCATTATATTAAATATTCAGTCAAATTTGAAAGTGGATCTGGAACTTGAGCGCTGGGGATGTAAAAGGTGTGGTGTCATGTTCTATCCATATTCATAAAATGGCTTGTCAGAATGTTGTGTACGTGAGCACTTACCATTTTATAATCTAGCTCTGAAGCAGGAAATCCATGCATGCAGAATATAGCTAACAGTAAATAGAATTCATGCTTCATTGAGAAGCTCATTATACCTGTCAAACACTAGACAGAACTCTTCTCTGAAGTTATAATGTGGCCTGAGATGTCATACTCCATTGGAGACTATACAGGCTGTACAGAGTTCAGTACAGAACCACCTCTGAGTGTATTAAATCCTCCTATACTCATGAAATGGACTGTTTCAGTATTTTAGTGATGGTCTTTGATTTATTTTGGTATGGGTGAAGTGCTAAGGCTTGGACAACAGGCCCAAGCCTGAGTTGACCTATAGATGAATCCTGCATATTTTATAACTGATAACCATTGTGCTAGTAGGTATTGTACTAAGTTATAACAACCTACTTATGCTGGTGTAAAAAGTGCTAAAGTATTGAAATACTGCAGCCTGAACAACAGGCCCCAAGCTGAAGCTGCTAACTTAGCATGTAGTCATTAGTAAAATATGTAAACTCGCTAGTGAAAGACAAAATATAATCAGTAGAGAGGAGAGAATGTATCCGACTTTCCTTTCGCAGCCTTCTTCAAGGCTGAGAACCCAAGTATTTGGCCTTGTTAAAAACTCCCTTGGTCTCCCCCCTCGAGCCCTGGCCAAGCTTTGGGTGGAATCCAACAGGAGAATAAAACTTTCCGCTCAAAACAAAGATGCCAGCTATTCTGGCTTGTCGATCTCTGGTATATAAGACTGGGCCCGTTCACAGCGACTTTGGAAGCCTCACCTATGGGTGGACGCACCGCGTAGGATTTCCCACTTGCCGGGACTGGCTCTCCAAATCCTCGCTGTAACCGGGGCTCTCCAGCGTCTGCGGATCTGGATGATGATGATTATATATGCAAGTGGTGATATATTTCTCTTAATTATTATTCTCTCTCTCTCTCATGTAGTAATGATTTGATGCATTACTCTGTTTGTTGCTTTAAGTGCACTATTCTGCTTATTCTTACTGCATGTTCTCTGTATTACGCTGTTACATTACTTGTAACTATCACTAGTAAAGTACGCCTACTCCTTTCACTCTGGTGTCCGAGTTTAATTGGTATCCTTAATCAGCAAAACAATGGGGCATTAATATTTTCAAACATGCTAATGAAATTATATGAAAGCCAGAGTCATTTAATACTACTAGTTTTTGTATAGGCCTGTAGAAATGAATGCAAATTCTGACTATAAAGCAGCTTCGAAAAGCTGTTACAAAAGACCAGAGTAGTTCTAGGGCCGGCTGTTTTCTTCACTGGAATTCCTCCTAGTCTATTGAAGAGAATAGAAGAGTAATAGTGTGTAATTTATATTCAACATGATCATGTTAATAATAGGTAAGGGTTGGTTTAACCCCATGTGCACATCTGATACTCTGTGGTTTAGTCAGTGATTATTTTATGGCTGTTGATGAGTCAGGACAGAGTTGTATTTTAACAAGGTGAAGCCAAGTTATGAGAGGCTGTAGGCCTTTATTGCCCCTGCAGTGGTGTCCTGTAATGAAATATTGCTTTTAGTTTAACTTTTAAATTTCACTAGCTTGTTGAAGACATTAGACCAAATCTGGTTTGTTTTCCTTGTGAGTAATGTTATTGATTTAACTGAAACAACACCTGTGCTTAAAGAAACAAAATTTAGTCTATGTTTTCCTCCTGTAATATCAGCTGGCGTAAACTGTCATAGATGAAGCTGCAGATTTGCTGTGCTGTGAATCAGGCCTATATTTATACAAAAGTTTAGAGAAGGATGTCAAACAAGGTTAATTTGACTGTGTTAAAGGTCTTACTTTATCAAAGCATGCATAAAATCTCCAGAGCATAAATATAGACACACATGCACACACACAGGATACAACTGAAGAAGCCAAACATTTGCTAATACTAACAAAAGCACAAGTCATGTCAATATTCTTCTAAAGCCACCTTCCTCTGATGAGTCAACAAGTCAGTGTAATGAGGCATGTAGCAGGAAGCATCCAAGTGGGAAAATACGGGAAAAAAAAAAACTTCTGTTGGATTACTTTGGTGTAAAACTACAGCAAGACCGAAAGTTGATGTGAACCATTTCATTTTAGTCACTTCACCCACTTATCTATACCACCTGAAGATCTTGCATATAGTATTCTTGCTGTGAAATGCAGACAATAATATAATCTCATTTATGTTGATAACTGCAAAGAGTAAAAATTCAGTGGATAAACAGGACTTGACTTAGGGCTTTTAAAAAACGTTTACTTATCCCTGAATTTTCTGTATTTGATTTTTCCAATGTTGAAGTTGCAGCAAGATTACTTTATTAAATAAAGACAATTTTGTATACCCCAGCTTTCATCCCACTAAGATTCAGATTTACTTAAATAGGAACTTCTTTGGTTAAGGATGCAGGATGTGGTCTGTAGCTTTTATTTAAGAGTGGGAAAATACTCTTTGGCAAATAGAGATTGCTAATATATGTAAAAGCCAGACTCTATATAGTTTAAAGAAACTGTGAACCAGAATTACATGAATTGTATTATTTTGTAGATTGCACAAATTCTCCGCAACATCGGCATGAACATTTCAGATGGAGGGTTTGAAGAGATATGGAAGCAAGCCTGTATGAAACATCACGAAGAAGAGGTTTGTGCAGAAAGCATCAGGAATGTACTGAACGAGATACATGGATCATACACAAAAAGCAGTTGCTAATTCTAGTCTTTGGGCATTGCATTTATTTAAATTGACATCAGTCATAATTCTGATGCTGAATACAATAAACATTTTCAATAACATGTTTACAGAACTGGAATTCACTGTTTATTGTGTTTCTGAATAGTGGATTCACCACATATATATGAATCTTACTGCTATCATTGCAGTTAGGAACTGATATCCATAGGAATAAGAGGATACAGCATATTTGTAAATGGAATGCAAATATTTATCTTACATTCATTATATTTTTTTACAGTGTTTCTAAGTTGAAATAATAATACTTTTGAGCATGGACACATTTTGCATTTTTGGATTTATTTTTTTCTCTTATAAACAGAAGGACACTTTTGAAAGTACTTAAGATAAATGTTTCAGATATGCAAGACATCTTAAAGATTATTATCATAGAATGGCATCTTGCCTTGCTTCTAATGTTCCATAATTTGTTGCCAGCAAAATGGTAGCTAACAAAGATCTGGTTGTGGTAAGATATTTGACATGTTTAAAAATTCATGTGAGAAAGTACTTTACAGTAAGATATTAAGGAAACTACATAGTCATGAGTGTGGGATTTTAAATGTTGCTATGA
This sequence comes from Strix uralensis, assembly GCF_047716275.1. Taxonomy (NCBI): domain Eukaryota; kingdom Metazoa; phylum Chordata; class Aves; order Strigiformes; family Strigidae; genus Strix; species Strix uralensis. The sequence continues at coordinate 30,913,996 of NC_133972.1, forward strand.
AATAGACTCTCTACGAACCAATTGATTAAGTGCAAAAATAAATGGTCAGTTGTGTGGCTGAGGGCTCATATTCTTTATGCAAGCTTATGGCTATTAGGTAATATTTAGCTTTCACAAACAAGAAAAAAGAACGGATATTTAGAGGTGTAAGTGCCCATGACATAAAAACACAGGCTAGGTAGTCAGAAAAGTTTGGGAGGTCTTTCAGAGAGCTAAGCATTCACCTGTGACCAATGCAATTTTTTGGGAAGAGGCATCTTCATAAATGACAAACACTTGAGAATCATTATGGAATGCCAATAGATACAGATGAAGTCCGGTAAGAATAAACAATGGAAAGTAAGTAATACTAAAATCTGCAACTGTGAATTGGAATGTTCACTCTTCACCTGCAATACTGAGCTTGGTATAAAACAAATGGAAATTGTTCAGTATTGACAGTGAGAATGATTACTTGCAGACTTTTTCAAATTAATTGAAATATCCTTGCTCAATGTAGTCTTAACATGTGGGATTGCAGGAAGGATACCACTTTGTCACCTATTGGTACTTTAAATATCTTAGTAAGATTTGGAGGATGTCAGCCAAAAGTTTTACTGAGTGCTATAATGTAAGTAAAGGTTCTATATATCTTAAATACTAGGAATGCACGTGTGATGCCAGCTTAAAGTTTCATTGTAATGCCTTACTCAAGTGATAGTTAAGATTCGTCTTTTGCCAGTGTTCTAGGAGCTTGTAATTTACTAGCTTGTTATGTGAGATCCACAAGCCAGGCCCTTTTGTACGTTATTATTGTAGCTGTCTTACATCAAGTAGAAAAAATTTGCTTTCTGGTATCTCCAGGGAGCAGATGGTGGAAATGCTGCTTGATGAAGGCAGTTTCTTTCCTGCTCTGAATGAAAGTTCTTGTGTGCCGTTGTTGCCTTGCCTTCCCATCCTGCTGGAACTCTGTGCATGCACTGGGAAGCGTGCAGGAAGCAGACTGTGACTGGCCTAAGTGAAATGACAGAAAGATTAATGTACTGCTAATTTCAAGTGAATGTGTTATGTCAGGATTTCATTACCTCCAGTAATTCTCTAAAGCTCCTCTTCTGCTCGTATAAGGTGGGAGAGAAGAATCCTTTACCTTCATTGCAGTGCGCTTCCAAAAGCATCGGACATAATTACTTTTAAAAAAAGTGCTGTTTTTCTCCTTCAATAAAAAATTTTAGATGAAAGGTTTAAACTCACTTCAGGGAAAAATGAAAAAAACAACAGATCTCTGTGTGTGTATATATATATGAGATCTGTTGTGTTTGTTCAGCAACTGGAAATTCTGTGTACCCTATTTTTTAAATCTACTGTAAAGATACCCACTTTCATTCCTCTACTTTCAGTGAAATCTTACTTTGTCCGTGAAATGGAATTAACATTGTTCTTGGGCAGTCTGTGAATAAGTCCAGAATAAAGAAGAGTGATAAATCATGGTTTAGTTTTTTGCCAGTATGTTTTTAAGTGCAGACTGAAGGTTTCCTTTTGAGCTTGGGTTTGAAATGAACTGGAAGTGGTGTTCACCTAAACTTACCTCTTCTGAAGCTTTAAAGGATTAATCACTGAACAGGGCTGTAAATTCTACTTGTAGGTACTTGTTACTTCTGTTGAGTTCCCCAGTCCTTTTGCTTCCTTTTGTTAGATGCTTTATGCACACAGAGTCTTGGTGCAGATTTTTGTATTTAATTTCTGTTTGACTTCCCAATATGTGTGAATTCAATGGCATATTTATAGGCTTTAGACCTGCAAGTTGTGTTCTGTGGTTTTTATGGCTCCCTTAATATATTCCAACAGACAGAAGTTAACAAGTTTGCTTTCATCTGTATTGCAGTGTGATTGACTTTGTCTAGATATGGAGCAGATTTAACCAGGAGAGCACACTACCTTTCACTAAGGTACTTGGGCCATATCCAAGATAAAGTTTTCCAGAAAGGGTTAGCAAAACAACCTTCACTATGACTCAAAAGCCATGTGTTCTAAGAGAAAATGTACAAATGAATGTTTGAATAATTTATTCTGTTGACAGTTATATTACAAAATCACAGAGGTTGTAAATATGTTGATTGAGACTTTGTGGACGAAACTAGTAAACAGGAAATCCTGACAAAGGTAAATATTTCGGTAAAAATCAAGGAGTTCTAGACATTTTGGGCCAAATTTTCTTTATAGAATTGTCATAAAAATAGGTGCTGGATAAGAGACACAGCACATTCAGATATTTGTGTACTTTTTCTCCATTAATCTCTGTTTAGCTACAGTGATTATTCCAAAGAATAGCATATTTAATAATTATGCATTTTTAATTGATTCTGTCAGATGAATTGAACTCCTCTTAAGTTCATCTTAGAGCAGATGCATTGGTTTCCAGGGACAGAGCGGGGAGGTCTAACTTTCTTCAGAGGTAGCCGGTGTTTCTCCCCAAAAGCCGTGTCAGGGCTACTGACTTTCAGTACCTGAAAACACTTACCTGTAAAGATGAGGCTGAGGATTTGAATGTGCAAAAGTATTTGTTATTCATTCTACATTTCTGGCTCTTAATCTTTAGAATGTGAATATTAGCGCAGATAAACGTACAGCTAATATGACTTATTTGGCAGGGACTTGTGCTACATAAAGATGTTGGACTTGATTATTCTTTTTACTGTTGTGTAATGGAAAAACATGTCTGTGCAATGACTCGTGTTTCAAATGCTGGAAGATCCAGCCCACTGTCTTCCAAGAAACATATGTACAAATAAATGTAGACCTTACCTTGATATTATTACTACATATCTTTAAAATATGTCTTTAAAAGATTTTTTTTTTTTCCCAGTAAATTAAGAATTGCTGTTTTTCAGTGATCTTACCTGACTTGAGTAAATTTCCTGGTCCTGGAACTCATTCTTAGAAATGAATGGCCAGTTTTGTTTGGTTGTTTGTTTTGGTTTTTAAACAACTATATGTAATTATTTGGGTGCTAAACAGAATGCTAATAAACCTTTATGCTAAGAAGAATACTTCAAATGGATGTCTAAGCAGAAAAGGAGGTACTGGGGCAAAGTGCCCAGAAATATGATTTAAGTCTTTGTCTTGCCAACAGATATGAATAGGGAGGAATGGCTTATGCAGCCTAATTAGTTGGTGTTTGCCATTAGGAGGTATTTCTTTGGAAACTAGTTATTTGCATTTGACAGTCTATCATTGGGCACCACCTGCCTGAGTGTTTCACCTTGCTGAATGGCCAGAATGCTTTTCTAGCAGATGGGTATGAGTTTAGGCATGCCAAAGAAGCACTAAATGCTGCATGGTTGAGTAGTTGGGATAGGATCTATATTTCTTTATTACTCTTTAAAACTATATTAATTTTGAAAATGCCAACAGAGATTATGCAAACCTGTAGGAAAGATTTTGGCGTCTTTGATCAGGATCAGTCTGCAAAGGGAAAGGTAGTTAGACCAGTCTCACTGTGGCCTGATTTGCTATGATAGATGCTTGTTGGTTTCTGCCAACTGTGTGTGGCCTCTGCGCACACTAGAGTAGATGGAGAACTTGTGCATCCTGGGTCCACATTCCTGACTTCCAAATGTCATAACCATGGAAAATTTATATTCCTCGGGACACAAGCATGTGCAACTGTGTTATGAAATTATACTCTAGGTGGTAAATTCTATAATACCTAAATAGTAAATCGTTGGTGTATTCTGCATGTTTTCAAAGCTCACTCCTCATTCCAGTGCCTAGATGTAAATGAGAATGGCAAAACCAAGACCTAACCTGAAAAAAAGAGACGGGCCTGAGTATCACTGACAGATTTTATTCATGTGGGTTTTATGAAGTATCTCTTTCTCTAGTAATAGGGATCATACCTTCTGCATCTTAAAAAAAAAATCTTGTGTGTGGTGTGTGTATACTAGATAAGGTTCTACCACACAATCAGATCAAAAGCAGACAGGGTATCTTAAGAACACGTACTTCTAGAAATAGCTTTTCTATAAGCCTGGAAATTTTCTGCAGATTCTAGAAAATGTCAAGTATTTCTTCGAATCTGAGGTGGAACAAAGGACTGAAGTAAGAGCAGAAGGGTTTTCAAATGGTACCAGTTAATCATGGGGTGATTTTGTTTTCCCAGCAGTTTTCAACGGATTATAAAGACATATGTAATCCCATATACACTTTACAAAAAGTGTGTCTCCCCAGTGAGCAACAAGGATGAATGCATAAAAAAAAATTTAAGACTACTTTTTGCTAGTCAGCAATGAATATAAGATAAGAATGTAAAGAGCATCTGTACAGGGCAGCTGAAAGGTTCTGTCTAGCCCAGTGTCCCATCTGACGGTGGACAAAAACATGATTAGGGCGAAGTAGCAGATCAGGGCAAACATGATGTTTCTTCCTAGCTGTCTCCCAGTGCTTCAACCACTTGAACTTCAAGTGGTTGAAAGGAAGGAAGGACCTTTCTGAAAAGCATATCTTTTCCTTATATTCAGTGATCTTAAACACGTTTCTCTTAATGAACCTACCCAGTCTGCCCTTGAAACTTTGTGATACTCACCTCTGCAACATCTTCTGGCAAGGAGTTCCACAGCTTTAGCAATACACTGAACAGGAAAAACTAGCTCCTTGTTTTAAACCTTTCCAATGGCTTGACATGATGTAAGATAATTAATTTATCGGAAGAAACCACAAACAAATCAATTTCTAGGCACTGTCCAGAATACAGATATTTATAGGCCTTTGTCACATCCCTCCTAAGTCCTGGCCAGGGAGTGCTTGCCTAGCTATTGACTGTATAGATATTATTCCAAAGTGTTCTTTTGACCTTTCTCTGAAATTTTTCTGATTCTGCAGCAGTGAACATGGATTTAGAAGTGGGAGATGGAGCTTTCTCTTTGCTGTCAGTTTATTTCCCCTAATAACAGTATTAGGAATGGTTACTGTATTTCAAACATGGAGACAATGGTAGTTTCAAAGATGCTTTTTACAATTATAGGGCAGCCAGCACAGACTGAGTCAGTAAGGCACTGCTGAGCACAGAAACCTCATGATACACAGTTGTATGCTTAATGCAAACAGTCTCCCATGACCTGCTTTGCTCTTATAAAAACACTGAGTCAAGTGGATTTGATTCCAGTTTGCATGTTGTTGTGAGAACAGAATTTAGTTCAGCTTATACACCTGGGCAGTCTATGTGTTTTCTTTCATAAAATGCTTTGGAGGTGTTGGATGGAAGATGAAGCCTAAGATTAAACTGGCTTTGCTTTGATAAATACTCTGTTTCAATGCCACCATTGCACATATAGCAAGGTAAATTGTTAAGCTGCTAGTGAGAGACGTTTATTATACTGAGATGTAATTCTTCCTCTGCATAAATTCATCAAAGACATCTAGCTACCGCTTACATCTATAATAGGCCTAGATTAGTGCACAGGCTCATGCTAACCCTGTGAAAATAAAGATCAGATTCAGTCTGTTAGCTTTCTTAAATGCCAGGTCTCTTGATCTAGGGCCAAAGCTAATGCTATCTGCCAGTGTTCTTTTTGTTGTTCAGTCACAGTGGGAATATAGAATAATGCTATCTCTGTACTTATTGGTCGTGTTATTCCAGTGCATTTATATGGGTAACAAAACAGCACTCGTACAATGATTCACTCAAAGTACAGTACTGCTGAAAGCCAAAAGTGAGTGGATTCCAGACTTCTGATCTCTTAATAAGCATCTCTTTTGAAGTCCTTATTTGCACCCTCTTTAGAATAGAAAGCAGTACAAAGAATTTCTGAGGAGAAAACAAGCTAATGATTAATTACCTCATTTGAACGGGACTTACATTACAGTTAAAATAGTAACGTGATGCATAGGGCTTTTTTTTTTTTTTTAGTCTGCTTTTGTCCTTATTCTACAGGCAGGGAAACAAAGACTCATGTTGCCATTTTTTAGGACAAGTTTTAAATGTGTTTGTAGATGTGCAGCCATCTACTGAAGACCGTAGGTAACTGTCCCTGCATGCATGCAGGCATATAATTGTCTGCCACAGACCTGGTTTTCTTTTCTAATTTAATCACGCAGGTGGTTAAGTAAACCAGTTAACCCTTGTTAGACCATCAGTGAACCCTTGTTAAACCACCATCAATGTTTAACACATCCTTGTTTAAGATGATAGTACACAGTTCACCTCTAAAGTTGCTTTGACATGAAACCTAATATTAGTAACAGAGGGATAAGATTGGGACCAAAAGCTTAGATATCACAACAAGTATTTCTCACTTGAATAATAGCTATTGTTTCTTAAAAGTTGGGGGCTTTTTGATTGCTGGAAGCAACAGCAGTAGCCTGAGTATGTTGTCACAGAAAGTGCTAGCACTTCATTACTGACTCATTTTTTGCTTCAAACCATTTGCCACCATTTACTGTGTTTGTCAGCTTTTCAGTTCAGATGATTTACTTAGGGGTAATATTGAGGATAGTAGGAACACACAGCCTAACAGTGTTTGCAGGTGGTCAGAGATGTGCTAACAATGCTCCAGTGTCATGATTATTAGCCTTATTATTTGAGAACAACTGAGAGATTACTGAATAAAATACTGCATGACAAACATTTGTTCATAAAACTAGGCATGGTTCAGATGAGTGATGATTGTTTCCCTTTCTACTGCTTCTTCACTGGAGAACTAGGCAAGCAGAGTGCTATCCTGAAAAGAGCTTTGCATGAATTGAAGAGCTTGAGGCTTGAAAGATGTCAAGTGTCACATCAAATTCTCCCTCTGGTTAACCAGTTAACGGAGTTGGTGGGGAAAAAAAACCCTGCTTGGAATGAAAGGAAAAGAAACTAACATTTTGTATGCTGTTACACAGTTTCTGTGAATTATTCCCTTCTTAAGTGCAAAGAAAAACAGAGGTAGAGAAACACAGTCTGTCCTCTTTTGTTTCACTGAAGAAAGTAGAAGAACAAACACAGTAAGAAGAAAATAGGAGGAAGTGGGGAAATGAGAAATGAGTATGGTATGAAAAGACACAATTCTTCTTTTCAAAGAGAAGAAAAACTTGCATCAAAATGACTTTGTTTGTCTGTTTTTCTTTGATAAGAAGAACCGAAGTCTGAAGGGACTTTTTAGTCAGCTCCATCCATTTCTGCCAAAGAGCCTACATGGAAGAAAGCTGTGATTCTCTAAAGGGAAATGCCTGAAAGTACGTTGACCCTTTCTTGAAATACAGCAGAGGGTTTGTGAGAAAAAATGTATTGTACCTGTCTATAGAGTAGTAGTTATTCTTCAATATTAAAAGATGGTTTGAAATGTTGGGAGAAATGTTGTGTATTGGATTGTACGGCAGCGGCGTGCCAGTACAACGTGCGCATAGCTCCCCACCATGTGCAATATGCAGCACCTTTTATGGAAAGATTTTTCTACAGGATGGTTATACCATCCTGTATATGCCATATTTGTTTCATGTCTAGCTACACTTCTTAGGCCTGTAAGTCCGATTATAAATTCCTGTAGGGAAACAGCAGAGTTTACAGTATCTAGAGGTTATGGATGGGTTATTGCATCTATAATAATGAAATAATTTTAATAAGTAACTTCAGATACTCGGAAGCTCTTAGTCTGAAAAGCAAGTCCTGATTTTCTGCATAGTCCTTTTCAAATAGAAAGTGCATGAGATACTCAGACAGTGTTTTATTATCCCAAGAGGTGTGGGAGGAAACACTCCCTGTTAGGCAAATGATTATTTTGTGGAGAAAAGTGAAGAAATGAGGAAGGGAGCAAAACAAGTAGGGGCAAAGAAATTTCTACAGAATGTGTTTTTTTCCCCCCCCTTTATTAAATCACATAAGAATTTTCCACAGAAGGGATTTCTTTCTGTTAGTCAGCTAATTAGTTAGAAAAAGGCAAGTAAAGGCAATAAAATGACGACTGCTCCTTATTCCATTCTTACTCTTTTTCTTGGTATGTTGAAGAAACTCTGACAAAACCCGCAATAGTTCTTATATATATCACTCATTTAAACTAGAATAATCTATTCTGCTGGTTCTTTATTTTGAATGACTATAGAAATATGATCATACATCATTGTTCTTCCCTAAATTGTTAGCTGTGCAATAGGAATACAGTATTTTATTATTCCCTTTAATTTCCCTGTAATCTGTAAGAATATTAATAATTATCACTTTATTAAGTGACTGCTGGTGGGGTAATGTAGAAAATATACTTGCCTTAAATATTTTGTAGTGTTTCATACAAGTGGGAGGATGTGTTGTATTGCTTCGGCTCCTATTTCCTGGCAGAATTGAGAGCTGAAACTGCTCCTTGCATTTCTGATAAGCAACCCTTTTTTTTTTTTTTAATTTCTACATGTCATTCACATCCTTAATTCCAGGATTCCAAGTTAGTAATGTTATTCTGGAATTGTGAGTAGTCCAAAATGTTTTCATCCAGCATTCAAGAATGTATTTAAACTATAAATACAATGTATATTTATGAGATAGGATAGTTGGTGATATTAAGCACAAAATCTCTATGCCTGTCTACTTAACTGTACACAATTTACTGAAGCACCAGCTTGCCTAAAGGTTCCTTTATATTAAACAGAAGATGTGCACTTTTGTGGCAGTTCAGTTTTTCAAACATTTTTCTCAATAGTCAAAGACTAAGGGAAGGTTTAGAACCACTTTGATACATCTGTTAAGCATATGAGCTTGGTGGGGTATTTCCACTCAGCATTTAATTTAGCTTCAGTCCCTAGCCTTCACTTCTGCCTTCTATGTATGTGTACATTAGATTACCACGTGGAAGAGAGTAGGTTTCCTTGAGATTAAGTTACTTGTGAGTTTGATTTACTACATTTTTTTAAACCAAAGGCCTTGTTTTGTAGAACTGTGTTGGCTCAACATTTGCTCTTAATGATTCATGTGATTTAAAGCTATTTATTTTTACTGGGTAGCAGTAGAAAGAGTAGGAAGCAATCATAGAATCATAGAATGGTTTGGGTTGGAAGGCACCTTAAAGATCATCTCGTTCCAACCCCCTGCCATGGGCAGGGACACCTTCCACTAGACCAGGTTGCTCAAAGCCCCGTCCAACCTGGCCTTGAACACTGCCAGGGAGGGGGCAGCCACAGCTTCTCTGGGCAACCTGTTCCAGTGTCTCACCACCCTCACAGTGAAGAATTTCTTATCTAATCTAATTCTACCTTCTTTCAGTTTAAAACCATTACCCTTCATCCTATCACTACCCTCCCTGATACAGGGTCCCTCCCCATCTTTCCTGTAGCCCCCTTTAAGTACTGGAAGGCCGCTATAAGGTCTCCTTGGAGCCTTCTCTTCTCTAGGCTGAACAACCCCAACTCTCTCAGCCTGTCCTCACAGGGGAGGTGCTCCAGCCCCCTGATCATCTTTGTGGCCTCCTCTGGATCTGCTCAAGCAGGTCCATGTCCTTCTGTTGGGGCCCCAGAGCTGGACACAGCACTGCAGGTGGGGTCTCATGAGAGCAGAGTAGAGGGGAAGAATCCCCTCCCTCGACCTGCTGGCCACACTTCTCTTGATGCAGCCCAGGATACAGTTGGCTTTCTGGGCTGTGAGCACACATTGCTGGCTCACAGTCAGTTTTCCATCCACCCATACCCCGAAGTCCTTCCTCCGCAGGGCTGCTCTCAACCCACTCATCATCGAGCCTGTATTTGTCTTGGGATTGCCCCGACCCATGTGCAGGACCTTGCACTTGGCCTTGTTGAACTTCATGAGGTTTGCATGGTCCCACCTCTCCAGCCTGTCCAGGTCCCTCTGGATGGCACATCCCTTCCCTCCAGCGTGTCGACCGCACCACACAGCTTGGTGTCGGTGTCTGTGCGATAAAATGTAAAAGTTTAAATTCAATTATCCACTGCTGTATCTTTTTAAATTGTATATGTCTGGGGAGAAAAAAACAAAACAAAACCCAACAACAACGAAGTAAGAGCTTTTATTCCTGCCGAACGGTCGCTTCGTAGCGGTTTCCCCGGGCGGCCGCAGCAGCGCGGGCTGAGGAGCGGCCGTTCCGCCGCCAGGGGGCGCTCTAGTATTGCCGCACGGGACACGAGGGGGGCGGCCGGGCCGGGCGCGGGCGGGGGGCGGCCCCGGGTGGTCCCCGCAGCGGAGCCGCCGCCGTTTCCCGGCCGGTGGGTTCGCTGAGCGCTGTGGCTTCCAGAGCGACTAAATGGCAGGTGATCTTTTTCACTTCTGCTGAAGCACAGAGTAAATGACGTCCCTTTCTCCGTATTGAATTTTAAGGGGGATCATTAGTTCGGGGATGTCTAATATTGCATGTTCGTTCTGGCCCATATAACCTTGTTCTGAAAGAAAGGAAATTCAGTAATTCCGGACTATTGTAATGTCTAAATAAATACCTTATCACACTTTCTTCCCTGCTACATATCTGTGTTATTAATCATGTTTTTGTCGTGTTTGTATGACTTGATTTAAGCAGGCAACAGATTTTCAGTCACGTTCAATAAGTATTAAACCAACATGCAAACGCTGATGCAGATGAACCTGGAAATATTTTTGTCTGCGAGGGTTAGCATGTTTGTATCTATAGTTGCCTTAGTTTGTAGCTGAGAGATCTTCAGGAAACATCACATTTTATCATTGATGCAAACAATAATGGAAAGTTATATAAAAAAATTAATAAAAGTAAAAAAAATTTCCCTTTAATGGTAAGTTTGTTATCTGACGTACGTAGCAGCCATGGTGAATGGCAATTAAAATGGGAAGAAAGAAAAATCCTTAGAGGATCTCCAAATGGCACAGGAGGTTTTATGGTAGTATTGCAATAACAATTTACAATAACCTAAAAATTAGAAGAAAAGGTTCATTAGTGAGTGCATGTATTAAAGAAATATTCATGTCCTGTGTGTTAATATACAGGTTTTCATCAATCCAAAGGCCAAAAAGTCATTGTGTTGGGTTTTTTTTATTCTTTTAAAGCATCAATAATATAAAATACTCTTGGACTAAAAGGATGGGGAAGTTACTTTAAAATGTTTTAAATGTCTATTCATATTTTATTACTGATACCCCAGGTAACAAACGTGTTAAATTAAGCATTTGGCCATGTAATGCTTAAGTATGGGGTTTTCAGTGGTGAATTAGTTACTCTGTTGCTCAAATACATACTGGTAATGCATTTTCTGTTTGTTTCTCATCCTCTCAAAGTTAAATTTACTTTATGGTAAAATATACTCCAATTCACCTAGTAACAGATTCACTCTAAATATCTGCCCCCAGGAACTGTTGCAAAGCAGAGGAGCAGAGCTGGGGAATGTCACATTTCCAGCTCTTGAATCTGAGCTATATTAAAACCTATCAGTCTTTCTCTGTAGAAAGCAAAATGAAACCAAAACAGATTGAGCTGAAAATCAATGAAATTGTTCCTGTATTAACCAAAACCTGAGAGTATATAATTTTTTCTCTTAAATCCTCATCTGACAAATTTCTTTTTTGAATAAAAACCTAGACCCTAAGCCGAAAGACATCCTTCTGTAAGGTCAGAGAGATGGGGGAGGGAAATATAAAAACTCTCCTGTGTTCAGAAGGACTTTTTTCCCCCCTCTTTTTGAATACTCGAGATTTAACCTGCTTTCAATTTTTTTTTTGGGACCACTTGAATTACTTTTAAGAGGTCTGGAATTTCAAAGGATAGGCTATCAGCATTTTCTAAAAGTAAAGGCTGTTAAAGTTCCTCACAGAGTAACTAGAAATGTAAGCACTCACAAGCAGGAGACATTACAAGCAAAGTAATATGTTTTCATATTACTTTACCCATAATCTTCCAGTGATTCATACTCTAATTTTGTTACAGGCTTCCTGAATTTAACTTCTGCTTTAAAAGTGAATAGGAAGAAAGTCCAAAATTGGTTATGACACTCTTGTCTAATGACAAAGAAATTGAGCCAACATCTCAATTCTCCACTTGTGTATTACTTTTTTTGATTACTATAGTGGAAAATTAAATCCTAGTTCTGATGTTGTCAGTTTGACTGACGTTTTAACTTCTTCTTAATGTTTTCTTAAAGGTTGGTGAAAATCCTAAAATTTCAGCTGAAGAAACAGCTACAATGGTAAGAATATTTTGACTTAGTTTGAATCTACCCTTAGGGTTGAATGGGAATCATGCTTTGCTTGCAAAAGTATATCCTCTCCAGGGCCATCCAACAGCAAAACATTGCAGCCCTTGCAAAGAAGTCTCCATATTAGCAAGAGCTCCTGCCACCGGCAGTGCTGCAGGAAGTGATGATAGTGACACAGAAGTTGCTGACAGGCTGACACTGCATATTAATCCATGGACAAATGGTTCATGGTCAGACCATTGTACAAGTCACTTAAGCCATGTTCTATACTTCATTCAATGTGTGGGCTTGTATGTGGAAATGAAATTATTTAATTAAGGGCTATTCACCTACCCACTGTTTTCTTATGGTAGTTGAAAATTATTTTAGATGTTTTCCTAAGTGTCACCGATTAGGTTAAATGGAAATTATTTTCTTGGAACTAGCAAAATTATGTATTTCACTAATCTGTGCTGTTGAATTCATTCACTGCCTAGGCTTTTGTCTCTGCCTATAATCTTAGAACTCCAAACTGATGCTTAATTTTAGTTCTTCCCTTTTTCTGCAAACTTTCATTCCTGACATATATCCCAAAGTTCCTACTACAGTCTCATGATGAAAGCATCTCTTTACAAGCCTTCCCTTTCAAACTAGTCCTGTAATTTCACTTTGCTTTCTCTCCTGGAACCACGATCTTGCTGTCTTACTAAAGACTCTTCCTCTTTCATTGAGTCCATCTTGCATCAGTTTCCTTTATATTGTCCTCTGAAAGTATTCTAAAGCCTCTCTTCCCTAGCTGCTTTAAAATAATCTTCATCTTCCACCCTATCATCTCCTCACTTCTTTGTTCCATTTAAAATGATGAAATAAAATCTCTGTACAGTGATTGTACACTGAGCAATGTCCCATTGTTCTTTTTAATGTCTAGCTCTAAATCCTTTGATCTTTTCCATGAAGTTTAAGTGTGTCTTATTGTCAGTGAGACTGCCCTTTTTACCTGTCTGATCCTTGCTTCCCTTTACTTGTGTTAGCCTGTCCCTCCCACTACTGTTTTCATGCCTTTCCCCATCATATTCTTGATACAAACCTATCTTACTGTGTATGTGTGGACGCCTTCCCTATACTTAGATCCTTCTTTATACTTAGACCCTTCCTTCCTTCAAATGCAAATACACCCGTTATTTTTCAGCAGTGAGATGTTTTAGATACCCAAAGTACTTTAATAAATAGACCTCCACTCCAAGGGCTGCATCTGACCCAATGGGTGTGTCATGTACGCTGAGAGATCCGTGAGAAGGGACCTGGACCCTTCTCTCAGTGGATAGACACGAATGGTGGTGAAAGTCAAATGACAAAGTCAGTTCTGAAAAAGGTTGGGATCTGAACTACGCTGTCTTAACATAATACTACAGATAGTACAGGGTTCAAAAACTATGAGAACAGGTCTGTGATGGTTTAGCCCCTGCCGGGGTCTGAGACCACGTGGCCGCTGCCCCTCCCCCACAAAGGGAGTGAAATACAAAGCCCCAAGACTGAAATAAGGAAAGGTTTAATACAACAATGCAATAGCAACACAATCAACAACAACAATAACAATAACAGTAATAGCGATAGCAATGAACAGAGCAAAATAGCTACCAAATACAGCAATGAGAAGCACGATGCACAAAACCACGAGTGCACCGCGCTCCCGCGCCAGGAAAATGTGACCTGCCAGGATGTGACATCCGCATGGTATCTGAATAACCCGGCTAGAGCTCCCCCCCCACTGCTGGGGAAACTTAACCCTATCCTGGTTAAACCAGGACAAGGTCGATTTTTGAATTGCATACAGCAGAGCTGGTCAGAGGTAGAAGTTGCTGCCTCTCACTGATGTTTTACGTTGATGCTTTCAGTTAAATCCCCAAATCTGCTTGAGTCAAGAGGCCTACTTTGAAAGTGCTAAGAGACTTCCAGGGGCTAGTAAACTACACGGGGCAGCAAATCCTAGCTCCCAATAACCAGAAATGCCCAAATTCAGGAGAAAATAGAAATAAGATATGCTGCCAACCACTTCTCCAAGAAGCAGCATTTTCCAGCTCTTATTAGCTACCTCTATGATTAATGTTGAATTTGGAAAAGTAAAGTTAAATTAGACTTGCGACCCTGGAAAATTTGACAAATTCTGGCACAAGTACCAGTTGTAAGTTACAATAGTAGTAGGGCATTGATCTGAAATTTCCAACTGTAGAACATTTTTTCTTCTCCACTTGGGACAGCAGGTTTTTGTGTGTGCATGCATGTGTATGTATGCAGGTTGGCAAAGAAGATTTAAACTCTTTGCTATGAGTTATCATGACTTCTCTTACCTGCTACTTCCAGCTCCTTCAGCCTTTGAAACTGAAGCAGGATAGTGCGGAGATGATTCTTTCATTGCCTGGGCTTCCTCATTCTGATAATGCTGAATCAAGCTCTACCAGTTTGTTAAGGACCATGACAGTTCTGCCACTGAGCATCGACCTCTAACATCATTTCTATAGTTATAAAGCAGAAAAAACTCCACATAGGTACAAAAGTAACTAATGCAAGGAGAAACAGACCCTATATATCAACTGAAATAAGTATTTGTGTAACTAAGTGCAACTGGTATTGGGCTAAAATCTGAGAAAATATAGTTTTAAGTGTATATGTTCTTAGATATGAGTCAAGTGGAACTTAATTGCAGATGGTGCTGAAGCCAGTATTTCTCACTACTTACTGTGGCTTTTGGACTAAACTCAATGATGAAGTTGAATAAAATATGTTGGATTTGGGTGCTTAAGCTGGATACCAAAATAATTAAGTAATATAGTAATTGAGCTCATGGTTTTGTAGTGACTAGTGCTTCTCTGTCTTAAGGGTGGTTAAAGTACAGGACATGCGAGGCCCTCATTGATCTTGCTTTGTGAAGAATGTATCTGCTTTGTCTAATACTCTGATGTATATTTTGTATGTGATTTGACAGACAATAAAAACTGAATAAGACAGACGTCTGTGCCCAAGAAAGAGAGGAAGAAAATGGTTATTTTTCAATTTGTAGCTAATTTTCCCAAAGAAAAAAATAAAGAAACCCCATAAACCCAGTGAAAGGTGCTAGATTTTTTTGCTTGTTTCATCTCCATTAAGATACTTCTAAGCGACATCTGCTGTTGAGATCTCTGCATGGCATTTTCTTTAGGTTTTAACTATCTCTTGCAGATGAAAGTATTGACACGGTAATGATTTAACAGGAAATCTAGATTTATTAATAACTAACAGCAATTTATCATTACAAAATAATTCAGAAATGTTGAAAGAAAGAAAAGCAACTTATTTACAGATTCTAAAATTACAAGATTCACACTAACTTACTTAATAGTACCTTAATTTATACATATATACATGCACATACACAAAACATACAAACACACAGAAACAAAAGTATTTGGATCCAGTAGAATGAAGTACATACCCACACACCAATAAGCAGAAAAAGAACAGGTGAAAGAGAAGCTAGCTCAAAGAAAAATTTCCCTCTTCTCAAGTTTAGAGCAAATACTCATAATGCCTTGGCATTCCTCATAGGGCAATAATTGAGACTCAAGTGGGTTGACTTTGCCCTGGCTTTCTATCAGCTCTGGCAGCAGACGACACCTTAAGGGTTTTGGTACCTGAGAGGCATCCCAGCTCAGGGGAGATGCTGGTCACAGGCCCACTGCAATCCAGAAGAGCTCAAAGGGTCTCCCTTGTGGTCACCATTTATAGGGTCCAAGATAATTGACTTTTGTCAGATACCTTCTGGTGCCTTCCAGCAGTTGCACAAGAACTTGATGACTGTGCAACTCTGTTATTGTTCCCATCTGACCCCATCCCAGGCACAGGTGTGCTAGGCCCTTAGGAGATGCTGGGCTGTTATAACCGTTTCTGAGCAGTCAGGAGGGGCAGGAGCCAGGCTCATTATGGGGTGCCTCAATGTTAGCAGTTCTTATCTCCACAGATTGGTGTATAGCTTGGAGGATGTGGGTGGAATCACACCTAGCACCAAGCAGCCCAACAAGGAGGGGTGGGGAGGGGTGAGAATTGTACCACCACACTACCACAACAAGCAGCATCAACAGATGCAGTGGACTAAGATTAGTATTAATCCACAGGTGTAAATGCTGTTCCTGAGACAACCTTAGGAAGCTATTTCTATTTTGATTTCTTTAATACCCATTTTGTTTTAAATGTAACTGCAATGATGCTTTTTTACTTGTAGTTTTTCAATCACTTTTTTTTCTAAGTTTCTTTTAGAAATCCATAGTTAAATGATATTATTGGCTAGCTGCAAGACTTAATGCTGTGTCTAGTCACCCCCATTTTTAGTATACTCATTTTCTTTCACCGTTCTTCAAAGCTACACGCTTTGATTCAAATACAACATGTTTTTGTACTTGAATTACTCAATCACTAATTGCTAGATAAGGAAAATTGTCAGGAAATGTATTCTCTGTAAGTATGCCTTTTTCTATTCTTAAAGATAGATGTTATTGCTAAGTCTTCGGAATTTTAAGTTGTAAACAAAGCTATATTTAGTGTACTTAACCCACTGTTTTAAAGGCTTAACAAAAATATGTTTATTGGTCTATATGTCTGGGGTTGATGCATGTCCAAGAGGTGAAAAAAACCTTTAAAGTAAATGGAAAAGTTTTAGTACTTCAAATATACTAAGGTATCCTGGGTTTATATTCTAGTTACTACATTTTCATAAACATAGGATGATACAGAGAAATGATTACTTGTTTTGAGACTTATTTACTTATAGCAAACTGCTTAGCAACCTATTTACTTACTTATAGCAACTTATAGTATTACTTATAGTATTTTTTAATATCGCTAAGAATCCTGCTTGCCCAGACTGTTCTGTGGAATTTTACCAAGGACTACTGTGTTCGTCAAAACAAAGCAGTTCACTGTGAAAATCTACCAAGAACTGCAGTGTTCAGCAAAATATCATGTTTTTGTCCTTGGGAAACAGATGTGCTCTAACTAGTTGGGTCTTGGTAATGAGTAAAGATAGCCATATACGGATGGTAGAAGTTCCATTGGTTCTCTTAGATAAGATAGAATGAATAAACCAGCTGAAAAACATTCTTGTTATTCAAGAAATTGGCCAAGAGAATCTGCGCATGCTCCGGGGAAAAGTACAAGGTGAGAAAGACTACGAGCCTTCTTCCCAAAGACGACCACCAAGAGGCAATATGCAGGTGCAAAGAGAACATAAACTGCTGACACCAGCCTTTCGAACTAACCCAGCCTTACTCATGCATATGTATGTTTGTGTTATATAATCCAATGAATATGTATATTCACACTCTATAAGTTTTTGGTAAAACGTGCGGTGGGTGTGCAAGCTTTGTGGAGAAATCCCCTTGCACCCCGGCACCAGAGTAAACATACCTGCTTTATAACTCTATTTGAGTTGTAGTCTGTTTTCCGCAAGTCAAGGAAACAGAACAAAAAGTAACATAGTAGAGATATCAGTAATTTTTGGCATAATCTTGTGTAGTAAGACTCTGATTTTTATTTTTAGGTTTTTATTATATCAAGATAAACATATCTTTACATTCATAAATACATAACCTTCTCAGAAAATTTGTCTAGACTCAAACGACAATTTGGTAGAACACTGTCTTTTTTCCCATGAAACAGCGCTTTCCATAGTAAAAATTGTCTTCAGATATTACTTGTGACTGTGTGATAGAATACAAAGAGTGTAGGGAGTGGCGTTCGGAAGATCTCGCGATATACGGAGGGAATAGCTGTAGCCCCCTCTTGTTACGAGGTAAGGTGATGGATAGGCTTGTAACGCTAAGGCCACACCCATGAAGGAGGTGCTTGGCGAATGTATATATGTAAGATACGCAGTAAACGGACATTTTGTATCCACCACATTGGTGTTTGTGCTGATGTCTCGGAGAAGGTTTTAACCTCCTGTAGTATTAGTCCCTGCGACCTGAGCACCACTGACATGTGGGTCGGCAGGTTTAATGAGGCAGAGCTAAGTACGACAAAAGAGTGATTATATTCTGTGTGAAATGTATTAGTGAAATGGGAAAGAAGCAAAACATTGATACAGGAGTGGAGAAACTGATTCAGTCTTCCCTTTCACCCAGATTGTATCTTACTGGAACACTAACAGTGAAAGGAGCACAGAATACTTCGGCTGTATTGCTCTTCCTCATACTTGATCAAGAAAACGGAGACCAAGAACGGGCAGCGTTGGGCTGGCTTTGGTGGATAAGAACTCTAAAAGGAAAGTAAAACTGCTTATTTAGTGTGTTTTAACAGTTAATTGTTACTTTCAAAACATGACTTAGTATTTTTGCAAAGCGACCACCCTGATTAATAGAAATTATTGCACACTTCTGTTGTTTTAGGCCAATCTCACTTTCTCTTCTCTAAAATGCCATATTCCCCTCCAGTCTCTTTTGTTCTTTCTGCCAGGTACATGTACTTTAATTGGGCTGAGACACTGGGTCAGGGTTTGAGTAGCCTGCCTGCAGCCTGAAAGGGAATATGGTAATGTCTTTCATCTGGGAAGAGTCACAGCTGCTTGCATTAACTGAAAACAACACTCAGATGAGGAAATGAAGACAAGAAAAAAGGCTTTTCTCCCCGCACGCCCCTCTTGTTTTTCCACTGCACAATTAGGTTGGGATTGTCATATTCAGGTGTTGTTGCTAATATCTCCTGGTAGGCTGTTTCTATGGGGAAAAGAGTGAAGAATTTCTAATCTGTATGGTATGGCAGAACTAGCTTTCTGCTTTTTCTTGGTCTGGTGATTTGGCCATTTTGTGGTGGGATCCCAGCTGATACTACAATGATTTCATGCTGAGATGGAATGAAAAGAGGTATGTGATGGTCTTCTCAGTGTTGTTAATTCTTGTGGTATCGATGTGGTTTGTTTGCCTTTGTTCACGCTGCAGTCCTAGAATTAAATGAAAATTTTAGTTTTTTTTTTTTTAATTTAAGTAAAAGTTTTTCTAATTCTTATGGATTTAAAGAAGTACTTGAAAGGGTTACTGGAATGTACTATATAGAGGATGGAGCTATTTTTCCTAATTACTAGGAATAATTATCGATGCTTTTATAAAATATACCATGATGTTTTTAAAATTGGGCAGATAACCCTTGAAACTGGGATATACAAGTGAGGTAAGGGCCTGGATCTTAAGGTTAGAGTATGGATATTTCTTTGGTTCTACTTTCCCATTGGGACCCAAGAAGCTGCCTTAACAAACATCAAAACAGACTTTATTAAAACTTATTTTTGTTAGTTCTCCTTGGAAGTTTTGTTTGCTTAATTTCAATGTTTCTGAAGCTTTCCTTTCAATGCAACCCATTCTCTGCAACCTCATACCCTCAGTGGCAGTACCATTTGGATTTCATAGGGTTTT
Organism: Strix uralensis; assembly: GCF_047716275.1. NCBI lineage: Eukaryota > Metazoa > Chordata > Aves > Strigiformes > Strigidae > Strix > Strix uralensis. The sequence goes on from NC_133972.1 coordinate 30,933,516, forward strand.
CTATCTGCTTTATATTTTCATGGATGTGAATTACTATATGATGTTTAGAAACACGCAGAGAAGGACTCTCTTTATCCAAAGCAGTTACTATATACAGCTCACTAAGTCTATGTGGATTTTCAATCTATTTTAATTACCTATGTAGATATTCCTAGTGTGTGTACCTGAAAGGTAGCTGCTTTCTGTTGAAATGAAAGTGAAGCAAGCTACCTTTCCAGGTGGCATAGGGCAGTAGGAGTAACTTGTCAGTGAAGTGCAGGACAGGTATTGTAGTATAGCTTCAACATCCCCCTTCACTGGATTTCCTCTCTGGGAAAGACTTATATAGCTGGATGGAAGACAGAGCTGAATGACTAATTAGAAGTTTTTCGTCCTGGCCTTTCTAATATGCAAAAGTAACAGTGGTAGTAGTCTATTAGAGATCCACCTTAGGTGTGTGATAACAAATCCTCTACACTTTACTGCTCTCCAGGTCAAGAATTTGGTTCTGCTTGCAGTGATGCTGGTTATAAACAAGCTGTAAACTATCTTAAGATAAATGATTTAAGAAAGTTGTCAAAAAGATGAGAGCAGGGCTAATCTTAAATCTAGCTAAAAACAAAAGCATGAAAAGCATGGTACAAATGCTGATTATAGCTTGATTGGTGCAAAATCAAATACTGCTGTCTTCAGTGGTATCCTGGATGAGGAATTCAGCCCCACAGAACAATGACTGTTTATGATTTTCAGTGCTATCCTTAGAGATGGAGGATGTATGACAACTCATTATTAGGTTAGTGTCTGGTCCCCGTATGTTTAGGAAATCTGAGTACTCGTTATTCAGCTTAAGAAAATGGACTATAATTCTTGAACTCAATGGCCACATTGGCTTTTTAGAAACGGTTGAAAACATTCACGTCAGGAAAACAGTGAACCTGTTATGAATAAATGTATCTAGAACAGAAGGTGCTCAGACTTTTTTTTAGCTAGTAATGATGAGGAAACAGTAAACACATGAATACAAGGTGATTACAGAGCATTCTGTAGATGAGGTTGCAAAAAATCAGCTGGAATGCTCCTTAATTATTTTAATTTTGTCCTTGTAGCACCAGACATTTCTCACCAAGAATAAATGCTTTCGCTAATGGCACTAACTGCTTTAGGTTTTAAATCCACATGTACTGAATATTTTTGCCTCTTTCAGCCTAAAGGAAAAAAATAGTATTAGTATTGTTTTCTCTAGATAAGAAAACTATAGAAGAGGGGTTTTTTGTTCTTTTGTGTCTTGTCTCTCAGAAGCAGGAGGAAAGAACAAAACTGGTTCCCAAATCCTCAGTCTGAAGTGTTGTACCTATTCTTATAACAAGCTTCCTAAAATGAACAACTGTAACTATATATTTGTATTCTGATTTTTTTTCCTTTGCTCAGAAGAAAAAAATTAGAAATCCCTTCTTGTGATTTTGTTTTGTTGAATTCTGTTCTTGATTTTTGTCTATTTTTTTATTTGATGCTTCAGAGGAAAAATGGTGTCATATTGCTGCAATAAACCTTGTGATTTGATGGTTCTTCCTTTATGTCCTATGAGGAAGAAGACAATAGGATTAAATGGCTTATTCCCCTTTCATTGCACATAGGTGCACAGGAAAGACAGTCAGCCGTTGCTTCATGTAAAGAAATCTGCTGTAAGGGTAGGGCTGCTGCACCCTGCCCATCAAGGAATAACTCCTGTATCCTCTCTACAGGTTCTACAGATGTTATTTATGCACAATGGCCCCTAAACCTCTGGACTATGTCTTTGTACCCAATTCAGTGCCTAGGGCCTGACCTTTATGTTTCAAAAACTTTCCTGTGTGAATGACACTATGAAGAGAACACTATAACTGCTTTATTTTTTCCTAGCATTTATGCATACTTTTGCCTCCTAGAAAATTAGCTCTGATAAAACTAACCAAAGTTTACTAAATTAAAAGCTACCAAAAGGCATTGCCCTTCTAAAATGGAGGAGATTGTACAGATGGGAAGCGGTGTTGTTGACTAATGCATTGTTTAAACAGGATTGTGAGGTGTGGTTTGTTTTATTAGATATGTCTTTGATATTTTAATGATCGCTATTAAAATAGTAACTGAACTTCTGACATCCCTTGAGGTATTTATCCTGTCCTCGTAGCCAGGATCCTGAGGTGCCAATATCTTCCTCCTAAAGCTTCCTAGATCTTCATTCCCCCAGTGACTTGTGTAAAGTCACATGGAGTAGTGGGTGATAATCTGGGGAGTTCATGCTGGGATTTTCTGAAGTACATCTTGGAGTTCAAGCTGCTGAGCCATCCTTTTTTCTTGCAGAAAGGAGAAATACTGACAAGGTAAGTATTGAAACAGTCCTAAAAATAAATGTCAGTCTTTTTACATTCATACTCAGGAAATAAAATCTGCCTGGTGTTTCAGTAATTAAAATGCTGCTGAAAAAATACTGAGAAACGTTCATGTTCTATACTGCATCATGTTGCTATCTGCAAATGATAAATCTCAAATAAAATTATCAACTCTGTGTGGGGTTTTCAGAGTAGGCAAGTGGCTGATGAACAGTGGTTCAAGGAACTGAAATAATTTCTCCATTTTTCTCCCTTCGTCTGAAGGTTGGTGCAGTAAAAGAATGAACTGATCTGGTGCAAGTTACAAATTGGTTTTGTGTTTTGAAGCTGCTAACAAAGAAAACAGTAACTGCAATGCAATGATCTACTGTTATTGAGGAAATGAGAAACCGAATAATCTTAGCTTGTCCTCCCTGAGAAGTTCAGGAAATGGTAGAATATTACTTTGATCAACATTTAAGCCACTAAATTATCCTTATGATTCATGCACCATGGTATATGATTTAAAGTACCAGGATATGTTAGCCAAAACCTGTTTAAATCTTTGCTCTTGGGGAAAGGAAAGGAAGGGTAAAAATAATCTGCTGCAGTAGAGATTTAGGGTAGTATTCTGCATTTCTTCTAATATCTGCCTTGCCTTAGACACTTACAATGATTTCTCAAGATATTTAAATGCTTTAAACAAACATTAGAAAGGTTGACTACTCCAAAAGTATATTTTTTTTGTTTATTTGTATGGCCCTGGGAATGCTTTAGGAGCTTTACAGAGAGCTATCAGAAGAGGAAGCTTCCCTGAAGAGCTTGCAGTTTAATGAAGCAAGCAAGTGGTGGCCATGCTCTGGTGTCTGTGCCTTCTTGTCAGTGATGTGGACCAGGACCTGTGTTCTCTTTGAGGATTGTGGGTGTGTTCTAAGGATGGAGGTCAGCAGGTATATAATTCAAAAGTTATTTTTGAGAATGGTTTTTGAGTTATTTTTGTGGTTTGCTCAGCAGCCTCAGGAGAGAAGTAGGCATAGAATCATCTGGTTGGAAAAGACCTTTAAGATCATTGAGTCCAACCATAAATCTAACACTGCGAAGTCCACTGCTCATCCAAGAGAATACAGGTGCTAGAAATCACAAAATACTAGAGTGAGACTGTGATGATCTATCTCTAGTTTATATTCATTTTTCTCTTTCTTTCATGTGGTGGTATCTGTCACTGAAAAACAACATTTACAAGCAGAAAAAAATGTAATCTTTGCCAGGGCTTTCGGCAGCCTGCCACAAATTTTGAAAAAAAAAAAAAAAAAAATGCAGTTGAAACTAAAGTGTGCAAGCAGTAGCATTTGCTTAGTGATGCTCTTTTCCAAGTCAGAAGAGTGGTGTTTGGTTTTTTTATACACAGTTTACCTATACAGGGCAAGTTTGAAGATGTTGTTCTTTGGGAAAAATGAGATTTCTGGTCAAACTACACAATCTTTTACTTGTATTAAATGATTTGAGTAAGAATAGGAAACAAAACTGGTGTCCTCTTCTCTTTGAGTATATTGCCAATAAGTCCTTGAGTAAGATGTTGAAGAATTCCAATTGCCTTCGTTTGCTTTACTATGCTGCAAGTAAATTTTTTTTTTCCTTCATCTTATAGGCTTTGGTTGTTTGAACAGCCCCTTTCTAAGTTAAATGGATGCACTTTTGTTTGTAGTTGCTTTTTTAATAAGGAGGCAGATATAAAAAGAACTCAGTATACTCTTCTCCACTCAGATTTGTACAAATGGGTTAAGTGTTACGAAGTTACCTAGATTCTTATGAGAGTTCTGCATTTTGACTTTCTGGTATTAATTCCTTAAGCCAATATAAGACAAAAAAAAAATCCAGAGTTTTTCATAATATTTTGAAGTATACTTCACTGAAGTCAAAACAGAGACGTTAAGTTTCATGATAGGAAAAAAAGTGTTTCACTGATAGCATTTCATGTAAAACCAACCTAAAAGAACAAAATCTAGCTCTGAACGGGTGATCTATAGGACAACTTCCAGGGAGCAAAAGGGGGCAAAAAAACCTCTTTGACAGTCTGTAGCATCTAATAGTTTCAAAGCACCATTTCTCTACTTAGACTTATTACAAATGTCTGGTAAAATAAGCAGCTATGGTAGTTAAGTGTGTTCCTTCAGCAATGCCCATGCCCTCCCCAGTGAAAGAGGAGGAACTTGTGACTCAGCTGTTGCACTTTGGTGTAAATTGATGTTGACTGTGGGTTTCTGACTAAGACAATATGCTGCAAACTGGGACAGCTGGGGCCAGAGTGCTTATTCTGTTTTTCAACTCCTGCTGTGAGGAAAGAAACTGCAAGGAACAAAGTATGAGATGAACAGCTGCAGATAGCAACACAATAAACTACCACAACCATGTTTACCAGTTTGTTGCATCTGTAATATTCATATTTCTGTTACTCAGTGGGAAGGATAGATGCATGTTGATGTGTATATCAGAGATCTTCACAGGGCTGTGAAACTTTTCAACCACTATTAAAATTTTTCTGAATGTTCACAGAGAAATTCTATGAAGACCTGCTACAAAAATTAATATTGGTTGTGATTTTCTTTTAAATAAAATTCTTGTAAGTCTGTGAAAGTTCCAGGAAATGGGAGGGAAAGCTAAGGTCTCCTCAGCACTTAAACAGAATAGACAAATAACCTAGGTAACTGGGCTGGTTGCCTGGACACTGACACCAGGCAAGATGATTGAGACCGATATGGATGCAATCAGACAGTAATGTTAGCAAAGCTAATGTCAATCAGCATGGTGCTATGGAAAGCAGGTTGCCTGTTGTCTTTTCTTTTGAATTAGATTGGAAGTGCTAAATGAGATGGTCTTCACTTAGATTTATCTATGACATGGAGCTTGGATGCAATGTGAATTTCCTTAAAGCAAAGTACACGCAGACAGCAGATATGAGACAAATTAGAATGATGTCAGTGAATATAAAAGTAACTGTAAATGTGGAAGTATCCAGTTATGCAGATGTTTTCTAATGGAATTTTCTGAATTTGAACTTTGCTTTTTGGGGTTTTTTTGAATAGGTATTGTGAAAGCATAAAATCACTGTGGCTTAAGGGGCGGGGGAGAAAATGGCAAAAGCTGGTACTGTGTGCTTCTGAAATGGAGAGTGCAGACTACTTGAAAGCGGTGAGGTTTTAGGTTACAGTATATTAGCAATAATCATTGCTTAAGAAAATATTTTTTCAGATTAAATACATATGTTACACTTGCATAGAAGTCTTCAGGTAAATACATCTGTAAATGTGTTTGTAAAAGCATCAATGGCAAATACCTGATCAATTTTTCTCCTTATAAAGATGTCAGTGTTTTATTATTGTATGTGTAACACACAGATCACCAGCATTATTAAGAATGCCTTTATTCATTAGATGGGAATTAGTAGGTAACTGTTCAAACAAAGCACTTATTTGCTCACATAGCTTGTTTACATATTCACCCTTCGTACCCTTGGTGGAGCCAACCCCAGCTGGATGCTCAGATGCAAAGGGGTGTGTTTATGCCCCACGGGCTGCCAGGCAGCTGCTTGGAGAGTCCTTGTTTCCAGCAGGCACATAGGTATCCCCGTGGCTTTGCCTCCGCATGGTCTGGTTTGCACAGCCCCTTGCTGATGCTACTACGTGCTAGTGGCCTTGTACAGATTAAGCAGAACCTCGTGGCTTGAGTTTGTCAGTCCATGCAGATTCCACAGGACCATCAGTCTCTGGAGCTTATCAGCACTTGGGAAATTGTCACATGCTACCTTCCTGCAGAAGCAATGGGAAAGGAAACAGTCATTATTTGCTTTCCAAAACCTTCAGCTGCACTGTGTGTTTCACCTGCATCTGAACATTCAACACTATTCTAAACAACTTTTATTCTTTTATTGTGTTTAGAAAGACCTGAGAACAAGCAAACACTACCCCCCCCCCCCCCCAAGCTTCAGAGCCCGTAACTGATGCTTTTAAGCAAAAACCAGTATTCTCTTGTGACTTTTGTCGAAAAACAATAATTCATATATGCTGCTGGCAAATTGGAGAGCTAATTTATATAGTTCTATTTATGCTGAGAGATACAAAAGCTTTCAGAAATGTTGAAGCCATAGTAGATATAACATTTTTCCATTTCAGAGAATGAGCAAAAAATAACTTTGTGGAGAAAGAAAAGCTGCATGCTTACTGAAACTGTTGACTCATTGAGGGAAAAGGTCTCGGTTATAAGTTACCTTTTGGTCCTTGCACTCTGTGTGGTGGTGGGTTTTTTTAAATTTTGTTCCAGAGTCTCAGTCTCGCCCCAAAATTGTTTTTTGAGTGGTTATTGCTTACAGACTAACAAATAATGATACTCCATCAAAGGCCATGTGAAAAAGTTTGGTAGTATTCTAAATGGGATTGCCTGAAAGAAGTGTCTTAAATCTGTGGCAGCTGCTGTGTGTAGGGTCAGCTTTGTCAGTTCTTTGTGGACTGGGTAAAACCTCACCAAAGGTGGTAGGTGTCATGACTTTTCAGAAGCTGTTAAACCCTTTTTCACTGGCTTCGGTTACTTTGTTCTAAATATATTGTCAAACATAGGGGACTGAAATCCTTGCCAGAAACAGACCTGTGCAGGTTTTGTTTTGATGACAAGTGATACAGAGAAGCTGCAGAAAATGAAGTGTACAGTCAAACAAGAGCTATAGAAATGGTCCTTGGAAAAAATTTTGAGAATGCCTTTGGGGTAAGTGCTGTCTGGAAAAGGGCCTTGGAACTAAGGAAAAATAAATTGTAGCATGCCTCTTTTTCCCTGAATGTGGAGGAATTCGAGCTCTGGTACATTTCTTTTTTTTTTTTTTTTTTAAAAAAAAGAATGAATTGCATGAAGGAAATGACTGTACATAAACATTTTCCTCTGGAGAGATGTGTGAAGGAGGTAGGAATTATTTTCCAAAAACAATACAAATAAACTTTTGTGTAGCTTTTAAATAGATCAGATATGGCTGAGCTTTTGTGAAATTTGCAGGAGAAAGGGTAAACAAGGTTGTTTTACCTTGTACTTCAGAGAACAGTTACTTTTGGATAACAATTACATTACATATCCAGATTTATTCAGTATATAATGTCCATAAATGTCTTCAACTGAGTGTTGATGTTTTAAGCTTTCACAGAGATCATTGAAATTTGATTCTATATTTCTGAGATATGGAGCCAGTTTATACAACTGAGCCACTAGAGTCAACTTAAAATATAGACAGCTTGCAAAAAATGTGAACATCACAAGGCATGATTTAAACTACCTTGAAAATACTTGCTTTATTATAATTTAAAGTGTAGGTAACAAACTGCAAAGATTAAAAATTGGTTTTACAGAAAACAAATACAAGCTGCTTTTGTAATCTTTTCCCAGCACGGCTGACATGGAAGATGCTGGTATTACTTATAGTTGATTTAATGCATCTTTGCTTAACTATTTATGATTGCTATTATAATTAGTATCTCTAGAAGTATTTTATAAACCATATTACATGGCAGTAAGTTGCTGATACCAGTGGTCAGAACAACAAAAAAACACTTGAACACTTGGGGAAAGGGTTCTACTGCCTGGAGAAGACCTGGCTGAAGGAGACGACCCCAAGGCCTTTCACTGCCACGAGGAAGGCTGTGCTTTGTTAGCTGGGTCTGTCACCTATAAAGCTGGTGTGGCCATCAGATGGTAGCAGGAGCAGCTGCAGCATCCAGAGCTGTCTCTCCTCCCGCACCCCTTCTGACCTGTGCCTGCAGTAAAAGGAAGCGCAGCACGTACTGGTGCCAGGCACTAGTGCCAGCTACTGCGATGACAAGATGACAGGTGACAGTTTGTGGTGGGTGACAGTCACAACCAATGGACCAAGTGGGAGCTGCTACTTGTGAGCAGCTGTTCTGTGAGGCAGGAGACACAATTGGCAGGCAGGATGCAGCAGATGACAGGGCTACCCTAATATGCAGCTTCCTAGAAAATGGACCTATGTCACTTTTAAAAAAAAACCCAAAAACCCCAACAAACCAAACTCCAAAACAAAAAACCCCTGACTTACAGGCAAGTCTCTGCCCTTTTCAACTGCTGTAACAAGATTGATAATATTTTCTCCTTCTGTTTCTTGCAACAAGTGCCCAATTTCATCAGGCCTCTGTTCTCCTTTTTTCTGAACTAAACAGCAAACCTCAGTGATGTTTTTATTCCATAGGGATATCAGAAATGTACAAATCTGAATTAGAAACTTTCATAGAAATTGGTTAACAGTTGCATGCAGGAGGGTTTATGGTCTTAAGTATTACATATTTAATTGAGAAAAATCCTCAGAACATCAGCTACCTTTCCAAAAACACTCTAAAAAACCCTCAACATTCAGTACAAGGTGTTTGGTTTGGGGTTTTTTGGGGTTTTTTTGTGTGTGGGTTTGTTTTTTTTTTTTTTAAAAAGGCCATAAAGGGTGGAAGATATTGAGGAGGTGATTCATACCTAAATGACACTGAGGTAGATTAAATACATACAGGAGTTCTTGCAGCTCAGGTCTTAAACAAATACCAGAGGCCAAACCTGTTGTGAGGATAAATGTGAGAGCTCCGTGGCAATTGGTTAAGTTATTGCTTCTGATCTCCAGGATGGATTTAACTGTTAAGGATATGGAGGTAATGCTCTATTACCCTTCAGTGGGATGCGTTAGTCATTCTGTGAAAGGTATACAGCTGGTTTTGACTTTAGGTGAAATGAGGTGGGTGAGGATGACTGTGGTTTGACTGTGGCACAGAAGCATCTGTGCACAGCACCGGGCAGGACCAACATGCAGGGATGAGGAAAGGGGGCACATCTATCTTCTTCCTCAGTAAATCCACGCCTGTGTAAAAGAAACTCTCTGAAATCCTGTAGATTGGGACTGCTGCCAACAGGAAAAAAACAGTGATCAAAGAAAATAATCCTTGACTTTTGATGGCTTGTTCAGAATTTGTGCAGAAGATGAAGAAAAGCATCAAGGATACCTGAAAGACAAAATAGATATTTTCTGTTGGCTGACATTTATTTTTATTTTCTTTCATTAGAATGGCTTTAAACATCCATTTGCTCAGGATTTTGGGTGACATTATGTGTGTTTCATGTGTCTATAAAAAGACAAGAAAAATGCTGAGATTTGCAGCTTGCTTTTTTGTTGTTGTGTGGTTTTGGGGGTTTTTCTTGTGACATGTAACCTTTAAATCTATTACTTTTGCTCAAGATTAACTCAGTAATGTCCTCATGGGGGTAAAGGCTCTGGAACTTCTAAAGAAAAGAAGGCTTGTTGAAATTCCATGTGCTCAAACTAAATACAGGTCCATAAAAATTTCTTCTGCATTGCAACTACACATGTTCCTAGTTTAAACCATGCTTTTCCAGTGGATGAGAATGGTCTGACTAATTTTAATAAGTCATTGAAGTGGGATATGGATGAGTAGTTACAAAATTAGCAGTACAATAGACTTGTTTTGCAAATATTTTTCTTCCAGTTGGGAATGTGGCTATTCTGTACTATTTCAGATGTGGCTTCCTATCTCACCTGAGGTGATACTTTCTGTGTTTAAATCTGAAAAATAATTGGAGTCAGGCATTGAAAGGATTGTGTCTGATTCATAATTACTCTTATGATATTTATAAGTAGGGTGATTTTTATCTGTCTTTTACTCTCTGTACTTTAAAGGTGGTGGTGGGGGGGTACATTAAGGTTCTCAGGCTACTGCTCCCTGTTGCTGTGAAGTATTATAGATATTAAGAAATTGTTAATAGAGCTAATAAATTCTCCGACTAAAGAATTACTGCTTCTCTCACATTGTGCTGTGGCTCAGGGGATTGAACCTCTACTGAGTTCCAGGCCTGCCAGATAATGGGTAGACTCCATGGTTATATGCTAAAAGGCTTGGAGGGACCTGAGAGTGGTCTTCGTGACCTCCCATGCTGGCTTGGTAGGGGATTTGTGAACTGTGCTAGGATGTTCTTCGGTGGAGACCTGCATTAATGCAACTAAGTTCTGAGGGAATATTACCAGGATGTTATTTTTCCGCATTCCTCCTACAAAAGTAATCTTGAAAGATGTCTTGGGAAATTGAGTCATAGAAGGAATGGCCAAAATAAAAACGTTAATCTGAGCCCTCAGGCTTACTCCTGAGAAACAGCCTTTGCCATAAATGGTTCAGGCTTATAGCTTTAAAAGGAACAGGTCGCCTGTTGTTTCCTGGTCCTCCAGATGAGGTTGTTATACCCAGGAAGTGTGGGGACAGTGGGTTGGTTTGTTTAGCTCTTGTTTTTTCTTGTTTTGTGTGTAGGTTTGTGGGTGTTTCGGGTTTGTGGATGGTTTGGGTTTTTTTGGGAGGGATGTGGGTTTTTGTGTTTTGGGTTTTTTGTTTGTTTTTGAGGAGGGTGGTGTTCCTTTAAGAGATCATGATCCCAAAAGTCTGTTTTGTCCAAGAAGATTGTTTTCCTTTCAAGATAAGATAAGGATGTGTCTTTCCCTAAGAAGTGGTAGAATCTAAGTTATAAACTGAGGAAAGTCTCTCTTGATGCGGTACCTCCAGTCTCCAGAGGAGTCAATGCCTGTTTAAATGCTTTTTTTCTGAACAGTTGGTCTGTACGGTTATGTTAAGTGAGTGATTAGAGACACCTCATGGCTCTTTTAGGTTCACTCCCCTGTGAGAATAGATGAAGCCCAATGCGATGTTCCAGTAGATGAGAGAGAAAAGATCTAAGCAGTAAATAGGGGTCCAGAAGCATTTGTGTACAACATAATTTCCATTTAAAATTTCTTCTCTCCTATTTTTTAATTGTACTCTGCTATCAATCAGTAAATACTACAATTCTGGTTTTGTAGCATTTGACAAGAGTTGTCATACCTTCCTAAAGGAAGAAAAAGAATTTTAAAAGCTTGCTTCTAGTGAATTATTTAAGTACTGAGAAGTTTCTTCATACCTGGAATTTATGTCAAAATACAGTGACTAATTATAAGTGTGATGCAATGAATGAACAGTTAAATTACAACTTGTTTTTCTGTGATGTAATTAATCATTGTTTAGTCTCCATGTGCTGAGTAAAGACCAGCATAGATTTCTGTGCTCTGTAGAGACTATTAGAACCTCTCAGCTTTCTGTAAACCTTGCTTTTGAGATGCATCATAAAAGCTATTAAAATATTATTATTAAACCCAAGTTACATAATGCCATACTTCATAACAAAATTCCAAGACTCACAATTGAACTTCCTCCAAAAAAATCACTTGAATAGAAGGGAGGGGTGGGAGGGAGATGAAGAAGGTAGCCCCTCCTTGTTGTCAGAGTCCTACTCAGCCTCGGGCAAGCATAGAGTAGTACAGCAGGCCTCATCGGATGGGAAAGCAGGTTGCTGAGGTCTGGGCTAAAAGTGCTGAGACTTGCTTGTTGGGGAGGACAGAGCAGTGGGTAAGAGGAAAGAACGGGGATGGATGTAATATGTGGCACACATCGCAAGGTGTAATTTCTAAAGGGCTTGGGCGTTTGTCCTTGTAGGCTGACCTTGTGAGGTCTGGAAAGTGTTAGAGGAAAATATGTCATACCCAGGTCCAACCAGTAGCAAGGCTGAAGATGTATTCCCAACAGGCACAAACACATGTATACGTGGCTGGCCACAGAGATCATGGACAGGCATTCAGGGTGCTCAGTACAAGCACAGACAGCATCATGGCCTCATCCTGCTCCGTGCTCTGACTGAGTAGGATGGAGGTCTGCTAGTGAGGATCCTGCCATCAGGATGAATCTGTCTCTCCCTGCCTGCCCTTCTCCTGATAACATCTCCAGTTGCATGGCATCTAAGATTCTGGGCTTGGAGTGAGCATGACTGCGACTTCAGAGATAGCTTCCAGGAATGGGTATGTATTTTACATTAGAACATGCCTGGGTTTAAAAACAAGAAAAATCTTATCAGTAGGACAAGTTCTTCTCATCTCTTGTAACAATTTAAGGGGTGCTAACCATGAAGCTGCAGTTGGCATCTCTTGCAGGTTCATAAAAGAAGTCGGGAGGATGCCTGTGGCAGGTGGGGGCTCTATCCCGTCAGGCTTACTGGCACTTGTGGATGGGAGCTGGGGCTTTCCTAGGCAAATGCTCTGCCCTCTAGGCTGTTATGCAAAAAGTGAGCAGCAGGTATGGGAATAACAGCTAATAGCTTAGCACCTGGCTGGAGGCAGACATCATTTCCTTGTTTCCTTGTGATCTTCTAATGGGTTTCTATCTTAAGAGGACTGGGTTGCTGCCTGCATGTTCCCATATTTGGTCAATAAACAAAAGGAACTGCCTGAATTAGGCAGATTGAAGTTATTCAGAGGAAGACAGAAAGAAACCTGCCTCTCTGTGCTGACATCCTACACCCCTCAGGCAGTGAACGTCAGGCAGGCTGGGTTGGCCCCACTGCCATCTGTTAGATAGGCTGAGTTAACATGCACATTTTGTCTGTGTGTTTTGGAGTTTTGTGGGGTTTTTTTTGTTTGGGTTTTTTTTAGTTGTTGGTTTGTTGGTTTTTTTTTTTTGGTTGGGGTTTTTTTAGCATATCCAGAGAACTGTTATAAACAGGATTTGGCTGTCCCAGCCCATGTGAGGACAGTGAGAAGAGTGCCCTTTGAAAGATTTGTTGTTGTTGTTTTTGTTTTTTCAGAAATTTGCCCGAGATAACCAATGACACTGGTGTTTCTTTGCGGACACAATGAGTCAAAATGAAAGTAGTGGGAGGCACAAACTGTACAGGACTGTTTCTGCCCCCCGTTAGCGGCTATCTGAATCCTGCTCCACATCTCAGTACACATGGCATTTCAGTCTCTTTTTTGGCACTGCAACATAAGCCTCAGCTGTCTCAGTAAAGAGTCGAGCCCTGAAAAGAGTCTGTGTCCTAAGGTCAGGATCCTGGGGAGCGTATTTGTAGTCAAAGGATTTTCTGCAACAAAAGCAGCTGATCTTTGCAAATGTCCAGTAGGATTTTTTCCCCACCTTTGTGAATGACAGTTCCCTAGGATTAAAGGTGTTGCTCTCCTGTGTGCTTCACAGAGAGCCAATTAATGTTGATTTGTTTGATTTCTGTTCAGGTTTTTTTTTTTTTTCATAGCTCTTTTTCTTTCTCAGATTAGAAAATAAAAAGGTGGATGAGTCATCCTTTCAGCTTTCCAATCCTTATTTTACCAGCTACTTTTACATCTCCTAATAAACTGCAGGGTTTTGTTGATATTTCTCATAGGGAGATAGGACACTGCTATGATAAAGCAAATAAGTGGTACTGTCTCTCATGGGGTAAGTTTCACCAACTGTGTAACTCTCAGAGTAAGAATCAATAATTTGATACTAGACATCAATAACTTAATTGGATTTAACTGCTTACCAGGTCCACTGCTATGTGCTTGTTATTTTCCATAGCATGTCTTGTTTGAAACAGCATCATTAGCTGTACAAATTTATTAGCATTGCTTTAGGTTAAATGACAGTCCAGCAATGTGGATAGTTGCCTATGGAAAATATCCAAGCAATTTCTTTCTTCTTTCCGTGAGAATAGAGTGGTGGTGTGGGTGGTAATGAATATTTAGAGTGCTTTTATTAAAAAAGAACAAAAGATATAACACCCCCAACCAAACACATGCTTTCTAACAGCATTCATTATAATTTAATTGGAAGTTTATCAAGATGGATGTGGTTAAGCACTATGTTGTACTAAAGGCGAGGGTTAGATTCATTCCTGGTGCTCTTCCAATGGACTGTGGAGCTATGCCAAGAGTGGATTTGGCATGCTTTCCACATACTTTCTTGAGGTTGTTTGGGGGGAGGATACTCAAGAGTTAAAGGCATGAGTTTAAGCAGCAGATTGGAGGGAAAAATACATCTGTGGTACTTGTGACACTTTAAAGAATTCTGTAGGTTCCATTTGGGGTTTCTTTTCTAAATATCTATGTTCTTTTCTGGGAGCCTTTGATAGGCAGGGGGAAGCCTTACAGAAACAGTGAAGGGATTGCACATAACCCTGTAATAGTCATTCTGTACCAAGGACTGCATTGTGGAGAAAGTGGTCTCCTAAGGCTGTGACTTCATAGCAGAGTCCCTTCATGCTTAACCTTTGAAACAAATGATGGTTCATTTATAGCAATAATATGCTCAGCAAAATTTTGGTTTACAGTCACAATTTCTATTCTAATCTGAAAAGCCATGGGAGCCTTATGATGGGTATAAGTGACTTAATGAAAGGCTGGGACTGTCTAAACAACAAAGGAGATCCTATTCTTGTCAAGCAGTATGGTTTCAAAGCAGGGCACTTGGCTGCAATGCAGAAAATTTTGGTTTCTTGCCATACAGCTACTCTGTGATGTTAGGAAAATCTCTTCCTTCCTGTGTGCTTCCTTTATCTTTCTGAAAATTTATAATGATCTCTCTTATATCATCATAAGCTTCACAGGTTAAAATCTAGATAAGACTGGATATAATCTGCAGAATACCCGCTTGCAGGACTTCATGGAACAAGGGACTTTGTGCACTGAAGCCTGTTGCTTTGGACACAGAAAGATATGTTTTGTATCCTGCTCAATTCCTTGGCTTAGAAGAATCAAATATTCTTATGGTTCAATACTGTGCATGTTTGAGCAAAACACTCTGAGCTGGAGCTTACAGGCGATGTGATTTGTCTAGCAGTTTCTTTTGAACAGTTTTAGACAGACTCTTCTCTTTTCTTTTTTCCTCCCTCTGTAATAGATCTGAGACTCTGCTTCCCACAGATGCACTGTCTGGCATCTCCCCAAACCTAGTTCTCAATAAGGACTTAACCTTCCACTCCAGAGCATCATGCATCCTAAAGGCCCTTCCCTCCTATCTACCTAACCCTTGAAAGTTCTTGTGAAAGTCCTTTTAGCATTGCCTGTTGCTCCCCTTAATCAAGGAGGCCCTGGGAGCACTTTTTGTTCCCCTCCTCCAGCTAAGCTCACTGCTGCTCTGTCTCATGACTGCCTTGCCCTACCTCATTATCTAGAGCCTTTCTGAGCAGAAGTTTAGCTAATGAGACTCTTGCACTGCACAATAAAAAGGGGCTACTTAAGTCTTTATAAACAAATGTGTATGCTTCTAGTAACTCCACAGAAAACCTAGGTTTCTGTAGAAGCAAACTTCTACCTTTTTGAGGCAGAGGGAACTGAAATTCAATACTCAAGCAAGCAAAGTCCTTTATGACATTGCTGATGAAGTGCAGCATCGGAATCCCAGAAATATCTATTGTATGATTATTGCTAACTTATTTTTGTGCTAGGTGCTGCATGGGCCGGTGAAGAATTTATAGTCTTGTCAACCACAGAAAAATTGAATTAATTAATCCACATTTTCAATACTGGAGTTTCTAATAGAGAAGACTCTCGAACAATTTTCCCAACTCGCTGAAGAACACTAAAATCTTTGAAATGGAGCATGAACTTATTCACAACTTTCTAATTTTGTCTCTATTGGCTTGAATTAAAGATCAAAGTTGAAATCACTCATATTAACTTCTTTCTGTATCTATTCTACTTGCAGGTAGGCTTAGATTGTGTTTTACTTTTCAAGCTAAGGTTTGGACTTCTTTTTTGTTCTGTATGAATTTTAAGTGGATAGGAACAGTATAATGTTTAAAAACTATTGGTATGACTGAGGTAGATCTCCTTAAGAACAAATTATCCCTTTATCCTCAAATTACAATCTTTTAATTGGAATGAAGGAACCTCTTCCTCCTCTTATTTTCATTTTCCCTATTCCTCATCAAGCAGGTTACAAGTAATTAATAAACAGGATTTTGGAGACAAGGTCTCTTTCTATTTAATTCTCCCTTGCTCCACTGCTGCAAAAAAAATACTGCATAGACTTTTTACCTTTTTAGGGATTCTTTGAAAGAGACTCTTTTCCTGGCAATTCTAGTGTGCTTTCATAAATGTTTTGTAGACAACATTTAACATCAGGTACCTTGTGTCTTTGCCGGGGTTTCCAGCATGCGTTCTCCAGCTGAAGGAGTTTTTAATTTGTTCATGATGTCTTACTTTGCCTGTAGCAGTTAGGCTATTCCCTATAGCTTTTTTTTTTTCAGCCCCAGGCCAGGGAAAGACACACTGATTCTTTTCATGCATCCCAATTTTTCACCTTTTGCTTACCCTATGCACTTCCTTCCTCCCCAAAGGTAGGCAGTCACTCCTCTAATTCCTCCTTTTCTACTTTTTAATTTCTGGATTTTACCTTCCCTTATGCTTAGGCAAAGCCAGCCTTCACATTGTTTCTTTTTCTACTGCTGCTCACATTTTCCCCGTCTGTGGTCATGGTCAAAGTTCAGAACTTGTCCTCTCTTACTTCTCTGCTTGCCATTTGAATTTCCTCCCGCCTCCTGCTGTCTTATCTCCTTTAGTACTGATCTTCCTTCCTTACCTGTTATATCACACTGTTCTGCCACCTCCAGTTCATTAGCATCTGTCCAACAGCCTGCTCGTTTGGGAGCATCTGAGCCATAGAACATGCTATCTAAGGAGAGGTAATGACCTCCCTGAGCCCCTGTCCCACTTGTCTTTGTGTCTGACTCTACACCTAAATCAGTATACCTGACACAAATCCAGACTCTCTCTGTCGGAAATGATCAAAGCCAACATAATCCTTCTCTAATGATGAGATAGAGTATTTACATGTTCACCTCTGATCTTTATATAAATGACCACATTTTTGACAGTTTTCTCATTAAATGACTTTTGTAAGCTAGAGTTTGTCAGAATAAATAGGACAGCAGTTTCTGGCACTGCTTGTTAGGGTGTTCTGACTTGAATGCCATCCGTAAAAACACCGGCACAGATATTTGTGTTATCTTTGGCTGCTGCTCACTGAACTCTGCACAGCAAATTTTCAGGGCAAAGGGAATGGAGTAGGGGAGGAAAGCCTGACATTGCAGGGGTTTTCTAACAGTTTATGCAGTTTTTGTGGCAGTGTTTGTGCTTATCTTCATATTCTAAGGCTTTTGTGATCACTGGATTAAATAAGCCTCAGTGTGAGCTACTGAAGGAGCAGAGTGCTTGATGGACGTCATGGGTTTGTATGTGCCTGGATTGAATCGGGTAGAAGGAGGTGGAATCTCAGAACTTGCCTTATTTCCTTAAAAAGTAACAATTCGTAGGGAGAAACTCTTGCAAAGCTCAGTTTTCAGCCAAATTACTCAGTTACCCTTTAATAGAATTAAGTCTCTGAGTCACGATTGTCCTCAGGATTGCACCACACTCAGCAGCTGTGTGTATATGTAATAGGTTCAGGAAATCCTCCTGCTTACTTAAACTTGAAAGTCAAATGGTTTGTTTTCTCACAAAACAAAATTAGTTCTGTGAGTTTTAAATAAAATGCAAAGAGTAGATTCATATTCTGATAGCGGTAGTGGTGTTGTACTTTTCCCTTATAGGCAACACTGAAGGACACTCAAGGTCAGGAGCAGATCAGCTTGGTTCACATCTTTTTGTTATCTGAGTCAGAACAGAGACCGAAATGAAAGTTTACCCATTTAAATGGGGATTAAAACCCTGTTTTCTTCCTGGGTTTGCTAAATACTTGATAACGACATGAACTAGGGAAAGTTCAACACAGGAATACCATGTATTTCATGGCAAGAATATGTGCTACGGAAGAGAGATCTGAATCAATTTCCCAGTTTAATTCAGTGAATTTTGTAAATGCTGAATGAAAGGATATGAGAAGGCATCTCCACAGCACTGCAATTCTGTTCAGCCAAAATTATTCCTGAACTGGGCTTGATAATTATTCTTACAGATAACTCTGAATCAGCAATCTGTGTTTTTTTGATGGATAAACTGTTTTCTAAAATGGTCGTCTATCCTTAAATGTCTTAATTTACAATATAGACAGTTCTGTGTTAAGTACTAGGGATTCCTTAACTGTGACAAAAAAATTATGCATGATTTTTCATACTGATGTCAGCATGACATTGCAATTAATCAAGCTGGTGATATTATAAATTTTTAAGGTTTTGTGAATTTCATTCTGTTGTCTTTTTAAACTAGTTGACTTCTCTTTTTTTTTTTTTTTTTTTTAACTGTTATAAAAACACTTTGCAACCAGAATTGGATCCCTTTTATGATATTAAGTTTATGTTGCAGAAAACTATTACATTTTAATAAGGTCTAGGATTCACTGAAACGGAATCCTGCTGTAGAATCACACAGGTATTATCACTTCCTTGTTACATATTACTTCCAAAAATATGCCTCTGGAGAAAAAAGAATGCCCTACTACCTGAAAATTAACAGTAGCTTGTAATACTGTTTCAGAATTGTATAGCAGTGCAAAATCCCTTGAGCATAAGCTAACATCTCTTTAAGTGGTTAGAAGCTTTCACCTTTCAAAGCACCTAAGCAAGTTTAGTGTTATCTACTGTTCGCATATTCTGTTGTCTCTCCTGGTTTAATCGTGATTGAAAATTGTATGCCATGAAGCTCTTCATGCCTTTTATGCATGGATAGACTCCTGTGAGGCAAAGCTACTGGATGCATAAGATTTTAAAAAAAAAAAAAAAAAAAAAAAAAAAACAAAAAACCAAGAAGATAGGGAGTAAATACCAAGTCAAGACTCTGGGAAATGCAGGTTCAGTGGTGATGACAAGATAACTGTAAAGAGAGACTATTGGAGTGGAGTCTATTTATAGAAAGGATACATCAGGAGCATGATGCACTCAATGGAAGAAGAAATTCCTGTGCTGATAATGTGCACAGTGACAGCTATATACAGCTTTTCTTCTCTACTCTATAGAGTTTTTGTGACTTTTCTTTTAATGTGAATTTATTTCTTGTGAAAGTTGATATAATAAGGGCATTAGAAATAAGAACCCTTTGGCTACCTGCAAACAGGGGAAAGAATGAAGGGTTAAGGGTTAGGGTTAGGGTCAAGCCTTCGCCGTCAGTACTCTTGAATCCTTTTTTAAAGGTATGATGTGACAAATTAAACCTTGTGAGTTTTACAGTTCCAGCATTTCAGGGTGTCCACAGAGAATGGCTCAGCCGTCCTATTTCCTTTCCTAGTTCCCATGGCTTTAGAGGAGGAACATCTTATAGCATTCATTGTGGTGATTGAAGTGAACTTTAAATTGAAAGCTTGTAATGATGACAGTGCTCTGAAGCAAACATATAAACAAAGAAGTTTGAGAGGAATTGTGGTGTCTCCTGTTTTCTAGGTGTCTTCTTGCTTTTGGAGGTCTTAGTGTTGGAAGGTTTAAAGAAAGCTAAATCTAAGCTGTTCTTCTCTTCCTTCAAAGACCCTAATAAAGGAAAGTGGCAGAGGGGTGAAGTCACTATGTGCTGTCTCTAAAATAACTTAAAGGTATCCCACCCTGAAATGCTGCAAAAGACCAGTCTCAAAATATTTCAGTCCCTTGAAAAAATAAATAGAAGAGATCAAGTTGGGGTCTTGGGGGAGTGTATGATCTGAACATTTCTGCAAGTCTGCATACTGGTTCAACCACTAACCTGATGGCTTAGTGATCTGCTGGGAACTGGATTATTTCTGAAATATTGTACTGTGAAAATGGTTCAGTTTGGCTTCAGTGAAAAATTAATTACTCCTGGATGTAAAGGAAAACATTCAGCATTTTTTTTCCACAGTTCTCTCGTCTTACATGGCCTACGTCTTTGCATATTGGTTTGGTTACAAAATATAATCCATATTTTTCCCTGTTTCTGTTTAGCCAGGTTAATGCTCATGTTTGTCTTTTTGTCGTGTTTGCTTTAATTGCTGTAGTGGCACAAATCTATTCTTAACAACACAATATCTTTTGTTATGCCTATTGTGATAAATTAGTATAATACATAGTATGTCAACATTCTACACTGCAATCAATTTTGCAGTGATTAGGTTGCTGTATCGGTAATACATCAGCGATCTAGAGGATGGTGGAGGAGATATTTCACAACTGTAATTGCCAGTGAAGTATGAAAACTATCTGTGAAGGCATCTGATAACACCTGGATCCATATGTTCCTTTTCCACTTTATGTATCTGTAGCGCATGAGCTGACACACTAGGTGGAAAGTTCTTGATCCAAACAGCTGCCTGTGCTCAAATTATTGAAATAGTGGTATCAATTTGTTCTTCCTCATCATAGATTCAGCCAAAAAAAAAAAAAAAAAAAATCGCTTGCTGCTTTGCTAGATGTGTTAATTGATGATACTTTAGAAGACTATTTTAATTGCTGGTCTGCCATTACACAGGGTGTTTGATGGAAAGCAAAGCTGAAGTGAAAAGAAATGATTGGATATTGAAAATTTGGCAATTACATTTCTTGAAGGAGGTTTAGACTTGATGGGGAAGAAAATCTTCATGGTACAGCTGTTAGAAGTACAGGGGTTTTGGATCCCATGAGTTAATTGTCATTATCAGCTGCCTCAGATTTATTTTTTTTGTAGGTGGTTCGGTTCCGTGTTCCTGTTCCATGTTATCATGAGGTATCTGTTTGCTATTTTCACTGGGCTTATGAGAATGTTGTGGTTCAGGTGCACCTTACAATGAGCCAGAGGATTGTGTCTTAAAGCTGAGTTGAGACAACTTGGCATACTGAGAAGAGGACAAGACAAAGAAAATGATCTTTTGTTCTTGTTTTAAAAAGCAACGCTCTGGGTGGTGAAGCAGTGTGGTAGGACAGTGTAAGGAAAGTGGTCTTGACCCTATGAGTGTAGCAAAGTAGGGGATCTTTTCTGTGTATATTAATTAGTCTAAATGTATTATTAACCCAATATATTCTTAAATTTAAAGTTACTGATACTTGTCAACAGTAGAGTAAATCAAAAAGCTAATTCTTAGTGGCAAGGTTATCTGGAATGTTTAAACTTCCATGGAGGAAAATTGTTCCTTCCCAAGCATTTTCAGACAACTATGAGAGATTAGTAAAGGCAGTAGTAAGATAGCACTTGAACAAAGAACAGCCTCTAAAGCCAGAGGAAAAGTTAAGAGTAGCTGAGCAGAGCACAATTTCAAGCCTATTGGTACCTAAGTCCTTCGAGATACTGTTTGAAAGGGAGACAATGTAACTGTGCTTGCTGTGCTTTTTCAGGGCTCTTATTCATTTACTCCAGGTCAATATTAATGGTTAACTGACAAATTGCATGACATGTATAGAAGTATATGGTATTTGGTGTGTTTGTAGCAACAGTATTATTCTTATTAGGAGAAAAAAAAAGTATGTAGTAATGTCTCAGAAGTTAAGAAATACTGAAGTTCACAACAATGAAACCTCAAGTTAATTTTCCCACAAGACTCCTTGATTTATTGGGTTGAATATAACTGTTTAGAGGGTGAACTAATGAAGGAGGATTTTTATAGGGCCTTTTTCTTGTTTTCTGTAAGTCTAGGAAAGCGTGTAGCAGAGCCAGCAAAAACAGCAGTTACTTGTAAACTTTGTGTAAAGTTGGTAAATGGTTTTATCACAAGAAAATAAGATGATGATTACATGAAACAATATTCCAGGAAAAGCTGTATTACATGGTACTTGGCCCCTACTATCTGTGAAAGCAGAGCATGCTGAAAGTAGCTAGTGCGTCAGGTCAGTGACTCTGTAGCATGGTGGTATATGACCATGCTTGCTTTAAGTCAAGGACTCAGGACTGTAAGAGGCGATGTATCTTGGGGTACTGGCAGTGGAACCTGGAAGAAGCCACTTAAACTGATTTTCTATAAATGTGAGGAAAAGTTGATCTCCTTTGTTCCTTTTCTATAAACCAGGAATGTCTAGAATTTGAGAGGACTGCAGAGATAGGTACCTGCATATTGTTTAATACATTGATGTATACTCTAGAAATGTAGAACGTTTTAGATATGTAAAACACTTTAGATATACAATGTATAACATAAACTAGAAAACTGGTAGAAATTGAACCTTAAGTCTTTCCTGGGACTGAGGTTGAATACTATGAAGTAAAGAAAATGTGGGGCAGCACGTTGATCAAATAATGAGAAAACATCATGTTGGACCGCTACTTGCAATGAGTATGTGTCTGTCTGATGCAGAGAATGATGTATGCACCCTGTAGGGAGAAAAGAGAACAATGTGTGTTCACTAGACATTAAAATTCAGGATTCATTTAATTGTGGTGTTCCTCCACCTGCATTTCAGCTTCAGACTGCTTACAAACTCACATAAGTATTACTGAATTCACTTTTCTTGATTTAACATTGTTCAGTCTTCTGTTTTCAAATGGAAGTAATTATATGAGGATAAAAGCTACAGTTGGGTTGTCATGAGGGATCCATAGGTGCCCAGGATTTGTCAGTGTCACACAGATAGGAGAGTTGGGAAGGGGTGGTTGAGTGAATTGTGCAGGTGTTGTGGAAACACACATTATGAAGGGAATTGGCAGCTCTTCATCACTCAAGTCAACGAGGTAGTCAAGCCTGATAAATGGAGCCTGAACAGGAAAAGAGGTAATTTTCTAATGAAAAGAATAAAACCCAAACTGCTTGGAAAGGGGAAAAAGAAGATAAATGAGTATGTAAAGGAGTATTTGAGAAGCTGAGAAAAAGAAGCCAAAGGAAAGAAAAGTAGGAGGAGCAAGTTTTAGGTTAGGTCTGTTAAATAGAGTGCAGATGAAGTGATCGCTACTAAGTAAACAGGAACAAAGCTTGTCTGACATGACCAAAGAGGACACAAAAGCAGCACAGAAATAAGTATAAAGGGGAAAATAAATCCCCTTAATCATCAAGGACTTTTTGACCACTGAGCAAAACTGTACGGAGAAAATATCACTGCAGACTCCTTCACAAAGACATAATAGGGTATAGCTTATAGCAATACTGAATGGTATTTGGGTACTGTTGTCATTATCAAAATTTTGTCTGTGGTCACACACTGTAAAAATTACTAAGCATCAGTACTACTGTAATATTTATGTAGTCTCCTGCCCTGTTCAGTCTTATGTTCTACTCTAAACCATATATACCCAGGGCAATGCATTTTTACAATACTCAGAACTGCTCTAGACATAGGGAGAAGCAAAAGGAAGAGAGCTGAAGATGAGCTGTGTTCACTGTCTTCCCTCTCTCTTCTCCCTCCTGCCTCCTGTTTCCTGTCCAGCCAGTAGCCCTCTCCTTGCCACCCCTGAAAAGTGACACAGCAGAGAAATGCTCCACTCATGGTATCTGAGTCAGGGTGAGAGGGGGAAGAAGGGACCTATTTGTTTCATAGGAGGGGTGGGATCCAGGTGCCTCAGACAGCAACATGCCTGTGGGAATGAAGACTTTCAGAGGACAAATTTCATTCTCTTTCTCCTCTCTTGTCCTTTCCTTCCACCCACAATATCAGGTCAGATGTCAAGCAGGGGTTTAGTGGTCACAAAGAGAGAAGCTTGCATTTATGCCTTCTTCCAACTCTCAATTATCCTAAAAGTTAAACAGTATCACAACAGTTTTAGTTTGGTATCTGTATGGCTGAGCATTTAAATGGTTGGTCTTGGGGAAGAACTGAGACTACTGGAATAAATTATCCCTTGCTCAGGTTAGGTTTCCTTGTGTACCATCTACATGAACAATACCTCTACCTCATAAACTGACCTCTTTCTGACTTTTGAATTTAGACAAAATGCTGGATTGGCAGGAGGGGGCATGAGGAGGGCAGAGTGGTGGGTAATAGGAGCCTCGTGCCTGGTTAGGAACAAATGTGTTCTGCTATGTGTGTTTTCGCAGTTGCATGTCATATCATCCATTCTCCTTTTCAGGCCAATGAAGCAGAAGTGAGGGCAAGAAATACACAGTTTGGCAAGCTGCACTAAAAATAAAGAGGTTGAAATGAATGAATGTTGAAGTTGCTTCCTTTTGTATTTACTGAACTAATGACTTTTCTTGAGCAAAGTTACTTGAATAGTCAATATAAATGATAGACATGAACAGTAAATCTAATCTCCTGCGAAAAATTGAAGGTTTTAGTGACTGGAAAATACTTTTTGTTTTATCTAGTGTATTTTACTTCTATAAAATTCCTTGCCTTCTGTAGTTTCCATGGGTGCTGGATTACTTCTTTCTATTGTTTTTGTAGCAAACCTGACTTTGAAACTGACATAGAGCTGGAGATCAAAATTAGTTCAGGCTTCCAGGCCTGATAGTATCCACTCATTCTCTTAGAAGGACTGGAATTTATACATAAAATCTAAGCAGTTCAATTCATAGGTGGAAATACAGAATACAGTTACAGTGTTTTATTTTTTTCTTAATGTTTTCTGAAATCTGTAATTTCTGTTAGCTTTCACCACCCCACCTCCCAAAGAGAATATAATGGTTATTTGTCAACTTTTGATGTTGACATTAGAATAGCACAAACAATTGCATATCAACTTCAGACCTCCATCTTTGTCTGGATAAGACACATGGATTACACTAAAATATTCATCTGCCCCATGTAATGAATGATAAACTTTGGGATTTCTGAAGTGTAGGATAAACAGCTGTAGGTAAAACAGCTTTTCTGAAGTGTAGGTAAAACAGCTTTTATTTCTCTTCCAGTAGTTTCCTTATGAGATAACTAGTTTAAGTGTTGAATGATGAAATTTCAGGTGCCTAGCATTTATTCTCATCAGTGAGAGTTCATTCTGTTGGCCAATTCACAAGGAAATTTGGATATATAAATGGAAGTGAGTCAAATTAAGCTCCTAAACAACTGTCAGGGTAAGGTATGTACAATAAAACCGGTATGAATTTGATGATCAGGTTAATGTGTTTCACATTTCTCTTTAATTTTACTATGGTTTCCTATCATAACAGAAGCCAGATAGGAAACACGGTCACTTTGACTGGCTCTGGGGTCCCCAACCTAAGAAGGACATGGACCTGTTGGAGTGGACCCAGAGGAGGCCACGAAGATGATCAGGGGGCTGGAGCACCTCCCCTGTGAGGACAGGGTGAGAGTTGGGGTTGTTCAGCCTGGAGAAGAGAAGGCTGCAGGAGACCTTATAGTGGCCTTCCAGTACTCAAAGGGGGCTACAGGAAATATGGGGAGGGACTCTGTATCAGGGAGGATAGGGATAGGTTGAGGGATAACAGTTTTAAACCAAAAGAGTGTAGATTTAGGTGAGATATAAGGAAAAAATTCTTTCCTGTGAGGGTGGTGAGACACTGGAACAGGTTGCCCAGAGAAGCTGTGGCTGCCCCCTCCCTGGCAGTGTTCAAGGCCAGGTTGGACGGGGCTTTGAGCAACCTGGTCTAGTGGAAGGTGTCCCTGCCCATGGCAGGGGTGTTGGAACTAGGTGATCTTTAAGGTCCCTTCCAACCCAAACCATTCTATGATTGTGTACTTCAGTATTTAAGCATCAGTTATTCTTCCAGAGCTCTGGGATAGTAATGTACAGTTTCCTAATTGTATGCAGTTTTGGAATACCAGTTTTGGAATATTTTGTGTAGTTTGTTCAATTCTGTATGTGCTGGATGGGAGTGGGACAGAATGAACTGGATAAATACCTTGATTTTTATTTTATGGGCTCATCCATCTCAAACACAGAACTTTTTCAGCTTGTATTTTTCTGTGAAAAACATTAAACTGCTCTTGGAAAGGTTTATTAAATGATTGATTTTGAGTTATGGCATGACAGACAGGAATATGTTTTCAGTAACTAGTAAACAACATACTGAACACAGGACTGGTGAAAATCCTCCCATAAAAAGAACGTTTTCACAGGAATCTTACCAACTCTGTGTGTGTGTGTGTATTTTTATTTCTGTTCTCCTTTCCTAGAATAAAAACCTGGTGGCAGAATTTTATATTCAGAAAAATAATCTTATTGTTTCTAAAGAGCATAAACCTTTAGCCTCTTTTGTGAATTGTTATGCTGAACAGGCGCTTTTGGTGTTAAATCATGTATTTCAAGGTGTGTCAGACTTCAAGACACTGTAAATAATCTGATCTACACTGTATGAGGATTTGGCCATTAAAAAAAACAGTTCTATATATTTTTGGGAAGGAGCTAGTGTGTATGTCTTCTGTGAAAGAATACAACATCTTTTAATGCTTTGCAGTTTGTCAAAAGGTTTTCATAAACCTAATGAAACAGCACAACAGAATTTGTGTTTTGAAGCTCCTTCTAGGGTAGAAGTTGTATCCTTACTAATATTTTGGCCTTGATTTAAAAGGTGTTCTTTGCATTTTTTTCCCTAATAAGCAGTACATATTCTCATAGCAAAATACAAACAATAACACCACCCTCCCCCCTCGCCCCAACCCCTTCAATCTTCATGTTCTATTAATTTATTTATTTAAATGCTTCGGAGGATAGGGAACTAAGAATAGAAGTTTTCATTGCAAGGATTATGAAGCTCTCCAGCATTTAAACAAAGCCATTGCTAGCACTTTGGAAAGGCTTTTCTTTAATCAGATATTTAATGCTGCAGCAGTCAGAGAAGTGATTTTTTAGCAGCCTGGAAAATAGAAAACAATGGCTATTGTAGTATGTAACAATGATCCTTAACTATCAGTCTAACATAGCTAAATTCCTATTAAGAGCAAAAGATGTATTTTTCTCCATTTCAAACAGTTTCTGTTATGCTCTATTACTTTTAGATGTGATGCACCACAAGAATTTACCTGTTATTGTACTGATGAATAGCTCATCTTGCTTTGAGGGCTGAAATCTTTCTGAATTGATAGGGTAAAATCTGGAAGGTTTTTGAAGATCATCAAATCCTTTTATGACTGGGAACCATATTTCCTTCTAATAACTACATATTGAATGTCCTCTTCAAACTGAATTGAATTCTCTTCAAACTGAGTTTGAATTACAGGTTGCAATCTGATCCTGGAATTTTTTCAAGAAAAAATTTGGTTAAACTGATTTTAGCTTTCTCTGATTTACATAATATCTTTCTCATTTGTAATCTCGAAATAACAGAGAATATCACAAATCTTTTTTGCCTTCAGCAAGCATATTACAGAATATTTCCACTGATATCACAGACTCTTGTCTGAAGTTCTAGCTTTCTATGGCTCTATGAGTGGTCACAGAAATAGGATGCCTGTGGCCATGGGGCACATACTGAATACAGGTCTATAAATATTTAATAATACTTATCTTGCCAAATCAGGACAAGAATTTCTTCCGAGAGCAGAAAATTAATTTTAAAATGCTTATTCTAAATAAAACATTATCTTTGGGGACCCAATTGAGGGTTTTAACTATTAGGATGTAATGGAAAATGAGACTGAATTTAAGGGATTTTTGTTTCCAAACTTCCTTCAGCTCTTTTAATTGACTAATTTAAAAATGCTGTAAGTAAAATTGGTGTTAGATTTGCTTTTCATTTAGGCTAGCAGAAATAACCAACCAAAATCCCCAAATCTTTTTGGAACTGGAATTGAATGGAAGAATACATTATTCACAGACTGGGAGTCCCAGTTGGTGCTACTGGGTTGAAGATCAACCCCAGAGATCTTCCAGAACTGAAACTTGCTTATGGAGCTTCTACAAAAATTGCAGACTACATGGCGCTAGTTTGTTAAAGGAATAATGTCTAACTAGTGCTGTTCAATGACAGAAGAGAGTTCAGTTTAATCTTTGCTACACTTTATAAAGACCTGAACATGACCTACATGTATTATGTCTCCTTTTCTAATGTGGGGACAAGGAAAAAACGTGGAGAAATTCAGACCAGTAACTGAGGTGTAATTTTTGGCAAGTTCTTTGACTTGCTTTTTATCTTTATTAACACTAACCATAGTAAATGAGATCAGGTTCTTGGTAAATGGAAAACAAATATGATCCACCCATATGGGGGGAAAGATTGAGGGAAAGTTAGGAAGAGTTGGTTGTCAACTGTCAAGTGATTGTAGGGTACTGGTCAATCAGAGCAACATTCCCATAAAGCTAACTGGATCCTGTTGGAGCAAGAGCTGTAAGGATTACAGAATTTTCATGTGCTGAATTGATGAGTTTCCCTGGCCTCAGAGTGGAAACAATTTAATATTTAAGAAAAGATCCATGTTTTAAGTAAAGGGAGGGTTGGCTGAAGATGAACTCTTTCAGTTTTGCATAAAAGATTTTTTTTTTTTTTTTCAGACAGAATATTACCTTTTCCCCAAATGAGTCATATGGGAGATACTTCATTAATACAATAGAAGGTCCAAGAGTTGGGGAAATATTAATCAAATCAATACTAATTTTATATATAAAGTCAACAACAGACAGTGATTTACAAGTTGGGCATAAAAGAAAGTATTGAGGTAGTAGGAATCTGTCCATTAATGCTGTCTGTATGAACTTTTCAGTAATAGAAGCAATAACTGCATCCTAAACCTTTGTGTACAGAAACAAGAAAGCTGGTGTTTTTCTTTCTCCCACTCTTCTAGGCTCTCAGAGTGAACAGCTCCCTTGCTATAGAGTCTGCACTGGACTGGGTGTCTCTTAAAAAAAGTGGGGAAAAAAATCCTTTATCTCTGGAGTGAATTAGTAACTGTTATACATGAGAATAGATACTTATACACATATATATGGGTGCATATTATTATGAGAATATATGCTACACACCACACATACACAATGATGCTAGGGAGACTGAGTAGACAGATTGACTGTCTATACTGAGCTTTTAACATGTTCCTTCCTCAGTGAAACAGTGAGAAATGTTTATACTCAGAATATACTGTCAAATCTCTGTGACTCTCTTTCCTGAACTATTACAGTTGCATGATGTCTTGAACAAGTTTATACAATGCTATTCAAAGCATTGCTACCCTAAAAAGGGACAGAAGGCAAGATATTTAGACTATAATGGTTTTTAAAGGAATGTCAGGTAAAGAAATAGTTGCTTCAGGCTGGATAGGCTAAAGAAGAGATTGCTGTTCTTTGCTTCTCTGTGTCCCTATTGGGCCACTTTATATAATGTAAGATCTCTTTGAAAGAAAGGCTAGCAAACACAGGACAGCTGGCTAGAGCATGAATAAAAAAGACATAACCTCTAGCTTTGTGCTTAAAAATAAAAGTCTTGCATTGCTGTGCACATCAGTTCTGTCGTCTTTTGTGCAGCTTTTGATGGGCTGTAATTGTCTTCCTGGCATTCACAATGAAGCACATTAATTTTGCTTTTAAGTCTTTTGAAATTCAATAGAAAAATATGCAAATGGCTCAGGAGGAAGTATGTAATTCAAAAGAGGTGTTATATGTGATTTTTCTTTTTTTTTTTTTTTTTTTTCCCCCTAACTGAAAGAATAGAAGCTTCATTATGTTTTCAGGACTACTTTATTCATCATGATAAACCAGGAGTCTATTTCCTCCTCAAACTTTGAAATGTAATTTTTCCAGATTCTGATGAGATTCTACTGTTTCTGGTGTGTATGGAAGGAAGAAGGGGTTCCTGTTGCTGCTGTTACTATTTAATTGTATACATTCTTCCATGATAAAATGGTTTGCTCCCTTATGGATTTTCTTAAAAATGAAACCATCATAGTGATATTAGCTGATTTAGTCAGCAATGCAGGCAGAAGATTAACTACTCCTACAACCCCTTTGTGAATATACCTGCTACTACACCTTTGGGATGTCAGGGTCCAGTGTAGTATCGAGTGCATCTTACAGAAGGTAGGTTTGTGAAGTGACACGGCCTTCATTATAGTCTGGGGAGACATATTTGCTTGTCAAGACTTACAACCTAAGCTGTTAACAGGCTGAAAAAATCCCCTTTCCCAAAATATAATAGAGAATGGTCTTCAATTTACATGTCAACAGAATATACTGTGGATGACCATGCAAAAAAGCTAAGTAGACTATATACAAGCTATCCTTCTGGGTGCCACCTACCCAAGTTTGCAAAAGTACTCTTTCATTCCTGCATACCGTATGCATGAGTAAGTTAAACCCATGTAGGATGCCCCACTGATGATATGATAGGCAAGATCCATATGCATGGTACTTTGAATACATATTACACATCTTAATTTGGATCACTGATTGGGAAGTAATTACAAATTCTGGTAACTGCCCTGCTTCCTGCTGGCTAGTCTTGAGGTATTCTGCATAAACTTTAGGTAGGTTAGGCAATGGAACTAAAAAGGTTTTATTCACTGGAACTTGTGGCTATTAACTAGAAATTGCTTTGGATTCTAAAGGGACTTTGGCAATTGTTTGAGATCCTGTCAGTAAGCTGGAGAACACTTCTGTTGAAGGAATGGTACAATACAATACAGGCAGCTTTGCTGTAGAGAGAGTCCTGTGAGATGCAGAGAAGGAATTTGTGGAAGTGGGAGGTAAGTGGCTTGGTTTGACACTTGTCACTTTCTAGAATTTCCAGAATTTGGCTCTCCAGAAGTGTCGTTCCTCTGAGTCATAGTGGAAAGAGTATACCGTGCAGTGGAATGGCTTAAATAATACTCCAATAATTAACACTTGTGGTATCAGAACATTTCTGACAAGTTGTCTCAAATTTTGTTCTCCAGCACTCTAGTCTCCCCAGTTCAAATTTGAGTACTTTTTTTTTTTATTAATTTTATTTTCCCCCCTTTTGAGCAGGATGGCATATGGATGAAATGAAGAATGGAAAAACACACTACCAAACAAACCAACCCACAAAATCTTGCTCTTTGTAGTGTCACCGTTGGAGGGGGGGATATACATCTATTCAAACTCCCTTCATCTTATGTTTAGCTTGATGACAATGCAAATGTGTATTGAAATCTACTGCTGGCATTTGACATCCTGTGAGCAGTAAAGCAGGCCATACATAAAGGCACTGGCTTCTCATCCTATGTGAGCTTCTAGAAGTTACTCAGTATTACACGGTCACGAGCACTGTACTGACTGCCTTTGCTTTGATATTCCAGCTCGGTTCCAACAGCTGCCTTTGCCAGAATAACTTGTCAGCTGGAAAGAGAGAGCAGCCTTACTGCACCCCACTTACCTGCCAGAGAGCATCCTCCTGGAACACTTGTGTGTTTTTCTTATATTAAATCAGGTGAGGAAGGAAGATAAAGACACAGTAGTACCATAAATGGCTACTGATAGGCATTTTAATATCTTGCAGCTTTGACCTAGGAGCAAGCTATTATCCATCAGCTGTACCACACTAAGTACAAAATAGAAACAACCAAGGGAGATTACTGTGGAGAAAACACCTTGTGCCAATTTGCTATCCTGTGGGAACTTATGTTCTTAAAGTTTTGAGAAGAATGGAGCAATTAATGTCTGTGAGGCTCAAGTAGGCATTGGTCGTTAAGTTGTACTTCGTGTATATTTCTCATGTTGTATTTGTGACTTACATTGGCCCCTGGGGGCTAGCTGAGGGATAAAATGTTGCTGCTTTAAGAATGCTGCAGAGTAATAGCTACCACGGCTGCGGCAGTAATGTGAGGGGAAGGTGCACAGGGAGTAGGCGAAAGCAATGAGACCTGGGACGTGCCTGCTAAATAGGGAGGGAAGCAATGGACCTTTCCGCTTGGTGGGTATGTTTGGTGTGCCCAAATCCTCCAGGCTGCACGGCCTTGAACCACTTGTTTTAGCCCTATCCTCACAGTTAGAGTCGCTTTTACTTACAAGAAAGGTATGTCTGGTGTATTTGTGCACTTGGGGATAGGTGTACATTTCCAATAGAGTCTACAAGCGAGGTGTGTGTGGAAAATACTGAAAAATTACTAAGGCTTCTAAAGGGTTTTTAGTCATAATGCTCTTTCAATCTGCTTCTGCTTGCAGATGAGTTTCTGCGAGTGCTGTTTTTGGCAGTAGAAGAGGCCCAAGAGGTTTCTGACCTCAGTTATTCTTTCCCATACTTGCACTTAAGTTATACAGAAATAACTTGTGGTGTGACGTAAACTGAACTGACTCAAATTTAGAAAGTATTTAAAAGTATTACATTCATGCTGTGAATGGAAGGAAAGGGGATATATTATTCCAATGAATAGATTGTTTCTGTGTTATTTGGGGAGTGGACAGTGAGCAGCAATACAAGGTTGACATCTCCCTAAGTTAGCTTGCAAAAGAAAACAGTCGTGGAACCACAGCTGAAATTTGTTCTTTATTTGTGCAATCAATCTTTGCTGTTTATTCTTGAATTGTTAATTAACAGTGTATCACTACATTCAGCCTTTTATACTAACTACAAGTGTGTCCCTTTAGGTTTACTGTTGTGTGTTTACCTGTTAGAAAAAAATATTTTGAAAAAATATATTCATTGTCTTGCATTGTCTTGTTGCTTCTTGGTTCCTGTATGTTGAGTGCACGTGCATTTTCAAGTACATCAGTCTGAAAACTTAGATCCTGCAGTTGTTCCATAGCAAAGATTGAAATTTAATGGTTGATACTTCAAGGTTTGGTTTTGCAAGAGTACTGTGATATTTTGATATGAGGCCTGTGATGGCATTTTGGCTTGGTAGGCTGACAAGAATTCAAAACAAAACTAGTGGGGTTTTTTTAGAAAACACTGAGAAAACCCCAGGTGTATGTAATAGCTGCAGTGCAGCTCTTTGCAATGTGCAGTTAAGTTCAGAGTCTGGCAGGTGACATTTTAAAATTGAAAGGTTTCTGAGAACACATGCCTCCAAACATGAAAGGGAAGGACAATGGCTTCAGCTTTGTTTGTTGTACTTTAATGCATGTAAGAGTGCCAGGACAATAAAGCTAATCCTCTGGCATCTTCATGTTCATTTTCAGAAATTTTTCTATCAAAACTACTAAAACAGTACAATAACACTTAGGATGAATGGCAGTTACAAAGTTATATTTGGTATGTTGATATGTCAGTTGACTTCTGCACTTGGTTTGTTGCTGTCTGTGGAAAAGGAGGAAAGTTTTTACACACCTGAACACTTTGAGAAGCTTTATTGTAGTTGCCTTTCTATGTAAGCAGTGTAAAAACTGTACGTTAAGATCATAGTGATTGTTTCAGTGAAAGCAAAGAAACTTTGAATAAGAGAATGGCAGCTTTTATAGGGAGGTGGGGAGGTGGGAAAGGATAGGAAATCTTCATTAACTGGTCTATTTTTTTACGGAAAAGCAAACACAACTCATCAAAACCAAGGCTGTTACTTGTGAATAGGAGTACAAGCAGGAAAATCACACCTGATTTCGGTGAAAGAGTGGAGTCTAAAGCATTTGGCTCTCTCCTTTCTCATTGTCTCCCCTTCTCACTTGCTTTTGCTCTCTGCTCATTCTCACTCATTCCTCTTTTCTCTAGCTTGTCTCGGGAGGGGATTTCCCTTGGCATTCTCCTTTAATAAAACAGAAATCTAAGTTTCTGTGTTTACATAAATTTATTGCCAGCCTCTAGGCTTGTCTTACTGTACCTGTAGTTCAAAATGAATTGCTGTACACTGTTAACAGATTGAGAATACTGGGTTTGGGTTTTTTTTATTATCTACTGCAATATTATCTGGTAAAGAAACTTTATCTGTTCAATGCATAGTCATGGAAGAAAGGGAGGCTTATCCTTTCCCCTCACATAGAGGGAAGACAGAAGGAGAAAGATGAAAGTGGAAAAACTACCTTGGCCCCCTGTGTAAACTGAAATTTTTTTATCACTGGTAATTACCTTCAAAACCCTAGAAAAGGCACTATTGCTGTAGCTATGGCATTCTGCAGTATAGCAGCTTCCAAGGTATATTTTCCTTCACTTATGCTCCTTCCAAGTATATCTCTCATTTGGTCTCCCCTTTGTGGGCAGTGTGACCCACTGGTCAGGACTGCTGTCTGTCTGCTGGAATTCTTGGAATTTTACTGGAAGTCTGTACATGCTGGTGCCTTCCCTGGAAGAGAATTTGGGCTAGAAACAGTAAGACTTTTGATTGGAGGTGGGGGGTGGGTGGGCGGTGGAAGTATCTCATGCTCATAGAGAGAAGCTTGAAAAGGTGGCCTGGATGTACTTTATATATCACAGTTTGAAAGCAGATTGCTTCCCCTCAACCCTAAAACAACCCCGGGTGCATTTGCTAAACAAGTCCAATGAATTTAGGCAAACTGTTCTTGATTCTTGAGCAGCTGGATTTATAATATGATATTGCAGAGGAATACATAGTCTGGTTTAATAATACAGGGCTGTCTAAATAGATTACACAGCTTTTACATAATTCTGCTTTTCAGTGCCAGTGAGGCAGAGCCAGAGGTATTCAGGAGCACAGCATAGGTGAAACAGGCTCTGAGTCTTCTTCTAAAATGGCTATAAATGTACTTATTGTTCATACAGCTCTAAACCCTCTTTAGTTTCTGAAGAGGAAAGAGGATTGTTTATGCTGTGAGATTTGATCATTTAAGTGAGCTCACCTACATAATCCCTGTAGAGAGGGAGGTGTTCCCAGTTGTTCTCTGGGGATGCTTATCTTCCTCTATTGACTAAGAGAGGAGAGGTGCAGGGAAGGGCAATTGTCCCTTACATTTAGTTGCAAAGACATGAATATTTTTCCTTCTCCCCCACTACCCATGTTGATGAATGCTTTATTCAAGCAAACTAATTTCCAGACCTGGAAAAAAATATTTGAGACAGTATGTGGTGATTTATAAACAAAGCGAAATGCTGTTGTAGAGAGCAGGCAAAATGCCATGTGTGTTTGTTGGAAGTGGTAAAGCTTGTGGAGGAAACAGTAGGGACCTGAATAAAACAGCCTTGAAAGCCATTCCACTACTGGTGTATAAGCTGAAAGATGGAGTATGAGCCAATTTTCTTATCTCAACAGCATGAGCCTTGCAATCAAAGCTGTTCTCATTTTTAATTGTCACCTGTACTGTCAGCTGGCTTAGTGTTCCCACACAGAAAAGTGTTTGCATATACCTTCACAGTTACATCTGGAGCTAAAGGTGCTTATGCACATTCAGCCCAGCTTCTGATCACTGTCTATGATAGCAGGCTTGTCTTCAATGCTCAGGATGTGCTTTCAGAGGGGTTGTCAGGAATGTTTTGCACTCAAAGTGTGTAATTTTTATTTAGATCCCACACCTCCCCACTTTCAGCCTCTCTAGTGATGGGGAAAAAAATGGTCCATCTGCTGATCTTTGAATCAAGAGGGACTTGTTAGCTGGATTTCTGCTGGTGTGATGGAAAAAAAAGTCTATCTGGTTCTAGAAATAGAAATCCAGGCCTTGTAGGTTTTCTTGAAAATTTAAATATTTGAGTTACATTAAAAAAACCCCACAAACTTGAATTGCTTTATTGATTGATATATGTGTGCTTAAGGAAAGCACACATTCTATTTACCTCAAAACTCCCCAATGTTTATCTTGATCTTTGTGAAAAGCAGGCAAAGAACTGACTATTTCAGAAGAACTATAACTGTCTTTTCTTCCTCTTTCATATTAATATGAATCAACGATGGCTTCAGTGACACTTTCTGAAATAAAAATCAATGCTAAGTAATCCAAAGGACAATCGAACCCATTATAAAACCAAGTAACAATTCCAAAATAATGCCCATACATGGTAATCCCATCAGACCACTGACATCAATGGAAGCCATTGTTGGTTTAAAATTTTGATAAGTTTGATGAATTTGGAGTATCACAAGTGATGTTTATCAGAAAGTATAAGGTAGTATCTACTGTGATGAGTGGTAGTGTTCATATTTTAAATAGCTTTTTGCTGTTTGAGAAGTATATTTTTTTTCCCCTGCCTCAGAGTTATATGCCCTAAAACCTGCACTTTGTGAGATCACTGTTGTTCATGGCTGCTATTTAAAACTGTAAAAATACTTGAGGAAGGAAGTGCTTAGTTCTAGTAAACTATGTCTTGTTACAGATTTTATTTTTTTTAATTTAGAAGCTTGGGACTATTTTAAAATCTATTTAAAATACAACGTGTAGTAGGGTGCTACATCTATAATGCTAAGAAAATGTCTTTGATTACCTTTTGGTTAAAAGCTACAGGTATTATCTTGATGACACTTTTTCACAGTCATCTTAATAACCAGCATGACATGTTTGGGAAGCTTCTAATTTGTAACAGTCAATGTGTATTTGTTGAGAACAGTCATGTCAAACCAATCTAATTTTCAGTGACAAGGTAACAGGCCTTTTGGGTAAGAAAAAGGAACAGATGTTGTATATCTCTAGTAAAGCTTTGTTATTGATTTGCACAATATTCCCACAAGCAAACTAGATTAATACATTTAAATGTAACTAGTAAAAAAAAAATAATTTATGAATTTCAGTAGTAGAGGGAGAAAATGGATGAGTAAAGAAAGTAGGGTGCTTCAGGGATATTTCCTGGCTGAAGTACAATTCAATGTTTTCATCAATTACTAAGATGATAAAATTGAGGATAATGCCTCAGTTTTACATTCCTGTTATGCTGGGTTTGTGTGGCGGTGTTTTTGATATCAGGGGAGTGGGCTACAGCAGTGGCCCCCTGTGAGAAGCTTCTCGAAAAGCTTCCCCGGCTCCATGTCAGACCCACCTCTGGCCAAGGCTGAGCCAATAAGCGATGGTGGCCGTGCCTCTGTGATAACATATTTAAGAAGGGAAACCTGGTAGGAAGAGTTGGGACTTACGAGGAGGAGTTGCAAGGAGGACACCTATGCAAACACTGAGGTCAGTGGAACAAAGGAGGAGAAGGGGGGGAGATGCACCGGGGCAGAAACCTCCCCCAGTATCCTGTGGTGAGACAGCAGGACTGCCCCCGTGCCATCCATGAAGGTTCCATGGTGGAGCAGACACTGACCTGCAGCCTGTGGATGACCCCACACCAGAGCAGGCAGCTGTGCCCGAATGAGGCTGGGACTCTGTGGGAAGAAGTAGCCCCTGCTGCTGTAGTTCAGCTCTGGGAGGACTGCAACATGCGGGGGTGACCCATACCAGAGCAGCATGGGAATGGCTGCAGCCGGTGGGAAGGGTTCACGACAGAGAAGGTTCGTGGAGGACTGTCTCCCATGAGAGGGGAACCACGTAGAGCAGGCAAAGAATGCGAGGGGTCCTCCCCCTGATGAGGAAGGAGCAACAAACTGACCATAACCCCCATTCCCTGTCCCCTGTGCCGCTGAGGGGTATGAGGTAGAGATATTGGGAACAAACCGGAGCCCAGGAAGAAGGGAAAGGTGGGGAAATGTGTTTTTAAGATGTGGTAATGCTTCTCACTGTCCCACTCTGTTAAGTGTTGTTGTTAGTGTTTGAAATTTGTTTTTCTTCCCTTAACGAGTTGTCCTTTGCCTGTAACCATAATGGGTGAATCACCCTTCTCTGTCCTTATCTCGATTCCAGGGCCTTTTTCTTTATTTTCTCCTTCCCATTCCTGAGGGAGAAGGGGTGAGTGAATGGCTGTGTGGTGCACAGTTTCCCTCTGGGCTCAAACCACGACACCTGTGTAACCACAGGAACAACGGTGGAGGTAGCAGTTCAGTAAGAAAATCTGTGAGGTAGTGTGAATCGAAAGCTGAACAGGAAGTAACAGTGTAACACAGTTATCCGAAAGGCAGAGGTAGATGAAATTAAAGAGTTTGAAAACTGTGAAATAATTCTAAACATCGGTGAAAATGTAGTTGGAATGTGGTGGCAAGTTTTGATTGAGTAGAACCAACTGGACCCAGAAGACCAGAAGCCATAGAAAGCATTAAAAAAAAAAAAATCACAACATAGAAAAGACAACCAGTAAAGAGACACATGAAATTGCTTTAATATACTAAAAACAAGATCTAGGAAGAGATGTAAGTCTTGAAATATGTTAAGCCTATGAAGAGAGAGAACAACCTATCTTCATGTTTAAAGGACAAGAACTAATGTGCTTAGGCCACAGCAAAGAGTATTAAGCATCAGAAAAATCCTTCTAACTTTAAGTATAGTAAAGTCTGAATGAATTGTCTGGAAAGTAATGGATTATCAACATAGGAAATTCTTTTTTGAGGGAGATGTGATGTGCATGTGTGTGAACATCAGTTATGTTCAACTCATGAGTAATTGGGGAAATCTTTATTAAAGTTTGTAATGCACATAACAGGACAATGACATGGAAAACTCTTGGCATTACTTGACCAGAACTGATCTGCTGTTAGAGATGTTGTATGCAGATGTCTTTATTGAAGCTATCGTTCCCAACTGTTGTTGCTTCTGTCATTCTGTTTAACACTTACGTCTTTGTCAGGCAGACTGTAACGATGATCACTTGGCACACTTTAAATATCTCAGGGGTATGCTGTTCTTCAAGGTAGCAAGCTGTTAGGCTGGCTCCACTGATTGCCAAACTGCATGTTATAGTGAGTAATAATAACAGGAAATTTTTTTTTTGGTTAGTCTTAAATAGCATGAATGTTTTTGAAACATCTTTTATCACCACTCTGAATGCAAACACAAGCCCTTAATCCTTGTTGGAAGTGAAGTCAGACTATGTTTTGGGAATGTCAAATTTCTAACTGAAAGAGAGTGTAAAATTTTTTTGTCATTGTTGTTCTGGTTTTTTGTGGGGTTTTTTGTTTGTTTGTTTGTTTGTTATTTCCTGTGTGTCTCTGACATATTCTGAGGTTCAGATGTCCAAAAAAAGTGATCTGTGCTATTAAGTATGGAGGCTTTTGGGAAACATGGGGGTGCAGCAGGCCTTGCCCGTGTATTTCTTGACCAGATATGTTGCAAAGTTGGGGAAGCAGTCAGAAAAACAACAGAAACCTTCTTTATCTTTCTCTGAAAGATATGTCAAAAATAATGTTTTCATGGAACATCTTGCTTTTAAACAAATAGAAGTTTCTGCATGCGGGAAGGACCTTATGTCAACTAGGCTTATTCTACTGTTGAAAGTACCATCTTAGCAAGTGGGATGCTGACTTGATATTCTGGAGGGAAAACCAGATGTAGAGCAATTTCCTCACATCACTGTAGGTCAGGTTTGCAGATGCAGTGGAATGCCAAGGTCCAAAGGTAATAAACTGAAAACTTCCCTCAGTTGGAATTACTGCTGTACAGGACGCCACTGAACAATGGCTCACAGTGTGACAGAAGGGCTTTAGTTTTAGACTTGAGAACCTTTTGTTACCCACCTGTGGCAGTCTTTGTGCCACCAAAACAGCAGCTAACCAAGTGATTTAGATAACTGCCTGAACACCAGGGCCTATTGAGACTTCTCCTTCAGTTTTGTTTTTGGAGAATGAACAGCTTTTCTTTATTTACTTGTTCAAAGCTCTGGTTCACTTAGTTGGTTTGAGATAATCTTCACCCTAACTGAGGTAAAAAAAGTTTATAAAATCTGAAATTCCTAAATAGTGTGAGAAAAGTCTCACAATAGTTATGTTGTGTATTCATTTCACTGGTTCTGTGTTGCCCCTCTGTAACTCAAATCCTTAATTCTGTTTTCATCTTCAGTTTCATTGCAAATATTATGCCTGAACATAGCTCCTGCACCTCTGCAGCAATCTGATATATTTTGAATGGTTCCCTTTTTCAAATATTATTTCAACTCATCAACATGCTTAAAGTGCATGTCTTTTCGTAGATGACAATGTACCATCTGGGTTTCTGTTCAGATAGTAAATGCCCCTTTCTTTGTTTAATCTCACTTCCAAATTTTCTTTTAAATGGCTGATCACTATTCTGTTATCTTCACCTAATTTCCTATTTCTCTATGTACTGTCCCGTTCACATAAAAAAAAAAAAAAAAAGAAAAAAATTGAATTAATTTAGAAAATGTGAGGCCAATTCCTTATGCTGACTATTTTCTTGACTAAGAATTTGATTTAAGCTATGTCAGGCTGGCTCTCTAAACTGATTTACTGATCAAAAAAATAAGAAAATAACTAATTTTGCTATCCCACTGGTTTACTTTTTCATTTTTGCTTTTCATTTTAAAAGCAGTCATATGAAATGTTATCATAGCTCATGTACAGACTATCTGTTAGTATTCATTTGGAATTATTTGAAGAAGCAATAGGAACACAAACTAGAGGCATCTGAGGTCGGGTATAAACACCGCAAAGCTGTGAGGATGTTCAAAATTGTTCATTGTGCTGAAAGTGTTTCAGCATAAAGCAGGGTTTACAGCATTTTCATTTATACCTGTAATATAATGAAGTAATTTTAACAAGGACACAAACTACTTTGGAAAACAACAGCATGCCCATGACTATGAAAAAGCTTTAGTTATAAATGCTGACTTACCTTGACCCAGTGTATTTACTTGTTGGGCAAGGACCGTGATACCCCAGTTCTTTTGACTGCAGGATCCAGTTTAGCATAATTTCAAAAGCAGCTTTTCTTTGCATATCATAGTAGAGAGAGAGAGGTCCAGGACCCAAACATTTCTCTTGAGCTCCCTGGCTTAGGCCTTTCAGGGGTTAATTTAAGTATCTGTCATCTCAGATGACAGTGTATTTAATAGTCAAAGTAATTTACAGGATAACTAAATAACTATACAACCTGTAAAAGATATTTTGAAAAAAATCTCTGTTTATAGTCTCTCCTGTTCCTGAGTTAACATTTTCCTTTAAGTGGAAAACTATTTGGAAGTTTTACTTTTTTTATATTGTTTGAAGGTAATAGTGATAGATCAAACACCAGCATAATTAATGCTTTCTTACAACTGAATGAACACATAAAAGATCAACTCATTCTGTAGGATTCTGTTCGTTTCCAGGCTGAATTCAGAATAAAATAAACCCTTTGCCCTGCCATAACTTTGCCTGATTGGACATGTGTGACTGAGAAATCTGACTCCTGGATACACAGCACATGGCTGTCGGCCTCAGAATCCCCTTGTGCACGTATTTGTGTGTGTGTGTATATACATACAAGGCTTATTAATGCAGTTTCTGGGGGATTAATGGGCCATGGGCTCCTTGATTTGTGGTTGCCAGGTTGCCAGGCCTCTTTCCACCCCCCCGCCCCCGTCTGGGGTGTGGATCCTCTGCTTAGTTTGTTCCTCCTTGCCCATCCCATTCAGCAGCCTCCATCCTGTCCTGCAGAGCTAAGGTACCAGAGTAGGTGGTTCCTTGCTGACTCTTAATGTGAGTGGTAGCCTCTCATCAGCAGGTGGAGGGGAGGTTACCTGCTATGGCAAACAGCAGCAGCAGAGTGCTAAAGGCCAGTTAAGTTACCACCTGTCATAGATATGTACTTAGTGAATATGAATCAAAGCTGAGCTCTTATTTCCTGCTGTGGAGTGGCTTTAATGAAGCAAAAGCATTGGAAATATCTCCTTTGGCATCATCTTGGAATATCTTTATCTTCTCTCTTGTTTAAAACAAAGAGGACAACTTCATTTCCAGTTAACTGTGCTGTTAATCTGTAACATTGTTCCTTCAGAAATTTATCAGACATTAAAAATATTGAGTATTTGCTTTGGAGTAGACAAAAAAATCACTTTCTCACAAAAGAACTCTTTCATATACAGAAAAGTACAAAATAGTTCTCATTTCATAAATGCTCACAGCCTTTTTTATTTTTAATTGAGGATTAGTGACTGGAGGGTTTTTTGATTTTTTTTTTTTTTACTGTTGCCTGTTAGAAAGAAAGTAATGAAAATATAGAGAAGAAAGTTCTTGGTATCGTGATTTGTGTGTGTAAATGTGTTAAACATTTTATAGTATTTCTCAGGTTGTATAAATTAGGATGAGGAATTCTGTTTGTGAATTTGCTCCCTTGAGCTCTTTGGCAGAAAATCAGCTTCTGTAGAGCAAATCAAAGGATGCATCACATCTTCTGTAGCTCCTAGAAATTGAGCTTAAAAGTGCATCTATTTAACTGGCTGCTTATGTAAATAACTGCTCAGAAGGAAAGAATTGAACTTTGGAGAAATATTTTGACATTTTTAGTTGTCTTTGCTAATCAAAGCTGAAATACTTTTCTAAATAGTCTTTTACATTGTATATTCTCCTAATTCTCCCTGTGACTCTTTTATTTTTTGATACAAAGTCTGTGAATTCATATTAGACAAAAATAAGATTAAAAAACTGAGCAAGCCACAGCCTCCTGTACATCAGAAAACATTCAGTGCCACAGATAAGTACAACTTTGCCCTTGTAAGTGGAAAGCCTGTATATTTAGAGCTTAATGAACGTGGTGTGCATTACGTGTATATTATGGGATAAGTTTGCAAATAATAACAGAAAATTAGGTTGCTGTTCCCATATGACGCTAACAAGCTGCATTTTAGAGGAGGCTCTAGAATGAAGTGGTCATCTAAAATTTAATTTAGGGCTGAAAACCTGTACTCTGTTCCTCATCATCAATTTATCCTGCGCTCTCCTTTTTAATTGTTCTGTGATGATCTTTGAAAATACAGATTTCACGAGAATGTCAGATGAACAGAAGTACATGATGTACCAATCCATTGAGGACACTGAGAACATTGACCTCCTTTACATAAATTCATGTTCCATTTCAATCGAATATGTTATCCCATCACCCATACATTTACAACAGCTTCATAAAAAGTCAGCACTGGCATATGTGACACACAATTAGACCATCCTGCTGAGTCCACTTACAATGAAACAGGACTCAGGAGTGGATGAAAATCATCAAGTGATAATAAGCATGTAGTTTCATTTGTTCATAATATATTGATTGGGGAAAAGTGCAGCTGTGGAAAGTCAATATGCCTGTATACTGTTGTCCCAGCTGGACAAATGCACTTATGATCTTCTCATTACTGTAATTACAGAAGTAATCTGTTTTAAAAGAAGACCACATCTACCATGTAAATGGGTATTGAATTTAGCAGAGCAACACTAGTTTGTTACTTTTCAGGAGCATCTGTTTTCCTACATAAAGCAAGCAAAAAATATACCAGCAGAAAGGCTCTCGTAGATGGTTTGTTCTGTAGATACACTTAACTAATAATATATCACAAAACCCATTAGGCAATCAGTTCCAGAAGGAGAAATAAATAATACAGAGACACAATCACATTTGCCAGAAGAAGTATATTCTAGTAGCCTGTAATCCCAGTATTACGGCAGATTCAAGTAGCCCTATTAGAAATGTTTCAAGTTTGAATTAGACTTCCTGTGCACCCAAGGTAAATGGAACTGTTGACAGTGCAAGTGATCCTTTTAGAAAAGTTATAGAGGAGGGTGAAGTGGCAGTGGGAACAGATTATGTTATGAGGCAGGAAGTTGTTCAGATTTACAGCATCCTTCTCAACTTCTAGTGAGCTTGCTACAGTTACTTTTGTTGTGAAATAAAAGTTGATGGCTTCAAAATGAATGCAGCTGAGAAAACTAGTTTTGCTGTAGGCTTGCTTTTATGTATTTGTGGCAGTATCAAGAAGAATCACTTCTAATACAAAGCTTTCTTCAGAATAAGGTGAATCCCACTATCCTTTTAAAAATTTCCCACCTCTGTTCATGCTTGAATCCCTATAATAGGGAGGGGAAAAAGCCTTCCAAACTCTGCAGTGACTTAGTGTACACTAGCTGGGGAAAAAAGGTAATAAAAAAATGCTTCATAATGAAGAAGGGATTGCACTCTAGAAGAAAGTTTTCTGGTACAGGAAAAAAAAAAAAAGCACAAGTTTTTCTTTTCTTCAGTTGAATTTTTTTGGGGGGCAATGTTAATTCGCAAGCATGAAAAGTAATTTCAACTTTTTTTCACAGCTCAGAAGGTATTTTATATTTTTACACTTGTTTAAAATAGTGAAGTGCATTTTCTTTTCAGGAAATGTTCAATTTTAAGTGGAAAATGTAGGGTTGTCTTAACCTCAGTGTAACTTTTATAATAAAGGTAGTGTCATACTTTAAACATAGAGATTAAATTGAAAATAAATAAAGATAGCTGTTTAGAACAGCTGCCCTTATGTAGATTCCAGACATCGTTAATTGTTAGTAAGTCGGGCAAAGGGGAAACTCAAAAACTATCTTAGGTGACAGTTGCTTTCAAGCAAAGAACATAATTAAAATTTTCATTATTTTCCTTCTTACTGTCTAAAGGTATATATATGCATGTATGCCAAGGTGAGGCTCCCTGCACTCTGAAATACAGACTTGACTTTTCTAGTCAGCTCCCT
This sequence comes from Strix uralensis, assembly GCF_047716275.1. Lineage (NCBI taxonomy): Eukaryota > Metazoa > Chordata > Aves > Strigiformes > Strigidae > Strix > Strix uralensis. The sequence continues at coordinate 30,977,761 of NC_133972.1, forward strand.
AACCGCCCTCTGCAGTGTCTCCCTTTCCAGCTGTACATCTGTGCTCCTTGTATTTCTTGGGACTGGCCAACACACAAACTCTCCCTTTCGGTTTGTGTAGGTGACTCGGGATCAGCTGAGGCAGAGAAAGAAATGCTGGTAAAAAAGAACAATGAAAGGAGAGGAGACTAGTTATGAGACAGAGTAAGGGACTGGAAGAAATTAAACACAGGAATAAGACAGACATCCTTGGTGTTTTCCACCTGAGATTCATGCCCAGGCTTGGGCTTGCACATTAACTCCACACAGTGCCCTATGAGTTCCTGTGCTTGATGTAGATTAAAGCTGCTTGACAATACGGGTCGTATGAGATCTCTCAGCAGCTTTTGATGCTTCGGAGAGCGGAGATGGTGGAAAGCCAGGGACAGTCTGCCTTTGGGTTCCCATCACACCCGCTGAAGAGGAGAGCTTGGGCACGCCTGTCTGCACCCGAACTACATAAATGTCCATCAGGATGCTCTGAGCTGCCAAGTCATCCAGAGGGACATAACCTGTCTCCTCATCTCACAAAGGTCTGATAAACTGCAACCAGCTATCCAGATGACAAATACAGGTAATCTTATGATAGCAGTGCCAGGCGAGTTAAAATCTTGCTTTCTTTTGAGCCAGCAATGACCACTGGAGATGTAGAGACACCTCTTCATGTTTTCACACTATCTGAAAATACATCGGGAGGATGACTTGCTAGTTCTTCCAGCTCTCATTCATGATGATGCAATCTGTGCTATTATTTAACTTACATTCTGTCACAGGTTGAAGTCCAAAATGAAAGCTGGATTTTTCAAGGTGTCAGATATATCTGCATCAAAAATCAGTTCCTTGTCCCAGAGTCTTACTCTTTCTTAGCAAACTAAGTGTGATACTGAAAGTAAATAGATATAGCTGAAACACTTTGATCTGTAATAGTCAAAATATTTTTGTCGTAGAAACTTAATGGTATGAATCTGAGTTGCTATGGGATGTGGGCACAACTTCATAATCTTTTTTTTGTTCTGGCATGAGAAATTATTAAAACCCATCTTGATGCCCACCCCCCCCCCTTCCCCCCCCCCAGTTACAGCCTTTGATGAAGTGTGTGTCTGTATGTGTAAACCAGCTTACAGCACTTGGGAGTCCCTTTTGTTAAACTATATTCTGCGTTACTTTTAAAGGTGTCACAGGGTTACGTGGACCAAATGTATGCTGTCTCTATTTTTTACAATGGTATCTGCCTCTCAGGATTTATTTGGCATTTATAATAATACTTGTTAAATTTTTCCTTTGCTCTTGGTGATGAGGAAGGTTTTATGAAGAAAATTATTATCTCTGTGATTATATCATCCAGCTTTCTTTCTCTGGCCTGTCTCATTCCACCTACTATAGTCAGCATCCCTGCTCCTGCTGGTACAAGCTGTTGTCCCAGTCTGCTCCAGACTTTTAATTTGTGAGTCTTGCTGTTTATTCTAAGTCCCTCTTTGCTATAGTCTCCCTGTGAGTGAGTGGCTACTGGCTTTCCTGCCCTGCCAGTCTTCCATTTTCTTTCCTTTTATTCCCAAATTTCTGTCTTCTTGCTGATGCAAAGTAGATTGTGTTCCCAATGTTACTAATTTTTGTGAGGGGTTTTTAGCTTTTTATTTTATCAGAAAACTCCAAGATGGTTGCTGCTGGCTGATGGGATGTCTGTGCTGACCTAGCACGTAGCAGCAGTTTCCTTTTCCCTCCTGCACTATTTTTGTCTCTTGCCATTCTAATCATTATTAAGTTGGGTTTTTTTTTTTTGAATCAGCTAATGCTCATTCATGTAATTTTTTTCACTTCATCCCTGTCCCATGCACCTGCCACATTTGATTTGCTCTGCCATTTATTTGACGACTCAGGCTTTATGTACACATGTACACCTGTTTTATGTGGACTTTTTTTCACTTCTTCCTTAATGGCTTTTGCAAATGTGGCCAGTTTCACCCACACCTTAGAGACGTAAAGTTATCTAGGAGAATTAAGTTTCTATCCTTTCTGTGAAAACAAGCAGCACTGTAAAAGAGCACCTGTATGTGTCTTCATGTATGTGTTATTGGACACTAGAGATGCTGTGCTGCAGAGAATGATTTAGAAGGGCTCTGAGGAAAGACACTTGCAACTGGAACTCACACTTATGATGCACATCCATGTAAAACAAAGCTGTGTTACTTGACGTTTGTTTTATTCGCAATTTGTATTACTCTAAAAGAAAGCACATTTTTAAGAAGTTGTATGCCTTTCTCAGTATATATGGAACTTGTGTACGATTGTACTGGAAGATTTATCAACTTTGATTATATATACCTGTTTAAAAAAAATAATTTGTTTACTATGGTAAATGCAGGATGTAATATTTTTTTCTGTAAAGACTTTTACTTGACAGACTTGTATTTTAGTCTTTTCCACATGTACCTGAGAGCTGCTTTTGAGACCCTTTTTGCTTTCTCCTTTTGAGGCTTCACAAGCTGCTGTTGGACAATTTCCTGCTATCATATAAATTAATCATGCCCATACTTAAGTATTCTCTATGATTTTTTTTTTGCCTGCATTTACCATACGAGTTTATTTTTAGTCTTTATTCTTTCAGAAAGTGATGGTTAAATGGAATCTCTCTTCTTTGACTCTATCTTTCTTGACAGAAGTTATTCTACTAAAACTGTCAATGGAAATGCATGAAGCTGAAAAATCTGCAGCGGCAAGGGTTGCTGTAATCCTTTAGTGTCATTCTACAGGCAATGATGTCTTTCAGGGGTAAAGTAAGTTCACAGGTCAGGCTCTAACTGTAGCTATGTCATGCCTCATCCCTGGGATACATTAAAGAATGATTTCTGTTGAAGTATAGGTTTACTGGCATGAAGGATAGTGTTGGTATGGGTGACAGCATCTGTTTGGACGATTGTATTTCTGATTTCCAGAGCTCTTCAGAACAGCTCTGTTACTCTGAGAGTTTCTGATAAGGCATTTCTTATTTTTGCTTTGCCTCATCCAGATGTAATTCCCTTTATCATCCATTACTTCCAGTCATGATTTTCTACACAGAAACTGAAACATCTGAGGTGGGACCACTTTAATTGAGTACAGCTGATCAAAATAAAATGAGGCATCAGTGTAAGGCTATGCAATGAAAGGGCTGTACAACCCAGGGCACTTGCAAATGGAGGAGGTGATGGCTGGCAGGGACTATAATGCTTATGAGGGGCAAACTGTATCTCTACTACTAGACCTCAGTGTTTTTAAATGGTCTTGTTTGTCTTTCTTCTCCTTATCTGTATTAACATCAAATGAAAATACCTTTCTCACAAGGTTTCCCAGTGCACATTTCAGGAAAGTATGAAAAGTTTGACATGGCATCTGTGGTGACACATTTAATTGTCACTCCCTGCCTCTACCAGTCCATACATCAAACCATAGCCCAACCACTGTGCTTGTTCTGTTACTTGCTTTCCTTAGCATTACCTCTTTGAAAGATAATCCTTTGTTGCTGAAGGTGGGGTAAAACAATAGACACTAACAGTTAGGTATTTCCTGATTTCTGTATTGTCATCAAAATCATAAGGATTCTTTCCATCTGATGTTAGGATGCTTTCTGAAACCAGAGAATTGATTAAATATATTCTTCAAAATTATCATGGTGGAGAGAAAGATAAAAATGTTATTGAGTGACACTTGCCTTACCCAGTTTTGCTATCATTTGTCAGTGCAAATGAAGGAGCTACTTTCCCCCACCCTAGTCTTGAAACCTGAACATACCTATAGTTAGACTGTCTTTCTTTAGGAAAAGATTTTAGAAAGGATGGAAATAAAAGAATGGAAATTGATAGTTCCTGGCAGCTTGACTTCAGAATCTCTGAGAGGGATGTTAAAAGACTCTTCATTGCATGATATTAGTTTTTATCACTGTTGACTTCTATATTTCTTAAAATTGTCTCTAAATATGTCTACAGGGGTGCAAAATCATGCAAGCTCTTGCAGAGCATTTTTTACACAATCTGGAGGAGCGTGGAGGAGGAGATCCAGGGCTGGGTTATCTAAGGAAGGAGGAGGAAGGTCTGGTCAGTGCAACACCCAATAAAAGGACTAGTGTAAGAACAAAATCTGGTGTGAGCAACTTTTAAAGTTTTGCATCTAATCTAGCTGCAATTTTATGATCACATTTTATCCAGATGTGTAGAATCATCATTGGCATATTGTTACAGAAAGAAAAAAATGTGAAAAAGAAAGGACTTAATAGCACAGCAAGACTCATGTTTATGACAGCATCTGAAAATCGTGTTTCTGTAGCCAGTCAAAATAAAATTCCAAAACTAAGCTGTCTGAGATACATACACCTACAATAAAAATTTGAGTTGGAGAGTGGTGTAAACCTGCAATACAAGTTTGGCTACTGTAGGAGAGAAGTTCTTTTAATTTGTAATGCAAATCTCAGAAGCTGTATAATGAACATAGACAGGAATATAAGATAATCATGTAACTTCAGATTACTGTGGAGGAAATTTATTTTAAGGATGGTGCAAGTAGGAATAATTTAAAGTTACTGTATAGTGCAAAAAATTCTTTATCTGTAAGAATGAAAATTGTGAAACGCTTACATCACAGTTTCTGACAGGAGGCTGGAAAGAAAATCCGTGCAGTGAATCTCTGGAGCAAGAATCTTGCCTTTCAGCAACCCTCTTTACCTCTGCGGTAAATCTAAAGGGACTGATTATTTCAAGGATGTCCTATAACAGCTAGCTCAGTCTCAGACAACTACCACGAAACAAACAACTTTCAATTAACAGAGCCCAGCATAGGGTGAATCTGTCAGTTTTGTAGCATGCCCTCTTGTAGTTAGCTTGTGAAAGCTTTCCTAAGCTAGTACAAGTGAAAAATAACACTTTTTTCTTTTTCTTTTTTTTACAGTGATAAACTCTAGTATGCTTTGTTTTTCCATGGAGGGTAAAACTTTGATTCACAACAAATTATCACAATAATAATATATCAGTATTCCATTCAGTATTCTACATTCCTCCACCAAATAGTATGATAGAGGCCTAACAGATATGTTGACCACAGTGTGTCCTTTTTTCCCCAACCAACAGGTAACTGCAGCTAAGTTCTTGCTATTACAATGGACAGCTTTCAGCACTGATGCGTTGTCATCCCTGGCAATTGATTTGGACACAAAGTTGCTCCACTAGCAGAACTGCTGTGAAGGGCAGTCATACTGGGCCAAGCCAGCAGGTTTGAAGGCTACCTCCATGTGAATGACCATAGTTATGCAGTCTACTAAGACCTAAGAATGCCTGCCTAGCTATACCACAAGGATGAGCTGATTTGTGTTGGGGATCACAGTGATTTGGAGTGCTGAGCAGCAATGACAATAGGAGGACCCAATAAAGGAGGTCAACTGAATGTCACAGGTACTCTGAAAAAATTCCTGGTTTTGAGGGAATCATTTTTGTCCTGTGCTGTAATAAGCAAGCTCCCTGTTTAGGCCCTGATACAGGTTATGCTCACACTGCAGTCAATAGCATTGGCCCGGCTGTGGGTACACCTTGGTTGGCTTGATGGAAGAATGCCAGAGGGTTGAGGAGGACTCTAAGGTATGGCAAATTCTTCCATGCTCTCTGAGTGTACTTGACGTGCTGTGAAGTACTTGGATGTAGTTGTTAGGTGTTGCTCTTTCAAAAAGGACCAGACTAACTGTCTTTGGGTAGCCGAGAGAACACATGGAAAAACAAGTTGTCAAACTGCAGCTGAAAACTTTCAGATTTCAGAAAACATTTATAGCATGTTATGTATAATTTGAAAATAAGTCACTGTCAGGATTTTCACTGCACTGTGGTTTGAGACAAATAGATTGACAAGGGATATATGTTATTTAGTTGCAAGGCTGAAGAATGTCAGTAGAAAACCATTCATTCAATTAGGACGAAGCAGCTCATGTGGCATGGAAGTACCCCTGCAGCATGCAACTTGCAGCTCTTTTGACACAATGGCCAGTTTTTGTGAAAATAGGGAAATTAAATGATCTGACAGAGTGTCTAAGTGTAAGTAAAACTCAAGTGAAATCTAAGGGCTGTGATACCTGAACAAAATATGTATTGGTGGTTCAACAGAGATGTAAATATGGGACAACTCTTTTGGTAAATGCAAGGTCATCCGAAGCCACTTACCCCTTTTTTTCTTTGCTTTGAAGGATAAGATATGTAAGTGGGGAAGAACAGGCACATGGATAACTGGTTTGGTGTAGCTGATATGCTGCGGCTAATTTTTATTATAGTGTCTAAGCCATATCGGTTTAGTTCAAATATTTGACTTACACATATAACCTAAAACAATTTTAAACAAGTCTTTTAAATTACTTTAAGAGGTGGATATTAGTAGTTTGTAATGTATTTCCTTAATGCATTTATGATCAATGTGCTTAGTTTTTTAGTATAGGGAAAGCCTTGGTTTGAACTTTAGAAACTCAAAGTTCCTTTTATTCTCCTTGTTGATCCAATTTCCATTCAAATACTTGAATATTGTCAGAATAGTATTTGATTGTGAGGAAAAAAAGAAGTAATTTGACAGAACTGAGGGAGAACGTATCACTAGTGGAGTCAACATAGTGCACCAAGCCATACAAATGGTATTTCTGAGTATGAAATAATTTTGAGAATGAAGAAACTTCTCTTTTTTGTCTAGAAGTTTTGTGTTGACTGTCAAAAATATTTCCCAGTGCATTAAAATTGATAATTTCTGGCAACGGTTTTGGTTTTGGTGAATTAATATTTTCTAACATTTCTCCCCCATCTGCCCCCAAAATAATAAGAATCCAGCCCCAAAATATTTTGTCAAAGAAATCGTGACCAGATCGATCTGACATCATTTGTCTTCAGGAACCGATACATATAAACAAACATCGATATCTGTGTCACTGATCTGTTTGAAAGCTGACTCAACATCTGTTACTGTTTGGCAGAGGGGCACAGAATGTACAGATTTTTAAAGCCTTGTAAAATGTTTTCATATTTATGTAATGATTGATAATTCATTGCAATTACTAACCTGATAAAATTCTTCACCAGAGGTAGGAGGATGAGGGAAGTTAACAGGTACATCTGCTAGTCTTTTGGAGATTCAACAAACTTCTAAATGAGATTCAGACTTTGAACTTCTTTCAAGTTTATTTTTGGCTTGAAACCCAGAGAGGATAGTAATGGGCTGAAAGGAAGCACACTGTATTGCAATAAGACATATCCCAGATGAGCCTTTGTGATGGGTCTCTAACCAGATTCACTAGTTAAATGTTTTCCTTTGAGAGAAAATGGGAAGCTGGCTTTTTCCTAGCAAGTGAATACCACTATGTCTATGACACTTCTAAGTTCCTAATAACTATTAAAGGATACTCTAAAATATTCCTTGTCACAAATGATAGTAATTGTGTAGTCATAATTAGAATGGAGTAAGGCTTCTGAAAATACTGTTTAAAGTACTGTGAGTGAGAAACACATTCAGAAAAGTATAGTTCATTAAATACCAGGAAGTGGAATTTTGGAATCATGGAAGATGACAGTTGTCATCTTAAATGTTGAAGTGTTTCATTCAAGAAATTCTAGAAATTCTTAATTTGTTTACATTTTGAGATACATCAGTCTTTAAACCAGACATTAAAACTTTAATCTAACTAGATTTTATCCTCAATAAGTTTTGCAATATCAAAATCTCTATGGGGTGTCTACACCATTCTGTAAGATGCTAAATAGATATCCCCAAACTGATGTTAAAAGAACTAGAAACAGAACAATATAGTCACTCCACTTGCCCCAGCCAATTTGTCGCTTAGCCTGGAAGCAGGTGGTGGAGCCGAGGATCAGAGCTAGAATTATTATTAGTATTTTGTAGTGTTTCATGGATGACAATCCACTTTGCTTGGAGGCAGGTTGAGATCCTCTGCAAGAAGTACAGTGCTCAGAGCATGTACACTCCCTGTGGAGTCTGCAGCAAAGTTGCTTTATTTTTTTCTGAGGCTAACTGGGTAAATGTCAGGCTGCTATCTTTGGTAACACTAGGGCATTGGGGTTTTTGTTAATACTGGATTAAGGCAAGCCACACAGCTGTGTTTTCAGGGAACTGAATTTACAAAACCTGGACTTTAAACTTAATTTCTCCCTTTAACTAGAGTTGTAACAGCCAGTAGTTTCAAGAAAAAGTGTAGATATAACAGGACAACTGGCAACTCTCTTGAAAAGTACAGTCATAAGTGAAACGAAGCCATTTTTATGATGGCATTTTAGAACAAATCCTAGAATCATAAAACAGTTTGGGTTGAAAGGGACCTTAAAGATCATCTAGTTCCAACTCCCCTACCATGGGCAGGGACACCTTCCACTAGACCAGGTTGCTCAAAACCCCGTCCAACCTGGCCTTGAACACTGCCAGGGAGGGGGCAGCCACAGCTTCTCTGGGCAACTTGTTCAAGTGCTTCATCACCCTCATAGTGAAGAATTTCTTCCATATATCTAATGTAAATCTACCCTCTTTCACTTTAAAACCGTTACCCCTCATCCTATCACTACACTCCCTGATAAAGAGTCCCATCTTTCCTGTAGCCCCCTTTAAGTACTGGAAGGCCGCTATAAGGTCTCCCTGGAGCCTTCTCTTCTCCAGGCTGAACAACCCCAACTCTCTCAGCCTGTCCTCATAGGGAAGATGCTTCAGCCCCCTGATCACCTTTGTGGCCTCCTCTGGGCCTGCTCAAGCAGGTCCATGTCCTCCTTCTGTTGGCGCCCCAGAGCTGGACACAGCACTGCAGGGGGGGTCTCACGAGAGGAGAGTGGAGGGGGAGAATCCCCTCCCATGACCTGCTGGGTCACTTCTCTTGATGCAGCCCAGAATATGGTTGGCTTTCTGGGTTGCAAGTGCACAATGCTGTTCGTCAAATCTTCACTTCAGTATATTCTAATGATATGCAATTTAAGCTTACAAAAGCAAGCAATCAAAATAGGAAAAGGACAGAATTTAGGTTGACTGTGAGCTCCCATGAACATGCATAATGATGCAATCTTTGCTCTCGATAAGACCTCTCAGTCTCTATTACTCCCAGTGTATTCTTTAGTGGTTTTGAGCTTGAATTGTCAAGCAAGCAGCAGAGAGAATCCTTCTGGGTTTAGTTTCATTGTTGGAACAAGTGCAGGGGAAACACTGTAAAAGTCTGTGCTAGAACAAATCCGGTATAAAGGTAACTTATTGAGAACAGAAGCGCTCTGCAATGTTCTGCTGATTATGTGTTAATTATAGTGTTGGGGTTTTTTTCAGGGTGCTCTTAATTGTACCTGTTTGGATCTGTTTTGCTGTTTTAAAGATTAAAAGTTTTAGTGAATTATAATACAAAGCCTTCCAATCTGAGAAAGCCATAGAGACATGGCTTCCCAACCTTGTTCTGGAAAACCACAAAGCCTCTCTCATGAGATTTTCCCAAGTGAATAAATAAATTTTGACTTGAAACAAAAACAAGGATTTGAAAGTTTTGGTATCACTGACCCAGATTTTTAATAGTTCAATGGCTGAAAACAGGAAAGCGTTGGAGCCTTTTACCATGTGTGTTGAACTGTATCTGTTTGCAATGATATTCCAACATTTTCAGCCCTTGAGTATATTTGTTAGTAGAAATGCTATTTAATCTGTCATGCCCTTCCACAAGCAAATTCTTTAGTAGAACAAAAATGAATGTTTACTAGGTATTGCTAGTCCATAATGAAAGAAAAAATAAAATTAAATTGGAATAGTGTGATTTCAAAAGCACAAACAGTTGATACTAAAAATAAAAATCATCTTTCCCAAACAAGGCACACATCAATTTAAGTTTAATTAACAGTAACAACATCACTGCCATTTTGGTGCTCATCAGAATATTGAACAGTTGTTGGCAGATGTGTGGCAATACAGCAGTAATTATGAATCTTTCCCTGTTGTATTGTTTCCATTTAATTCACTTTTTTAATGAAATCACACAGTTTATAGGTTCTTCAGGTATGTTCAGGACTGCAGTCTATGGTGCGCACACAACACAACATATGCCAACCTGTTTTCTTAGATGAAATCTATGCAAGTCTAAAAATAACTATATGAGCATATGTGCTAAAGTACTTTGAGGTAACCTTTGTTTTCTCTCAACTTAAAGTAATAAATCAAAACCATAGAGCCAAGCACATGCTGTTGCAGCTCCTCTTACACAGTCATACATCACTTCTCAGTGCAAGAAGGAAACTGCTGATATATATATATAAAATATATAATCTATAGAAAGTACTTAGGATTTTTAAAAAAGCATACTAAAAAAGGGATGGCTGATAGGAGAATAACTTTCTATAGAGACTTTTTACCACTTTAAGGGCTTTGTACTTAGTAATCATCCAGCAGGTGATCTATAACTGTTCATTATCTTGTGGTTTGTGTCAAATGAGATCAAGGTCTGTTCATCAGAAGTCTGTCTCAGAGTACCTTGAATAATACATGGACCTCATTCACATTCTTGTGGGTTTTCTTCAAGGCCCAATAATTAGTGGTCAGAGCTGCTTTTATCATCTGAGGAGTAAAGGACATTGGTATGAAACTGAAGAAACATTGCTCTATTTTGGCATGCCATGTGTCCTCTGTTCAGTGGAAAAAAGTTTGTCAGATTATCACTTACGCTTATTAAATTGGCTGAAGCATTTAAAATGTGAAAGCAAATTGGTTGTGGAAAAGAAACTAAGCTTGTGACTCAAAAAACCAAACAGCTGCTCTGCTTGACAATAAAGGGCTATGGATGCCAGAAAGGCTGTTGCTGAGCAGCGTGACAGAAGGACTGGAGGGAAGGAGGGAGAGATGAGGAAGCTGATGCTAATATCAGCAGTGTATAGAAAGGTGTCAAGGAGGCAAAAGGAGGGGCCGTGCATGGAAGTTTAATACACACACAAAGCTGACAAAAAGCACCATCCAAGCCTTCAGAGATCTGCATCCCCCAAATAAATGAGTATTAGTAGATCTTAGAACAATAACAACAAATAGTACAGAAAGGGTGCTATCTATTTTCTCTTTTGTGGATCTTGTTTCTTGGCATAGTAGAACTAAGTGGCAAGGTGGCATTCAAGTCCTTGGTTATTTCAGTGGGTTTTTGTCTGTTTGTTTGGAACTGCTTTAAGCTCGTGCAATGTCCTTTCTTATAACACCATGTCTTTGTCAATTTTTAACAAAATCTAAACCTGCAATCTGACATTTTTCTGTGGGTGAGTGAAAGAGCAGTCATGTAATCTAGTTATACCTTTCAGCTGGTTTTCCTCAAACCAGCTGAATGAGATGATACATTTCCTCTTAAACTTCTTAAAGACAGTGTTTGTTCTCAGTGTATTTTATTTTTAAAATGAGGTATTTTTATTTTTATATTACTGTTTGCAGTTATGAAATACCTTTGGCCACACTGGTTTTGGGAAGTATGGCTTATGCTGATAAAATACAGGTAACTGAAAATTTATCAAATTCAATTTTAGATCAAATAATTTCTAACAGTATATAATTAAATAAAGGCACGATTTATATTCTTTGTATAATGATCTACCTGCCAATTAAAAGTTTCAGATCATGATGCATATATTAGAACAATGATATGAAGTCTTCAGTAGCAGACTGGTTCAACAGCTCATTGTGTGGGATCGACATTGTGCAGGTTTTTTTGTCTTGCCTTCTGGTTAACTTATTAATTCTTTTCAATTCTTCTCCATAGTTGGTCTTTAAATATCCCTAAGATGTGTGGAATGGTTTTTTGTTTGTTTTCTTGTTTGGTTTTTTTTGAGAAGGTAGTAGGGAAATAGCCCTAGACATTTGACTACTGAGACTTCTTTTTTAATAAACTTTTTAAAAAAATTCTAAAATACATTTATCGTGGTTATTATAATGTTAAGTGAAGTGAGAGCTGAACAAGCTGTTCATACCACTTAGATTCTCACACTGACTGTTTCCAGGAGTTTAGGGAGACCCCTGTGAATGAACTACAGGTAACCAGTAATGATTGGTAATGAGCTGCCCACCAGTTGGTAGCAGCCCCAGACAGTCTTTTCAGGTTGGTTTTCTCTTTCTTAGGCTGGATACTGAGCTTAATGCATTCTCCACAGGTGGGGTTTACTGCTAGTCTGAATGACGAGGCTGGTGCCATGAGGCCAGGCCAGAACAAAACCTGCTTAGTGGGGTGCTCAGAAAGCAGAAATATCATGGGGTGAGACTGACTTTTTACCTGTCTGTAATAGCAACTGAAAAGTGTCTGAAGATTGGTCTTATGTCTCACCAAGAACTTTGACTGAAGGCTTCAGCTTCTTTAACCAAAACAAAACACCCTACTTGGTCTCAGGATTGATTTTTAGTGAGCCCTGGTCAGCAAGAAAATAACTAAGTCCATGGTATGATAAGGAAGGGGAGGGATTTTTAGCTTTTTTGCTCACCCATTGGAAAAGAAGAATTACTTGAAGGGAGATGAGACCAAAGGACCCTTGTGCAACCTCTTTGACAGAACTGGTGCTGATCACAGATGAAGACAGGCTATCTCTATGGGGAGTGCCAAAACTGGCAGATTTTTTTGTCTCCTGTCAGAAGGTCACAACGTAGTGGGGTGATGTATTACATACAACTGCCATATGGCACCACTTGACAATACTGCTGTAATTAAAAATAACACCTGAACACAATAAGACTACTGTGGATTTCAGGAATATGTGCTTTTCAATCTATCCTATTTGCAAGTTTCCCATCACATTTCATCTGACTACTTTCATTGAAAGGACATGAGCTATGCTTTTTACAATATGTATTCTACAGTAAATCACTAGAAATACTCAAATACCAAATACGGAAGATAAATAAGCAAACACATCTCTCTTAACACAGCCAGTAATCCCTTACAGTAAATACTGCCAAAGCATAGCAAGAGACAAAGTATTCCAGTCGGAGTATTAAATCCCTTTCAAGATAACTTTCTTAGGTTAGACTTAAATGCAGTGTGTAAAATGTTAATACAAGTAATTCAGCTTTTGTTGCCTGTGAATTATTTGGATCTAAATATCTGCCATGTGTAGTCTGCAGGTTCACAGAAGAATCTTATCTAACTACTCTGACAGTCATTAGAAGCTTTAAGCAAGTATAATGTGCTTGAGTACTGTAACTCAGCTGATTAAGCTAACACAGCTCAAAAAGAAAGATTTGAACTACAGAGGTCATTAAAAGGTAGTTGTGTGATGAATAGAGGTGTTTGCAAACCACAATTATGTCCAGTAAAGAAGATTATCATGCAAATGCCCTAGTATTGGAGTCATCTTCCAGTGATTTTGTCTCAGCTGAAACATATGCTTCTTTTGAATGCTTGGGATGGCATGCAGGTATAAAACAACTCATCAACAAGCAGTCCTTTAACAATTAGATCATAATGCCTAGATGCTGCACAAAATGATTTAATGAGTTTAATGATCCAAGACTTGGCACAAGAAGAAATAGTTGAGTGGAAACAGAAGTGAGGTGGTGCGGGCTGGGACTGTACCATTCGGTTAGGCAGTGTGTTTCACCTTTCCTGTCTTGTTCTCCTTTTGTCTGCTTGTCATTTTCTTCAGGACAAGGATCACCTACAACTCCATGTGTGTTGTAGTACATGATATTGCACACTGGGGTCTTGAGGCAGGGGATGCACATTAAATCATGCCCTTGTAGTAGGACTATAGAGTATAATAGAGATTATAAGGGTGCTAAGAGGATATGGATGTCTTTTTTTTTTTTAGTCTCTTGTAACAGTAATTTGTGTAACGTGATGACTATTATAATTTGGCATGTAGAGTAGAAAAGCATGTGGATGGATAGATTTCTAGGAGAAAGATGTGAAGGGGAAAGAAAAGGCAGAGTGGAGAGAAATGTAGAAAGTTATAAAAAGACAACAGATACAAAGACTATATTTCACATAGAAGGAAAAATGACCCTGAAATTTTAAGGAAACTGTCTTCAAAATTTTTTCATATCATTACTTCATATTAAGGATGGAGGAACTGAGGGGGAGAGCAGTGGCAAATTGGGGAAAGATTTCAAAAGCAACAGATGCTTTGATCCACTTCTATGCCTACTATCTCAACTTTTATTTCGAATGCAACATTGCACATAGCACATGACAGGTTTATAAAAGAGTGTGATTATAATGACTTGTCTCAGAATAGGGAACAAGCATTTTGGGCAGCTTTTCAGACCTCCAGAGGTCCTGCAAGTCTGGCTATTTGAGGTGGCTTAGCAGTATGGATTGTTACTTTCTTAATATCATTCTCCATGCAAGCCTGCTGCAGTCAGCCCCACTATAGCAGAGTTCAGCTTATTATGAAGGCAGAATGTATTTACCTTTCAGAGCAAATGAAAGTCTCAGCCCTTTCAAAGGATACCAAACTATGCGTACCACTTAGTGGCCTGCATCCAAGCCTGCCCCTGCTTCTCTGGAAGCATGATGATATTTTGTTTAGTCAGTAGGAGACAAGCTTCAGCCTCAGAGAGCTGGTGAGCCTCCAAATGTGAAATATAGATCCCATTGTTTTAAACTGTATTCAGTAGTCTACTAGAGATATCTGTACACAAACCTTGTTTCCACTGCATCCTTAGCCTATTGCAAGAAATTTTACTGTTCATTGTATGCTGTATATAGGTACTGGATTGAACTAGCTGATTTCTATTTCTCAGGTGTCACCATACACAAATCTTTTCATGCATGCAGGCCCAGGTTTCATACCCAGTTCTAATTTCTCAGTATCTGAGTTTCTATGAATAATTACACAAGGCAGTAAAAGGGGAAGAGGACGTAATGACTCTGTTTCAGGGCTTTTTTCATTCAGACACTAGCTTGAATATGTTTTCTGGATGCTTCTCATTATGCCATGATGCTCCATCTACTGTGCATTTATGGTTCATGTAGTGATTTTATGTGGTTGTTCTCTTGATAACTGGAAGTAGATCTTCAGGAGCAGAGTAAAGGTAAGTAAAATTGTCAGAGGCATATGCAGTAATTGCTCTGTTCTTCAGAGAGCTTAAGAAAAGTGGCAGACACTTAAATGAGAATTTTCTTATTCAGGATTTCCTATGAAGTGAGAGATGAAAAAGCGGAGGGGTGTTGTAAAATAGACAAGTTCCTTTTGAAAACCACTTAAAAATGCTTCAGTACGCAGTGTTATTAGAAACCACTATTACAAGTCATTTTCTAGGGATACATGAGTGAGCTAGAAGTGGTTTTCAACCTGATTATTCCTCTTGGTAGCATCTACTATTTGATAAAATATTGGACAGTGTTTGGCTGTGAAAAATCTATAAGGAAATACAGGAATATAACAATATAATAAAACTGTAGTAAGGGAGTGGCAACAGGGAGAGTACTAAAGGAGGGAAAGGTAATAGAGAAGACATGGTTATTATTTGTGTTGTTTTGTTGAAGTTTATAAGCCTCTCAAGGGACATGAAAGAAATGTACACCTTCCTTGAACCTCATCATCATTCCTCTAGTACAAAAGAAGTAAGGGGTTCTTGTTAAAATGAGTGTTCAGTTGTGTAAATAAAGATAACATGGATGTGGTTTAGACTGCAGATGACTCTAGTAATGCAGTGCATGATGGCTTCTAAGAATTGGTGGACTGGAGACTGTGAAGAGGGAAGAACGCTAACAGCAGCCAGGATAGGAGCAGAGGCAGGAAACTTGTGTCAGCAAGTACAAATTCTCCTCTGAACTATGAAATGTGTGCAAGTTTTCTTCTGCAGTGTCAAGGAGAGGCCATAAAATGCTACCTGAATATAACATTGTGCAAGGTGTTTATGTCAGGCTGAAAAAAAGTCTTCAGTGATGGCTTTATAACTCTAATGAACTCAGACTTCATTTACAAAAGAAAAGAAAGTTTGAGGTGTAAGCATCTGCATATGCTTTTCCTATCCCACTTCATCAAAACCATATACCCCATGAAAGAGAATGCTGTCATCTTAATCAACAATTAAGTGTTATTAAAAGAAACAATCCCAATATTTGGATATACTGGACCTTGTTAAATACCTTGTAAAATTTTTAATAAATTAAAAAGAATTTATTTCAAGGTTTTTTATCACTGTGTAGCTCTCCAACCCTTTTTTCCTGTATCCATATGTTGATAGAGACACTCATAACATTATTGTCTTTCTAGGCACATGCTTATGTTGTTTGACTGCTTTTGTCTTTTTTTCATTTTGCTTTGCCACTTGCTCTGTGGCAGGGATTGGGTGTTATTAGCATTCAAAATTGCCTCCAGGAGATGTGTAAATTGCCTGGAGAACAGTAGAAAGACTTTGCATCCATTTCTTACTGTAATTCAGTAAGATAACAAGGTCACAGCCTCCACCTTGAGTGTCACCTGGAACTCAGTGCTGGGGGCTGGTGCACTTTTCAGATGGATCATGTAATTCTTGAGTATTTGAATGGCTTGTGCAAACTAGCAAAGGTGTGGGATGTGCGTGTTGGTGGCCAGCCAGTTGCTCAACAAAACACAGGATGTACACTGGTACCAAGGTGGACTGAGAGCAAACTGGCATGTTAAGTGCTTAGCAAAGTTTAAGAGTCAGTATGGGCTGTTGGAGGGGAGATGGCCTGTGTCTCAGGAGATCTCATGCCTGTTTCTGGTTTCATTGCTGGTCTGCTGGCTATCTATCACTGGCAAGTCACTTTTCCTGCCTGTGCTGCTGCTTCTTTGAAAATTTATGTACCCTCTCTATTAAAAAGGAAGCTTTTGGAGGTATGGATTGTCACAGACTATGCATGTACACAGTTCATTTGTGCCTTGCTGTCAGGTCCTGCAATGCTGTTAGCTGTCAAAAATCCCAGAAACTTTTTAACTGTCAAAACCTTTCATAATTCCCTGGCAGAATACTTAGCCGTGGTCGTTCCTGTTTTGGGGCTTCTGCCTGCTTCTTGCCATTCCCTGTAATTACCAGCTCCACTGCCCTTATTTTTTAACACACACAAAGTTTCCTCACAAATTTTTGCTTATTGCTTCTCACCTGGTTTTCCTTGCTCCCCTCCTCTTGGAGTAGAAATCCCTCCCTCCCAAGAGGCTTATTGCTGGTGCTTGCTACTTACTCCTGTGGCTCTTCTTTTGAAGGATTATCAGAATTGACTAGAAACGTTTTGACTAGGAAGCAAATTAAAATGGTAACCAAAGACCACCGAGGGTATAAAGTCCTTTACATCCTGGACACAGGTGTATCCAGACCCCAATGACAAAACCTGCTGCGTGGGGAAAGGAGCCAAGTCTTGAGTTAATTTGATGGAACTTGATCCAGTTGTTAATGAACTTCCTTAAGGAAACTTAATTTGGGGGCAGGTTGTTTCCTTCACTTGTGAAATGGAGTAGACAGAAAATAGGTAGGAGAATAAGAAGAAAGTAGTAAAGGATTTCAGCTACAGCTGGGCAGCCTGTTTTGATTTTGTTTTGATTTTTCTCTCCTTTTTTCTCAGGTTGGCTTGACTTTCTAGAAGCAGATTTTAATCTGATTTTGAATTATTTGTAAATTAAATATATTTTAGTTATCATCAGCTGCAGAAAGTACGTAGAAGTCAAAGATAAACAAATGTGTTTTAAGTTCACTGATAATGTAAATGCTGGAGTGGGAGAGGGGACTATCTCATTCTGAGCAAGAATTAATTAGTTTTGAAATTTTTGCTGAACTAGAAGTTTGAAAATAATTATCTTTTGGGTAGATGTGCAGTGTTTTGCTTTCAGGCTTTTAACACTTGATTTTAAAACGAATGGAAAGGAATTGTTGAAACAGCAAGAAACCTGTCTTAACAACACAGCTATATGTTTGATACAGCACTGGAGTCTTGGAAGTCCTGTCTCTCTTGCTGGAAACTGTAACTCAGTGATTTTACCTGAAGTGGAGAGTACCTCAGGAAATTTTAGTTTCCAGTTATAATGACATTTATTAGCTATTCAACTGACTGCTCTCTCCATTTGATGCTTAATGCTTCCTTAGAGAGTTCAGAGACAAAGGTGAGAGGGGTTAAGTTTTTTATTGTTGTTGTTATGTGTCTGCCCAGGGTGGAATCTGATTCTTTCCGTAGCTAATCAAATATTCTGCTGTGACTGTTCAGGCTTCTCAGGGAACTGCAGCTGATGATAAAAGTATTGTATAAATAGACAAGCAGAAAACTACCTGTAGGTTGGAAATTTGTGTTTCCATCCCTACAGCACATTGCTTCAGAAGTGAAAGGCAAGGAATTATTGAAGGAAAGAAAATATGAAATTGTTAATAACACCCAAGGTATTAGAAATTTATCTGAAAATAATTTTCAAGAATCATGTGAAAAAGTCTATTCTGGCAGCATGTTGACTGTGTAGAGTAAAGACAGATTAATTACATAAGGCCTTAATTGGCAGCCATCTGAGTGAAGTATTCTATTTGGAACTAACGGATATAAAAAACGTCCCTCCGTAGGCAATGGGTTAATATAACTTTTCAGGTCTCCTCAAAAGTTGCTCCTTATAGAGTGAGCTGGTTATGACTTCTGTAAAAGATGAAAAATGCATACTCCTGCTTGGACCGAAAGATAATAGGGAAGTGGTATCTGTGGTGCACAGACTGTCTTCGCTTGCAGAGTGAACACATCCTTTCCTGACCTTCAAACACCCAGCTAATTGAAAGCACTTGCAGAAAGAAAATGGTCTTTTCACAATAGATCAAACAAGGATGGTGTTTTTCAGTCATTCTATAGTGGTTACTAATGGAAAAATAACAGCTCAATGTAATTTTTTAGAATGTTTTGACAGAAAAAGCATAACAAAGAAGGACCCATGCATTTATTGAGGTAGTATCAGCAAAGTACACATTATCGAGATACCTGAGCTAGAGTGGTCCAAAGCTGGAATTTCTGTTCTATGAGAAACCTGGGAAGTTGGTGTTTGAGCTGTATCTGAAGTAAACAGCAGATTTTTTGAAAGCTTTTTGAAACATTTTCTTATTTAGTTATTTGAAATGAAAGTATTTACTAATGAGCATATGACATAGTTTCTGAAACTTTAAAGCTGAATTCTCAAAGTCATTGAGATTAGGAATTAAGGTTTAGGGTTCCTTAGTATACATGGTCTAAATTTCCAGTGCCCCACAATTTGGTATCACAAAGGTGAAAGCCTGTGGTATTCTATACAGCAGGGGCTGCGCTAGAAAAGCAGACTTGGAAGGTCCAGACTATTAGGTTAATTGTCTAGGAACTGTCGATATTTTGTTAAACATCAATGGCAACTTAGATATTTTTAGAAGGCATTTCAGGTTCAGTTTCCAAATTTCCAGTTAAATCTGTTTGTTCTGAGAATTCACAGTGAGCTGTACTCAGCATACTTCTGTAGCATGTGAGTTTGTCAGAATTTCATGTTTTATGAGTGCATGAAATAAATTTCTTTATCTGTCTTTAAGTTATTAGTGTATGACTTTTAGCCCACCAGTTTGAGTGGAAGTCTAATTCTGGTGGTTTTGAACGTTGCATATGGCTGCTTTTGAGGCACATCAATATCATCACTAGTTCAGCCTTGCAGCCTAAAGAATTACAAGTACAAAGCAGAAGAAAGATATCAATTTTCTCATTATCTGAAACAGAGGCTGTGTTAGCTTCAATATGGAAACCATAAAGCCTGCTGATGGATAGTGATGTTTTCTCTTTGGTGAGCTGGAGAACATACAGTTAAGCAACATTTTTTCTCATGGGAAACAACTAATGTGAAGGAGAAAAATGCACTGAAGGTATGGAACAGAATAACCCAGGATTTAGGAGAAAAAGTAGAAAACGCACAAAACTGCTTTTAGGAGAATGTAAGCTAACAAACTGGAATGCAAATTAAGCTTGACAATAATCTATAATAGGTGTGGATTCCCACTGAGGAGCTCCAAGTGGCCTGCAGGTCTTTCTCATTCTTGCGCTGTTTTGTGGCAGTCATACTTGCTAAGGCAAGTTGGGCTTTTCATAGAAGAAAATGGTTCCTATGAAGATTTCTAAAAAACACTTTAATGTAGATTTAATACATGTACTTGATACCTGTTCAAGGGCAATATATGTCTTATAGATATCTGTAAATATTAAACACAAATCAGAAAGAAAAAGAATACTAAAAATTGATTATAAATAGGATTTTCCTAATATGAAATGGAAGCTGAACACCAGAAATAATTTTTCCTTATGGTAAACACTACTGAGCAGTAGTATAATTCAGGTGAACATTGAAGAGTAATTATTATGGATGCCCATAAAAGCATTCTGTCTCCCATTTAGGTCATTTACGCTGCGGTGGTGATATTTATATGGCAGACCTTGTGCAAAAAAACCCAAAACCAGGGCCCAAGATCAAGAAAACTATGACCTGGGGGGAGAAGCCTTTCAGAGTAGTTGCATTTTGATGTACCCTAAACAGCAAGGCAACTGAAGGCACATCCTGGGTTTCTGTCATTGCCTTCCTGTGAGTCGTTAGCTGAAAACAAGGATGTTGGAATTCTTGTCTGTTTGATTTTTGTTACTGATGCTAACCAGGGAAGAATTCAGCTCTAAAAACTTAAACCCTGAGGTTAATTTTGTATCACAGAGAGCCCTTGTATCCACCCCATCTTCAGGATAATGCCTACAGGTTGCTGTTGAGCCTTATAGTTAGTAAGCTCTTGCAATCCTTTTCCTGGGTGGTGGTGATTCTTTCCCTGCCTTGCAGTTAGTCTCTGGCTTCGGTTGTTGTTTTACAGGTTTTTCTTGTTAAATGTTTCCCAGCCGGCAATGAATCATTGTGTGCTACTTTGTCTGCTTTCCACTGTTCTGAGGGCTTGTTTATTTATTAGTAAGAACAATAACAAACAGAAATGCACGGCCTTTTCATAGTCATTATGTGCAAAGCACATTGTTCCAGGCTACCTTGCACCTGTGTCATAAATTAAGTCTGTAACAGACACTTAACATACATACAGTGAAAAACAAAACTAGTGTTTTATTGGTTTCAATTTAAAAATAATATATTTACACTCTGTGTGGATCAGCATCTTTAATATTTGGGTGAAGTTCTGAATAGGACAATGAAAGCCTTTTATCCTGCACTTAAAACATTTATTTTATGCTGATGTTACATGACAGAATTTACACAAGATAAAACAAAACAAGCTCAGAATCAGAAAAGCTGCCCCTGCAGAAAGGAAAAAAGGCTATTTCTAAGTCACCACATTCTGGTTTAAACCAAACAATAGTGGGAAAGTAGAAAGTGAAAATGGATTCACATAAATATTAAGAATTAAGAGTTCACTCAGGAAAGTTCAGGCTGGATGAAAGTCATAGCCTGGCTGGAGAACTACAATAAAACTGTAGTTAAGGAAAAAAAGATTGGTTTCTGCCACTGACGTTTATGACTGTAAAAAAAATTAAATGTTCTTTTACTCTGTAGAACTCAGCTTAGAGCTGGCAAGGGACCCTAGAAATATTGGGAACTTGTCATAAACTCTCTAGTCTAGACTTGGATATGGCTGGAAAGTTCAGTGCTGTTATTGGTGAGAGAGAGAACTGGGAACTGTTTTCACTAAGGAAAACTTTCACTTCTCAAATATAGTTTAGAGAACAAATGCCACTAACAGTGGTAGACAAAAAACATTCCGGAGAGATGACAGCAGGCAGATTTAATCACCAAATGGTCTCTGAAAATACAAGAGGAAGGTCCTGTATCAGGTCTATTTTAGACTTTTAACAGGGGCATTGCAGAAGGTAACCTTGGACCAAATGACCACATGTAGAGAGTTTAAATTAAATGGAAAATAAAAGTCTGAAAGGGTATGCATATGACAGTCTGAAGTTAGTTGAACCCAAGTTGCTCAAGGGTATGAATACTGAGGAGGCCTTGCTTTTCTTCACATAAAAGATATAACAAAATATCTAGACTCTGTATTCCTAGAAAGAGGACAATGTTTTTAGAAACAGGCTCCAGTATTAACATCATCCATTCACACAAGCAATTGTGACTATGTTAGCCTATTCAGTATCATCTGGCAAAATAGATAAAAGGGAGTTATCAAACTCTCTTTACAATCTGAATAAATTCAATATTTTTAACATGAAGGTTGTCTGTAAATAACTGTAAAGGACATCATTGCTGCTGATTTGAGCAGAACCTGTTCCCATTCCCAAAGCTGCCAGCTCTTTCCTTACCCCCCTGAATGCCTTAGTCTATATTAACTCATACGAAGGTCATGCTGAGAGGCATTATTTGACATACTCTTTCCTTTTTTTCCCCAGTGTGTTTAGTTTTCACTACAGTGTTTCACAAGCTATAGTTTGTTTCTGGTTTCGGATAGGGCCTGAGGTCTTTCTACTACTGCTTGCACGATGATTGGGGGAAAGGGTGTAGAAGAAGGGCAGGCACAGGATGTAAAATGTCTCTCAAGGACTTTGCTTGGAAGGCTGACTGTAGCAGCATTGAGGCTTGGACAGCTGTACATGCAGAGTCAGCAGAGGTACTGTGTTGCTAGGACACATTGCCTGCCTTCTTATCTCTGAAAATACCTGACAGAGGCAAAGTTTATCCTCACAGGCACTAGAATGCATGGGTATTGTCCAGATGTGATTTTTATGTCTGATAGCTGGTTAAGGAAAAGGGCTGCTCTGCTGTTGTTGCTAACCTGGGATTGCAGGTGCAATACGAACCTTACGCAAGTCCTTCAGAGGCTACATTTTCTTCCACCTTGCACACATGAAAAGTGTAATTAATTATCAAACTGACTGGCATAATTCAAGCACCTGCTCTCAGAAACTTAACAAGCACAATTAGAAAAACTGCTGTGCTGTATAGCTCAGACCACAGATAACCCTCCCATAAGTCTTTGTAGGTAACCTATTTTTGTACAAAGCATAGTGCTGGGAGTCCTTCAGCATTAGTGCTTGCAAAAACTTTCTGCTTTCCTTAGGGCTCTGTTCCCTGGTGCAGCTGCCTGCTGCTCCCCTGCCGCGGAGCAGGTGGGGAAACTGCTTCTGCCCGGTGCCGCCAGGCTGGGCGGAGGGGTCTGTGCCCAGGCAGACAGGTGCACTGCTCCTGCCTCTCCACAAGCTGTTGCAGGACCTTGGATAAATTTTTCATGCTCGTTTTTCTCCTTTATGTGCTACTCCTTGTTTTGTTAGGTTGAAAGCTCTCTGAACTTCATATTATTCACATATACTGTGATGAATACAATGGATCCCTGAACTCTTTTAGGCACTCCAGTTTCTATCACAATGTGAATAATTGCTAAACTAAGCTCCATACAATGCCATTTATCATCAAATATAATTTTCTTATTGAAGCAAAGGGCGACCAGTGCTTCAAAAGACTGTGTGCTATGGCTGTAGTGAGGATATTGTCAAATGTCCCTGAGAGTTTTTACAATTCTCTTGTTTTATTTTTTTGCTAATAAGTAGATTTTTTATAACAGCCAGTTGCTGAAAGGCTCTGTTCTTACCAACAGTTGAAAGAATACTTATGTTTACATACTGGTTTGCAGAAATAGGCAGCTTCTCACCTTGGGTGCTCTATACTTGTCATATTGCTGTCATTCATTAAGATAATTTAGTCCTAAAAGAGATTATTAAGGATATTAAAAAATAATTAATGTTTTACAAAAGGCTACCCAGCATTTTTCTTTTTAAAAAAAAAGCTTTGCCTATTGTTATAAGGTGGTGAATAAGGAAGATTTGCCTTATGTCTGATATGTTAGAAGTATCAGTAGCTAGATATACATTCATCAGAGATTCTGTGGCACAATCTGTAGTGCAAACAGGCAGTTTTCTATAGAGAAAAATAAGGAGGTGATCATATTTTTTTAAACCTGCAATAGCTGCTTGACAAGCCTGACCCTGTAACATTTTAAAATACTGTTATGAGACAGTGTAGCATTTGGAGAATGTATGTGTTGGGGTTTGTTTTTTTTTTTTCCTCCACATCTATTAGATTTCATTGCAAGCAAAGGCACAGAAGAGGACTTT
This sequence comes from Strix uralensis, assembly GCF_047716275.1. Taxonomy (NCBI): domain Eukaryota; kingdom Metazoa; phylum Chordata; class Aves; order Strigiformes; family Strigidae; genus Strix; species Strix uralensis. The sequence goes on from NC_133972.1 coordinate 31,001,789, forward strand.
GCCATTTGTTTTTTGAAAACAATTTCAGACTGATGTGAGTAAGAAGAAAAATATTTTCATTTGTGTGGTTATAATTTTCCTTTCCTTTCCTATAAACAAGTCTAATACAAGAAACCCATACATTTTTCATATACTGTAGGCTTTAAAATTCTGTTTAACAGCCATTTGCGTGGTTACTGAAATAATGTTGAAATTTTCCTAGTAAGAATGTGAGCTGTATTTCTGTGGATCAGTGCTGTGTAGGGGTGGAAAAAAAAATTCAGCAACACTAGATATATGTGTTAAGTTACAATATCATGGAAGGAAACTCAGGAAGTAAATGATTGACAATGTTTGCCTTTAAGAAGGCATAATTAATCTGTAAAGTTAGTGGACTTGTGGTTCCAGTTTTTCTCATGGTGCTACTGTTTTTGTCCTGTGTCTGACTGCAGAGTCAAAAAGAAACTGGTGTGTGGGATTTCACTGTTTGTACATAGGGTGGTTAACACTGTTTTTCTTTTCTTCTTCTTGAAGGAAGCTTTGATTTTTAGAGCAAGAAGCAAAATCTTTAAGGTGCCTCATGAAGAAAAAATTCTCTAAGTATGTGCATTTTAAGTGACTACACAGTTATCTTGTGTTTTATTAGGGCAAGCAAAGGAAGAAGTAGTCCAACTGATTGCGCAAAGAGATCAGAGGTAGAATATACAAAAAGTAAGGTATCAGAACCGTTACCATGTAGCCCAGGACAGGGTCAATACATACATATAACATCACCCACTACATGTGAAATGTGAAATTTAAGTGCAGATAAGATACACATTTGGAAATTTGCACTGACTGTCCTAAATCCTTACAATGTGTGGACTGCTAAATGTGAAGACTTGTGAGTTTTTAATGTAAAAAAATCCTTCTTTATCTTTGCATGTTTCCCTGAGAAATCTGCTGCTTTTTGATTTACTTCCATAATTGTTTTATAAGACCCTAGGATTCATCTGCACAAACTCTAATTTTGCCTGTTTCTGAGCATTTTTTTTGTGATGCTTGTAATGCCTAAGTGTCCTTAGTGCAGTAGTTCCTACAGTTGTGATTTATGACAGTGTTAAGTAACTCTTTGCACTACTCTGGCACTTACATTTTGGCAGAAATCAACTGTAACAGGTCAAAGGCAAGTAAAAAAAAAAGAATGAATTTGAAGAGTTCTCTGAAGTTGTAACTTTTAGGGACCCTATCAGAATATTTTGAATATGTGAGGTTGATAACACAACGTCAAGGATGAGAAAATCAGAAAACTGAGGAAACGTGTTTCTTTTCAATGCTCCTCATAACCCAGTTAGTAGAAGCATTTATTCCATCTGAGATTAATTCTGTTGATATTTTATCCTATAGTTAGATAAATACTAACCATTTATCATTGTAGTACATCATTTGTACAATTTGGTGTCATTGAAGATAAAGATCTTTACTATTGTTTTGTTCTACCTTTCCTCTGTTGTGCTGAGCTGTTTGTAGTGTATAAGACCTTTGGATTTACCATGGCAAATGTTAACAGGTTCCTGAAGAGCTGTGGAGAGAGAATAAATTCAAATGACGATCTCTTTTACATAAATGCCAAGACTTAAAACACACCATCAAGACATAAATGTACGATTACATACTAAATCATGAACATTAAAACAACTTGAAAGAGGAGGGTACTGCTTCTCCTCTTGCACAATTTTTGTGGTTCTGAGTTCTAATTGAAATGAGTCTTCTAACTCTTAACCTTCATTAACTTGCTTCTTTGAGAGATTTCCAAAGTCTGGGAGACTTCTGGTATCAAGGTACATACGAAATAAAATTCTCTTTTAATCAGCCACTTTCTCTAAAAAAAAGATTCAGATCTGTGACACTTTGGTTTTGAAGCAGGAAATTGCTGTTTCTTGTGGTTGTTGCCACTGACAGTGAATGGTAGGATAAATACAGGGACTCTGGGAAGACAAGTTTATGAAGTACAGAGGTCAGTGGTTGGTCTGGGAATGGTGATATGACTTTTATGCTCATCTAGGAAGGTAGAAGACCAATTTTGTATGTGGTATCATCTAACAAACTTGCAGCTATCCATTTTTTTTAAATATAATTTGACTATTTTGATGACTTGCAGATACTGACGGACATGGGCTTAGGTTTCTTGTCATAGGTTATCTGATTTTCTGAGTCAAGTGAGGACTAAATACTATGATGTAGGCTGCTGGAATTAGTGACTACTGTGCAAATTCCCCTTACTGAGTTGGGGGATGGAGCCAGGAAACCAGGCACCAGCCTTTTCCCTTTTCTTATTGCTCACCCCATTGTTGCCTAAATTCCCAGCTGTAGGCTCATTCTTTCATTGCTGAGGTAAGTTAGAAACATTTTGCTAGAAAATGGGAATGTGACTGCACTTTCTGTGGTAGGTCCAGCAGCATGAAATATCTGCAATGTGTCCCACTGAGACGGTTGTGAGAAGCAAGTGCTTTTAGGTTAAGGAGAGAAGATGCAGAAAATGTTGAGAACAGGTTTGCTTCATTCCAAAACTTAATTTGTGAAACACAGGATTTTTTACAAGCTACCAGGTGGGGCTATTGACACAGTGTGTTACAAAATTGCCTCATAAAATAAAATGTTTTGAAATCTCATGTGCGGTTAGCAGATGGACTAATTAGAGAGTAAATTATTTGTGGTAGATAACCAACCAATGGGTCAAAGCAAGGTTATCACAAGAGATGGGTATGATTTTTAAAAAAAATGATGGAATTTTTTCAGAATTTGTGATAAGCTGTGTTTCTTAAATTGAATCTAGTAGTTATTGTGACAACACAAATACACATCTTTAAAAATAGATCTGAAGGTATAAAAACAGAAGACAGGGGAAAATTAATGGGGGATTCTACTTTTTTTTTTTTTTTTCCCCTTTTTTTAATGCCTCATTTGTTTTGGTGTGTGTTTTTTTTTCCCAACACCTTTTTTTCCCTATTGTCAATGGAGTCAACTTCAGCATTGTGAGAAGGTAATAGTGTGTGAGATTGAGGTTACAGATTGGTGATTTACTGCCTGAATCTTGACACTGACCAAATCTGCTGTCCTACTGCATGACAGTATGGTAGCCACTTAGTTAATTAGTGGCAGGCCTAGAATGTTTATTTATAGGAAAATGACCAGGAAATGAGCAAAGAAATGGCTGAGTTTGGTGGTGTTATAAATGGCATATAAAAGAGAATGGGTGAGGAATAAAAAGAGAGGGAAAAGAAATAAACAGAGATTACAGTTACTGTACAGAAGAAGAAACTAACAATGATGGAAATTGCAAGAAAGGAACAAAATGTAGCAAATTTAGGAAGTAAACTGCTGCAGAATTAGATGGGCAGAACAATCCTGAGAGAAAAATGAATTCTAGTTTTTATTTTTCTAAAGCTTAGTGCAAAAAGGAATACAGTAATTCGTCTGAGCTGGGCTGCTGAATGTTAGGGTGTGGGATGCTTGTATTGATGTTCACAAGAGTACTTTTGAGAGTAATACTTGAGTATTAAGTGGTTGTTGCTTTAAGCCCAGAAATCCTCCATGGCTATGCTGTGTGTAGAACTATTCTGCTCATAGTTATCTTGTTTGGAAATTACTGTTCTGTTCCAAATGTATGTGCCCTTCCCATTTGTCCCTATGAATTTTCATTTTACCTTCAGAACTGATATTTGCTGAATTGGTTGCCAGATATTGTCCAAAAAAAGCTGCTTGCGGGATTCTTTTCCTAAGGCTTTCATAATATAATGGTGTCAGAAAGTTTAAAATAGAACCACCATTCAAATCCAGATTTCTATTTTGGTGACCTTCTTTTTTCCTTACTTGGTTTTGGCCTGGCATGAACTTTCCTGTCCTAAGTTCCTTGAGCTTTCCCTGGAAGGCAGTACACTCACTTGTATGATGCCCATTTTACAGACTCTGCAATCCAGGTAATGGCTATGTATGTTCATTGAAACTATGGCCAATACAAATGGCACAATGTTTGCCAACTTTGTTTAGGATATATTTGACACTTGCAGAAACAAGGAACTACTTAGGACAGATATCTGGGTGCTGTTTCTTCTCAATTACCACACATGCATTTTTTTATTCAAGAGTTAGATGTACAACAGTAAAGTTATGGCTACTCAACCAAAGTGGCTTTTTGTTTCCACTAACCTTTGTATAAGACTAACACAAAAACTCCAGAACAAAAAGCATCCAGTTTTAATCTCACGACACTAGTGTTTATACTGGAAAAGAAAAAACAATGCCAAAACTTCAAAGCATATACATAATGGTTTATGTATTGTTTATAAAATGAGAAAGCAAACACTGCTCCCAATTTATATACGTAATGGAAATTATTAAATGATATTGGGAAGTAAACGTGGTAGACACATAGCATGTTTGTGCAGTCCCAGTCAGTGTCTGGGATATGGTGAGCTTAGATTAACCTCTGCATTTCATTAATGCAATAGTTTGGAGGCAGGTTACCTTGTGTGGCATGAAGAAGGTGGCAGTGAAGAATCAGGATTTGCAGACAGCTGTGCTGCATGTGCCCGTGCATCCCAAGGAACCAGCATCTGCGCTTGATGAGGAGGGCAAGAGAGGGGCATGGCTATACAGTGTGCTGGCCAGCTGCTGAGGCGAGGTGGTGCCGTATTGCCACCGAGCTTCTGGCTGCTCTACCAGGACCTCATCTCCGCTGCCCCACGTTAGGCAGCTCCTGACTTCGGGCCAGCGTGCGCCTGCCCTGGGTGTGGGGGCCAGGCAGCCTCCGCCAGTCTCATCCTCCTGCCTTGCGGCAGGGTGGCTGATGGCAGATTGCTAAAGACGAGCCAGGATTGTTTGCAGAAATACCATAGACCTTTATTAGCTAGTATTTGTAATGAATATTTTAAGATTTCTGGGTTATGCCTTATTTAATCAGCACTAATCTATTTAGCCTTAAACTAAGTAAGAACTGGAATAGAGGGGAAGTAAGAAACCCTATATATAAACGCTCATGTTGAAGTGTAGACACACTGACAAAATTCAGGCAGCTGAAAATGAGAGATGACATTTTGTCCTTAATTTGTACCAGTGGGAAAAAGGATGTAAATTGGGCACAGAATATCAGCTGGGATTTGTGTTCCCACACACATCTAAATGTTAACAATGAACTTAGTCTTTGAAGCTTTCAGAAAAAAAAACCCTCTTAAGTTAAACAAAAATCTGTGCGCTGTAAAAATTTTAATTTGATAACAGTCACCAGTTTGCATTAATTATTAAACATAACAATTTACGTCTCCATTTTAGAACATTTATTTTGGGTTGTAAATATGTTCTTTTAGAAAGCTTGCTAAAGAACATGCAAATGTGGTGTATACTGGGCATCTTTAAATATATAAATCAAAATTCCAACGCAAAGCAGTAGCTCTGGTTACACTGTAGCAATATAAGTTTCTAATACATTAAATACTGAAAAAACCCTTCAAATTTCCTTTGGGCATTAAATAATTTGTCAAACCTATAGTCTCTTTTTTTTTGACTAAAGGTCAAAGCTAATTTTTACATTTGTAAGTAAAAAATCAACAAATAAATAACGGTTTAAAACTTATTTCTTTGATTCTGACTAGACCATTGTAATTTTCTCCTTTAATATTCCTTAATTTGCTCAATGGTTTTCATCCTTCTTAATTTCCTTGTCTACATATAAAATTCCAAAACAGGGATGTGTAGTAAAATGTTGACTTGGTCTTACCAATAATAGTGCAAACCAAGGGTACTTAATGTTATCAGTATAACAATTCACTTTTTAACTAGTGATAGCTGACTTAGTATGGGATACAACATTCCAGCTGTTTTATTTTTTTTAAATAAAATAATACCTTAATTTATTTGTATTCCACCAGCATGAATACATTCATTGCAAATTGCATGCACATAAAAGGGAATCCATTTGTAAACTACATAATATCTTAACAATAAATAGTATTTGATCTAATACATGATGGTAGTGCATTTCTTGTTAAAACTGCAAGCTTTTACCAAAATGAAAACAAACTCTTATTCTCCTTATAAATATTTTAAATATTTTTAAGTATGTTTCATAACAAGTATATAAAAATAGTATTTTTAGATAAATTAAGAGGTTTCATTTACATGACAAACAACGTGCAACAACTAACCACTCTCTACCAGCTCTATTTGTTTGATTGTCTAGATGACATGCAGGGATAATTGTCCCTTTGCCTTCACAGAACTGACAAACAGATCAGCAGGACCCACGGTCACCTGAAGCAAACAGTGCCATAGACATTGTTTGGGAACAACAGTCAGACACCCAGGGAAAACCTTTGCTTCGATGAACAAAAGCCACCCAAGATAGTTCTTTTGTCCTAGACTTCCAGCTGCTCTGACCCTCAGGGTCTTTGGACTATCACAAAAGTCTGCCAAACAGACCAGTAAGTTATATTTGTATATAAAATGCTTTTCAACATGCTTCTAGAATCTAGAATTTTTTTTTCCTATAGTATGAACCAGCAATACCTTTTCTTACTTTCTATAAATCTGAATTTTCATGTTTGTAAGTTTCCACAATCGCCAGAGAAAAGGTCAAATAAATCAGTCATGCAGTACTCTCTAAATTTAAAACTGGCAGCTGTGGAACATGCTTTGAGTACTGCTTCACTGTCTCTCATTATACGTCTATGGCTTGGTAATCTTTATCTTTAATATCCCTTGTGCTTGTCACAATGTCTATTGGGAAACCTGGGGTCTGTGCAGAAACTATTCCGGCTGTTCCTTCCAGGTCCCATGATCCCGGCAGGTTCTCAAGGCTTAGTGAGCTGATTGCTCCTTGGCTAAAGCTACCTTCCTCAGATCTGCTGGGGAGCACGAGGTGTAACGATGTCTCTGATGAAGAGCATACTGAAGAAGAAAGAGTTGCTGAAATAGACTGAAGAGGAGTCAAGGTAGTGTCTGAATGGGGAGAGGTGCATCTTAAAAATTGCAAATTGTCTTTCTGAATTACCTGATACTGGGAGGGGGAATTGTGAAGGCCTGGTGTATAATAAAATTCACCGTCCATAGAATTTTGCAGGTTGGGTTCAGTTCTTTGGGGACTGCTGCCTACAGAGGACAGATCTGTATTCCAAATGTCACATAACGTGTTGCCACGGCAAAGTTGTGCTTTGGTGCAAGTAAAGTTCCCAGCTTGCATGTGCGTGCAAGGTTGTGTAGTCCAAGCCATTCGAGACTGCAGACTTTCCAGGGTGGGACTTCGAGATATGCCGTGCACAGCACAGAACCCTGGAGGCTTCTGGGATGTGAGCAGGTTCTCCAGAAGGTCCATCATGTTCTTCATATTCTTACTTAATTGAGAGACTTCTTGAGTTAAAGTTGTCACCTGTTATGGCAGGGCAAAACATTACAGTATTTATGCAGTTATGCCTGAAACACACACATACATACCTTTTTTCTTTGTAACAATATCAGCTTTGATCTGTGGTACAGTGTCTTTATTTTAAAGAAATATACTAATATATGTGTGGGAAATAGTGCATCCATCTGCCTTACCACAGCTACATGTTACACTTCCTGTGGCATATTGAAATAATTAAATTGGCTCAATTAAAATGTATGATGGAAACACTGTAGGCATAATTCACCTGATTTTAAATGATACTCTGCATATAAGGAATGGCCTTAGAGTCAGAACTGAGATGATTTCCAGTGGCAGTATGACATCAATAGCTTCTTGATCAATCATTAAATGTTTCAATGCACAAACATTTTTTATTAACCGATTTTATACTCATGAATGATACAAAACTGAGGTCGTATGAAATCTTGTTCAGAAATACACGTGCCATCTTTATAGTAAAATAAAAGAAACCCATACACGAAGTTGTCGGATGCAAGTAATGTATGGAAAATCTGGTGGACTACTACTAAAAACAAAAAAAAAAAAAAAAAAGAAAAGAAAAGGGAAACTCTAAAATCCACTTGCTACCTCTAAAAATTTAAACAGAATAAAGCCTATGAAACAGTTTCCTTCTATTTAGTTGTGTTTACACTTGAAAGGTATTCCATATAACACTGAGAGAGACAGTAATCCATACCATAGATTACTCTGATGTGTATGCAAAAGAAAGAATCATATTTTGTATTAGTGTATTAGACCTTTTTTTTTTTTTTAAAAAAAAAAAAAACAAACACTGATAGCATTCAGCTAATTACATGAATTACATGAAGTCTTTAATGTCCCCAAAACTGCTGGTTTGGGTGGGGGTCAGATTAACAAGTTCTAAATCTATGTCTTAAAGTAAATTGATATATGAACATTAACAGATATGTTCTTTAGGACATTATAAGGACATGTTGGGAAATGAAAAGCCTAACTCAAAACACAGAAGTGACCCACTCACTATTTCAAATGTGTTTGTCTTTCTTTTTCCCTTCTTAAGGAAAAGTTTGTAGGAATTTCAAATCAGTCAATTATTTTTAATAAAGAGAAATGAACCCATCAAGAGTTAGAAATGAACTTTGTCTCCGTGGTAGCTAATCAATCTATTTTAGGTCAAACCACTGTCGTTACCGTTAAAATAGAGCTTCTCACACTGACGCTGGTGAAAATACTCTGTTGAAAAAAGACATGACTGCACATTTATCTTCAGAACAATAAACCACTTGTCAAAAAGAAAAAAGGCTAATTCAGGGGGGCTTTCTTTGCCCTGAAGTAAAGACACCACGGATTAGGTGCCCTACACACATTAATTTTCATGTAATCAGAAATAGAAATACAATTTTCATTTTTCTGACAGGATAGTTCCAAAGAAGTCTGCTGGAAAGACATTTCAGGATGAGTTTGACTGTGTTACTACAGGCACAGTAATTTTAAAGAAATTCTGAGTTAGAAGGAAGCTCCAATACAGCTCCTATACATCTATTAGTTTCTCTCTGAGCTAAGAGTTCAAACCCATCATATTGTTCAATAATTTTGTTAACACTGCCCTTGGAGGGAAAATGCTTAAAGGGAGGAGGCTCTTGAGCAGAACATAACAGGATCTCTCTCTGTCTCTCTCCCCACCTCTTTCTCTGCCTTGTTACCTAATTAAGTTATGCTAGATAGAAAATAACCATGAAATCTTCTGCCAGCTGAGATTAAACTTCGAATGCCTGGTAGGTCACTTGAACTTCAGTTAATGTAAGGGATTAAAATATGTTAGAAAAGTGATCTGTGAACAGGCTTCCCATGGTGTCAGAGCAGCCAGATAAGGTTCTTGGTACTGTCAGAGTGTAAGAAAACACACTGTGAGATTTCTGGACAAATCAACCATGCAAGAACTTCTGTACTCCATTGGGAACTGGGAGATGGCATTGCAAAACCTCCAAAAGCTTATTTGGGAAGAAAGGGGAAGAAAGGACAACAAAACCCATGGCTAGCTAGATTCAGTGGTCATCAGTTCTTTTTAGGATCATCACTGGCCCCTCCTAACAGATAAAGCACCTTTGTTTTCTGTGCCTAGTTTCCCAACTTGCATCCATTTTACAGGGCTTTCTGCAGTCATGCAGAAAGGAAGATATGCTACCTTATGACTATGCATCTTTACCCAAACTATGAACGCTGTATGAAAATATCTGCAACTTTAAAATATCTTGCTTGGTTTGGTCCATGTTTTTCTCTTCTGTTTCTGGTTACTTAAAGGCTTTTTAAAAGTTTAATTATTCTTTAACATGTTTCTTTTGCCAATTCATTGAGACAAAACAGCAAAAATCAATCCCAGCATCAGTACTTGTGGCAGTCCTGAATTTCTGTTCATTACAACTTGCTCTAGTGCCCAGATACTATTTTTGATATATCAGCTAGTTCTTAGAGTGCTATATTCTCATAAGCTTGCTCTCACACAGTCATAGGAACTGATAAACCAGCCTTTGATGTATGCTTTAATAGTTTCCAGTAGTATGCTAGTTTAAGATCCAAAGTAATTATGCCAAACTTCATTAGAAATTGAGCACCATTTAGTGAGATCTATTTGGACCAATACTGCTTGACACATAGGCAAAGCAAATATGTAATTCTCTGGATAATTTAAAACCTTTTCTGGACTTTAGAAACTGTTAGTCTTACTGGATTAAACATCCAATACCTGTACTATTAATTACCATCTATCTCTATATTATTATATACTTACATAGCATACTATTACTGTTACTATCAATACTATACTGTTTATGCTGTCCTTTTTACACCCTGTGGAGATTCTTGAGCAGATGAAAATAAACAGGTGTAACAGGGACCAATTTTATCAATAATGCTAACAATTTCACAGTGCTCCAGAATGTGCAAAAGAACGAAGATTAAAAGCAAAAGAAATTTTGAGTCTATGAAACAGAAATTAAAAGCAGTGCAGTTTCGTCCCGAGTGAAAGGTCTAATTCCTTGCATGCTGGTAAGGCTATTCTCTTTTCATGAGTTCAGTGATTATCACCAGGCAATACAAATAGTTGTACAAATGGTTCCCACTGTGCTAGGCAGACAGCTTTAAAATAATCTGTTAGATCCCAAATATAATTGAAATGCTGCCTTAACAGTTTCTAGGATTTGGAAAAGATACTGCAATATTTCCTGGTGTAGAAACTGGGATTTATACAGATTTAGCTTGAATTAGCAAGAGGTACTTGGTACTAAGGCTGGTCAAAAGCAATGCTCTGGTACCTTTTTAGCAGACCTGTTATAAAGAAAGAATATATTTCAAAACAGAGGTTAAAAAAAAAGATTATTTTTTTTTTTTAAACACATGGACTTTAATAATAACACTTTCTGATGCCCTGACCAATATAAGTTTTAGTAGTTGTATTTTGCATTTTCAAATTACTTCAGCAGTTTCAGTAGGAAGAGTATTTTTCTTTACTACCAGTATTAAACTGTTTTGCAGTTTGAATACTTTGTTCCATGTAGTTAAGTATGAATGGGGTGATTGTATTTAAATCTTTCTATAAAAGGGATGAAAAGCTCTATATAATGTAAGATGATGATGGTGATTGTGGCTTTGTTTAAATAGTATTGGCTAAACAGTTTTCTTTGTTTGTCTATTACATATTCCAGCATTTAAATTTTTTTAATATTATATTTTCTACTAGAATACCTATCTGCAATAAGCATCTTTTTTTCTGATTAGAAGCCTAATACATTGGTATTTTTTTCTCTCTGTGGTTTACTCCCTTTTGCAATTCAAGATTCACCCAGACATCTTCCTACCATGACTCTTTCTGAACACCCAAAAGTGAAGAAGAAAATTTGCTTCTTGAGAAATGGAAGTTGTATTTTGGCAATGCGGGGAAGCTGCCTGGTTTGCATTGTATATGGCAGCTTCTCTGTTCCCTTGCTTGGTGTTTCATTGGTTCTTCTATTCTGGTGCTTCATAAAGTCAGGGAGACTTTCAGCCAGAATGAGTTGTCTTTCAAGGCTCAGATTAACGAGCTGCTGATACTCTGTTTCCCAGTAACTGCATTGTTGACTCAATGAATAAAATGAGAACTGAGCTGAGACAGACTTTTTCCTGATCATCTATCAGCATCTCTGTGACCATTGGTGGTATGGTGACAAACATTTCTGATTTAATGGCACTTTAGGAATAAAGCTAGTTGCAAAAGAAAAAAACCAACACCCAGTATAGCGAATCTGAGTTCAGATTAAATATATAGGATTTGTGCAATGATGTGATGGTTCAGTTTCAGTGAAATCAGAAATCTGGAAGGTTGTGAAACTGGCTTTATCCTGTAGGAGTAGAAGAAAATTTGTTGGTTTCTCTGCTGACTCACGAGCCAGCTCTCAGGTAGTTCCAGGGCAACCAGTCTGTCTGAGTAAATTAGGATGCTGAGATTACTACTGTTGCTATTAAACAAGTAAGGACAGAACAGAAAAGTATAAAGGACTAGATAATTTAAGTGTATTCAAGTCAACAGGGGTCCCATGAAATTCAGTCTAGAAAAAGGGTTGCAAAACTGCAGTTCTAATAATAATTTGTGGCTCTTCATTGTTGGATGTGGATGCTGCCTTCAGGTTGGCATAGAACCGGGACAGTGTCAGCATGATGGTGGCAATAGGAAAAACAGGTTTGGAAATTACTGCTTCAAGAATTTCAGAAAGTATCAGGGACAAACTCTGACTCTCTAGCTACTGACTGATAGCAAATGGAGGATTGTGGAAATCCCAGGTGGCTGGGAGAAGAGAAGCTGTTAAAGTGTACAGTTGAAAGAAAGCCTGAGATTGTACATATGATATCGGGCAAAAATTAAGGAAACAATTTCTATAAGCATCTAAAGGAATAGTTAAAAGAGATCAGGCAACATATATTTCTCAAGAATAAACCATGGCAAAACAATGTAATTCTCTTCTTTAATTGAAAATCTAGTTTAATAGATAAGAAGAAACTGTAGATGTAATATGTATCTTGTCCAAAGACTTCTCAGATGTTACTGTCCACGTGACGCTCTTCTAAACCAACTAAGAAAATATGACTGAGATGTAATCACCATGTGTTGGATTCATACGTGACTGGAATGATTTATGATCAATGTTTTGCTGTCATCCATGGACATTTCAAGCCATTCTTTTTAGCAGCCTATCCTGATTGTTTTCATTTAATATTTATTTTTAATGGCTAAATGGAATTCATGTTCACTTTTAAATATCAGTAATATGAATTTCAAAAAAGATAAATGTTTAACATTACATTTGAAAAGAAAATGTCAGAGACATGAATATAAGCATAATATTCTCCCTATGCAGAGTATTATAGAAAAATATCTGTGGAGTTTTGCTGAATCACACTTTGCAGTCATTGATCATGCTCCCAGGATATATCAGCATCATTTTTTATTGGACACAGGAAGAAGGTTCTCTTCACCAGGAATTACTTATGCTGGTGCAGCTTGATATCATGTACTTTGTCAGTGACTTAAAAGATCTAACCAAAGACAACCCAAAAGAAAATGCTACCAGTGAAGAGTTTTAGAAAATGTGATGAGCAAAGAAAGAAGGAATTTTGTTTATAGAGATCTGCTGGAACAGTATGCTGGTTTTAGAAGGAGAATGGCAATCAGCTTTTTCTTATATCTTGTAGGCATAAGACAAAAAGCAGTGAATTTGCATACCAACAGAGGTTTACATTTAGATGTTGAAAAATAGATCTTTTCAGTACAGGAAGGTTTTGAAATGCCTGTTAGAGAGTTAACAGGATAATTGTCATCTGTCATGGTAGTAACATTTTTTTATTCAAATCTGAAGTCAGATTTTGGTGCCCAGTTGATTTTTACACTTCATGGCTTTCTCTCTTGATTAATTTCTTTGTCTCGGGTGCCTTTCCACGAAGGAAAAGTGCAAGAGAGACACCACAGCGTGTAGGATCTATGCTATGTATGTGTCGTATGTCCTGCTTAAAAAAGAAATTAACCTAAGCTTTAGAGCATCAGCCATTTCTGTTACCTACATCTGCCAATAGCTACTAAGCTAACATTAAAAGAAAGAAGAAATTAGCTGGAAAGACTACTCTACAATCACCAAAGTACAAGAGCAGAGAGAGAGACAAAACAACAACAAGGTAGGAGAATGTCAGTGCTAAAAGGAAAATATATTTTTACAAATCTCAGTAGAAAAAAAATGTGTTTACTGGGTATTTATGGTTTAGAAAGCTTTTATTTCTTAGCACAAATAATACTAGGCTTTATGTCTTGACGTTTATGCTAAAATTACGTAGATAAAATCCAAAATGGATACATTAGTTATTATTTGTTTTCATCATCAATAAATGTCATTAGTTCATTTTTTGCCACATTTTTCTTGATTAAAGGATGTTTTCCAAAGTGAATTGTTGGGATAGCCTTGCTGCAAAATAATTTCTCTCATGTGATAATATTGTTATGATCTTGTTACAAAGAACATGTTTTCAATTACTGTAAGTCAGGGGAGTTCTTTATATGAGTTCTCAAGCTGCAAACTGAACTTCAACAGTACATCCCCTATGTAAAACTGATGGCCTGATTAAATTTACCAAATTTTCTTCATTGGCAGTGATTATAAAATGACTGTTTCCTTCGTGTGCATACATTTTTAGTATTAAGAAATATGTTTTGCCTTGAAAAAAGAATGTTTTTTTCTTGTCCTGAGAGGAGAATGAGATTGATTTTTGGCAGCTGGATGTGAAATATGTTTTAAAATAATCTATTTATAGAATTTCTTTAGGTGATTTGGAAAATAAACATATTTATTTAGGATTGTTCCTTTTGTTAGGTAAATGTCCCTGTGAATGCATTTTCTCTGTTCTGAATAAGTGCCAAATGCTTAGAGTATTTTAAGCACTTGCATCTAAAAAACCCAAAATTAAGAATAGCTGAATTTCCACTAAGTGCTCCAACATGCAGCTAAATAGAAGGCAATTTTCTAGTATGAAACCTGACCCTATTCATATTTTCTCATGTTTGTTTGTTTTCCACTTGAATGGGAGAAATGTGAGCGCTCTGTTCATTATACTGTTTTAGTACTGTAAAAGCGGGGTCTACTGATGTGGTAAAATATGAAATCAGACACCAGATTCTGAAGCTGAAAGAGGCTGCACTGGAGCTGGGTCATATATGGGAAAAACAGGGGACATGATAAAGAAATCTGAGTTTGTCTGCATGTACTGCATGAGATGTCCTGTGTATCTGAGCCTGAAATCCTGTACCTGTGTATTTGGATGGAGAATATGTACAAATTATAGGAGAAAAAATATGACTAAAATTTGGGTATTTTCTTATTTTTAACTGGTCTATGTTTTAAATAATTCAGATTTGGGTTTTGCATGTTGAATCAGAGTAGAAGTATTTCCATGCTTTTTTCATACAATTGCATTCAAATGATGGCGAAAAGCCTAGTAGGATACAGACAATGGGACAGTGATAGGCAGGTGCTTTAATCTAGATTTATGTCCATCTGTATATCTCAGAAAGTCTGCTTAGTGGTTTCCTATTTTACTTCCGGGCTCCTTAGTAGTTATGTATGATTGCACCAGATAAATGGTGCCTCTGAAAAAATGCTGAATGTTTAGATGCACTCATGTGATCAGTCTTTGCAGAAAAATGCATTGAGTTGTACAGATCTCTGCAAAGGAAGGATGCATGCTTGTAGGGCAGAAGACCTATTCCTAAATTCTCACTCTGCCTAATTAGGAGCAGGTCTTTGAATCAAGCTTCCTCGAGCTCAGAAATTGTGTCATGTTGCTGGGTATTCAGTCACTTAGTCTTGAAACTATTGCTTAAATAATTGCATTTTTGCAGGAGAACCAGAACCTTAACTCTCTTGCCTGTCACATACTGAACTATAATGAAAGTCATGCCTTTATTATTCAGTGATTATTTAGACTAAGTGGAATGGGAAAATAGGGTAGGAGATTAAGTAGTCCTATGCCACTCCACCTTGCAATACTGAACATAAGAGAAATTCCCTTTTATCAGCTTGCATCTCATTCAGGCTCAAAATGAGAAGTGAGGTTATGTGAGTGAATGAAGAAGCTGGGTAACTGGCTGAGCAGCCAAACCATGGAGCTATACAATAGGAATCTGGGTTGCGCTCAAATTTCTCTTGCATTGCCTAACAAACTGGTAGCGCTAACTTTGGAGCCTACCCTTCTTAGAGGAAGTGTGTGCATCCATTATTCCTAAAGTTAATATGTAACAAACTTTGAGAAGTATAATCAAGGCTCTGTCTTCTGTTAGTCCCATTCTTAGGTAAATGAACTTTCCTTTGGATTATGTAGGGAATGTCATACGCCTAAAATACTGCCAAGAGCTCCACTGGATATCTAAGCTGGGTATAGCTTGTTTTGTAGTTTTATCTCTGGGGAAACTATTTTTTTATTTGATTTGCTTTGCTAACAACAGACTGTATTGAATGTTTGAATGGGAAAATGCATGTCTTTGTTCCTCCAATAAACAGCTGAAATGGTTTTAAGCTAACTAGTGAACTGTTGTAATACGATTGCCTTTCATGAAAGCACTTATTTTTGCATTTGTTGATTGACTTCTGATCTCCACTGGAAAATGTATTAATGATAGTGTTTGCTGCTGTTGGCTACTTGTGACCTGTTTTCTTATATTTTCTTTTTCAGGAGGAGGCTGCATGTCTTAAAGGAGGAGTTAATTTCTAATTCTGCTGGTATTTTAACTACTGCTAGAAGTCTGCTGCAGCATCAGTCATAATCTTCCATTAATGGTCATCATCGAGTGATGGAATGATGAAAGCACTGGGGTCTACAAGTGTTGTTCAGTACTTAATGTAACAACAAAAACCCCAAGGAACAGCTAGTGTATTCCACCAAGGCTACTCATAGGCTTATTTGGGTAAGTGCCAAGTCGGTACTGTCAGTTCAGAAACTCCAGATGGAGCATGTTTGATACATGTAGAATATGCAATTAAGAAGCCTTATAGTTGTGCAGTTTTTTCAACATAAATTTTGATCCATGGGAGGACTTGGAGGATACCCATCTGTCTCTGGGATTTGAGCCCGGAATGTTAACTATGAAATCTAAATCTACACCAGTTTAGAATTGCTCCTCATGCTTTTTTTTTTTTTTTTTTTAATATCCCAGTCCAATATTTGTTCATATTGTGTGCCCATGCATTGTTGCATTGAATTGAGAATTCTTATCTATATAAATGTTTCTATGTTTAAAACTCTTGCGTGGTTAGAATGCAGAACATTGTTTTCTTTGCTAGGGGACTTAGAAAACAAAAAATGAGCTTGAAAAGTAGAGAATACTCCTTCACAGTACTGCAAGGCACCAACTACAATCTTCATCTTAAACATGACTACACTAACGTAGATGTACTCTATGTAATGTACTCTATACAGCATGGAGTAAATTAATGTTAGAGATACTGCAAAGCTGAATATAAATGTTCCCTTAAGTTCCTTGACTAAGTCTGATGTGTTTCCCAGAGTGTAGCGTTTTCTGTAGTCATTCATGTAGCCTCATGTAGCTCTGTAATCTCCTATAAATTCTATGAGGTTCTGTAATCAGAGAAAGGTATCTTTCTCTGCTGTGACTAAGCAATAGGTACACCTATTTTCAGATTTTTTTCAACCTTATCATGTTATTGTATCTTCTGGTTGCATTATTATTAATGCAATGATGTAAATCAATTCATGTGTTGCCAAAAGATGTCTAAACCTACCAAAACCTTATTTGGCTTTCAGTTTTAGTACTTAGCATTCTGTGTTGGTGCAGGCCCCAGTCAGTTATGCAGTGTGAAAATAAACTCTGTTTCACACACCCAAGACTCCAGAAGTTGGTGGTACTCTAAATTTCCAGAGATCCTCTTACTTACGGACTCCTAATATCTGCTCAACAGACAGAGACTATAGATGAGCCCTCTTCTGTCACACTCCTGTGGAAAGAAGAGAAGGACCTGCTGGGGATGACTTCTTTTTGTCTGACAACCTAATGGTTAACTTGTTTAATCAAGAATTAGTGGTTCAAATCTGTCTCATTCCCAGGAGAGACTGCAGAAGTCTTGGGAGGTAAACACCTCTTATTTCAAGTGAAGTCTCACAGGTAGCATACTATGTGGAAAAAATAGATGGATCCCCCCTCCTCAATTTGAAATAAAAGAGTGACCCATATTCAGAACAGTGAAAACTTTGTCTCTGGATTTTGGATTCTGTTTCCCTGTGTGGAAACTTTAGCGTTTTACTTCATGTGGTCGTATTCCCTTTTTTCTGTTAGTGTGAGCAAGCAAGTTGCATGATATTTTGTTCAGGTAGTGTTTTAGTAGGGAAAAATGAAGATTGTACATGGAACGAAATGACCTTCATTGTGGGTTTGTTTTTTTTTCTTCTTTTGTTTAACATACTGCCCTGCTCCAAGATTTATTTATTGTTTTTCACTAGAGAAGCAATGATAAGCCCAGAACTATTGCAGTTCAAATGTTTGGTTAATCCACAAGATGCCTGCCTTAGCACATCTGCCACTGTGATGTATTTTCTAATTGCCTCTTGCAGATAACCACGTAATGCATCTTCATATTTTAAAAATACCTGTCCTCTTCAAAGTCAAAAGGGATGAAACAATATGACTTGTCTGTTTCAAAAATATTCCATAGGAAATATAATTTTCTATAATAATAGTGTTGTCAATGAACATCTTGGAGATATCTTTGAGTTCTTTGACCAAGCCTTATAAGAAACTGTAGTCAATGGGGCATGAGACTTTTGTCAGTTTGACATACAAATGAGGTGATGCATTCATAGCGACTAACTAACCATGCATTCAGTCTTAGCTTAGGACATTTAAATTATCTGACCAAGTTAACCTGAGCCAGGATGTAAGAGATTTACAAGCCCAATACGTCGTGTATGGAAATAAAGAATAAATAATACACAATATAGAAGGAAAAATAAAATAAAACTTGACATTTCTTGTAACCAAAGAGATCAGAAAAAAGAAGTGAAACTGTGTGGTTGGACTTATTTAAATGTTTCCTCATGTGGAGAACAATTGTCTCTAATCTTTTCATACTGAAAGACAGATTATGCTGGGAACAGATTTTATTCTTGCAGTATAACTGTGAAGTTAAAGTCTGATGCTTTCATCTTGTTAGCCAAAGTACTGCAATACTTTAGCCAGAGAACATTTCCTCTTCAGTGTCAGAATGGTAGTCGATTATAGGTTTGAAGTTATTAGACGGGAAGAACAGGAAGCACCACTGAACAATACTGACCCTACATTCCTCAGGTCATACTGCTTGAGCAGGAATGGATGAACTTCTGTTTCATTCTAAATAGGCATAGGTAACGTTTGATGTGAATTTGAAGATGACTGGATTTTCATTTCTTTCAAGGAAACTCTCCAAAAGCATAGCATTCACCAAAACAAAAAGAATTGAAAGAAGGGGCTTGGAGAAAGAATGAGAGGAAAGAAAGAAATAGAAGCATGTACAGAAGGGAATAAATCCTAAGATTAAATACACTAACTATGCTAACCTCACTTTGTTTTTAGCTCTAGCACATGACACAAACTTTTATATAGCTTTCATGTAGAAAATTAATCTGGAAAGAGTTATAAGCCTCAAACTGCCCTAAAGGTAGGAACCCCATCCAGTTTTGCAAACTCGTTTGTCACACATTTATCATATTCCCAAATTTTCTGAGTTTTCTTCAGCATTTCTTGAATCACTGTTAATATCCTCCAACCCCCACAAAAGCTCATTACCTCATCATTAAGCCTGCTGATCTGCTGTTTGGTCTCTTCTGCTTTGATAACAAGCACAGCAGCACCAATTTCAGCATCTGAAAATAATTCAAATGCATGTAAATGAGAAAAGTATAATAATTTGAAAACAGCAATGCTATTATTGCACTTATCCAATGCTTTAAATTTAAACTGAGTTTGCACTTGGATAGAATGAAAATAAAATATTGTGTTTAATGTTCAGTGCATAATGTGTAAGAAAATTGTGATGAATAAATTTCATACTGCTCTCTTCAGTCTGAACCTGAAAGGACTGAAAATGACAGCCATGGTGCCAAACGTATGACATGTCATCTGTTTTTAAAAATCCTAGATATAATTAAACTTCCATTATTTTTTTCTGTTTGGCTTTAAGAGGATCAAAATGTGTCCTAATAGCCTCCATGCAAAAGGTACATAACTATGTGAGGACTGTTTACTTGTAAAAGAGGGGATGTTGGAAACAGTCTGAACTGCACTGATTGTGTCACTTCAGCATCAGTCCACTGGTCCCTCCCCTCTGTCTCTTTCTTCCTCTCTTTTTTTTTTTTTTCTTTCCACGTTGACATGCTCTATTCCTCTGTGGTGCTATTTTATCAACCTTTTCAGAGTGTAGGTCATTTAAGACTTCCTAAAACCTCTTGCTATTCAAGGTTTTCACTCTTTTACTTCTAAAAATCTAGGTACTTTCATACTCCTCCACTTCTGTAAATAGTTTTAACAAAAATTGAGAGCCAAGTTTGCATATGGTTCTTTATGATTTTTTTAAAAATTTTATTTGGTATTAGAATATTTTTATGTTGAATTTTGTCCTTGTGTTTAGTACCTTCCATGCCCAAAGGTTTGGGAGCATAAGGCTCCTGGCTGATCCTACAATACTACTAGTAAAGTATAATGCATGAAAATACAGTACTCTTTGCAAGCTGTTTTATCATGACTTTCTGCTAGCAGGAAAACAACAAATGGCCTTCAGGACCCTGTTGTATTTTTCTACAGTACTGGTTGTGATACTGAAATGGTACTGAAAGTAGGGATATACATTAAATACATTTATGCCATTTCTGAGAATCAAAGAAACAAAGGGGAACAAAAAGCAGTTATGAAAACTGTTTTCTCTAAAGAGTGATTTTTCCAGGCAAAACTTACCTCCAATTGTAGGAGATAACCTGGATTCCTGCCTGAGCTGATCAGAGCCAAAGTCAAAGTTTTGGCTTTCCTCATTATGGTTTCCATCTTCAATCCCATCAACAATTCTGTTGAGAAAAATAGGAGTGATGGAGCAGTTTCATAAACAGTTTCATAAACAACACATTCATAATTATGTTGTCAAAATTACTCCTAAAGGGCACATTTTTAAGCAATGGCAAATTTTGAACAACATTGAGTTTAGAGAAAAGTAAAAGCTATTATACTGGTGTACCTTCTTGTGAGTCACTAAAGATTAAACCTACTGTTAGAGGAAGGAATGTGAGGCCAAATAGAATTAAATTGAAGTTTCAAAATTTTCATGACTTCTGCAGTATATCCTGGGTCCTAACAAAACCTGTATTGAATACAGTTTGCTTTTCGTATCTAAAGTAATCTGTTGCCATTATTCTTCACAAACTAAAGATGCTTCACTATGGTCTTGGAAAGTTTAAACCTCCTTGCACAGAACAGTCAGCCTCTTATATTAAGCTTACTTATGCAGAGCCCAAGCCTGAACATAATGTATTTATGAAAGCATCTCTGTAAACTACAGTCAAAATTGTTGTTGCCATGCAAATAGCTATTCCCAAATTCGGTTCAAACTAACTAGCTCAGACAGAGAAGTCTTGTTTGCAAACTGGGTATAGGAAGATGTGTAGACCAGCCTGCAATGTTCCAGGTATATTGGTATTGGATCTAACTACTAGAAAAAACATTTTTGTCAGTTATTTCTACTCATGCATTGCAGCTGACCTCCAATTTGCAGTGTCAAGAGATCCAAAGAAAAAAAAAATGAAGCATTTTATACAGTAATCAAGTGCTGCATACTAAGAATAGAAAACTGGTATTGGATTGAGGAATCAATACATATTATTAAAATATATAATTATGAATACTTTTTGTTCTTATTTATCATAAATTGTGCTATAAAGAGAACAGTTTTAAAGTCAACGGAAGTGACTCAGAAAATTGCCAACTGACAGACATGGAGCATTAATTTCTTGTTTTGTCCAGGCACAAGATTCAGAATTTGTCTTAAAGTAGGCAGATGAGTTAAATACTAATCTGGAAGGGCTAAAGCAGACAGTTCTTGGCCTCTTAGTCAATAGTGATAACTGTGATGATGGAAGTTAAACTTTCCATCTAATAAGGATATTCTCAAGCAAACCTCTTGACTGGAAATATTTGGAGAAACAAAAAACAGACAATACAGAGATATCTGAAATGTATTTGGCTTGAAAGACCCACATAACTTAGAGCTCTGTGCATGTACCATATATTGTATTTCTTGGCTCTTCGTGTGGGTTTAGGGCTCTGTGTCATGTCTGAGTGTTCATGATGCTGACTGGATGTTACTAGATTTCACTCTAATCTTATCCAGTCTCTGGGAGGAAATGAGACTCAAATGTGGTGCTTGAGCTGCTCTGGCCTATACTGTTATCTGCAGCTGAAAACCTGAATGATTACTTTGTTTGAAATTTGCTATAAAACCTATTTAATGTCATCTGGCCTCAGTGCTTCAAAAAGTAAATTTTAAACACCGATATCCCTTTTGTAGAGATTTCTAATTATATAAAATGCTAACATTTTAACTGCCTTTAAAGCACATGGGAAAACCTACTCAGACGTGACTTAGAATTTATAGATGCTGTATTATTTAAAGTGTTTAAAGACTCAGACTAAAAAGAAACCATAGTAGCAAAAAGAGCTAGTTCTGGACAGCCAAAAGACAGACTTCTATGTGGGAAACATGTAACAGGCATTCATATGCTTATTCATATACAAGGAACTGGCTGTGGAGTGATGTAATCAAGTGAGTTGAAAACATGAGGGGACAAAAGTAATTGGTAAGTCTCACCCCTTTCTGAATAAGCTATTGTACAGCCCTGAATTTTCCCCTGAAGACAGACACCTCCACTTGTAGAAGCCAAAATGTCAGGAAAGATTAACATGTGACCTCTTCTATCCAGTTCATCAGGGCTAGAGTGCACTCATCCATGTGGGTCTGAGGAGATTCAAATGCATAAATGCCTCCTCCTAGGACTGCCTTTATTATCACTTACACTTCCTTCCTTTTGATGCTCTTCTACTTCATAGGTAGTACCCAAAAGTGATTGGGAAGACTGTGATTGTATCTTAAAAGTTAGGATGCTGGCTTCAGTTCCTTGCACCAAGAAGTATTCGAATAATTTACCCTGTCTCTGTGCTCTGTTGCCTTAACTGTGGTGTACAAGGAAAGGACATGAAGCACCACTGAAGAGTTCTGGTTGCTTACTCTAGGGAACATCCACAGTGAAACAAATTTGTTAAGCAGACAAAGTATGTTCTCCTGACAAATGTCGTTATACGCCTCACAACTGCACTGACTGGACATTTCAACTAGAGTCTTGCCTTCCCCTTACACCACTGTCCAACAGCAAAACAAAAGCAAGGATCTTAATTAAGGTCTTATTTTCTCTTTAATACTTAAGAAGAAATATTTAAGGGTCTTTTTAAAGTGGTTTTAAATTGTCAGTTTAAATGTTCTAATAATATAAACTCATTCTGGAACATAATATGAAAGTGTTTTGGCTGGAAAACAAAGTCTTAAAAACACATATGTCTTGGGCCAATTTTCCAGTCTAATAACGGGATTATTCTGCAGTTATGAAATTATGAATGGAAATAGGAAATAAGAATATATCTAAAAATACTTGTTTCACATTCACTTTTGCAGCCCTGGGTGCCAATGTCTGGCTGCATATATTCAGAACAATAATGAGCAAGAATACATTTCAGTAGAAAATATGAAAGGGAGCTTTTCCCAGAATTACCACTTGTTATGCAAATGATAATGACCTTTACTCATAGCTGACCTGAACCAAATTCATATGAGATCTACAAAAGAAATGAGAAAATATCCACTATGCATTTCAATTTTGCTGGTGTAGAAGGTGGTTTTCCATGCATTATCTTCCCCTGTATTGACAAAACTAAAATCAGTTTGTATCCTTGTTCTTGAACATGTAAAATACTTCAAATTATAGAAACCAAAACTTGAACTGGAAGGTCAACTGCTGCAGCTCCTCATATGTGAAGAAGTGATTGTGTTTTCTATAAAGAACTGATCCCAAAACTCTTGGTTAATAATTAATTATTACATTGCAGCAATTTAGAAATAAGGTACATAAATCATCTTACAACATACAAGTAAAAAATTAAAATGTTAAAAATTATACACTAATAATACTGTAATAATAATACTATTACATGACTTGTTTATGTTAAAAGTCACAGCAAAACAGATTTTCTCAACTTCATGTTTACTCTCTACATAACTTGCATTATCTTGTTTCTTTTCTCTAATGTAAAAAAACCTCTAAATATTTTCTAAAATTGCCAGGCAATAGTTTTCCATTATAGTCCTCTACTCCAGTAATTTTTGTATTTGCACTGCTATGCTGTATTATTATCTACTTGCTTTCTAAATTGCTGTCTCTCTGATGGACTTGGAATGTTTCATGGTGCTATTGTGGCAATGCGTATTATTATAGATGGACAAAATGATACCATAAACCCAGATTATTCAAATAGTCATTTTCGTAATTGCTCAATACTTTCCCTTTTTACTGGCAGAAATATTTTATTTTGCAATAAAGTCCTAAAGTCATAACATTCTGTGTAGCGTGTAATAGTTCCTACAATAAGAGGACTGTTCCTTCTGTGTGGGATGAACAAAAGTATCAACTATTAAAGAAAAAGAAATATTTTATATTGTTATAATCATGATATTTTTAATAGGAGTTACATGACAGAGAAGAAAATAACCATTTATAACTATTACCTTGGACTCAGGTCAGGTGGACCACTGGTGGTCAGTGCTGAAAGGTGTAACTTAAGGTTTTTCTCCTTCCTTCTGGAGTAGTAATGGAGCTCCATTTCGTGCTTGGTTCTTGAGGGGTTTGAACTGCAAGCATGGATGGGTGAATGAAAGGGCACTGCGCCTGAGGCCAACTGCTTCAAGTTTCTTCCTAGGTGGCTTTTATTGCTTCCAGCCTTCTTCTGCTGAGAACAATTTGTGCTTCTTGTATGGACTGGTGAAAGGGTGCTACTCTCTTCTTCTCCCTCCTCATCCTCGTCTTCATCTTCCACAATTGAAGGGAGTCTCTTCTTTATATTTCCATTTCCCTTGAGCTCTGTCTAAAATAGCAGATAATACATACTAGCGTAAAATTCAGAGCCTGATGTTGCAGAAACACAATTTCTTCTGGTGTTCATCCTAGAACAAATCCAGATCTAGCACAGCTTTCATTTCTCATTAGATATAGCTCTTTTGGAACTTTTCCATAGCTTCCCTCCCCAACTATGGCTATATGCGCATATGTGAGAAAAATACAAACAAATTGAGGTCACTAGTGATATAGCCAGTGAACTCACTCCAATACGTTTTGTTACCAAGAGAGATTATATGACTAGTTTTTACAAGCCATGTACCATATGTACACTTGAGTAGACAACTCTTGCTTTACTGAGGCATTGTTTGTTTTGAATGTTATGCTCTCAGGCTCCTGGTGGACCAAGGGAAAGAACTGAGGCTGGTAATTCATATAATTACACATTTTCATATAGAATCATTTATAATCTATAAATAGCATTAACACCAGTTCAGCTCAAGCCCAAATGTCCTCTGTATCCTTCTTGGTTGTTGTAACTGAAACCACTGCTGGGATAGTAGGCAGATTTTTCAGTTTATACAAAGTCCCATTAATGCACCAGTGGTGTGACAGTGTCATCTTCAGAGCTGAGCATTGAAAAGCAGAGCTATATCTGTTTTTCTAAAAAAAATACAATTTAAATGCTTGATGTTGGAACCAAGGCAATTTAGAGGCAACATAGACATCGGTTCTGTACTTTATGTACTAATTAAAGCACGTTGTAAGAGAGCAATATAGTTTGTTACTGTTTCATGGTAACAAAATACACTGGTCATGAGTGCTAAGATATGCCAACATGGAGTTCACATTAGGATCAGACCATAAATCAAAAATATTTCCATTTATTGACATGGTACAACTTACTGTATTTATTGGAAGTAGGTGAATGGACTAAGGCAGAATCAGGTTCCAGATCAAATTAGCAAATTCCACACATCTCAGTGAAGAGTACAGCCAAATGCAACTTCCTGGCTTCAGAAAAGGTTGCTATTCAGTTTTTCAGGCTACTTCTCTTAATCAAGCTTGATTAAGGCACTGTTAACTTTAGATAGAAAACCCCAGATGAACTTGTATAGTCAAATTTCACACATTCAGGCCAAGTAAGATTGTCTGGGTGGAAATGCAGATTTGGGGAGTTTATCCAAATGTTCTCAGCCCCTATTAGTACCTGCTTAAACATTTTGCAGCATGGGTTTAATTTTGCTGTGTTCTACAGCACACTTCTATTGAGTAAATTATTTTCTCTTATACATTGGCAGATTTAGTGACCTAAGTCCTTTCCATCTGAGATGTATGAAAGGGTAATAATTTAAAATAGTGGCAAAAGACCTGTCCATATAAAATATAACAGCCTTGTTGTCAACCATAATAGTCATCTGAAGGCTGTTATGATGATTAAATTGTACAGGACCTGGCACTGATGCAGCCTATACTCTACAGAACATGAGCGTTACCCATATTCAAAACTTTGGTTTGGGTAACCATGTATTTAAAATGCAGGTGCCATATTAGGATAACCAAATCCAGCACCTGGAAAAAAACATCATAAGCTGATACTCATAAAATGGACAGTGGCAGAACTATCTGCAGGATGCTATTTAAAGTCTCATTCTGAAACCACAGAAGTCAGTTGGAATTTTTCCAGCTTTGCTCTGGCCATAACTGTGTGCATGTGTCAAAGTCAAGCTTGACATATTTAAAATGTGACTAACGTACCTGAGATAATGTAGACTTGTTTGATAATTTTGATATTACCTGAAAGAAACAAAACAAAAAAGGAGTAAATATGTGCATCTGCACAGAATTGGCTTCCAAGAGCATACAAACATCTAAACCGAAACATTTATGTTGATACAAGAAAAGAATCTCATGATAAAACATCTGTATTAAATTAAATGGTGACATAACACTGAACTAAGGACACGCCTTCGAAACAGATGCTGTGAGAAAAAGAAACAAAAAGTTTTATTTTTATTGAAAAGATAGTTCCTGCAAAAATAACATTTTACTTTAAAAAAAAGTTGGGACAATTCTCCAAACCTGTGAATGAATGTAGATGGGTGAATGTTCGCCTGGTGAGTTTCAGTGCTGGTTTGATGAAAACCCATGCAGGAACGGTGCTCTGATTTGGCCCTATCTCTTTGTACCTTTAGCTCCTGTGCCAGCCTAGTCCTTACAGATGATCTAACTAACTGTAGCATATCTGGGGAATTTTCAAAGGCAGTAATAGGACTGAAGCAAGTAGGCCCCAATATATAATCCCAAGGGAGATACATGGCTAACAGCTGTTCAAGACCATGATAGTTTTCCTTCTTGGATTAAACAGAAAGCAAAAGAAAAGAAAAGGAAGAAATAAAAATCATGCAAGTTTAATGTGTAACTCTTCTAATAAAATATACGGAAACTGCTGAGTAATATCTGTTAGGACCATTCTGTTGTTTATTTGAATATCCACACCTTGACCACAGGCAAGTCTCTTGACAGCCTACATGCTGTATTAGTAGGAAAATTTTAGTCTGCCAGGTAGAATTTTCAAAAGTGATTTTCAGCTTTCCTAAACCCACACATCAGGATAAAAAGTGCTTAACACCCATCAATTTTAAATTTGAAGCATTGGTTTATTTTTATCCAAACTCAGGAAGAAGAAGTAAAGCCTTTCTGGAAGTCATTAGGATTCCAAGTTTGTTTGATAAAAGTTTTCAGAATTCCTATATACATAAATTTTAGGCACAGATTTGGAAAAAAGTAATTGTGTTGGTTTGGGTTGTTTTGTTTTGTTTTCTTCTTCACAAGTCTTTCAGGTTAACCTGTAAACTGTTTTATAGTTGCTCATAGAAGTGAAGGTACTAGTAGTGGTATAATATACAAATACACAATATTTAAGTTTGTGTAAGCAGAAATCCTACTCCAAAACAACCAAGCCAGTCACAGGTGTATCAGCAATAACACTCTAATAACTGCTAAACAGAACAACTGCAATAATTAGGCTATGTAAATAGAATAACTGCTGTGTTCTTCCCGCATAAGATAAAGTAGTAGATAATATCAGCAGAGGATGAGATCTCAGATACTGAAATATCCCAGCTTTCACTATAATCTATACCAACTGAAGAAACACCATCTCCTTCAAGATTCAGGAGAACAGGAAACTGGAAATGTACTAAGATATTAAAGTCAAAATTAGGAAGTACTAATGGCCCACTTTGCACATATGTTTAACAGGATTAATTTACAAGAGTGCCCAGAATTTTGGGGCATCGGTTTGCTTGGCTTCTAGGCACAGGTGCAGTATGAATGTTAAATAGCAGCCTTAATTAAAACTCCAAGCTAATCTCAAATATTAGCAGCTTCACAAAAAAGATCTTAGAAAGTATGGATTTGCCTGTTGAAGGCTTTAGAAGTGACTTGTCATTTGTAGTTTGTAATGTGGGTGAAGATTTCTCACTTTTTTTTTTTTTTTTTTCCTGAGCACATGTGTTAATCCTGATTGTACATCTTGAAAACAGAGACAAAGAAAACATTATATGGGTGTCTCCTAGATGTCCTGGTTGCATTTCCCACAGCCCTGCTGGGGTCTTTCAGCTGGGCTGGGCTTTCAGCTCCATGACCAGTTGGTAGCACTGTGCCTGGTCTGCAGGACCTCTCTGCTGCCCATCAACACAGCAGCCACAGCCAGCCACCCATCCATCCTTCTCCGCTCTCAGCATTACCCTCGCTGGTCGCTGCAGCAGTGAGAAACTGGCTGTGGAAGAAATGGGGTTACTGGCAGCACTTTGTAGCCTTATGACCTTATCAAGAAAAAGATAAAGGGATTTTTGAAGGCAGGTTGCTTTTTGCAAGGAGGGGATGGAGTGTCCTCAGCAGAAAGGGTAGCAGGGAAGGAGGAAAGGTATGAACAGGGAGCATGTGACATGAGAAACTGCTCATCAGACTTCTTCCATTTCCCCAAACTGACCCCTTTAATCCACTGGGGACAATTTCAGTCTGATAAACTGAGATTTTTTAGATAAACTCTGGACCTAGAAACTGTCTTTTCCATAGCACAGAACCCACAGTAAATAGTGTTGTAATTGCTTCTATATTAATACACTGCAGCCATATTTATCATTTGTAACTTTGAACACCATATCTTGCACACATAAAACAGGGGCCTGGACTTTATGGCTTGGTAGTTGAAAGCTGGTAAAAGAAACTATAATTAATCTGTGACCAGAGAGAATTCTCAAGAGTTTTGCTTTTAAACCTTCTCCAGCAACTCCACTCTCTCTCTTTCTCTCTCTCTCTCTGCAAAAATACCATTCTCAAAGAGAAAAGATGAACAAGAACATTGACAAGGCCAGTCATAGAGCAGTAAATTTGAAGACCTCACCATGCACATAGCTTTAGCTCTGTCAAAATGTAGTATCAAAGTAAATAATTACGAGGTGCTGTCCTAGCTTCTGATCTGCTAAAAATCTTTTATTTAGAGCAACACAATGGTGTAGCCTTCTATAAAATGGTTTGCTTTCTTATGCAAAAAGAAAGAGGATACAAAATAGCTCACATGCTAGTCTTTTAAAAAGAAGTACAACTCTTAAAGAATAAGGGCTGCTGAAAGAAAAACAGGTATTTCCCCTGCTATGCATTAGGAAAAAACCAGGAAGACTAATGTTAGCATGAGTTATGTGAAATACTGTCAAAGAGTCTAATTCAATTTTAATTTCAGCCCTGGTGGCTCTTTATGTCTTGTGAAACCAGCTATTAAATTTAGTTTCACAAGACAAAACAATAATAGATACCAAAAGCAGATTCATATTGAATTCTTCTATGGATGTAATCTCAAATCTATAATCTTGTAATTGTTTAATATGTTAATATATACATCTTAAAAATTCAATAATATTTATCATTGCTTATTACAAGCACAGAAACAACATTTCCCTATCTGAAAACACTGGTGGTTTGCTGTTGAAAATCAGTGATCTGAAGATTTTTCCAGGATCAAGAGACAGCAGTCTTTAACAGAAGAATTTGTACCAGGAATTGTGGCCAAACCAGTTAATTAGCTGTACAATACTTCAAGATTAATTCCAATTATAAAACCCTAAAAAGAGAAATATAGATATACAGCTAAATTTGAGATTAATACATTAAATGTCCAGGTAAGTAAATTTGCATTTTGCAGCTCCAAAGAATGTTTTTATTGGCCTAATTCCTGTTGCCTTCACAGGAAGTAAGAACAAGAATAGAAATATAATTTCACTGATTTGCTTTTAAGTCTTGAGTCCTAAAACATATGAATAATTCTTTGTATCTGGGGAGTCAAAACAATAAAATACAGATTCAGGAAAGGATTTGAAATCAAACTAGAATATTAATGTTCTTAGTCAACATTTGGAAACAGGAAAAACCCATTTAGGAGCATTGGCAGTGTGGGGGAAATAACACATGCCATATGTTCTATTCTTTGCAAATTTATTGTATGGTAATGGAAAAGAGGCAAGTACATAACAAGGGATTATTGTAGCACTGAAATGAGTTGTAGCACTTAATGCTTCATGTGTGTTCAGGCCTCAGTTTTCCACAATCAGAAATTTTTCAATGAAATATCAGAAATCCTTTAAATCACAAAAGACTCAATCAGTCACAAAGAGTTTATCAGGTTAGATATAATTGTTTTATATCTACATCTACTGAGCAATTTACCCTTTCTTTTTTTTTTCCTATATTTTCTCAGGTTTATTCTTATCTCTTCTCCTTGCTTAATGAACAGATAAAGAAAATGTATTTTGTGGAACAGATGCTTTCAGCATTCTCTGATCCCACTTAGAGTATAGAGTATATTGCATTAGCAGCAAAAGTTGAACAGCAGATCTATCACCAGTATTTTATTCTAGGTGACCAATAACTGTGAATTGCCATGAGCTCTGCAACCTTCTGTTAAGTCATTATCCTACATCATGCCTATCTTTTGAATAAATTATTGTAGCCTGTGAAGTTAGGACAAATGTTCAGTAATTGGCTGGTTGTGGTTAGCTTTGGATAAGTTTTTTGCAAACAAACAGTTTCTTGGATTCAAATTTCTCACATAAGCTTTTATATTTAGTATGAAAAGTTTACTTTTCATATATTTCTTTAAAACCTGGATGTTAATTTCACTGCACTCATTAGCAAAAATTTTCAATTATACTTCGATTGTTTTGTTAACAATACAGGATCTATTGCATTTTCTGTTAAAGAGGTGTCACAGAAACAAAACCAAACCCCTCTGTCACTTGGTCCAAATCAAAGATCGAATAAATAGTGAATGTGGATGTTATAATTTGTCATATTTACTTCTATATTCTTACTTACCTCTCCCCCACCCCAAAACAAGAGAAGAAAGTAGGGTCGCAGACTGCTCTGAACATACATTTTTCATAGCAAACGTGTGCCAATAAGAATTAAAAAAAAAAATATTAATGAAGAGACTGTCAATAATGTCAAAAGACAAAAGGAGGAATTGTTAAACTAGACCTGGTACTGACTTTACATTGGTCTTGAAGGTTGCATTTTTGGAAAAGCTTGCAGATTACTACAGACAAAAGATATAGTGGAGAAAACTTTGATATTCCTACAGTTTGATTACAGTCATGTAAAGATTTACTTAATATTAATAGAAATGACAATGAATGCTAATAGCTTTCAAGGCAATAAAACTTATCTTAACTTCATACAACTCTAATATTTCGGAGAGTCATAAATATTTGCAGGACTGGCCCGGTGGATTGATATCCAATTACACTTCTCAACTGGAGGCTATAGATACTGTGGAAGAGTTGTTTTTAAGCATGTAGTGTTAGCTTTATCTTTAAATGGAACTCCATACTACTTCTTATGTAAATATGTTTATCTAACTTCAGAGAGGCTATTAAAAAGAGAAGAGGAATGCAATGAATTGGATCTTGAAAAATATTCTCCTATTGAGTTTTATTACCTGCCAATTGCCTACTTTCAAGCATCCCCAATGTTGCCCAGCTATTTTGCCAGCACTCAGAGGCTGAATCAATGGGATGAATGTTAATAAGTGAGGACAGGAACACGTCTGTGGAGAATTTGTAAGGAAGTCAAGCTTTATCTGGCTTTCAGGGTAAACGTTACAAAGAAGGCAGGGACAAGCACAACCTGTTTCCTTATTTTAAAATCTATTGGGTTTTTTTTCCTCAGAAACATTGCTTCTAAATAATGAATATTTTGCTTTTTGGGTGGCAACTTGATCAGTAGATTAATCTCTAGTCAATTCTCCCAGAAGGAAGAAAAGTGCAAATTGAGCACACATTTGGCCCCTAGACATATTCAGAGCTAAAACTTTGGGGAAGATGGCAAACATACAGTAACTGTGAAAGTGATTCACATAATTTCACCTCAGGGCAAGAAGCCATGTCTTGACATGTGAAGATGTCAGCAGAAGTTTAAGTATATAACATTATTAAGTAAGAGAGCCATCATAATTTCCTTCCCCTGAGATGCAATTTGTGTTTTCTATATACGTATAATACAGAAAAGCTGAAGGCGTAGCTTTTTGGAGCTCTTGGAAGCTTTGTCACTCAAGAAGTTCTGCATGGGTTAGAAACTAAGACACCATGGACTCTCAATAAGTGAAAAAAATTGCTTCAGTTTTCAAAGTACTGTGATATAAAACCAAACACAGTGTTAGAGAAATCCAGTAACAGTTTTCCTGAAGGAATGAACATAGTGTGATTATCAATGGTGCCTGTCCCTGAACACTTACTATATATGTAGTACCATACTGTATGTACAGTATATATGTATATACTGTATGTATATATTTGCTACTACAATCATGTTATTATTTATCACAACACTGAAAAAGTGATCTATATGTCTTAGGTAGGAATTGCATTTTCAGCAGAACTCTAGTTACACTTATGTAGGCAGGTTCTGTAGCTCTGGTTTTACTGAGTGAAGCTATAGATGATTAAAAAGAACAATATGCTGGTATATTTGGTTTTATATCAGTAAAATCTTAGACTGAATTTGTACATAAATAATTTATGGTTTTCATTTTTATATGCTTTCATATCTTTGAGCAGAAGGGTGGGTCTAGATGATCATCAGAGGTCCCTTCCAAGCTCAGCTATTCTACTATTCTATGATGTTTAAAAAAGTTACACTAGAATGTTACCAGCTCAATAAAATTGAGAACACATACTTGTATTCATGTAGAATGCCAACTTGATACACAAATTGCACTGATTATAGTCAGTTTGCTTAAAGACTACATCATATTTAATTTCACACATTTCAGCACATATCCTGAGGTTATGATGACTCTGTAAGTGATATAGTAACTTTACCATATAAGCCAGTCTGACATGCTCATTCAATCTCAAGGTAGTCTGTGCCTCCAGAACCATTGTTCTTATAGAAGAAATTGTGATAAGTATTATCATTTCCGTCATAAGTTAGTCTTTTCACAGAATAATAAAAGGATAGGTTACTGCAAGAATGCTTCTAAATTTAAGGCCACTATCTGGTCATTAGTTTATCAATGCAAAATAAAATCCACCCTCTAATTCATATTTTAAGGTTAAGAAATAATAAGATTAATTTCATTTTCCATTTTTTCCAATCTAGAGACAAAAATATAATATTAATATTGTAAAAGTTACATTATCATATTTCCTAAGACACAGTGAAGCATATTGGAAAAAGTTATCATCTAGCATCCCTGTGTAATTAAAATAGAAATATGTTAGATTCCAAGGCAATACTCTCTGAAAGCCAGGAGCTTTTCCTGGCTAAAATTCTGTTTGACACAGTGTTCTATACCCTCCTCATACCACAGTATAAAAACATCAATAAGCTGCTTTGCTAGCCTGGATTTTTTTTACAACATGTAACCCTCTGGTTAAGCTTTATAATCTGATGCAGAAAGCAATAATCCCAGGAACTGAAATGAATGAGAGAGTGTTCAAAAGAACTCAAAAGCTAAAATTAGAAGCAAAATTTTGTCACTTATTTAAACATTTTAATTCTAGTTACAATGAAAATTGTTTGCATTTGTCAAGAAAGTGCTACGGTCCAACTGTGAAAATCCTAATTTTATACATGCATTATATAGTCTTGTTATAAATAATGTGTGACTAGTAATCATAATTCCTGTCCCATTCACAAAAGTAAGAGTGACCACAGGGGTGGGAATTTTGGGATGGGTCACATGTATGTAACATATTTCCAGACAAAACTAAATGGGTTATTTTCCTCTCCTCTCCTTTGGCCTCTTCCACATCTCATGGGATTCATCCTTACAGCCAATTGTCTATTTGTTTTAGGTGAAAAATGGAAAACACTTGTAAAACACAAGAACTAATGAAAAAACAATTAATGAATAAGATCAATAAAAGTTGTGGAGGGATGAATATTCTAACTGGAAAATGACCACAAATCAGAAGAATAAACTATAAGAGAGACAAAACCAGACATTATAGGTGGCTGTGTGGTGTTATTTTGAAAAAATGTTAGAATAACTGAAGGCTACAGAAATGAAACAGGAACATACCAGCAAAAAGAATTCTTCAGGTAAAGATACTAGGAAAGAAAATGAAAAGACCACCAAGCCTGCAAGAGAACAGTCATACCAGTCTGTCCTTTTTGAATTACATGTTTCCTTATTGCATTATTTCTCAGCGGTGTACCATATTGAAGGATATATTAGAAACATGATAGTAAGATGATTATCTTGAGGGTTACTGAGTGAACTGATGGCTCAGAGGCACCACGCATCATGCTCACCAATGACTGCAAGTAAACAAGCTTTATGAGTTAGCAGACAACAGAAAGGAGTGAAACCTGGCTCGCACTATAGCTCCAGGTCAGCACCACTCCGGTGCTGAGTGAAGCAGGTAATTGCCAGGTTGAGGGAATGGAGGAAGGACTGACTGTAACACTGCATGGGGAGGAGGATATTGCAGCAGAATCAACTGTCTGAAACTAGCATCCGCCTTTAAATAGCAAAGATCCACCAAAACCTGCTTAATGTCATGAATACAGGTAGGAGACTGTGAAATATCTTGCGGAGAGCTAGATGACCAAAGCTCATTACCAAACTGCTTCTCATTCATTTAAAATCAGAAATTAAGTGTAAAACAGGTGAATGAACTGCTCTGGTTTTTGCCAGTAGTCACACGCTTCTACAGCTTGCAGTACTGTTACTTGTTCCATAAAAATATAGATGTTGAGCTGTGTAAGTGATGTTGTATGAGTGCTGCTTTGTTCAGCAATTGAGTAATTTATTTTGAGAAGATGGATAGGGGGAGAGAGAGGGAAGAAGGAAAAAAAAATTCCAGATGGCCCCAGATGCATGGATAAAAATCTGAGTTGCTTGTAAAATGCGAAAGAGCACTGAGCAATATTTCACAGCAGCACTGATTGCAGAGTAGTCCATGTGCAGAGGCAGGTAAGAGACCTACTCCCATGAACGCATCAGGGGTCATGTCTCAAAGAGAATTATATGTACCCAGTTTTAAAATTATTTTACTTTTTGATAGCATGAGGAGCACCTTCCTTCCTATTCTATAATTGCCGAGATGAGACTTTTGCAGACTCCGTCTCATATCAAAAGAGGTATAAAGAAGAAATGGAAATATGGTGGCTGACTGGCAGAAAGCAGTGGACGCACAGCCATCAGCCACTTAGGGTCTCTAATAGATCAACGGGAATTTGTTGTGTGTTGCTGCCAAGTGCACATGGACTAAAGAAAAAGATGATGAATGGGAATCTAAGGTGTTTTGTTTTGTTTTCAGAATAATCATGCAGATAAAGTGTTAGACTTATGTTACTTTAGGTGATTTATTCACTTCTATATTCCACCTGTTGTAGTAATTCTTGTAAAAACACAAAAATTGTCATCGACTGACGGTCTCCTGTTTTGCAGAATTTATACCTACTGTGCCACAGACAATAAACACCAGTGAGTTACAGCTGCAGTAATAGTACATGATCTTCTGCCAGATGACCTGTTGACAAAGGTGGGTGCTTAACTGCATATAAGTTTGTTTAAAAATGACAAGTTTTCCTCATAGTTATCCAACCCCACTTGAAGTGATATAGTGGAGCTTTTTAACTTTTCTAAGGTAAGCCACTTTTTTCTACACAGCTGCTGGGTAACGTGGCAAAACCCTCTTCTCTATTAAAAAGGTGGTTGGAATTATTTGGGAAATCTTCTATGGAAATTATTTATTATGAAAAATATTTTGCAATCTCTGATTGTCCTGCAGTGTACACGATGAGCTATGATCTAGGCTGGGGTAGAGGAATTGTGACTAAGTGTAGCAGTGTAGTAAGAGCTGGTGTGGAAATTAATTTTTTCAGTGCATAGGTTTTATTATAAAAACATAGGTAATACCCAAGATATAACATTTTTTTGGCTCTGAAAGTTAAACACATCAATAAGTAATTATGTGACTGAAGTTTCTATCAGGTTTTCTTATCTTACAACACTTTCCAAAATTAAAAGCAACTATTTTAAAAAAAATGCTTATTTTTTCCTTAATATCTATAGAATTGCAAATAGGATGACTTTGATTTGTTTCTTTAATGCAAAATACTATTTATTAAGCAGACAATAAAGATGCATTAAAAAAATCAGAAATGTCATGCTATTTCCATTGCTGATTCATAATAGATAATCAAATATGTAACAGATAGAATTCCTTCTGAGTTATTACTATATTGGAAAGCAGCATTCATAAATTCAACAGACCTATATTAGAATATTTAGAAAAAGCATGACTAAAGAGGCAAGAATAAATGTATGTCAAATACATAATCTACTAGCTGAAAAACAGACAGTGGCTAGGCAGACTTTCAGCTGAATTTTGTGCTGCATTCAAAAATTCCTGTAGGCATTTTTTCTGCCTACAGGAGCAATACCACCAGTTGGCACAAAGAAAGATTAAAGTATAGAAATAAACCAATTAAAAAGAAATAAGGTGGAATTACATTATGGCCTTAAAATACTTGTTTAATGCTTAGCTGGAATGAACCAGAACACTCAGCATATTTTAGATTAGAATTTGTAGATATTTTTCTTCCCAAACTGTGCTCTCTGTTTTATGCTCCAGAGCTTAGAGCATTTTTCACCTTTAAGAACAATTGGTTTGGCCAGTTTTCAGGTTTCCCAGTAGAAGATGAGGAACATCCCTTGTAATTTATTTAGTATTGCTAATAGCAACCTGATCTTTATTATATTAAAACCCCCCACAACTCAATCATTAAAATTTAATAAATTCTAAACACCAGCCTCTCTAAAGGACAAGAATTAAACCCTGTTTTGTCAGACAATGTCTTTCTGGGGGAAAAAAAAATATTCTTTGTTTTTTATGGCTTCTTGGTTGCCTTTTAAAATTTCTCTATTTATTTTATTATCGAGGAGCCCGGCTAAGCTACAGTAAGACTCAGTGTTCCCAACTGGAGGAAGAATCTACTACTTTTCTTGTGCAATCTTTATCATTATGTTTCATTTACACTGCAGATGCACTGAAGGAAGCAGTCCTCCCCCCTGCTTCAGAGACGGAGTATTTTAATTTTAAAGAGTAGCTTCTCCTTTGGGGGAAGGGAAGTTCTTGTAAGAGGCAGAACACTACTTTTAAGGCTACAAAAGGAAAAGTAGATTCTTATTAATTACAAGTCCTGTCTACAAACACAGATATTTGAATCTTCAGTCATATAAACTTTTCTTTTTGAAAATGACAGGTATTGATAGAGCTCTAATGAGTCAAAGATAGTGCCTGCATGGGTCTTATCTTCCTTTGGGACTTCATTACAACTTGAGGGATGGCATAGATATCAAGGAGGCCTCCTGTTCTTTGTATCAGTCTGGCTGTAACCAACCCTTGGGGTTTTTTTGCTGAATAATGATGTCTACACTCTAGACATTTCTGTGTGGACACAAGAAATAATCAGAAACAATAAACTGTTACCAAGCCCACAAAGATATTGTGCAAATATTTACCTATTCTGAGTTTCTCATAGGATAATTCAGAGTTATGAACATCTGCTACTTCTCTCTAAATATATAAAATAGTACATTTTCCAGGGCTAGTGGATAGCAAAATAATTTTCTTTTTTCTCATATAATTGTATTATGTGTTGTAAGAACCTTCTTATGAGTGCCTAGCTTTATCAAACCAGATATCTGACTCTCCCACTGCCTGCTATATATGCAGCCTGTATATAGTGCAAAATGATATAGGTTGGGTGAGGCGAGTGTCAAAACCTGTGTCACTTAGCAAACTCTTTAATGGCTATGACATCATAGTCACAGATCTAGAAAAAGTGGTTGAAACACCTGAATGGCTGAATTGTTTTAATGTCACAACTCCAGCTACAAATTATCTTTTTCTAACTGTCCTCAAATAATTGAGTACATTTACAAAAACAGTTACAAGTTTCTTGAGCAAAATGCAGCCAAGAAAGCAAAGGACAGAATGTATATATATAATCAATGTAAAGACATTTTTCCTAATTCACATCTCACTGTGATAGGAATATATAAAAAGATGGCATAATAGCACTGCCAGTGTGATTGCTCACACATTAATGGTTATAATCATAAATCACTTAATGATTGCTGGGTTTAGAGCTGTCATGAGGAACCACCGAAGCTTTATTTCCCTGGTTTCGTGTCTTTGCGTTTCTCTATCTGTTACTCATTAGAGGTTGAAATAGTTACATGATTGCCAGCTCCTGTACTTAAAATCTCCTGAGTTTTTCTTCCAAGATTGCTTAAGCAACACTTTCAATCTTTTTGTAACCAGCTATAAACAGCTACAGTTTCTACTTGTTACTGGGAAATCTCCTTACAGATCCTCCTTGTTTACTGAAAAGTGGCATGGCTATGGAAGTCCTGGAGCCTTTTCCACCATTACACCTTACTTGGATTTTAATGTAGATGGAGCACATCATTATATATGCTTTTAGACTTGCAAATGAACCAGGAAAACAAATTTTGAAAGTTTTCCTAGAGATTTCTGTGTGGGTAGGGTAGTTACATGATCTAGTGCTTAAGTATCCAACTTTGACACTCCGGGATCAGGAAACTCTTGATGACTTTTGGCCCTTTTTGATCCACTTAATTTTAATTCAGTTCAAATCTCTCATTCAGTTTTGTGTGCAATGAACAGTTCAAACAGCACAAGGAAGGGGATAATGGATCATCAGGACTGCATCTTTCTGCAGCTTCACTTTTTTAATGCTGGCTTAAAGTGTTAGGATATCTACAACCTAAGGCAGTTTTGGTAGACTGAAAATGCAATAATTTAAGTCAGGACTGAAAGGCACCTGGCAAGTGGAGAAATTCATGCTATTTCAATCTGTAGTTTTACCTGACCCTAAACTGAAAGGCACTTGACAAGTCATAGTGGGGAAATGAATGCTATTTCACTTCACCTGACCCTAAATACTGCTGCTGATCCATTTTCAGAAGCATTAAATTCATATTCAATTGCAAATTTGCAGTTATTTAAAACATCCAAGGAAAAAGAGAGTGAGAAACTGACTTATTCAAATGAATCAATCTCCTGTTTAACTATGGAAGAGCTCTCCAAACCCAAAATTTCCATAAAGCTGCAGAAGTCATAGACACTTGCAAAAATAAAATCTCCCTGTTTTAGGAAGAGAGAGATCAAGATACAGTGTCACAGCTGTCAAACTCTCCCATAGCACCATTCCCAAGAAATAATGCTGTATTAAAAAAAATATTTTTTTTAATGTTCATATTTTCATACCCACAAACTGTACTTCTGAA
This sequence comes from Strix uralensis, assembly GCF_047716275.1. Taxonomy (NCBI): domain Eukaryota; kingdom Metazoa; phylum Chordata; class Aves; order Strigiformes; family Strigidae; genus Strix; species Strix uralensis. The sequence continues at coordinate 31,041,202 of NC_133972.1, forward strand.
AATATTCTTACTATTCTATGAGAGTAAACCACCAGATAACTCTGAAATTATTTCTGCTTGCAAATTATATTCATGAAGACATGGTATTTTCTAGGTGAAGCAGAGAGAGTGGTTGACCAGGCACACTTCCTACTGACATAGATATCTTCTCTCATTTGTTGAGCCTTCTTTTTGGCCACTTTATTCCTGCTCTTTATCCTTATTGATAAATAAAATAATTGGATAAGAAATGAGAGACACATGACTGAGGTTGGTTCTGCTGCAAGAGAAATACTAGTGGAGGGCATAGTTAACCCAAGGATGTAGAGAAAGTGACACTATGATAATCTGTCTTGGGTTCTTGATATTTGCCTGTGACATTGGATGCTACTCAGTGTCAGGATCTTTTTTTCTTTTTTCCTTTTAATTTTAAGATAATGGATTATACCATGACAGTACAGTGTGTATTCACAAATGCTGTAAATATTTTCCTCTTTAAAGCAGAAAAGGTGCTTGGATATGTCCTGCACTGCTTTAAACCCCATCCTCCACAGTGTGTGTGAGGATGTTCTTTTCCTGTCTGCACACTCACCTTTGAGGCTGGTGTAGATTTGCTCCCAGCAGGAGAGTCTGTACATCACCCAGCTGACTTTAATTGGGAAGAGTTGTCCCTGATTTTATAAAAGCTGAATGTGTATGCAGCTGAGATGGTGATCCTCAGATTTGTCATACAGAAAAGCATGAAGCAATACATTGTGGTGGTTCACCAGGGTCCATAACAAAAATGGAGAGGAGCATGCAATCAGCTTCAGACCCTATCTTTACATGGAGTTATACTCCTTTTCAGATTAAGCATTCCCCCCCAAGGAAAATGCGTTGGTTATAAAACTAATCTTCATGTTCTCAGAACAGATGTGTACTCTCTCAGCTGCTGTCTTCAGCAGCAGGAAGTCTGGGGACATTGCAAGAGGCAAACAAATGAGATGCCCTGATAGTTTTCCTTTCTACAAGTTTGCATTTATATCTTTACACCTTTCTACTGCAGTTGTTTATAGAGCATTGCTGTGGAAACACTGGTGCCAAAGTACACCTAGTGAGAAGCTTTTTATAGAAAAATCAGCCTATATCTTGTGTTCACTGGGTGTTTGAGCTGAAAAAGGACACATGAGTGGGCATGAGCAGGGAAGACATAGTGCTGGAGTGGTGTGCACACAGGGCATCCATTGACACTTCTTCTCACAAACCAGCCAAGCAACAGGCCACTCTAGTGAGTGCTTGCCTACACTACACAGAGGACAACAGCCACACAGGGTATGGAGTTTTTAAACTCTGCAGCTCTTTGTGGTGTCTGCCCAAACAGATAACCTTTTTTGCCCTTTACGGTTCCTTGGCAGTACATTCATCTCCTGACTTGATAGTGTGTTTTCAATGTTACTTCTCTCTGTGTATAAGGAGAAGCACAATACAAGGACAAATACCTGAACTGTTAAATACCAACCTAAAAGTTTGGCTATCACTATCTTCATACACTCATACGGTTAAGTCGGAAAAAGAAAGCTGTCATAAAGCTTTTCATTATTAAAATCTGAATATATATATATTACTACATAATATCAGTAAAAGCACTTTGGTAAGTCTATACTGAAGTCTTTTGTCAATGCTTTATCTGGAATTTCTTGTTCACATTAAACTGCTCATTTAAATGGAAAAACACATTTTAGTTAGTGTGATGAAAAACAATTGTTTCTCATTTTCAATGTGTGTGACGACATTCTTAACAACGAAGTAATAATCAGTGATCTATGAAATTAATGTTCATTAGGCTGGCACACAAGCTTCTAGAAAAAGTATAAAAATAACAAAATATTAAATAAGAATGTTCTCTCATAGGTGATGTTTTCTATGGAAAAATGAGAAGCAGAGAACATGCTCACTGTTTATGATCTGATCAGTTGATAAACAATTCATGTTTATGAATTGTTGAATTTTTGAATTATGCATTATGAATGACTGAATTATCAAACAAATTGAATGAGTGGTCCTTTTAACATAATCTGTGTATTTCTTTACCGTAGCAAAATTATGAGAACTGGCTAAAGTATGAGAAACATCTTAAAGTTAACAAGAGCTGCAGAGACCTTTAAAGATACTTACATCACTTTCATGGCCTTCTCTTAGATTGTATGTGAGATCATGCTGTATATCTTCAACAAACTTGTGAGCATACTCTGGGTAAAGGTCAAGCACTTCAAAGAGGCCTTTGAGGATAATGCATTGGAGGTCACAGTACGTTAGAGCTTTAACATCTGCATTTGTTTTAATAACTTGATCCCTAATGGATAGGTTTGCTCCAATTAAATCTCCTTTACCTAAAAGAAAACATGAAAATAATCATCTTCAAAGCACAAATTCTTTACTCCTTTTTTGAATCATAACTCTATTTCAACATAATTGCTAAATCTTAAATCCCATTGTTACCACTGTATTGTTTAATTAATAACATTCTAAAGGATCTTTGACTAAAAGCTGTCTTTTTTTTTTTTTTTTTTTTTTTTTGCAGGTGCAATCTTATATGTAATTAATTGAAGGTACAAAGACTAATTTCCAGACAGGTAACTACCTGATTTAAGGGAGCAATCAAGTAAATACGCATAAAATTAAGATTTACACTGGTAATTAATAGCAGGTGAGACTTTGTTTTCCAAAAAGCAAACATTATAGCTACACTTCATAATATATCTTAGTTGTATAGGCTATTAATACATGTGTAGCTCAATGGCACTTCTCCCAAGAGAAAAGAATGAATTCTTAAGCTATTATATTTTCATTTATGGGCAAGAGTGCCTTGGAATACTGAATGTATTAAAACCCACAACTGACCATATATTTAAAAGCACAAAAATTGTATAATGAGAAGCTTTCACAAACATCTGATCTGAGGTATAAAGCAGTCATTGAAGGAGAGGTCTTCCCCAAAATTTAAGGCAGATGGTCTTTGTTAAAGACCCAGACAGTGTGATGGAGTGCATTCTTGGCAAGTTTATGGGCAACATCAAATTAGGGAGAGTGGTTGATATGCTTAAGGGCAAAGCTGCTATTCAGAGGGACTTCAATGAATGAGAAAAGGACTAACAGGAACCTCAACAAAAACAAATGCCAAGGCCTACACCTGAGATGGAAATCGTCCCTGCAACTGTATGGGCTGAGGACTGACCAGCTGGAAGGCAGGTCTCTGGGAAAGGACCTCGGGGTCCTTGTGAACAACAAGCTGAACATGAGCCAACAATGTGCCTTTGCAGCAAAAAAGTCCAAGAACCTCTTGTGCAGCATTAACAAGAGCATCAGCAAGTCCCAGGAAGTGACTCTTTCCACCTATATGTCGCTTCTCATACCACAGCTGGAGTACTGTGTCCAGTTTTGGGCTTCCCAGTACAAAACAGAATATTGACATAGTAGAGTGAGTCCAGAAGAGGCCACTAAGATGAGCAGGGACTGGAGAACATAATCTACAAGGAAAGGCTGAAAAAACTGCATATTGTTCCGCCTTAAGAAGAGAAAGCAAAGGAAGGGTATTATTACTGCCTTCAATAGCCTAGGGAAAAAGTGTAGAGAAAACAGAGCTAAACTCCTCTTCAGGGTGTACAGTGCGACAGAATGTACTGGGCACAAGTTGTAACAAAATAAATTGTGATTAGAAATCAGGAAATGAAAGTCACCGGGAGGCTGGTCAAACAGGTTGCCCAGAGAGGCTGTGGAATCGCCATCCTTGGAGATGTTCAAAATTTGCCTGGATGTGGCCCTGAGGAAGCTGAGCTAAATTAGCTTTAAGCAGGTTTAAGTTAGCTGGCTTCCAGAGGTTCCTTCCAAACTTACATTATCCTGTGATTAATAAGACTGTAAAATCTGAAAATCGACCCAGCATGTGATTCCAACTGAATATTACACAGGAAATGGTGAAATTGAAGGGTAAGTTAAACTAAGCAGCCAACTATACCCAAAGCTGCTTAAATAAGACAATTTTATACTTGAAAATACTACTTGTAATTTGTTCTATTTACAAGGATCTTTAACAACTTTCTCAAAAGAGCTTATCATAAACCCAGAATAGGGAGGGATTTTATTTTATGCTAGGAATATACATACATTCATGCTACTTTGGGGTTTCTTAAAAATTGCAATTGGTATAAATGAGAACTCGTATTAGTTTAGGGAAAGATAAATCTGATAGATGGCAATAACATTTGTCACTGCTCTTGAAATGATGCAATTCTTACATAATCAAATACAATGTGAAGCTAAGCATTAATTTACTTTTAGTAAAATTAGTAAATTTAGATTTATTATACTGAGTAGAGAGCTGGCAATGTTAATCTGTTGCTGGCTGTGTAAATATGGACAAGAGAAAAAATATTTCAAATATGCCAAAACCGATCTTTAAACACCTTAATTAGAAACTTTTTAGGCATATGAACCTAAGGCATTAGTATCAATAATGCATAAATAATTCAGAAAAAATGTTAGAGTTGTATTTGATTGTAGTTACAGTGTTTGATGAAATGATGTCATCCTGAAAGACACTACAATTGATCTGGTAATGCTAATGTATGTTTCTTTCCAAATGAAAATCATGTAACAAAGGCTGTAGGTAGTAAACTGAAGTTTCATGTAGAATTACAGCAGCAGTAAAATTATTGGACCTTGAATATCAACATTTGTTACATAAACAGAATCATGTAAGTTATTCTTAGTAGCTCTTTCTTTTTCATTGGAGAATAAAGTCACTTATAAATGTTTATGCAGACACATCTATTTGCTAATATATCTGGGACATGTGGTCAAAGTTATACATTTATTTTTATGGATATCTTTTAAATCACTTATGGCTAATATTTTTAAATAAATCTAAGATGTATACTGAAATGGTACATAACTTATATTAAAACATATTTTCCTATAAAAGATATTCTAATCATCATTATTAGATATCAAGTAATAGTCTCAAGGGGAACCAAACAGCTGTATTTAATCAGAGCATTTCATTGTATTTTTGCTGTATTGCTTGTTAGTGAGAATGGTTCAGTAAACAAAAACTAATCCACTAGAATTATAATCATGACAGAATTATAAAATAATGGTCTGGGAACTGTAAGTAACCCAGCATTGTCAGGGAAAAAAACTGCTCTCGGATTTACATCACATCAGTAACACAGTTTCTCATAGGGACCTACAGGTTTGATGCATTCACCTTCTTCTGGTGTTAATTAGGTTTAAATGGTGAAGCACCCATCCACCATAATGAAACATTATTTCATTGTATTATGTTTATGTTTTTGCATTACAATTTCATTAACTTTTCTCAGAAATCCATGAATCTCTTTCTTCTTGTTTTCATTGTCACCATTACACAATGGTGCTTTCATTAACATTTTCAGAAGTACCTGAAAATGGAATCATTAATGAAATCATAATTCCAATGGGGGCAGCTCTTGACCTTTTGCTATATTTAAGCTTAGGCTTTTTCTAAGCCATATTTTATAGCTTTGCTATCTGATATAATAAAATCGAGGCATTCAAAAACTTCCTAATTACAAATGAGTGATAGAGTGATGTGGGCTGTCAATCTAATGGAATTAAGGAGTTATGAAACAAATAGGACATGTATCACATTTATATTCTAAAAAAAGACCAATCAAATGCATGCTGGTAAAATAAAGGAAATTCAATTACAGAAGACCAGAAGCTTGCATTATCAACAGTCTAGTGCAATCCTACAAAACAGGAAGGAAAGAAAAAAGGAAATGTTCTTTTTAACTCTGCTTTATAAGAACATTAAAAGTTATTAGAAAGAACAATACATTTAAATCTAAAGAGGTATTAAAATCATAATAAAATAATTCTTTACGCTTAGAGCAAAATTTTATATTTTACTTTAGCAAAATACTTTATAAGCATTAACTCAGACAAGTCTAATCATACTTTAGCTGAAGATAAAGGGAATCTGTTTCATAGGCATTAGATTGAGGCCAATCACTGAAATTTACAGATAGAGATGCTTAACCCTAGATAAGTCAAAGCAGTCATCTAGCAAACAAATAATCAAAATTTATTAGAACAGAACTTCTGGCCTTTCTCTGTTCTAATATACTAGATGACTGCTGGCAGCACCAATTAGTGTCAAGAAGTAACTCTGTGGGGAGCAGAGCCAATAATGCTTGGTTTTCATCACATAGATGTCCTGAAAGGGGTGTTAATATACATGCCTCAAAGAATGAGAGTAGGCTCACATTGCTTTCTTTCATTTGGGAGCATTAGTGGGAGCACTGCCTGGCCACTAATTTTCATGAAAGATTTAGGAACTAATAACCTCTGAGGCGTCAATACTGTCATCAAATTTAGTTGAAAGCAGCAATTTGTATCAAAAGCTAGCAAGTACCTCCTTACATGCAAAGGAGAGAGATTAAATATAAGAAAACCAGGATATAAGTGAAATATTGCACAGCTAACACTTTAGCAATTGAAATCTCCTTAGGACAAAAGATAGGAAAGTTTTAACTAAAAAAAAAATAAAATCAGGGATGTCCATAGAGTATGAAAAACAGATTAAAATCAGAACAAATTATTTCTCATCAGACTCTCATCAGTTAGTAGTGAAGGTCCTCCTACATTGGAGGACCATTCTTTTTCTTTGAAGCTATGATTAGGAGCATACCAAGAATCGCCAGCACCGTGCTGTCCTTCAGGACTTCCATGGAACCTGAGCACACAAAGTAGATCGCTTGCAGGGCATCTCCCTGACGGAGGAGGTATTCCCCAGGAGCACAGAAGGAGGTTTTGATATGCAGAGACAGAGACCTGAGGCAACCACGGCTGGCACACTCAAAAAGAGAGAGCTGAAAAATCTCCTTGTTCAAGTGCATGGTGATGTCTGAACGTAGCTCATCTGGGAAGTCTTTTAAAAGCTGTCCAAAAAAAGAGACAAAGGGGTGAAAAAGAGAAAAAGTGTAAAGTAATTTGTTTCCTCTTTTGCAGAAGTGATCCGATTTAGTAGTGCTGCACATGTCATACTGATGCAAAGATTTTCCTTTGATGAGACATGTGCTATGTCTTAATAACTCTTTATGCTGATAAACACTGATAAATTCCAGGAAAAACATGAATTAAAATATGCCTTTATACAAAAACAAGGGAAAAACTTCGACACCACTGTGTATAGGAATTCTCCCTAATGCACAAGTTCTTCTCAGCTGTTAGAACACAGTAGGCTGTTTGTGTGTATTACTACTTCTTCTGTGATAAAACCACTGGAAGAGGAATAACTCAGAAAAATTTCTAAGATCTTTTTTTTTGTGGGTTTTTTGTTCTTTTTTTGATGATGCAATTGGACAGTGAAGGAGATGTGGAAAAGGAATGGAGACAAGGTGCATGTTTAGTGGGAGAAACTATAGAAACTAAAAGACCGTAAAGTCTTCCTATTTTTCCTTTATCTTAATTTCAGGGAAATGCAGCCTAGCCAACACATAATGATATCTATATAAGTTTTACAGAAGATCTGCTGCAGGATGGCAAAATTGAGAGAAGACATGTAACTGATCAAATCATCTTTCCTTTTGTCAAGGCACCACAAAAATTTCAGGTGGAGCTTTTTAAAAAAAATAATGTTTAATGGTGCTCTGAACCGTGCAAGCTGCAGGCCCACAATCATAGTTTTCTTTGTAGTTTGAGGGGATCTGGCATCTGAGCAATGCAATCAGCAAACACTTGACCAAGTGAACTTAGACAAGGCAGTTTGTGGATGGAAGGCAAATCATGAAATACTGATGTTCTCTCCAGAGGTTGCTGTTGTAGTACGCCAGTCACTCACTTTCAGTGCAGCTAAAGGTACAGAAGCTGAAGGTGATCCTTAACCAAATCTGGGAAAGCTTTGACATCTAAGTGGCTTTTGTACCTTTGTAAATCTTACTAGACTACTTGTGTTGCTAGGATGCTGGTGAAAATCTCATTCTTTGTGCTGTGCACACCACAAAAAGAATTTATCAGGAAAAGAATGTTCTCAAACCCAAATCTTTCTGCTTATTTCCACATTATCTTTAGAGGCCACTGAGTTTTATAATGGCATATATAACAAGAACTCTGAAGGGAATGGTTCTTTCAAATAACACTCCAGCTGAGAGAAGCTGTTTTTTCTTATGGAGTATAGTAATATATAACCTGGATAAGTCATTTAAAACAAACAAGCAAAGACACAACCAGAAGTCTGTCTTTTGAATTCACTCGTGTTACATTCTGCAATATTTTAAAAAAAAATATAGGGAAATGAATAATAAAAAAATTCAGGCTAAACCACTTGTTTACAGTATTGCAAAGAATAAAAGAAAATGAAGGAGGTAGGAAAGGGCAGTAAAGAAGTGCCTCCTTTAAAAAAGACTGAAAAAACCCAGTAGATTTTTTTTTGGTGAAAGGCAAAACTGCTCACTAGGGTGTTTCTGCTGGCATCATCCAAAAGGTTTCTGATGAATGCTTCTTCAGCATTTCAGAATTATGGAGGACTTTGAATTTTTAATATATGATATGATGTTCTAAACCGGATTTTTCAACAGTATGCTCTCTTCCTGGGATAACGCAGCTTTATTTTTAAGCATGCTCTTTTTTATATGTAACTTCACACATAATGCAGCATCACAAATGGAAAACTACCCCCCTCCCTGACTCTAAGTCCATAGTCAAAACCATCAAACATACAACCTCCCTGGTTTGGTTACCTCATTGGAATCAATTCCATTATTGACAGACCACGTGGTTTGGAAATATTCAAGCATCCTTTGCTTTAGCTGCTGTGGCAGGTGATGGACACGTATAAAGTCCTTCAGATCCTTGGTTCTTGTGTGATAAAGGGACCATCTGGAGTACATCCTCTGAATTATGGCAGTCACATTGCCAAACACCAAGGCATGCATCAGAGCTAGGGAGGACAGAAATTATGTGCAGTGTGGAGTGACTTGTTGATCATTAAAACATAACACAGAAAATAAACAGGATCTTCACAGAAAACCAGTTTGCTGATTGAGAAATAAAAGAAAGTTTTTGAATATAAGGCTCCACGAGTAATATAAAGTAGTGTTCATATGATTATTCATTTCTATTTTTTGTGTCACTAGCAGTCACAGTCATGGGACAGGGTATAACTACGACTTATGCTATCTAGTCAGGGTATGAAGCAAAAGAATGCCCAAGTCAAATTAATTTCATAGTCTAAGAAAAAAGGAAAACAGATGAACATATGTAGGCAGGCATGTTCAGGAAATAATGAGAAACTATTAATCAGTATGTAAACTAGACTGAAACGATCAGTTAGCAACTACATAGAATGTAATAAATTTCAGAGAAATCATATAAATAAAAAGTTACTGATGGGGACCATATGTAGTGGAATGAGATTGCAAACAACATTTAGAGATGTATCATATTCTGGGGAATAAGATGTTAAAAAGAAAAGACAGAAAAAACCCATTGTAAAGCAGAAATTCAGGTTAAAAAAAAAGATACATTCAAACTGACAAGCTAATTTCTTATATTGCTTGAGAAGGTCGAATGTGGTGTGAAATTGTTTATCAGAAAGCTCTGACATCCTGGAGCTTGTCTACAATTAGAGACCAGCTTGGGAATAAAAAGACCAGAAGCAAAATTGAAGAAATGCTTACAGATACAGGTCGTTTGGGTTTGTCTGTGCAGAAATGTTCTTGCTGATTATCAGTGGGAAAAATCACTGCTAGATTGTCTGTCATGTGGTATTGATCTGAGGTATATAGTACACACATTTACAAATTGTTTATTGAAAAAACTATTAAAGAGCTTGATCACTACTCTTAAGGGACATCTATCTTTATAGTTCTTGAAAGAAAGCAGACTCACTCCTCAGAGTGGCAAAGAAATTGGTTTATAAACAAGAGAAACAAGATGTTGACCGTGTATAGCAATTTACAGAAGTCCAGTGTGAATGAAGAGAGACAAGGGGGAACAGTAGGAGGAAAGCATGCGTTTTGGTGGTTAGTAATGTTTTTACATGATAAAAACAGGCAGAAAATTCTTTAGTTTGGAGTGTTGAAAATTTTTACAGGGTGAGTAAAACCCAAAGGAGCTAGTGATAATATCTATGTCTTTATTGTGAAGGGAGTTCAAAAAAACAGATAAAGCACTGCAGTGTGATGTAGTTTCACAGTACAGTATGCATCCCTATAGAGGTGATCCAATGGTATGATTAAGTCACTGCAAGTCCATTAGTAAAGGAAGGTAAATGAAAAGCAAGGCAGAAAGAAAAGGCTCAGATATGAATATTAGAAAAAAAGTAAACATAATTGGAAATGTATTTCTAAGAATAATCAGCTGGATTAACCAGGTGTTGTTCCTGATGGTGCAGTGAATTGTTAAGTCATTAATGTCAGAACCTTGGACAACAAAATGTGAGGGACTGGTATAATGCTAGATACAGGATATTATAATAAGAAATATGGCAGCTAGGGCTGAAAAAATTCAGCTAAATAGACTAAAAAGATACTGTAGCCTCTTTGAGGATGTAATAATTTAAAAAGCGGGAGGGAGGGGGTATAAAGCATTAGTTGGAGTATTGATACATATGTAAAAATCACATGTGATAAATCTCCCAACAGGGTCCAAGGTTAGGAGCTGGACAGTGTAGAGGTCTCTATGACATGATTGTAGGCACAAAGATCATCAAGAATTTTATTATTATGGGAGAATCTGTCTTTGCATATGTACATTGGAAGACAGCTCCTACTGATGATGACAAGTTGTTCCTGGCTGTGATAGGCATTAGATTTCTTTATCAAATAACGACAGACCCACCCTACTTTCTGTAAGAAATCCATTAATCCAATCCTATAAAACCAAGTAGGACAAGTTAAAAACTTCTAGGAACTGTATTTCATAAAGTGGCCTTGATTTTAATGGATATTTTAAATTACATTTTTGTTGCTTAGGGGGAACAGAGGAACACCTCTGATACCAGAAAGGACTTGAGCTACTAGAATGGGCCTCCAGTCTCATAAATACAAAACTGCACATTCTTTGCTCAAAAAATATGGAGAATACAAGACAGCACAGGGTATGGTCATCTGCAGGAGGACAGATTTGATTAATATTTTACAGACACTGGGTATGCTAGGAATTCTGGTTATTTTAACAAGTAACTTTTCTTTCCAACTTGAAGAAGAAATACTGTATAGAATAAGATGTTTTATCTTCACAATATTACTTGTCTTAAATTGTAATTTAAAATTCATGCAAAATAAAAATTAAAACCAAGAGGCAGGTAAAAATCAAACAAGAATATTATGTTATCTGTTAAATTAACACTTTTTTTTTTTTTCCCAGCTTCAAATTTCTTTAAGGTTGCAATAAATTCACTTCATTCTTTCAACTTGCAGTGACAGTGACATTAAAGAGGTACAGACAAACTACTAATAAACTAAATCACACTGTCCATTACACCTGAAATTTTGTAAAGTAATGGCTTATTCTAAAAACTGTAAAAAACCTTGATTTTTCTCAAGACATCACTTTCTACTAGTGATTTTTAAAATTAAATATCAGTCAAAACTATCCATCAAAACATGTTTTAAGAAATGAAAATGTATTATGCCCTAAAGTATACAGACTAGTACTTCCATTTCTAACAGAGTTTTCTGAGGCGTGCTCACCAATCTGTGCTGTATGATGATAACTCTTTCTTCAAGTTTCCTTGCTCTCCTGATTTTCTTAGAGTGTCTAAAATACAATTTCTGAAGAAAATACCTGCAAACCAACCTGTTCTGCTTTCTTACCTGGATGTCTCTTGTTCACCGGACCCTCCCAAATGTCATCTGGTAGAAGTCATTCTTCTACCTGCTTGCCTATGAGTAATTTTCCCTTTAAGTTTTCAGTTCCCTCTTACTATATTCAGTTGACTAATTCTTCACAATTTTTTCAGGGCACAAGCATATTAGTTCTATAACTCAATAATATAAGAAATGAAAAAGAAACTGCTACAACTGGACTATTAAGTTTGTGAAAGCTCTGCCATATCAAAGTGAATTAAATATTCATCATTGCCTTACACAGGATATCTCTTGATTTCTTGATAGAAATGAAAACCCCTTCCTTCATTCCAACAGATTTTATGTAGAGGTCACATTGTAATTTAAAACTATAATTTTGTGCTACCAGCAAAAGCAATTAATGAGCTGCTTGTGTTTTTGTGACATTGTCAAAATCAAAATGATATCATTCGTGGATGATTCAATTATTGCCACTCATTTTCAGGACTGGGAAAAATGACAATAATTCATTGATGCTGCAAATATATAGTTTACGATTCATTCATTGTGTTCCTGGCTTTCAAGTGTCAAGTTGCCAATTTATTTTTTCCCAGAAAAATTTATTCTGCAAAGCTGACAACCAGTGCCTTACTGACTAGCCCTGGAGAAATACCTACTAGTATTTCCAGAACAATTGGACAAGCAGAAAAAAAAAGAATGAGTGGGGCAGTGATCTAGCAGTGATTTGCTTTTACCCTTCACACCTACTGTGACATCGTTGAGCTGTTTGATGTACACAATATGACATAGGACAACTGATTTATTTGGGAGAGGAAGATGAAGGTAAGGAGAGAGCTGCAGGTACTTTCTCTAGTGGCCTTGATTTACCAAACTCTGCAGGTGCCACCAGCTGTCTGGTTGTGCCTGGGTGCCTCAGCAGAAAGGAGGTGACCATAAATGAGCACTTGGCTTTCTCCAACAGTATGACTAGGTAATTAACATAAATAAAAATACTACTAAGAGCTCCAAATATGACAAAAACATTGCATTTTGATTCTAATCTGAAGCAGTGATGTGGTAAAATTTACTTATTGATAATTAAACTGCTTTTTATTCATGATAGAGTCACCTATGGTCCACCAAACAGTCCTCCTGGCTCTGTCCTGTCTCTGTTGCCTTCTCTCTGGTCCGGTCTTTCAGATGAGGATACGCACCAGCTCACAGCCAGATTCACCTGTGGGCTGCCCGCCTTTCATCGCCATCATTCCCAGGGATGCCATGGAGACTGAACTGGAGCTGAACATGCACCTATTACCTGTCTGAGTGGAAAAGCGCCTGGCATGTAACCAAAATCCCCTGGCACATAGCTGGGCCGTACTCACCAACAATAATGTGAGTTTGCATTTTACTGGGGGACAACTGTCTTTTGTCGCCATAGTGATCAAAAGGTTAGAAATATGTCTGCTTAAGAGAGTGTAAAGCCAATAAAATTATTTCCTTCTTTGCCATTTTAAATTAAACTTTCTGTTGTGTTTTTTCTTTTAAAGAAAGTTAGCAAAATTTCAGCTCTTGTTTTACTTGTGCTTACCCTCCCAAAATGTTTTACATGATGCTTAGCATTTGTACCTACCCCCAATCAGCATTGTGCAAATGGAGAAGATCTTTTCAGCATCAGTATTAGCTGAAACATTTCCAAACCCAACACTGGTGAGGCTGCTGAGGGTGAAATATAGGGCAGCTATATAGGCACTTCTGATTGATGGGCCTCCTAGTGTATTATTCTCATAGTAAGGAGACTCAATACGTTTTCCTAGCTCATGAAGCCAACCTGAAAAACAAAGCATAAAAAAACCTATTAAGGAATACTGACACCATGAAAACTACACGTTCTGTAAAACAGAATAATTCTAAAAAAAAAAAAAAAATTATTTAGAAGACACCATATTCTTCACACATTTCCAAGAATAAAAGAACATTAAACTGTAGGAATTTATATAGCATGCTATGAATTGTGTCTCTGGAGTATTTGTTTTATTTCTGATAAGAACTGTATTTCTGTATGGAAATCAAGTGGTTTTGAATTGCATATTACAGGTCTAATTAGATAATTCACAAAATCCATTAAGGCACTGAAAAGAAAAAATCATCACCTAATAACACTGCAGCAAGAATGCAATATCATTTTGATTCTTTCCATTAATTAATGTTTGGAAAGATTTTTGAGACTCTAAGACTAAATTGTTATAATAATTACATATTTAGAGCTTTTTACATGTTTCTTTTTACAGTAGAAAAGATTCAAATAACTAAACATAACTTACAAACCAGAATTAATTTTCAAAAGATGCTTCAGTAAGTATTTTCTAAATTGTTCATTTAATCTTTCCTTTCATTATGCTAAATGAGTCTATGTGTGCTAGAGAAAGTAGAATTAGTTACTGCCTCATAGATATTTAAAAAAACAATAACAAGCCAACAAAAAGACCCCAAAGCAACAAACCAGGGAAAAGCATGGAGTTCCTCTTTTGGAAAAGGAAAACAAACAACCTGAATGAATTGCATAAACCCAATGCTTCATAAAAATCAAGATAGGGGAAAAAAAAAGAGATAAAAATCCATTTGCATGCCCGGTTTTGCCTGTTAAGCAGTTTGCTTGGGAGACTGGGAATCTTTCCTGGATATTCAGGGAGAACTGCCAAACCAAAATATTCCTGGTAGGCAGAGTTTTACTTTAGAAACATTGGTTGGGGGTTCCCCTGTTGTAAGTTGAGACCTGACAGACTGAATCACCTCATGAAGCTTATTCTCTCTCCAGTTCAGTCAGCATCCATTTCTTCATTTTGGATGAATCCAAGTATGAACTGGGGGAAACCCCCTTGTGCAGAATATCTGCAAAATTAGGGGGCAGATTTAAAGTATCTGTCCCAAGACTTCCAATCAAGTTGGAGAAAAAGTCTGTAGGAATTTAGCACCTACAGCAGACTTGTTGACCATGGCTGCTGCCATCCTCAACTCCATACTCTCTTGCATGCTCTCCTACAGAGAAAGCTAAGCCAGGAGGGCTGGGTAATGACAGCGTAAGGTCTAGCCATGACCCTGCTGACCCTATGCAGCCTAGTGAATTTAATCAAAAGCATAAATGAAAGCGTTCTGCATTGTCATAAGATGGCTGTACTGAGTGGGCTGGTTTACCTTGCCAACAGACAAGAAAGCATATGAATATCTACTTGATTTTGCCTTGATAGAAAGTATTAATCATGAAGCTATTTTATATTTGTGGCTCCCAATTATTTAAAATGAAAGAAAAGCAAAACCAAAAAAAAAAAAAAAAAAAAAAAAAAAGCCTAACTGAAGCAATACCAGTTCTGGCAGAGAGTAGATGGAGTTTAAAAAATTCTACCTAAATCTAATGTTCATTCAATAATAAAGTTATAAAGTTCAGTGACAGTTCTTGAAAATATTCTAGTCCTATGAAGAAGTGTAAAGCTGAAACACATAAGTTATTTTAAATACTTGTATCTTATGCGTGAATGCTGAAATAATGCCTCTTAGGAGAAAATCTCTTTCCTGAGCGCATTCTAAAAGCCACTAATTCTTGGCCTCTTATTCCCATTTTTCTGCCTTTTGTTATCTGAATGAATTTCACATTCATTGTTCCTCATGGTCATATTGCATCTGACTGCAAGTTTCTCTACCTCAGTTTCAGCTATCAAACAACAACAAAAAAATATTTACCTATTGTAACTTCATATAAAACATATATGGCCTCACTTTTAGACTAATATATATTCAATGCTATCCAGAAAAGGTGGATGACTCCATTCTTTAATTGATGTTTTCTCCTTTACAACACACTTTATGTTCAAGGTTATCAAACAAAACACCCAACCCTACTGAAAAATCATTGCTTCTAAAGGATGCATTACTGCTAATAAAGGTAAAGTACAAAAAATAAATGCCTACATTGTATCAAACAATAGAAGCCCCTATAATATCTCTTAATATAATTCTACTACCAAACTACCAAATACAATATTAGCATTTTACAGTTGCTAACAAGAACTTCTGCCAGGGTACCAGTATTTGAGATGAGCTCAGCACTCTGTGCCCAGTTCCATGGCATAACTGAGGGTCAGACAAATGATCTCAATCAGCAAGATGAATGGCTTATCACTGAGCTACAACAGTAGCAGTTAGCAATTATTAGCAATTGTTAACATTTGCTAAAAAAAATGTCCACTATATAAAGAAAAACTATTAGGAAACTTTCTTTAGAGATGGACCGTGAGATTTGGAACAGAAAATGTATATCTGAGAGTGAAAACCTAATAAATATATTCCCCTGATTTGTAGATAAGGACATGTTTACAGCTTCTTATTTCTATTCTGGTTTTTAGAGATGATCCTAATCAGGACCTTTTGAAGAAATTATATAGGATGAGGTTTCAGCCAAAGTATTTAAAATGCTGCAAGATCTTCCAGATCAACTATACTTAGATTTTTGTTGACAGCACTACATCTTTTTCCATTTGGGGGTAGAGAAAATATACTGTTGGCTGTAAATACTTTCATTAGCCAATGGAAACAGTCTTGAGATAGCACGATTGACTAATGCCTTTTACTTTTTTGGTTTCTGTAGGTAACAGCTCTCAGCAGATTTTCTGGCAGACTTGAGTAATTAATTTCTGCCCTCAGGGTAGAAGAGAAAAATAAATATACCTTGTAGTCAGAAGGAGCTTCCTAGAATTTAGCCTTATGAATTCTGTCTGGTTCTGAATTAACATTATCTAGATATAGCTCTGTGACTTTGAAAACGTTTTAAAGTACCAATTAGCGTAATTAAGAGGAAGACTTTTCAATGGGAAAAAGAGCACTTAAGTAATCAAGTCCCATTGGAAAAGACAGTAGGAATTGGATATCTAGCTCCTTTAGGCTACTTTGAAAAATGCTGGAAGAATTTGTATTGAGTTTCATTTACCTGTATTTGGGAAGATCTCAAGTACCAGCATAAACATAAACAAGCATTTAAGCATCTGTAGATGTCATACTTTATAACTTAATGTAAAACACATTATCTCATCTTACTGGACAACCAGAAACTCAGTCTTCCCTCAGTCTGGTGCTCGCACTTCACTGAGCAGGCACATTGCTCCCTATAATTTGCAGATTCATTCTATGCTACTACTTAGATTTTCCTTATATGCCAGACACTTAACATACCAAAATCCTGTCTGGTGTTTCAACAAGTTAGAAAATAGTTGCATTTTCTAATGCATTAATTACCTACAGTGTTTATTCTATAAAACAGCCAAACATTTTTTTCCAGTTAAAAAGTAGACCAAAACTTTCTGGTTTACTCTGGACTACTGCATCAGGAAGTGCAAAGCAGTATGGATGAGGAGTATCTCTTAGAGCATCCCTGAATGCCTAAAAGCAGGAATGGTTCTCCAATAGACCAGTGGTGATGATGTTAGAACAGAAAGAATGGGACAAAAGCCCACCTTCTCTCAGCTGTTGTTACGTATCAAATTCAGGGACTTTAGTTACTCCCTGGGGAAATGTGAAGGTAGAAAAGCTTATCTGCTCCCGCATCGTCACCTTTTTGTGTTTAAAGAGTATTTGAACCTCATTTAGGGCCAGACCATACTCAGCTCTCTCATGCTAGTGAGCAAAGAGAGTAATCAATGTTATGCTGATAGTAGGGAAGAGAATATGTAGTTCTGGGGTAAACTAAAGGACACTGTCAACTGTGCTTTATCTATAAGGGCTATGTTTCAGGCTGACTTATGTTTTTCTGGCTTGACTAAAAAACTTTGGAGCTCTAAATGAAAGCACAAAAGATGGCAATGTCTTTATTACATGCCACATCTTCTTTATACTTCTTCAAAACCTACAACTCTACCTCATGAAATAGCAGGTGATACTAAACCATCTAAAACCACACAAAACCTACAAATACTGGAAAACAAAAGGCAAAAACTACAAAGAAATCACCAAACACTGAAAAACAACAAAAAAAAAAGTACTGAACTGGAGCATATACAGCCTTCTGATATAAATAGATTACAACTTTTAACACTGAAGTCTATGTTTTATGCCTACTAATGTGTGTTACAGTGAACAGTTTAGGGTCATCAAGGAAAAGATAAAAACTATACAAGAGAAATTAGATTCTTTGTCACTGGAATGCATTTTTAAATGAAAATCACCATGTCTCCTGATTGCTCTGTTGGCTCCCACTGCAGCAGTCCCTGGTCACTGCCGATTACTCCTCATTTCAGATATAGAGTCAGGCAGCAAGGAGCTGTAAATTTGCATGGGAAACCACTCCACCCTTTCATTGCACAGCTGCACACTTCCCTCTGCAAACGATCATCCCATATTTCCATTTTTAATGGGGGAAAACTGTTTCAAAGATCCCACTGATCTCAATGAAACCAAGATTTTAGCTTTTATCTCTCTCTACTCTATGTCCGTGAAATATTAACCTCCAAAAAATAAACCTTAGGGCAAAACAGTTGCTAAGATAGAACAAATAGGCAAATTCCCTTCTTTTCAGGTAAAACCAATTGTGATTACAGTCTCTGTGAGATACATGTCCAAATCACTTCCATCAAGTGTCCGTGTTGCTTCTTCAGAAGAGCATTTGAGGAGGGGAGAACAGAGCTAATATATAAGATAAGATGTTACCATCATTTTGTATAAGAGTATAATGAATATATTCTACCTTATCAAACCCTAATTATAATTCATTAGACAGTAAAACATTAGCTTTGCTTTTAAGACTGCTTCCAAAGAATTTTGCACAGTTACTCTCTAGTTGTTTCTGACTGATACAATGCATTCAAAATTTAGAGGTATACAAGAAGACGGAATCATTTTACTACTTCTAGTGTGCGTGACTCTGCATTATCAAATAATAGTTGCCTCTCTTCTCATGGTGATTACTCATTTAAGGTATTCAATTTCTCAAGATCCTGAAAGCCTTTTTTATCCCTGCCTAGCCAAAATGTTTTTGACATCTGAAAATTTTTCCTGCCAAATCATTTGCATTTTTTCCCCAGATTATTAATACACTAAACAGCACCATCCCTACTACTTAATCCTGTGGAACATCACTGTTACCCTTTCATTGTCACAAAACCTGACCATTTGTTTACAGGTTTGATCTATAATGGAATTTTACCTGTTATGTTAGAAGGGGCTCACAGGTACCCAAGCAGATGGTTTAAGGATTAAAGACCCCCAAGAGATGACAGGAGTAATCATAATTTGAAGCACTGCTTCTCGAGGACTGTAAATGTGGCAGACCTTATTGCACCAGGTCACAAATAAAACATGAATCAGGCTTTTCTTTCACACAGATTATAAAAAATATGTGCTAAAAATAGAAAACCACACAACCCTGAAGATGTCGTACAGCTGCAGGTTCTAGGAGTGTGAAAACACAGTTCCATCATGTATGCCCAAATGCCACAATTGCACAATAGTAAAATACAGGACATGAGTTTATGCGCTTTTCAAAATGAAGATAATAAATAAATGTTATATGTGTAAGAAGAAACCCGAGGTGCATCTATATGATGTGTCAACAAATACAGGCTACAAAAGAACAACTCTGTCTATATTTGAAGAAGAGAATTAGCTGGCATTCAAAATAAGTAAAAGTTAAGTGACAGTGCATGAAATTTAGACTAGAAAGACGTCAATATTAGTACAACAGACACAAGCATAATAGCTGCATGACAATGAAGAAGCAATAGGATTAATCTACTCCCCTTGCTCTTCATTTTGCTAACACACTTTTCTGCAAACAGTAGACACCCAAAGTTACAAAGAAAACAAATACGATAAAGGAAAGACATTAACATTTTTCTCAAGCACTGAAACTCTGCTTAAAAATATTAAAGCCATTCCCAAAATAATTTATTCTCAAAATATGTTTCTTATTTTTGCATTCTAAAGTATGGTCCTTAATGGAGTATATTCTTTATTATGATGTCTTTATTTATTTATCTTAAACTAGAAAGACACATAACACGCATATGAATGAGACTGATAGTGTGACAGAACTAGAGGAACATCTACTGCAGTCAAATCAACGTGGTCAAATTTTGTGGAGGGAAATTCTTGACATGGCATAGAAGAGAAATAGATTTAACTTGGACTATATAAACCAGCTTTATCTCAACTGCCTGCGGCTGGACTCCTTGCAAACAATGTCAATAAATGCAAAATTTTAAATGAAAAGAAAAATGGTCAAGAGTTTCAAAACCATGCCCTTCTCAGAAACAAACCTTGATGAGACGTCTCTCCAAAATTATACATGAGGATTCATGAGCAGCAAATTTTAGGATCCTTGTTGTATTAGAAATTAAGTGGACACTAGGAATGGATAGATTCAATAAAAATGCCATTTGACTTCCATTTCAGAGAAACTGGGTAGAATTTTTATTACATCTCTTCCCAAATTAACAAATGAATTAAGAAATGGGCATGAGCCAAAATCCAAGGTACAAATGTGCTCCTAATAATGCTGAGATCTGGACCATATCTTTTCATCTAGTTAATTTCTTCATTATGGATCAACTAAAAAACTCAGGATTTGACCATATGTCAGATGAAATTGTAATTCTCTGCCAGACTTTGGTAATTCTACCACTGATTTTCTAGCATCTGTAACATCATCCAGAGAAAGTTTGAACTTGGGTATAGTAAAGTCAGAAAAGAAAAAAAAAGATAAAAATTGAAGGCCCATGTATGCCCCACTGCTCCATGAAGCTTGCACACTCAAGATACATCAGCCTCTGCAGTCAAAGGCACGTAGCTGAAATTGTTACTTTCATATCTGGTTCCTTCTGAATGCGTGCCTTAAATGACGGAGTACCCTTTGCTGATACATTGACTGGTGTTCTTCTTGGACACTGATCTAGAGGAAACTGTATCTTTCTATAGATCCTTAGGGAAAGTTTTTAACTATCTAGAGACATACAGTGAAGCAGATGTTTTAAAGAATTTTAAAATCCATGGAGTTTTTCAAACTAAATGCATACTCCCTTTGGTTAGAGCATTTTTAGATACAAGCTTAACCTTTCCCAGGTTTACCAAAAATTAATTTGAAAGGTGACATCCTATGTAATTCTTTTGTAAGACTGACTAATACCCTTTGTAAATAAATTGGCTGTTGTATTTCTGATTGAATATATACTTAGAAGCTATCGTAAAAATAATTACATTTTGTAGAGCTTTAACTCATGTAACTCGACAAAGTCATAACAAGATATTGACCCATTGTGCTCACTGAAAATGAAGTTTTCATGGCGCAATAAATATTCAATGAACTAAGTAGTTTCAGTAAGGAGAGGTGCTCAATCAAGGGATTAAAAAAAGAAAAAAATCTAAAATCTAATTATAATGTTGCTGATAACAAAAACACAGCTGAGCCCACAGAAGTGCTGAAAACGTGACAATTAAGCTTTAATTATCTGACAAAACTCAACTCTAAATTGCAAGTATCCCTGCTTAGAATAAGAAAGTAAAATTTTTGTATTCTCATGGTAAAATGTCCCCTTGAAGATACTGACAAAATTCCTTTGTGGGGAGCATTTAATTTCTTGTCATCAGCAAGGTGTGGTCTGTTAAATAATTTACATTTTCATTTGGAAGGCCATAAGTGCAAGGAGAGATGCTTTTTATCCTATAGGAAGCTTGTAATCCACTCCAGTGATGGTACTATAGGTGCATGGATTATAATGTGATTTCCAAAGTCTCTATGGTTGATCACTCCTGGACATGTTCATAGCTTGTAAGTGGTAGAGCAATAGGACTGATATGAAATACTTGTAATGCTATAACTTTATTAGAAAATGATGGAATGATATATGTTAAAAAATATTTGGTTAGTCATAAGTAAGAACAGGATAGAGTTTTGCAGCTCTTCCACCTAATGCAAAATGCTACATAAACACTTCACAAAATACAGCATACATGAATTACCAACAGCTTCATACGTTTCAAGTCCCAGTTTCTAGCCAGAACCTATGTTTATGCATTAAACATTTCCAGATGAAGTCCTATCTTCTTTTGTCTGCAAAGTAAGGTTTTGCTATTTTTACTTTTTCTTCTACTAGGCTGGACAAATCCCTGAGGACCAGCCCAGACACAGTTCAAAAGTCAGAGCCCCAAATATTTCTTAAGATGGTAGATAGTTCATGTGAGTTAGCTACTTACATTTCTCCTTCACCATGTGGCAAAAAACTCTCTTTCCAGGTAAGTTATTTTATGCCTACAACTACAGTATATTCTAGTGAGAGGAAAGAAGGGAGTGATATGGGGGGAGACATGTCTTTTTGAGTGGAGCTCCAAGACAGTCTCCAAAAATCTAGCTGGTGTTCTGCATGACTGTAGAGATTCTCCAATATACCTTCTCAATAGTCTCATAGTATAACAGAATAAAGATTTCCCTTACAGTAGAGATATGTTTATTCCAAGGTAGAGACCTGACTATATTACATATAAGAACTATGTACAAGAATTTTAAGAACTAGCTCAGCAGATCTGCAAGGAACACAGTCTTTTTGATATTTTATGATAATTCTCTAAACATTTATACTTACTGTTACATAGAAGCTCCAGCGTACATGATAAGTGCACCTGCACTCCTGCAGAACTAGGTCATAAATTCCTTCAGTCTCATTTATCAGGCAGTAGGTAAATTTAGAAAAGAAATGTACTGGAAACTCTTCTCTGTGGTAGGCATATACAGCTCTTCTCAACAGTAATTTATCAGATGGCTATATTTGGATTTGTGGGAGATTTAAATCCTTGCTTTTGCCAGTCAGCAGTTCTTTTTCTCTTCCCCACATCATCGAAAGGACAAGATAGGGATATTTTCAACATCCACTTTCCATGACTTTCCATGACTGTGGCAGTCAATACTAAGAATACCCTATAAACAGCTCTAATGCCATTAATATTTTTGTAGTGAAGACAAATGCCTTCTAGATTTTTTTAAATTATCCTGGTTTGTCCCTCTCCAAAAAACCCCAACACTTTTTTTTAGGGTTCTTAAACTGAAAGAAATTAGTAACATAAGTAAATTAACTGCTTTTTTGTAATATTGTAAATGTTCATTTAATTTTTAGATTACAGGTAAAACATACAAGTCTAAACATATAACTAATTTAAGAAATAAAATTGCAAGCATATTAGAAATATATAAATCATTTGCAAATCATCCCCTTTAAGGAGATGGTCACACTGTCACTTCACAAATAGTCTCAGCATTTAACATTACTGCTCCCTAGGCAAACTGGCTGTTACTGTCTTTTTCCAGACTATCAGATTTCCTGCAGCTAAACTTGGAATTATAAATGTTAGTGCTTCTAGTCCATTCAGTACAAAGAGCATGTCTATCTATGCCCTCTTTGCTTCCCTGGGCTCCATCAGTCAGTATCCATCTGTTAGAGTTTGTCTTATCTTATATTTAGAGTGTAACACCCTTTTGGGCAAGAGCAGCCTTTTTATCCTGTGTTAATTCAGCAATGAAGACAAGAGGGTCTTGACCCATAACTAGGATCCCAAGTGCTGTTGTAATAAAATTAATGATAATGACTTTCTTTTTATGTGGTCAGCTAAAGTGTTAGAAACCTGCTTTGCATTTTTCTGTGTTTGGAGTTCAAATCATCCCAAAAAAGGGTTTGAGCTTCTACAGGTGATACATTCCTGTCTTTTTAAAGAAATAAATACCCTAGTCCATTAGCAATACAGATTAAATCAAAATAAAACCTTTATTATCAAAATATGCAAAAAAAATCCCACAAACCAAAACCTTGAAGAACATCAGTTTTAAGGTTGCTAGCAAAACTTTTGGACTGTATGTGTGCAGTATGGCATAGCTGGTAAATTAATCTCACCTCTGCCCTGATGTTCTCACCTGCTCAGGTCTCACCATCAAAAAAACTCAGGCTAAAGTCATTCAGTACTTCATTTACATCAATTTCTCAGTCCTAAGAGTAAGTATATTAACAGTCCTGAATCAGAATCTGCAAATAGTTTGTCCTGGGGGCAATAACAGTGCTAATCAGTACCTTAAAATCTCTGCAAAAGAAAGTATTATTTATTTGCAAGAGCAAGATATCAAGAGGACTATATTTCTTATAAAAGCAGTGAAATATGCTACACATATTTTCATACTGCCTGTTTAACCACCAGCGATCTGCGAGAGTGGAGCTGTTTACTTCTAGACTCCTCTGTAAGAGTTCTCTCTCCTTCTCAAAGCTGAGTAATGCAATTGGGGGTCCCTGACAGTCAATACTTTCCCCTCTCCTGCCATCTCCCCCAGTCCAGCAATCAAGACAATTTTCAGCAGCTTCTACCCATTCAAATGCAGCCTCACAACTTGGTGAAACAGGGGCAGATGCCTCAGCATATCAGCCATTTCCTTTAGTAGGTCTAATTACAAATGAAAAGGTAATTGCAGAATTGCCACAAAAACATGTTAGTTTCCATCTGACTGGCCTGCATAATCACACAGGGACATAGGACATCACATAGGACAGTATGGAGTTCAGTTCAGGTCAACATAGACTGTTGCAGTCTACATGACATGCATTTCTCCTTGTCTTCTATGCTAATAACACCTATGTTAGTTAGAGAACACTTAAGTATGCTAACCCTCACTACAATTCTCTCATTGCTTGCTCCATAGATTTCACAATATTGTCTTTTTCTTCTGCATTCTTAACTAAGGAGCCACTCACTGTGTTGCTTCCTGGACCAGGACGCTGCCCCAGTCACACAGCCATACAATAAACAATATCAACAATTTATCTGCTCTTGTCGTGTCTTAATTTCCTAGTCCTTGAATCTACAAACTAATTAATATTTTTCATCATAATTTTTTCTGTATCATTTGAATCAGGGAAGTTGAGATACAAACATATTTGGCTTTTGTGAGGGGAAAATCAACAAGAAAATCAAAAAAAAAAATCAACAATTTTACTCTAGATTTTATCTTAACATAATAGCAAACCAAGAATTTGCAATGTAATGAAGGATTGATGTAAAAAAGGAATAAAAAGTAAAGAAGAAAGCTGGTGTCTTAATGGGAAAGCACACTATGTATTTAAAGTTACAGCAGTTCTGAAATAAAACATCTGTGTTTGCAGATCTGACAGGTCTTTTTTGAAGTGCGTGACATAAGGAAATCCTAAGCATTAACATTTTTATCTATAGCTATCTTAGATCTGACAATGAAAAATTATTTAGTGTAATTAGATATAATTAGTTTTACAGAATCTGGCTTGTGTAAAACTTTATAGACTGTAGAATGCCATGACATACTCTCACAACTCCATATCGGTTTCTTTTACTGAAAGCAGTTCTAGTTAACTTTAAGCATTGTCACCTGAAAGTACAAAAGAAGCACAAATATTTTCCAAGGTATGTGAAAATGGAAGAAAGTCTGGAAAGAAGACAGTCTTGATAATTTCTCATTTTTATATGGAAATGATTTTCTATTCTATTAGCAGGAAAACCTTTCTTTTATCAAGCACCTGCTCTGTTAAAGGGCAGAGAAAAGGATAAATAAATAGAAAATAGTAATATACACAAAGGACATTTCTACTTTAAAAATGTAAGGCATGTTTGTGCTACAGAAGTAAAGAAAAGCAGTTTTAGTCATTATGGGATGTCTATGGAATGTAATATGGCATTCTAACACCCAAGGATCTCTACCTATGTGATGGGGCTGAAATGCAGTCCAATCAAATATTGAATCAGCTGCTGAAAAGATTTCAAAATATATAGCAAAGGCTTTGTGGGTTTAAACTGGATTGAGACACTGTAACTTGAACAGCCAAGCCATGAGCTTTGAAACCAGAAGCAGAAATCTCTGAGAAATCCTAACAAAACTTCCTATTACATCCATGTGTAAGAAACACTGATGTTTTAGCAAACTGGTACAAAGCTCTCCAAGGAGGGTAGTGTAACCCTAGAACAAGCTACCCAAAGAGATGGAAGCCTCTCCAGCCTTGCTAGTTTTCAGGACTTGGAGGGAGCAAGCTGTGTCTGACATGATTTAGTACTGATGATAGTCCTTGCTTCAGCTAGTTGACTGGACTAAATAAACCCCAGAGGTTCTTTCCAGCCAACATTTCTACAATTCAAAGTATAGCCGTTAAGGGTTAAAGACTCTGATGTAATTTCTAATTGACTGAGCAAGGCTTTCACGCACATTTGCACCTTTCAATAAATTATACTCTATGGTATTCCTATTACAGAAGCCATGTGGAAAGATCATGGTGTTTTACCTCTTAGAAGTACTCCCTTTTATTGGGTGTATACTGAGCAGATTTTCCCCCTACGTTGTGGTACTAAGAATTTCTATTACGGCTGTAGAAATTGGTCCAGATACAGCTTTTCCACTGAGATAAAAACTGCTTTGTGGAATTAATGAACAATATGTAGGTAATCTGTGGTTAGACACAGCAGGACACTTTCAACTTTGTCAAATCTCAGGGGCTTCATCCACACACCAGATTTTTACTTTTCACTTAAAAATTGTCCAAAATTTTTGTCCTAGGTACAAAATCTTGGAAATGTATTAATAACTACATAAAAATCTCAGACTCCCTTTAATAAGGTACTTTCATCCCTATTTTTTTGGGGCTGTAAATCCAATGGGGTATCTCAGTCCTGGGGTATTTTATGATTGCTAGAACGGTTCAATCAGAAGGCAAAGTACAGTGTATAAAGGAAAATATATTTTAATCAAGAAACTAAGCCTGTAGAAAAGAACAGCAGGAAAGAATGGCAGAATAAAACCTACTAAGGCCCAAAGTAGCTGAAATACAAATCAATGTTAAACTAAAAGCAAGGGAAATATTTCAGTTCAGTTCAAGAAATGACACTTTGGTTTGGCACAGCTCCATCATAAAAATAGTGTTTTGGATTCTCAAATACAAAATTTAATGATTTCCACAAAATTAATTTCTATAGATATTCTAAAATTTAAATTTATATTTTAAATCCTGACAAGGTCTGGTATACACAGGTCTGAAGTGAGGGATGTTTATAAAGAAAACCTTTCCTAGAAAGTATGTTTTACATATAAAGCAAGCAGAAAAATAGGGCCAGATTTTCACACAAGCATTTACAAGACCTTCATTTGTAAGTGTAGGTCTTTACCACGTGCCGACATGTTTCCACACACACTTCCAGCCCATGTCTAGGTGATTACAGCTGTGTATATAAAACCTCCTTGCAACAGTTCAATTTCTCTGTGTCTATTCTAACAGACTGACAAACAAGTAGAAAAACTACGTGCCTCTGCTTGTATTGTACTAAAAATTGTGCATAATGGATCATCTGCAAATAGGATTTCCTCTTCAAAAACTAGGAGAACTTTCCCTCCTCAATTATACTTATGCAAAAGTGTAACCCGATCAGATAAAAGAAAAATTTTTCTTTCATAAATATTTCACACTACAAGCTTCTCCAAACTGGGCCTCATATATAGTATTCTACACCAGAATTGTTTTAACCATTCAGGTAAGGTATTCAGCAGACTTTAAAGAAATATTTTTGGTGGTTTTGAAACAAATAAGCACATTTATTCACTACAATTTCTTCATGATTTTAGTGAATTTATCTATTTTGGTTCTTATAAGGCTGGAAATTTTGTACCTCAAACATTAATGTGTGGAAAAAGTACACATTGTGTATACAATAAAAGCATTACTTTTACTGAGGGATAAAACTCAAGAGGATTCAAAAACATTGAAAATACTGAGAAGCATTCTAGTGTAAGGCATTCTCCTGGGGTTTAAAATTTCTGTTTCAACTGCCTTAGAATACTTCATCGCTGTGAAATGCTTCACTGTTGCAGTACCTCCTTGTCTTTTTCAAAGGATATACAATGTAACAAGTGCAGTTTGTAATTATGTTTTGGAAAGTTTCATAGTTCAAAGTAATTGTCTTATTTTGGTCATTTATTTTATTTTTATTTATTATTCATGTATGACAGGCCAGGGGCTAATTATTTAATGTAAGTGCTGCAAGATTTTAACGCTTAGTGATATGGTGTAGTTGAGAATGATCAGTGTTAGGTTAATGGTTGGACTAGATGATCTTCAAGGTCTTTTCCAACCCAGATGATTCTGTGATTCTGTGAAGAAAGAATCCAAACTAGTTGACTGAGTCTTTAAAATACTGATGTCCCTAAATGCTTCATAAGAGTGGTAATCATAAACCATTTCCTTCATATATTAACTAGAAATTATTTTTCAGCCAGATTAATTCACTTCCCCTCTCCCAGATATCCAGAATAGACAGGTGAGTATATGGGAGTGTACGTTCTACATAACACTGGACCTTCAATACAGACACCCCAGGTCAACAAAGCATTATAATTCATTTTACTAGTTTGAAGATGTCAGCACTCATGTGTGACATAACTGTATTTTTTTAGTTCTTTTTCTTAGAGTTGTCTCTTAAAAACCAGAAAGAACCATAGTTCCAAAGTAACTGGTTTTGTTATTACCAGTGGCAAAAAATTAAGAAAGCTGATAATCAAAGACATAAAGTAGACTGAAAGAGAGATTAAAATCAAACATTCAGGTACAGAGATGACAGATTGAAATGAACAACTGATCATGGCTAGTGAATGATGTGCTGTGCAATTTAGTGAGCATGAAGTTCTTTCCTCCCCTGCAAGGATTCATAAATTTGCACATGCCAGTTCTAACCTGATGGATGTGTGCATTTGGAGCGGTGAAACTAAACTAATATTTTGTAGTAGAACATAGTTTTCTTGGCCAAGAGCCTTGGAAATTTACAAGTACTCTTTCTGGCAGTGAAGAGGATCCACTTAGTTCTACCAGTGCAACAAACAAACTGAACTGCTGTTTCCACCCTCAACAGAGGTGATGAGAATGGACCAGGTTGTGCTGAGGATCTGGGCTGAACCTTGCCGCCTAACTGGCAACACCAGATCAGGTGTCAACTGAAGACTTTCCCAAAACCCCATGAGTAGTTCATTACTATGAGCTCTTATTAGGCTGAACACTTGTTGAAATTACTAGAAGCTGTTTTCTCATAGGTCCAGACTCAGACTCCAAAGGGTAGGTCTGGAATCCAGAAGTATGTACTTGTACCTGCATGCACTGACCATGTACATGACCTGGGTTCAAAACTTGATCATTCCTTAGCATTATAATTTTGCCCCATGTGTTTTGTTAACTGATCTACCTGACAGCCCCAGTACCTGGAGATCTGTGATCATACAAAATCTCAGCTTTCATAACTTCTTAAAATTATGTTCCTGGTTGTCAATGTTGCTAAGAATATGTTGAAAATAGGAATCTCAGAGGGTTCAAAAGCAGACTGACAAATACACATTTTAAAAATCTCATTTTTTTTATACTTCTTTTCGTTCTGTTTTTTGAATGCTTGGATTTGGTAAAAACTGCTCATGTCACATTCAAAACCAAATTTATTAATTCTCTAGCAGAAGCAAATGTTGTACAGAGACAGACTTGGGATGATCTGGGATCATTAGTAATTAAGAGAATTCATATATGAAAAAGAAAAATAAAATCCAAGCCTCTATCTCAAATTTGATACCACCTCTTTTGGCACATCTAGCCATTTAAGTCATTAAACTGCTTTGCAAAAACTTCACAATACCTAAATATTTACCTGCTTCTACAACACATTATGAGGATTAATGTAATATGAAATTATTAAGAGTTAACTAATTATTGCTTTAACAAATTAGATATTATATTAACCAAGAACGGGAGTAATGACACTGATTTTTCCAATATGACTTCTACTGTTACTTACTCCATGGTTATGCTGGGTCCAAGAGCACCAGAAACTTGTGTTTGTTCACTAACATACATTATTTGAGGAAGAACTAGCAGATACACATACCTAAAAATAGTCTTTTTCCCAAAAAGAGGATAGCCGGAGTTTTAACCTGAATAAATGTACTAATGCCACAAGTATCTGTTGTCAAGGATATATATACTTAAATCTGCAACTTCAGAATTCCTGGCAGAATTGCTCAAGACCTTAAGAAAACTAACAAAGACTGCCTTAGGTTTCTTAGCATAAACTTGGAAAAACCTTCCTGGCACCGAAAACTTTCCAAGCTGTTGAAACTCAAGAGAATTACATTGTCAAGAGGGCAATGACTCTACATGGATATTGCAGCTTGATGCTGACTTACAAAACTCTGACAAGACCGAAGCTACCAGAGGGCCACAGAGGACTTAGACAGAATTTAGGAAACCAAGCTCAAGAGTCTAACCTAAAGTTTGCATCTAAGTCATTAGACACCTTCATTTGGATAGTATGTATCAGCCAACTTCTGCATCAGGCCAGAAATGCTACCATCTTTGCATAATTAAGACACACAGAGCATCTATCCTATCTGCACCCCATGGGGATCCTTCAGTCACCTTGCCCCTTCATCTAAATCCCCTGAAGGACTCAATAGGGAAGGTAGTTGTGAACTCTTGTTCTTCCTCTCTCACCCATCACTGCATAGCTCTAGGAAATTTAATTGCAAAAGAGTATGTGGATTGTCATTACACCTATTACCTCACTGGTAAAAAGAAACATGAAAGACTTTGTACCTCTGTTCTTCTCATCCTTGAAGAGTCCAAGACTTCATCTCTAATTTCACCTGGACACTGGAGACTCTGAGTGGAGACTCAGGCATTGGTCATTCCTCTGTTGAAATCACATCAATTTGGGAAGAAAAAAAACCAACTAGGACTCAGGGAAGAGAGCTGCCCAGGAAAAATGCTGTGTGAAGTAACCCATATATCAGGATATGGTGCTCTCTTAAATAGATTTGCCTTGTACCCGTATCTTCCATGTTTTAGACACAAGTTCCAGTGCCTGAACCCCATGCTGAAGAAAAGTGAAATTCAGTAACAATGCCTCTCCCTCCTTCTGTGGCCAAAAGAAATCAGCAGTCTCTTGTTTTGTTTTTCACCAGAACAACATACTTCATATCTGTGCTCTGGATGGAGACAAACCCCAAGCTGCTTGCGCAGACTCAGAGGAGTGCATAAACTTCTGCAGAAAGGGGCAATCCTTACTGGCACAGGTACAAACACAGGTAAACTTTCAGAAAACTAAACACTGCTAGATTTACCAGTTTGGATCAACACTATTGGAGGGATTCCTATGTTAAATTCCATTATGTGAAACATACATGTTCTTCGGTACCTGGAAAAGGACTTATAACTTCCCTGCAGCCCAACATAAGGCATACAAAACTTGAGTGAAAGGCCCTGAAGGCAAAAGCCTATTTTCAGCATTTCCTACTGGTTCCACCCAGGTGTTATGCAGAACCTCATTCTGCACCTAAATCTGCCACCCATTGCCTTGAGAGTTAATTCAGGGTATAAATCCTTCACTGCGAGCCAGGCATCCAAGTCCCATTAAAGGCTCTGACTGCAAGCGTGTGATAAACAAAGTGTGTGTGTGTGTGTGTGAAGTTTTCTATTGCCATGTATGTGAAAGTACAGTGGTTCAGTCATGACTGAGTTCTTCACAGAATCACAGAATTGACTAGGTTGGAAAAGACCTTGAAGATCATCCAGTCCAACCATCAACCCAACATTAACAGTTGCCAACTACACCATATCCCTCAACGCTATGTCGACTCTACTCTTAAACACCTCCAGGGATGGGGACTCCACCACCTCCCTGGACAGCCCATTCCAACACTTAACAACATGTTCTGTAAAGAAATGCTTCCTAATATCCAGTCTAAACCTTCCCTGGCGCAACTTGAGGCCATTCCCTCTCGTTCTATCACTTTTTACTTGGTTAAAGAGACTCATCCCCAGTTCTCTGCAACCTCCTTTCAGGTAGTTGTAGAGGGCGATGAGGTCTCCCCTCAGCCTCCTCTTCTCCAGACTAAACAACCCCAGTTCCCTCAGCTGCTCCTCGTACGACATGTGCTCCAGACCCTGCACCAGCTTCGTTGCCCTTCTTTGGACAAGCTCGAGTAATTCAATGTCCTTTTTGTAGTGAGGGGCCCAAAACTGAACACAGTAATTGAGGTGTGGCCTCACCAGCGCCGAGTACAGGGGTAAGATCACTTCCCTGTCCCTGCTGGCCACGCTATTTCTGATGCAAGCCAGGATACCATTGGCCTTCTTGGCCACCTGGGCACACTGCTGGCTCATGTTCAGCCGGCTGTCAATCAACCCCCCCAGGTCCCTCTCTGACTGGCAGCTCTCCAGCCACTCCTCCCCAAGCCTGTAGCGCTGTTGGGGGTTGTTGTGGCCGAAGTGCAGCACCCGGCATTTGACCTTATTGAAACTCATACAGTTGGCCTTAGCCCATCACTCCAGCCTGTACAGGTCTCTCTGCAGACCTTCCCTACCCTCGAGCAGATCAACACTCCCACCCAACTTGGTGTCATCTGCAAACTTACTGAGGGTGCACTCAATCCCCTCGTCTAGGTCATCAATAAAGATGTTAAACAAGAGTGGCCCCAAAACCGAGCCCTAGGGGACACCACTCATGACCGGCCGCCAACCGGATTTAACTCCGTTCACCACAAGTTTTTGGGCCCGGCCATCCAGACAGAGTTTTACCCAGAAAAGTCTGTGCCCATCCAAGCCGAGAGCAGCCAGTTTCGCCAGGAGAATGCTGTGGGAAATGGTGTCAAAGGCCTTATTGAAGTCAAAGTAAACAACATCCACAGCCTTTCCCTCATCCAATAAGCAGGTCTCCCTGTCGTAGAGGGAAATCAGGTTTGTCAAGCAGGACCTGCCTTTCATAAACCCATGCTGACTGGGCCTGATCATGTCCTGCATGTGTTGTGTGATAGTACTCAGGATGAGCTGCTCCATCAGCTTCCCAGGCACCGAAGTCAAGCTGACAAGCCTGTAATTTCCCAGATCATCCTTCCGACCCTTCTTATATATGGGTGTCACACTGGCCAATTTCCAATCTGTCGGGACCTCCCCAGTCAGCCAGGACTGCTGGTAAATGATGGAAAGTGGCTTGGTGAGCACCCCAGCCAGCTCCTTCAACACCCTTGGGTGTATCTCATCCAGTCCCATAGACTTGTGTATGTCTATGTGATGCAGTAGGTCACTGACTGTCTCCTTATTTTCTTATTTTCACAAGTACTGTAAATTACAAAGCTAATACAAAATGAGTAAAATCCTGAGATGAGAGTAGAGGTATTTTATTGAAATAAAGATTTAAATAACTAAAGAATAACCTTTACAGACCTGATGTTAAAACTTCTCCCAGAGTAAACACATATAGTTTATTTTCTATAAAAGCACAGTTGGGTTTTTTTTATTTTAATTTTTTTTAATTTTGCTTTGATAACAACTCCTCCATAGTCAGAATGTAATGAGTGGTACTGTGCATGGACTAATAAAAAGTTACAGCTGAATTTCTGGTGGACAGGAAGGAATTTTTTTTGAGACAATTACACAAATTATACCTGACAGCTTTGACTATCTAAGGGAACCAGCATCTTTACTCCTGGCCTTCTCCTAATCTCCTCACTACACTCAAGATAGCTGAGTTTCAACAGCTCATATAGTTCACAGAATGAATGCCTTTAGCAACAGGAAACATTTTCAATACTATGTCTTTCCCCTAGAGACAGATCGAAAAGTCATTTCTCATATTTGATAAGAACTTGAACGGGAATTGCATGGTATATACTAATTCAAAACAGCAGACAGCAAAAAAAAAACTTATGCCTAAATCTGATACCAGTTAAACCTATAGAAATGAGAGCCAGTGTCTTGAAGTCAATGGAATTAGGGTGGTAGGGTCAGCCAGGAACCTCGACACAGTCTAGTCTCTACTCTGTGTCAGCTAAAGGAAAGTTAATCTTATTTTTACAGATTGCTGAAAATCATGCCGTGTCTCAGGGAAACATCTGTTTCACCAGTGAGGACAAATGAGGGGAACAAGGTGGAATGTAACAGAGAGGGATCTGAAAAAGCTAGAAGGAAAAAACAGGACAAGGACTGTACCACTGTCTCAGGTGGGTGGGAATGACCAGTCCAGGAGTCATGTTTTCATCAGATGTTAAGAGTCAAGCTGTTGCACATGGAACAATTGTTTCCTGAGATAGGAGAACTTGCTGAGGTAAAGGTTTCTAGCACCTGAAAACAGTGCCCATACTGGATATCTTCCAAATACCTCATGTAATCAGTTAAAATAGCAGTTCTAAAATTAAGAGATCCAGATTTTAACATTATCCCAATGCCACCACGCCATGACCGTTCATGAATAATATTCCCAGACACTACATCTTTCTCATCGTGCAACCATGTGGCTAAATTTGTGAATGTAACAATGTTTGAAGATTATTTGCAATAAGAATGTTGCCTGAATAAGGAAAAAAAAAAAAAAAAAGAAAAAAAAGAAAGAGTTATAATTAGTCCCAGCAAGAACTAAGCAAATACAGTTTTCGGTTCTGGGTATTTTCATAGGGAGAACTTTATCACTCCCATTGCCCCAGTCGAAAAGCAAATTAAGCACCTCATTTGTTTAAATTAGCCAGAGAAATAGATACACAGAAACAAATGCTACTCCCACTAAAATCAATGTTGTGAGATCTGGGCTATGGTGCATATCTGATGGCACAGCAAGGTCCAAAGTATTATGTTAACAGTAGTGCAGCTTCAAAACGTTTGCTTTAAGTGTTAGCAAAACCGTGGTCTTGAAATCTGTGCCGCAGGCTTTCTGAGCAAGCACTAAATGGAGTAAGGAGGTTGCTAAAAGCTTTTTTCTCCCTCTGCCTCTCACCCCAAAAATAGAAGAAAACATAAAAAGCAAAGAAATCTTTTCATTCCAGGCATGGTTTTCCTTTCTTAGAACAAACCCATCCCTGTATGTCAGCTATTGTATGCATTGCAGCATCCATACCCAGGGTACCAGATTTTCAAGCGGACACCACCTGAGCCACTCCAGTGAAGAATAAAAAGCATACTTTCCAAGGGGAAGACACACTCCTTTTAATAAAAATGTATAGGAA
Organism: Strix uralensis; assembly: GCF_047716275.1. Classification (NCBI taxonomy): domain Eukaryota; kingdom Metazoa; phylum Chordata; class Aves; order Strigiformes; family Strigidae; genus Strix; species Strix uralensis. The sequence continues at coordinate 31,076,035 of NC_133972.1, forward strand.
TTCTATTTTTTACATTGTATTTTTTAATGCAGCCAGTTAGGAAGCCTCCTAATGCCTGGAATGAACTTTGTATAAGATCTACTGATGGAAACTTGAGTCTCTAGTTTTGGTATTAATGTAATAAAATTCAAAATCTAAAAATTAAAACCTGTAAATACAAGAGTAAGGTTCATACTCTACTGCTTTGTCTGCAGTAAGAAATCTCTTTTACATGCACTCCAAAACTGCACAAAAATTTCCAATTGAGGCCTTCATACAGAAGGAACAGAATATCCTCTGTCTTACAATAATACTACCTTTATTATACCCCAACCAAGATTTCTCCTGTGTGCATTGTTTGTGATTTAATATGATCTCCAAATCTCATTTTACTTTGCTTAATCACTCATACCCTAAATCTCATCTAACGTTCTCCCCTCAATATATCACCTACATGGATGCCGTGAGGTGTAGCAGACTGGTCATTTAAAGTTTTCTTAATGTGAAAAGAAAGGCTAGTTAAATATTATGAGCTGAGTATCACCAGAGCGAACATTATAACACACAGAGGGCCAAGACTTAACTTCATCGTGTTTCACCAGCAAGTAGTTTGCATGTGGAGAGCAATAGCATCCACACTGATTGAAGAAATTACATAATCTTATTTTTCTGCTCATATGTGTGACACGTAAGCTTAAACAGAAATTTTATCAGCACTGAAGTGGTCTTTACAAAATAATGGTTCATACCAGGTATATGGAGTTTTCTGATCTCTTTTTTTAAAACCAGTTTCTAATAATTTAATATTTTAAACCTCTTACCGTTAAAAACGTAAAGCAAACCCAAACAAATCCCCAAACCATAAAATATTTAACTTAGTGCTAGAGATAACTTTAGAAATAACCATTCTGACAGATAGAGAACTAATATCTATAGAAGTTTTGCAGGAGTCGTTGCAGTATAATTTTTATTATACATTTGCATCATCTAAATATTTTAGAGACTATTCACAAAGGTGGTAGAACAGCTTCCCAGAAAAAAATGCAAAACCACACTTTTGGAAAAAACTGAAATAAAACCAGGCTGTAAGCTCAACAGTGAAGTCCTTTTGCCAGGTAGGACGCTAAAGTCTAAGAGTACACACCGCTAAGAAGTGCCTTGGCCCATCTGATGGGGAGGTGCATTGCCTGCACCTGTCAAGGGAAGGTCACCAAGTCTCACGTTGAGATGAGCCAGTGCTGAAAGGCTGTTAAGGAGCAGTTCCTGCTAGAAAGCCTGCTAGAAGATGATCAGTGCATGATAACTCAGATACAACACTCTTCACTGAGATGCAAATGGGACTTCAGTGAAATGGCTCTGTTCTAGATAAACTGGGATTTGCTCTAATGAGGTTGTTGAGACACTTGTTTACTACTGCCATTGCCTAAGAGAGGACAAAACGGAGGGGTGAAAGTCAATGTTTTTGTAGCAATAAATGCCAAAAGCCCCAGGGGACGTGAGGAGAATTTCCTGAATGCAGCCTTGGCTCAGGGAAAAGGAAGAGGAACAGGCTGCATGGGGAGCTCAGCCGGGAGCCCCACCTGGGGAGCAAGGATGGAGCCCATCTTCATCATTGGGACTGCAATGAATGCTCTGAAATCAGCTATCATTTATGGCCTACATAAGCTAACAATGTGTCTTAGCTACTTCCTGCCAGAGAGACTCTTCTTTTTGTTATTATTATTATTATTATCTGGATTTGTTTTTCTGTTAGCAGTATTTGACCAATTTGTGCACAGTGGGCTTTCTTTGTATATTCTTGCCTACAGCTGCAGTCTTTTCTTTGAGAGGTTTACACTCTATGAGGAGTTCAGCAGCTGGTCACAGACCTGGTTTACAAAGGGAAGGAGAAATAAACAACCAACTAGAAGAATAAAAAGACTCCATAAAGCTTTCAGTAACCTATGAACAAACTGGAGAGATGTATTTATTGGGCTTTCTTCTTTTCCTCTTCCTGACCCAGCATCCTCACCTCATCTGAAGTCAGGCACCTTTAACATACTTGTCATTTTTCCTTCAGACTTATTGTTATTAGACGATATTTAGATAGATGACAATGGGGTTAAGAGAGAAGAAAGAAATTAAAGAAAATAAGAATAGGGAATACTGCAGTCTGAATGCACCTCATTGAGCCTTCGTTCACAGGTATTTGCCTGCCTATATCCCCCACACCAAATTTTTTCTGTTGGGAACCTCTATTTCACCATTAGATACTCTTTTTTTTATGAGAGACACATGTGTGCATTCTTTTCTTCTCACAGATAAGTTACATACTCTAAATCATTCATATGCTTTTAAATCATGTCTTTAGTGTCTAACAGCATAAAGAAAACTAGCAGGGCTTCCCCCTTCCAATTAATTTTATCACTGTCCTTGTTTCTTCTCCTGCTTCAGTGAACACATAATAGATTTAGGCTAAGATAAATACAAGTAGAATTAAAAAGATAGACCACAAGGAACCAGAAAGAAAAGGGAGAAAAAGGGTTGCTTGACGTTGATATGACATCTGAGAAAGACAGCAAGAGAAATGCACCTCTACAGTAAAGCCAGAATGACTCACGTGGGAAGATGTGGAGTATCAGCTGTTGCACTAGTGGGTAACACACCTTGAACAGTGTACAAGTACCTGGTGATGCCAGGCTCTTATACAAGGTGTATTGTTTCCCCATTGTACCACCACACATGGGTACAATCCTTAGAAATAATAATAAACCTTAAACAAAAAGGAAAACCTTAAAATCTAGAGTCAATCTGGAACACTCAATGAAATCAGAATGAAGGCTGGGGTGGAAACTAAACATTGGATCAAAATTGAACTTTCGAAAACCATCTCTCCATTGATAAACACCTCGTCTGCTGTGCAAAAGACCAAAGCTTGCAAACCAGCCAGACAATATTTCCAAAGGGAGTTCTTAACTTGAAGGCATTTCAGGGCCTATCTTTCAATGTACAGTAAGGAATAATCAGCACACTCGAGGGAATGCCTCTGTTGAAGAATTTGCCTAATTTGCAAAAACAGGATGAACTTTCTCATCTACTCTTTTACACAGTATATCTAGCCCTTTCCTATCCAGATCCTCAATTCCCCAAACATTGAATCACTCTTAAAAATCTTGTTGTTTTCTACTTTTCCCATTTTCTTTTCATTTTAACCCTCTTTTTAGATTGACCTGAAATTCAGACCACCAATCTCTTCCTTTTTTCTACAAACATCACTAAATAATTGTATAAGATTAAACAAAAAAGGAAATATTGATTGACTTATATATGTGGTTTTATATATTTACATACATATATATGTGTATGGTGGAAAGAAAACTTACCTATGTCCCAGGTAAGGGGGTTATTCTGTTCCATCTCCCTTTTCCCTATGACATACCAAATGCAGGCCATCCAGTGAGCAAGCAAGGCAAACATGGACATGAGAAGCGTGAGAACTATTGTGCTGTGCTGGGAGTAACGATCCAACTTCTGAAGGAGACGCAAGAGACGTAGCAACCGCACTGTCTTTAGGAGGTGGACAAGGGAAACCTAGGAGAACAGGGAGAGAAAGCAACTTGTCAGCAGTTGACTTCTATCACACAGTTCTCTTGTTTCAATGAAAGGAAAGTCTATCTTCTAAAGCTCTATGAATTTTTGCCCACTCTTTATTCAGTTACATAGCTGCATATTATGCTTAGATTAAAGCTTAAGACAGCAGAGAATAATACAGATGGTTAAAAAAAAAAAGTATTTGAGTTTGTTGTGTACATACATATTTACTACTCCTGACTTAAACCAAACAAATTTAAAATACTGGGAGATCTTTCATTTTGTCTTTTTTTCATGCAGGCTTCTTTCAGATTTAATTTAAAAATCTGTGTTTGTGAAAAAAATGGATCCTTCCCTGCTCTAGAAGAGAAGCATAATTGTCAAACTGACCAATGTTCATTTGATTCCAATATGAAACTACAAAATAAACATCTTCAAGCACATGATGATTTTCAGTTTCTGTTAACAGCCAAACAGTAGGCCTAATTCAACTATATATGAGATGAAACCAGCTTAATAATTAAGCCTGGAAGAGACAATAACATATAGTAGATATTTTGCAGAACAAGGAAGCAGAGAAGTGAGTGGAGAATCAGATTTGTTCTTCAGATTTAAACCTGTGTTCAGGGGCCTGGGCACATTTTACTGGTTTGTATTAGAACTTCTAATACTACTTCTGAAATTTCTTACCTAAAATATTATTGCTTTTCAAGTGTATGGGGTAAAAGCAACACCTAATCTGCTCAGCACGCTAAGTGTACATCAGTTTATGAAGTGCATAGGCTTTGGCCTCAGGGGAGGTGCAGCAATGCACAGAGTGAGCAGTCTCTGGATGACCTCATTCCCTCCAGAGCATCCTCTAACCTACGCCCACACCAGAGTGTGCACAGCTCCCAGTTTTGCACATCCTTTTGCTTTTGCTAATCCAGAATAACCTGAAATTAAGCCTTTCTGTTTATGTTACCAAAACTAATAATCTGAAATATAAATTTTATGTGTGTGTATTCACTAACAGGTTGACTGATAAATTCTGTAACATGGGGTATTTTAGATTTATTCATGAAGACTTAACAATTCATTGATTTTATTCCAGTCTCAGGAATTAAGCGGGTGGGAAACCTGTAAAAGAGAAAATAAAAAAAAAACTACAAACATTCTTTTTTTTTTTTGCTACTACAGTTTTGATAGTGCATAAGTAATTCTCCCACAAGCTTCTTTATGCAGCATTTACTGTCCTTTATGTCTTTTTTTTTTTTTTTTTTCTCAAGAACCTTTACATTTCTTCTCATGTACATAGCAGGGGAAGAAAGAAATCAACAAAAACATGACACTTATTTAAAATACTTTGAAGTTCACTGCTGTCAGGAATAAGATTTGACATTAGAGCACACAAACAGTTACAAGGTCTTCTCTTTTTGCATTTCTTTTATCCATCTTGTGTCATCTACAATAAGTCGGTGAAATTAGTTATGTCTGTGGCTTTAAGCACAAGGATATCTGCAATTCTGGGGCAGAAGGCTGTAAAATATTTGAAGGAATTGCCATGTTTGCATTAATATGATCATATAACTCTTAAAATATAATTATTCTAATTGAATGCCATAGCACTATACCAACTGCCTCTTTTTCTGTGGTAATTCATTTCCCAAAGTCTCCTTTTCTTCTCTCACATCAGCTTGCTTGAATCAAACATGGTTCTGGTTGCACTCTTAAGATAAAGGGGTCCCTATTCATGACTGACTCTTCCAGGTGTTTTAGTAATATATAAACATAGTTATAATGATTGTATACATAATGATTGTATACGTGCTATGGAGCCTTCATCTTTACATGGGTGCCTATGTTCTACTACATCACAACCAAATAATGATGACTTAGGTGAAATGATTTTTTTATTAGATTTTCACAAATAAGAAACTTCAAAAGGTCCATTACAATAAGTGTGCCCTGCCACTTATCACTTGTGACTAAATTCTGACAATTTTTAGTAAGTTACAGAACATTGATAGATACAGAAACAGTGAATCAGATATCATAATGTTCTTTTTAACATGGAGACATGTTTCATTTTAAGGCCTAAAGACCACCTCATTTCAAAATAATTTCTGCATAAATTTAAACATAGTTGTAATTAATCTTATGTAATTACACTGAATTTTCTCATTAGTCATGCTAAACACTCTTCTTGTATTGTGTCTAATCTGTCATTGCAAGACCTGAAATGCCATCAGGCAGCTTTCTTTTCTATGTCACAAATTTAGAAAGACAAAATGAGGATTCAGCACTCTTATTTGTGCCTGCATAGGTTTTGCTTTGCCCACAGATATAAAACCATATAAATTTTCCATTTGGTTAATCATTTTAGACTAGCTGGGTTAACCTTTTTCTGTCAAAATGACAGAACTTTTTCTAAACCTAACACAAACTCAATCATAGCATAATGTTGAGAAGTACTGAGAAATAAAGTTGCTACAAACTAGTGATGAAATTCTCTGCTTGAAAGAATCATCTCCCACAGCAAAAAGGAATTAATAAGGAAACGTGATACATTTTAAGAAATTACTAGTGGTAGGGATCTTTAATCCTTTTTGTCTGCTTGGTTAATTGGTTTTCCTCAAAAAATTATACTCTTGCTCTATAACCACCAATAGTTACTCAGAGAGGAGCAGGTTCAATCATGATAACTTAATGGGCTGTTTTTCACTTTGGCAGCATTTCACACCACATTTCCACAGATTCAGGGATTCTTTACGTCAAATGAATACACGGATGGAAGGAGCTGGGGTCTCAGCAGGCACTGAGGTAAGGCAGGAACGTCTCAGACCTCCCAAGAGTCACCCATTTAGTGACAGGGCAAAATCCCTGCAAGGTGTAAAGGCAGCAGAGCCAACTCATACAGTTTCACATTTTTTCTTTCAAAATATCTCCAAGGATGGCGAGAGACTCCACAGCTTTTTCACGCACTCTAACTCCACAAATCTCCAACGGGAGGATGACATTTATGTGCCATACATACCTATGTATGTATGGCACTATACCTATAGCTTGCAGAATTTAGAGCATCCCTAAAGGTTTGGCCTTTGTGCCGGGGCCTGAACAGCAAAGGAGTGAGATGCTCCCTGATGCCCCTTCTCACCGTTCTGTTGAGGCAACATCTGAGAGTCGATGGAGTGAAAATCTGAGAACAGACATGAGGAAATGGCTTATTAAATCATAAAGTCTGAAAACAGTGGAATGTGATTAACACCTCCCCCCATTCTTGAAACAGTTGATAATCATTGTTATCTTGAGGATTATATTAACAGTTGTCAAGTTTTGCCTCGATGGGAAATATGATATAGTAAGGCACTGTGTTCCCATCAAGGAATCATATAGTGAACAAAACAACTGAGTTTGTTGGGGTGAATGCAGAGTGCAGACTCCCAAACTCTGGATTTGCTCTGAGTTACCAGAGGTAAGAGAGGGTTGGCCCTTGACTCTCTATTATTTAGTGGTCTTTACATATAGCAGTTAGCTCTCAAAGTTGGGCCAAAGCAAATGAAGGAAGCAGATTGGATCTTGAAAAAACTTTTAACAAGGTATTTCACTCTTGGAGCATTCAGGGAGCTATGCCTGTCAGTCAGTCTTAATTTTGAGATCAACATGGCTATCTATTGTTTTTTAATTGGGGCTTAGTGTTAGGACTTAATCTAACATTAATTGCCTCATTAAGGATCCACTGCTAACAGAGGGACATTTTGGTGCCCCTGGATATTCTTAGTCACCATATTAGTTATCTTATTCAGTAAAAAGTTTAAAAGTACAACAGACAGGAGATGTGTATTAATCATATTATAGTAGCATTTTTGATATTGTGACATTTTAACTGTAAAAATAATAATTAGCTAATACTTTCTTTTCCAGAATTCAGCATGGGACATATATCAGTCTTCCCAATGAAAAAAACAAAAGAAAAAAGAGCAATTTTGGTTTTTTAATTTTCTCCTTGAAGGAAAAGATCAGACCTGGTTCATTTAATGAAAAATACTTAATGGACATTAAACCAATACAGTTTGGCTGTTTGGTTTTAATGTAAGGGATAAACTGAGATAGTAGTATATTTAAATAAATTACCCAACAGTTATAAAAAACCAGTAATTTAAGAACGTGGAACTCTTAACTGTCTGGTTTTAAAAGCACCAGATTGATGGTTCTTAATGTAGCAAATGGAGTGAAAAGGAAGATCATTGAAGGCAATGGAACAAAATGATAAAATCAAACATACCTTACATGGGAGGCTTCCTGACTAGTGTTTTTCTACGTTTTGTTTTTGATATGTGTCTATCCTATCATCTATGTACTTGTCTGTAATTCACATTTAATGAAAATGGGATTAAGTGCATCTGTTTACAAAAGATCAGAATTCTGAGAATTAGAAAGTGACAGCTTAAAAGCCTAAGTCTGTTATGTGAAAAATCCACAAAATTGAGAAACCTTTGCCAACATTTTTTCCCAAAATTAAACTTTCTGATTTGGAGGGGGAGGGGTGTTTGGGATTTTGTTTGTTTGTTTGCTGTATTTTTGTTTAGTAGATTCTTACTCTACCAAACCTAATAGGGCTATCAGAAGAAAAACCTTTGACTTAGCATAAGTAAATCAATACAAATGTAACCCATCATGACTGTGACATCACCAGAAGTTAGACCCACACATTTTGCAAAGCACCTTAAGCATTTTGTCATTATATTCCTAAAAAAGATGAGTTGAAATCAAAGCCAAAGTTAAATGAGAATTGTAAGTAATAGATGTTAGAACACACAAAAATTAATGATCATACTGTAATTTTTTGACTAGAATGCCCAGAGGTATAGAGAAAGAAGATCCCTGGATGAGTAAAGAATGCTGACCATAACAATAATTTACTTTGCCACAGTAACAATTTATAAGTCTTGAAAAATTAAGGATTAAATTTATGCAGCATAAATAGCAAAAGCCATAGGGAATTGTATTTCAGTATGGTAAGTAAACATGAAGCTAACGCAGGTCCAACTGTTTACAATGTAAGAATAATTGAATAAAAAAACCCAGTACATATGTGTCTTTCACGATAATAAATGGCCACTTTGACACTCAATCTTGCAATACTTTTAATTAAAATGTATAATACATTGTATTCCTTCCTTCAGCATCCATTGTGAAAATACACTACAGAGCTGAAAAAAACACCAAAGTTAATTCAGCTTTAGTCTTCAGATCTGGAAAAAACCCCCAATGAACCCCTCTTGAAAAAAGAACAATTAAAAAAGACAGGTTAGTACTTACCACAGTGACATTGAAAGCATAAAGAAGATCGAAAGGAAGTGCAGCAATTAAATCAATGATAAACCAGGTAGTCACGTAGTGGATACAAATAGATCTTGCTTCAAATATAACTTGGCCAGACTTGCTGACATATGTTGTTCGGAAATTTAAAATAATATCTGCTTGACAAAGAATGAACAGAATCAGAGACAATGATTTCTTGATTCCTGGGGATAACACCAGGAATTGTTTCTCTTATGCATGGCAAAAAACCAGATGAAGAATCTAATACAGAAACAGATAAAATATAGTGGTAAGAGATCAACATACACAGAGTTAAACTAATTGATGCACGAAGTTTTTTGTAAGGAGCAAAAAGAATGTTTAAAGCATTTAAAACTCACTGATTTCAAAGGGAGTTTGAATTAAAAAAAAACCCAACAGTCACATTGCTCCTTAAACAGCACCAAATATTTGTATTTCTCTTAATGAAAAATGAGGGTATGACTGCTGTGCATAAAACCTATTTACATTTCTTTTAAGATAAAAAAATCATTAATTACTTTATTTAAAAGGTGTAATTGAAACTTTCTTTTAGTCATAACTGTCCAGCATAGAGAACAAACGTCATGCTCAAGGATAACTGTTTGTTTATCAACAGAAACGTGCTGAACTCACTTGAAAAAAAAGGCTTTTAGACTACAGTGGAGATCACAGAAGTGATATGAATTGCTTGGTGGCTTGTGCATTTTGTATGTTCCTATCTAACATTCCAGGATGAGTGTCTTTCAATACGAGATATACTTTTGACATGTCTTGCTAAAGCACATTAACACTCAAAGAAAAGCTCAGGTCTTGACAACAGAGTCTCAATTATTTTCACGTCCTACAAGACAAAGACTATAATCTGTCCTCGAGCTATGCACCCAGTTTCTACTAACATTAGTGAGAACTATGTGTATAACTTTTACAATGTCAGAAAAGAGTGCAGCCAACCATCAAGACTGGTGTTTTACAGCAAGATAATTAGCCTGCTGCCTTGCAAATTGTAATGCCTCATGCTGAAGACCATCTCATAAAAGAGAAAGAAGTGATCCCAAGTGTTAGGAAGACATTCAGAGTGTGATTGACTTTTTTCCTCATTAAAAACTAGCAACGGCAGGGTGATGGTCTTGGCAGCCTGAAAGCCAGTGGACTCTCTTTAATATCCAAGTTATGAGAGGCAGCTTCCTAGATGCTAGTCCAGTGTGTAACAGACTTGTCAACTGTGTTATCTGTAATCTAGGTAGCCTATTACTAAGCGTTACAAGGAGGGAACTGCACTCCCTGTGACGTCTGCCTCTGTCTATGGCAGCAATGGCAGCACTGACTCGATTCTGTCTGCTAGATGATGTCCAATAAGATACACCTTCAGCTGCCTCTTCTACACTCTGCTCTTGTAGGGAGGTAACAGCAGCAGCTGCTGGGGGATGGCTCTGCATCATATACAGCATGGAGCATGCAGATGTTTGGGAAGTGTTTGCTGCCCAAACAGATGTTTCTCACAGTCTCTGGGGAAGGGGACACAGAAATGACAAATGGAAGCACCTACAACTGAAATTCAGCCTCTTGCCCACTAGCAGGCTAAAGGTATAGGAACATGAGGTCTGTCTTGCAAATGGAAATAAACACAGAATATAAGAATTTCATAGCCTCAGTCTATTCAAGGGATTTTTTTTTTTTTTTTAATCTTTGGATGCAAATATCTCCTTTCCTCACAGCTAGTTTCTTGTATATTATATAAACTTGCTCCAATTCAGCACATACCTGGAAAAAACACAAGCTATGAAGTCCTAAAAATCAAGCATACCTCAACTTTTGCCTCTTCATAATTAAAATACAATGAACACTAACAGTACTGGTATTGTAACTTAGTTTTGATGCAAATGAAGTTAGATCTAAAAAGTGGGAAGTAGTAGGAGTAGTAGATTCATCTGCTCTTGGTTTTGTAGGTAAGTTTCTGGGACTTGAGAACTACTTTTTCTGCTATACTCACATGAGAATGAATGACTAATTTCTGATATACATTTTATCCTGCATTTTTCATTCAGTGTATGAGAAATGTCTGCAAAAACCAGCACGTATGAACAGACTCCCCCCAGAAAGCAAAATTGGAGGATAGATTTTCCAGAACATGAGACACAAAGCATTGCTACCACTAGAGCCATAAAAAGACCAGTGGGTGAGCTTTGTCCCATTTGCAAGCTTTTGTACAACCTAGACAGCAAAATGCAAAAATGAACATTAAAAGATTTTTTCCCCTATGATATATTTGAAAATCAAAAATCTGAAAATTGAAACTTTATGCTTATATAGAACATGTACACTGAAAATGGAATAAATAAATATTTATGCAGCTCTCTTTAAATGAAGCAGATTTTATTAGGTTCTGATTGTTAGGTATTTTTCCCCTTTCCTGAATTTTCCTGTTTATCAAGAACATTGTTTTTTACCTTTCCCGTGTTTTCTCTTTTTTTATTGTAGCTTTTTTCTGTGCCGTACTTCTGAAATAAGATGGCTTTGCAAATGACACTTTTCAATAATAGTCTAGTGAGGACAGCCAGCACACAGACTTACAGTAAAGGAGAGTACTGTAAAGCAGAGCAAAAGTATCTGACCAGGTTCATCTTAACTGAGTAAATCAAAGATTTAAGATGATCTGACACATTATAAAAGCTCAATGGAAAATGCTGCCTCATTGAGAGGGCATGGATTGCCACTAGTCTATATTAAAGCATTCTTTCACTTCCAGAATTTTATTTTAGAATCTTCCGGTACTAAAAGAACATTAAAAATAGAATTTGTTTGACTCTCACTGCACCAGGATAGCATTGGAGAGTGTTACCTACATGACTCAAATGCTTAGGGCTAACATTGTCTACATTAGGACCAGGCAGATCCACTATTTTATAACTTCTTTTTCATGTCTTATGAACATAGATACTCAAATAGAGCAGCCACACAATCCATGGAGAAATTACTGTTGAAGTCCTATAATAGAGTTCACACTATTTTTCTTACAAAGGAGTTTGAAAATTAAATCCATCCACCTATTAATTTTACTTAGTCGCTTACACTTAATTTTAAATATAATGGAGTAGCTGACACTCAGACAAATTACTAAGTCTTATCCAGGTTTGACCAGGAGATCTGTTGATGTCACTTGATATCCATGACAGCATTTCCATCTTAAGAACAGCAATATCAAACTTTCTTTCTTTTAGTGTACTTGTAGAGATGCTTTCCTCCATGTTTGCTGTGATGTGCTACTTGCACATCATGATGATGGAAGCTATGAAGAATTGGAGTTAAAGATCTCTACATATCTGGGGGACAAGGTATAGAATGTTTGCCTAAAGCACTGCCAAACATTGGTATAATGTTTTACAAAGTGTCAATTTTACCAACTTGTTTAATTCTACACAGATTTTCATTGACATACACATTTTGTGAATTTATATTATGTTAGATGATGCACTGAACCATAAAAGGGTCTGATGAAATTCATAGCTGCTATAAAACAGTCATGTTTCATTATATACACTTGATATTTTTTCTTCTTAACTGAAAAAAACCCAACCAGGTTTCAAAGTTTCATCTCCCTAGAGTTTTTCTTAAAGTTTTTGTAACCTAATCAGAGAAGCACTTCTGTGATAGATCAGCTTCTACAAAATATTAATTAGACTTTCAATTATCATGCAGTAAGACAAATGCACGTTTAATCATTTTCACTGCCATATGCATATTTCATATATGTATTCCTCACCCTTAAAGAAAGGATAATTCTGTTGTATACGTTTAAAATCTTATAACAAATAGATGTTAATAGTTCCAGTTCTAAAACATTTTGGTATTTCATGTACTAATTTCAAGTTCTTCAATGTGGATAGTAGAAATTATTTTTCAGCTATATTTGATCCTGTCTTTCACTTTTATGCCTGTTCTACTTTGGCAGTGAAACAGGCACAAACAAAAAATGTATGCATTTTTGCAAGGACAACTTATGTCTACAAAGGAGAGATCAATTACTGAAAAACATTGTCTATTCATATTATGTAGGATGCTAAACACAACATCACAGGTGCCTCCAATTTCAGATATATTATGGTTGTTCTATAAGCTTAGTAATAAAAATTCCTGACAGTTTCTAAAAAATAATAACTACGTAACATGAGATTAGACAAAGGTCTTTTCCAACCTGAATGATTCTATGATTCTAATTTGGGATAAATTAGTGTTGCAATCTATTGTAATGGGGGTTAAAAAATTTATTACTGTTTGGATCTGGAGAACATAATCTTATCATATATTGACACTGTGAAAATATGACATAATCTAAGATGTGCCCTTGAAAGTGTAAAAGAAACTTTTTTGAAGACCCCAAGGGTTTTGTCAACATATATGTTTGGAACAAATTTTGAGCATGAATTAACATTCAAGACATTAAAGAAAAATAATAAGGCTTCCAAGTTAAAAAAAAAAAACAAACCAAAACAAACCAACCAAACAAAACCTCACGAAGTTTTAAGATACAAAATAACCCAGAAAATGTAACTGAAATGCAGAAAAGATCGGTGACCATCAAAATTTCAATTTTGAAAGTGAGAACAAAATGTAATTAAATTTAAATGACTAAAAAAACCTGAAGATGTATACAGAGTATTATAGTCCACTTCCCTCTTATTTTCTAAAAAGAAGAAAACTAAAACTCTGGTTTTGGAATGAAGTAGGAAAATTTATCACTCAAAATGATGCTGTAGATGGCACAGAAGTTTATCATATAACAAAGGAGGCATTGGACATTTCAAGGAGATTTTGAAGACAAAGTTCCACCTAATATTCTAAGTAGAACTTGCTGAGAGCAACTTTCTGAATCACCAGTATTAACTTCTAATAAAATCTCTGAAAATTGGAGAAATGCCAAGGAAATAGAATTTGGCACGATAATTTTAATAATGGGGGGGACACAATGACACAGGCCACTAAAAGTGATGATCCAGAAAACAGTTCATTTGTTAATCACAAGAAAAGCAGATCATTCTATCATATATGTTAAATATACAGTAATAACAATACATTTTAAAGTGTAACTAATGCCGTAAGTTCATGGAGAGTGTGAAATCAACACACTGTCTTTTGCTAAGAAAATGATATGGTTTTGATATAGCTAGCAAGTTGATTGTCACAGAATACTTAGATGTGATAAATTATTTCAATCTGTATCATCCTAATTTGAAGGTTTGCATTAAATAGAACGTGGGACACATAAAACAAAAGAAAAATCTGTCTTTCTGTTCAGTTTCAAAATGTTGTTACTATGGGTTTGTTTATAAACAAAACTGTTTCTAGATGATTCATCTTGGCTGATTAAGTTCACACTGATACAGTAGTTTTTAACAAAGAAAATGGATGACTATGGCCAATTCAAATCCAAATATAAAATGGGTCAAATATCTCTGTATGATAGGCAAAACACATCTAATACCCAAGAAGGGAAAAGATATCTGTAGAAGGGGAGATTCTGGCTTGGAAAACAAGGACACCAGAAGAGATTTCTAATAGCTAAGAGATTTCTACTAGGTAAGAGTGTTGGTATGGGCTTAGTACAAAGAGGTGGCAAAACCAAGAATATCACCTGTGAATAGAAAACAGTTCATGATTTTGGTGAAACAACTACAGCCATACAACTCTAGCACCCACACCTCAAGACAAACGAAAAGACAAAGAGAAGAATTGCAAAGAACTGCCTGGACTTCACTTTACATGATGTTATAAATTCAACTTTCTTGGATTACTCAGCTCCAGAATTCTAACAGAACTGACTTCTACTTGTTTTCATCTACTGATAGGCTTCTTAGGCAAAATAGACTACACTGGGCAGACATTGACTTTAGGTAAATTAATTTTGGAAATCAGATGTGGCTTAGCAAATGAGGTGATGAACTTGCATCATTTGGATTCACATCAAACACTC